>NW_022681456.1:98438341-99038341 GCF_009764315.1 Trachypithecus francoisi | reverse complement strand
CCACTGCACTCCAGCCTGGGTGACAGAGCAAGACTCTGTCTCAAAAAAAAAAAGGAAGAAAGAAAGAAATGCCGAAGGAGATGAGAGAAGTGCTAAAGGAGTCTGCAGGAAGCAGACACCTCCTTCTGGGGTGACCAGAAATAATGACTGAAATTTGACTTTGCATGGTCTGATAGATAAGAGCATTTCCGATGAATATAATGATAGGAGGAATAGCTTGTTGAAATGAATTTCTCCTATGATCCATTTTGACCTTTCTTATTTCATTGTTGTTAATAGCATTTACTTTGTTTCTTGAAGCTGAAAACCTTAAGGGCATTCGACTCCTCCCTTTCCTTTGTCCATCATGGCTGATGGATGGACTCAGGGCTACGCGCTTTCACAAACATTCTCTCACCTGATCTTCATGTGAACCCTGCAGGATTGGTATTTAATGTTCTCACTGAACAGAAAAACTGAGACTCAGAACAGTTAAGTCACTTCTTCAGTGTCCCTAGCTACTGGTTGTTGGAGCTGGAATCTAACAGAGAGATAGAGGTCTTTCTGACAGACCCTAAATTTCATGCTGAAATGGAGAAGAGCTGAGGAGCACAGAGGAGAGAGAATAGAGAATAAAGAGGGCTAGGTGCGGTGGCTCATGCCTGTAATCCTAGCACTTTGGGAGGCTAAGGTAAGCGAATCATTTGAGCGCAGGAGTTCAAGAGCAGCCTTGGCAACATGGCAAAACGCTGTCTCTACAAAAAGTTAAAAAAAATAAGCTGGGCATAGTGGCATTGGGGAGGCTGAAGTGGGAGGATCGCCTGAACCCGGGAGGCAGAGTTTGCAGTGAGCCGAGAGCACACTACTGCACGCTAGCCTGGGTGACAGAGTGAGACTCCATCTCAAAAAAAGAAAGAAGAAAGCTGAGAGGCCATAGGAAATGGCTGCAGAAGTATCATTGGCAAATGCAAGGAAATTATTGTGGTGCACCCTCACTTAAGACCCCAGTGCATGTAAGCGTGTTAGTAACTGTTCTATGGAGAGCACCTTTGTGCTATTATCAGAATTCCTGGGTGTGGGAGACTTTTATAACTGTGCAACTTTTCTATCTCCACGTCAGTGCACAGTATATGGACATTTATGTTTTCTACTAACACAGCTCCTCACATTCCACTCCCGTCAGTTTAGTTTTCCCCAGTACCACTGTTTTGACCACTTTCACACTTCTGTCTACAGTGCTTTTGCTAAGAAGGAATCTGCTAAATTCGAATGCAGATTCTCCTTCTTCTTTTTTCTTTTTGAGATGGAGTTTCGCCCTTGTTGCCCAAGCTGGAGTGTGATGGCGCCGTCTCGGCTTACTGCAACCTCCACCTCCCGGGTTCAAGTAATTCTCCTGCCTCAGCCTCCCGAGTAGCTGGAATTACAGGCGCACGCCACCACGCCTGGCTAATTTTTTGTATTTTTGGTAGAAATGGGGTTTCACCATGTTGGCCAGGCTGGTCTCGAACTCCTGACCTCAGGTGGTCCACCTGCCTTGGCCTCCTAAAGTGCTGGGATTACAGGTGTGAGCCGCCACGCCCGGCCCCAGATTATCCTTCATAACTTGTGCTTCCTGCCTTTTGTATATATCTTTTTCACTTTGAGTTTCCTTGAATTAAAACTTTTTAATTCAACTCTTGGATTGCTTAGTTTTGAATACTTTGAGAGAATTTGGGCTGTTCTTGGTTTATTTAGACTGAAGAAGTACTCTCGGCAAAGTAAAAAGGAGCACTAACTGCTTCTACTTTGGAGCAAGAATCAAAGACTGTGTTAGTATGCAGGGGCTTCCATCACACGACCACAGACTGGATGCCTGAAACAACACAAGTTTATTTTCTCACAGTTCTGGAGGCCCGAAGTGGAAAATTGAGGTGTCTGCAGGTCTGTTTTCTCCTGAGGTCTCCCTCCGTGGATTGCAAAAGGCCACCTTCTCACTGTCCTCACGTGGTCTCTCCTCTGTGCACTGCATCCCTGCTGTCTCTCTGTATGTATTAATCCGCTCTTCTTTACAAGGACACCAATCAGACTGGAGTAGGGCCAACTCTAACAGTGTCACTTTAATTTAATCACCTCTTGTAAAGGTCCTGTGTTCAAATACAGTTGCATTCTAAGGTTCTGAGAGTTAAGGCTTCAATATATGAATTTAGGGGAACAAAATTCAGTCTATAACATCATGGGCCACTCCACTGAAAGGGCGTGAGTGGACAGCCAGAAACCTGGGCACAAGTTCTCACTCTGCCACTCTCTCCATGGGACCTAAGAAAATCACGTAACCCTTCTGATCCTCAGTGTTCTAATCTATAAAATGGGGATTATGGCTACCAATCTCAGTTGAATTTTGTTTGTTTGTTTTTGTTTTTTGTTTTTTGTTTTGAGACAGAGTCTCGCTCTGTCGCTCAGGCTGGAGTGCGGTGGTGCAATCTCGGCTCACTGCAACCTCCACTTCCTGGGTTCAAGCAGTTCTCATGCCTCAGCGTCCTAAGTAGCTGGGACTACAAGCAAGCACCACCATGGCCAGAATTTTTGTTATTTTAGTAGAGATGAGGTTTCACCACGTTGGCCAGGCTGGTCTTGAACTCCTGAACTGAAGCTATCTGCCAGCCTCAGTTTCCCAAAGTGCTGGGATTACAGGCATGAACCACTGCTCCTGGCCTCAATTGAGTTTTCTAGGCACTAAAAAGCTTTTGTTCATTATAAAAGTCGTACAGAGGCCAGGTGCAGTGGCTCACACCTGTAATCCCAGCACTTTGGGAGGCGGAGGCAGGTGGATCAGGAAGTCAAGAGTTGTAGACCATCCTGGCCAACATGGCAAAACCCTGTCTCTACTAAAAATACAAAAATTAACTGGGCATGGTGCTGTGCACCTGTAGTCTCAGCTACTCGGGAGGCTGAGGCAGGAGAATCGCTGGAACCTGGGAGGTGGAGGTTGCAGTGAGCCGAGATTGCACCACTGCACTCCAACCTGGCAACAGAGTGAGACTCCATCTCAAAAAAAAAAGGTAATACAGAAAGTGACCTTGCATAAACTTAGTTTCTCATTTCTAAACAAAAATAAAATATATCTCAGAGTTTTTACAAGGATTCAAGAGCTTTTGCATGCAAATTGTCTGCAAATAATATATATATAGCACTTTTCATAAGCATTACATATTACCATTATTTCTCATCCATTCTTCTTTCTTCTACATTTTTTCTGCCTCCTCTTCCTTTTTTGTCATTGCCTAAAATTTCAATTAATGAATAGTTTGGGAGAACATGGCCAGGTTTGGAAAAAGAAGAAAGAGAGGTATCTTTTCCTTCCCATAAGGACTAAAAGAGGATGTCTCTGTGCTTTGATCATAACTATGGAGTGTTAATTTGAGGACAATCTAGAATGCTCTGTCAATTTCCTAGTTAACACTTTCAAAATTAAATGTTCTTGCTTTTCTACTGTTAATCATCTGTTCTTATTGAAAGGTCTTTAATGAATATTGACTTTTTTCTCCAAGTTTATAAGATTTTGTGTCTAAAGTGGTTGTCTTAGTCCATTTTCTGTTGCTTATAACAGAATACTTGAAACTGGGTGATTTATAAAGAAAAGGAATTTGTAATTTGCAATTATGGAGGCTGAGAAGTCCAAGGTCATGGCGAGAGCCTTCTTGCTGGTGGGGACTCTGCAGAGTCCCAAAGTGGTGCAGGGCATCACACGGCAAGGGGGCTGGACATGCTAAGTCAGGTCTGTCTTCCTCTTATAAAGCCACCAATTCCACTCCCATCATAATCCATCAGTCCATTAACCCATTAATCCATTAATTCATAAATGGATTTATCTATTCATGAAGGCAGACCCATATGATCCAATCACCTCTTAAAAAGTTCCACCTCTCAATACTGCCACATTGGAGATTAAGCGTCAACATGAATTTTGGAGGGGATACTCAAACCATAGCAGTGGTATCTATTTGAATATATTTACTTTCAAATAGATAGTAGCAGCAGTGTTCTATGATAGCAGTTGTTCAAATAAATGTATTAACCTTTTTTATAAACAGTCTTGGAAAGAGCACACCAAGTTAGCAAAGATAATAACTAAGAGTCTCAAGAGGCATGCGTGTTCCTTATATCATCAACTTCCATTTCTCCTGCCTATTTTTAAGAATATGAGTATAAGGCCGGGTGCGGTGGCTAACCCCTGTAATCCCAGCACTTAGGGAGGCCGAGGTGGGCGGATCACAAGGTCAGGAGTTTGAGACCAGTCTGGCCAATATGGTGAAACCCCATCTCTACCAAAAAAATATAAAAAAGTAGCCAGGTGTAGTGGCGCATGCCTGTAATCCCACCTACTCGGGAGGCTGAGGCGGGAGAATTACTTGAACCCAAGAGGCGGAAGTTACAGTGCGTGGAGATCACGACACTGCACTTCAGTGACACTGCACTTCACTCTGGGTGACAGAGTGAGACTCTGCCTCAAAAAAAAAAAAAGAATATGTGTGTATGGGCCGGGCGCAGTGGCTCACACCTATAATCCCAGCACTTTGGGAGGCCGAGGCAGGTAGATCACAAGGTCAGGAGATGGAGACCATCCTGGCTAACACAGTGAAACCCCATCTCTACTAAGCATACAAAAAAACTAGCCGGGCGTGGTGGCGGGCGCCTGTAGTCTCAGCTACTCAGGAGGCTGAGGCAGGAGAATGGCCTGAACCCGGGAGGTGGAGCTTGCGGTGAGCCGAGATCGCACCACTGCACTCCAGCCTGGGCGACAGAGCGAGACTCCATCTCAAAAAATAAATAAATAAATAAATAAATAAATAAATAAGTATATGAATTGCCCATTTTCAAAACAGGAAAAGAAAAGAAGAAAGCACACATCCCTTTTTTCCTCACTTTTCTTGTTGAAGGAAAGAGACTGAAAAATCATGAACTTACGAAAGATAGAGGAAGAGGTGCCTGAGGAGAAATAGAATATTTAAGTAAGAAGATTAGTACCTATATGTGTCAGAAGAAGAAATGTAGAAATACAGTTTTTTACACAGTGGAAAAGAAAAGTTTCTCTAAACTGTAGACCAACAAACTTGAGCCTTATCCTCGGCAAATTTCTGGAAATGGATGAGTTACAAATGCTCTCCATAGAATGGGGATTGTTAAAAGCCAGCGTGAGTTCATCAAGAATGACTTGAACTGGACTACCCACATTCTCTATCTCATAAGACCAGGGAAATGGTAAAATACTGTGTCTGAACTTGAGCAAGCAACTAACCAGACTTTTTTAAAAAAATATTCTTGAGACAAATGAGAAATCAATTCTAGAGGATAACATAATTGTGTAGACTCATAACTAATTGAATGATATATGCAAAGGGTCCAAATTCATCGACTTATATTTATGAACTATGATCTTCACATAGCGTGACCTTATTATTAATTGCTAATCTTACATAAAGCTATCAAGGTCATGATTCTCACATTTTCTGATTTGAGAGAGAAACAAATGCTAAATGATGGAATAGGATCCAAAATATTCATCAGATAGGAAGAGGTGAAATATTTCACATGTATTTTAAGCATAAAGTTTAAATGGATACGAAACATTGTGCTGGAATTCCAAGCATTGTAAGATGGAGGAAGAATGACTTGATAGCACTATCTGTAAACAAAGCCAGCTCAGTGGAAATAGCAGTGTGATGTGGCTGCCCAAAAATGCCATGAGGTTTCTGCTGTTTTAATAGGACTGGGATGTCTCAGATTAGACAAGACAGTGCCACTGTACTTTTCACCAGGCATGTCTTACCACACATGATTTCCTTTCTTACCACCTCATTTTTAGAAGGATGTGCACAAACTGGAACAAGGTCAGAGAGCAAGAGAAGACTGAGGGAAATTGACATCACATCTTAAAAGGAAGAAATGGGGTTGGGCCTGATGGCTCACACCTATAATCCCAGCACTTTCAGAGGCCGAGGCGGGTAGATCATTTGAGGCCAGGAGTTTGAGACCAGCCTGGCCAACATGGTGAAACCCCATCTCTACTAAACATACAAAAATTAGCCAGGCATGGCAGTGCATGCCTGTAATCCCAGCTACTCTGGAGGCTGAAACACAAGAATCACTTGAACCTGGGAAGCAGAGTTTGCAATGAGCCAAGATCGCGTCACTTCACTCCAGCCTGGGCAACAGAGCGAGACTCCATCTCAAAAAAAAAAAAAGAAAGAAAAGAAAAGAACTTGGATACTTGGCCTGAGGAGAACTCAGAAGACAGAGATAGTTTTCATGGGAATATGTGGAGCACCCGGAGGTGTTTGTGGTCATGAGGGAAAGAGATGTGGTGTAGAAAGTACGATCTCATGAAAAAGTAGGGATGCATTAGTTCTCAAGTCAGGAAAATGAGGAGGTGGGGTCAAGCGATGCTACAGGAGACTGTTTGCCACAAATAGCTGCTGCTGTGCCTGCCCCAGAGCACTTAGGCCCCAAAGAAGCCACCTCTGCAGCCTCACTACTCATCCTGGCTTGGTTTGGTCTCCACAGATGGGTTTTCACCCACATGGTGCTCACCAGTGCCCACTACTGCCATCTGGGCCAGGTGTGAAGCCAAAACATGGAAGTGTTCCCTGTCTCCTACATGAGCTGCTCCTTCCCATCCCAAACTGCCACCAGTGGGCTCCTGGACTCCCTAAGGCATTGACTTTTAGAAAACTGGGTAGTTTGGCTGGGCGCAGTGGCTCACGCCTGTAATCCCAACACTTGGGGAGGTCGAGGCAGGTGGATCACCTGAGGTCAGGAGTTCAAGACCAGCCTGGCCAACATGGCGATACCCTGTCTCTACTAAAATTATAAAATTTAGCCAGGCATGGTGGTGCGTGCCTGTAATCCCAGCCACTCAAGAGGCTGAGGCAGGAGAATCACTTGAACCCGGGAGGCGGAGGTTGCAGAGAGCTGAGATCATGCCATTGCACTCCAGCCTGGGCGACAAGAGCGAAACTCTGTCTCAAAGAAAACGAAAGAAAATTGGTTAGTTTTCTAAATTGCATTGAAAATTTTATAAATAATAGAAGCCCGAGAGAAAACCACACAGCAGAACTTTCTCTCCCTGCCAATGAAATGTATTATTTTCAGCCACCTCTTTTTAAAAACTGAATATTATCTTCATTCGTCTACCCTTCATTTTGCTTTGTGTTTTTGAGAGTATTGGTTGCCTTAAAATCAATATCTCAAATCTCTGGCGAAGTTCCTTCTGTTTCTTTGACTCTATGACCCTGATATTCTCTAGAGGTAGCTGGTGTCAACTTGAGAAGCATCTAGAGGAGTGAATAGAAAAGCAGCCTTAGCATTAAAAAGGCTAAATTTAAATCCTTGTTCTGCCACTTCCAAACTGTGTGACCTTGGGCAAGTTAATACACATAGTGATGTTGGATTAATCAGTGGAGGCTTGTAGAGCACCTACTGTGATGGCAAATTCTGTGTTTGTTTCTGGCAGGAGAGATTATAAAAAGAAGTTAAATAAAAATATATATATCTATGTGAGACTATGATATACTCCCATATTATCAAAAACACTTATTTTCCTCAGTGTAGGAATAGTGCAAGGCTGTTGACCCAGCTGTTTTAGAGGCTGAAGTGGGAGAATCACATGAACCCAGGAGTTCAAGACCAGGCTGGGCAACATAGCAAGACCCTGTCTTAAAACAGATAACAACTGTAAAGTCTATAGGAAAGATTACATCATGTTGATTCAGAAAATAGTTTTCTCTCTTGTTTCTCCCTTTCTTTTCTGTCTTCCCTTCTACATGAGGCTCTTGTTTATGGAGGAATGTCATACAAGGGTACTCTTCTTGTGCATATCAAGACAGACCTATAGATGCTTTGAGCTATAGTATTCCATATTCATCCCTGCCCTTGAGGCATTAGTAATCTCTTGAGCTGGGCACAGTGGTACACACTTGTAGTCCCATCTACTCAGGAGATTGAGGCAGGAGGATTGCTTGAACTCACTGCACTACAGCCTGGGCGACACAGCAAGAGCTTGTCTCTAAAAAAATACGTAATCTCTTGAGTATGCTATGACATTTCTCAAGCCTGTGGCCTTATCATATAAATGTACAGCATTTTCTAATTCCATTCTGATCATTTCAAATAAACACTTTAATTTTATGAAAAAATATCTTGTTACTGTTACTAAAGACCATAGAAAGTTTGTAGTTACAAAGAAGTTACTTGACTAACTCATTTTGTTAGATGTCAGCCTAGATATCACAACCTCCAGGAAGCACTCCCTTATCTCTTAGATTTAGTTATGTTAATTAGATTTAGTTGTGTATGGTTAGAGTCAGTCTAATTTAATTTAATTAACTTCCGCTATGAGGTCCTGTAACACCCTACACTTTCCCTATTATAGGAGGCAATACAGTGATAACTCTGCAAGTTCAACTCAGCCCTTGGACCATACAATCCTGGATTCAAATTGTACCTCTACCTCCTAGTGGAGTTTGTCTTACTTAACCTAAGTTTCCCTTTCCTTATATGTAAAGTGAGATTAATAAAACAGGGTTCTAGAAGAGAATGTATATTAAGTGCCTATACAGTGCCTGACACATCGTAAGCAATAAATACTAGATGCTGTCATCATCACCATCACCATCATCATCACCATCACCATCATGACACTTCATTGTAGTTGCTTTTTAAATATGCTTATCTTCCTCGATGAAGCAGGGAGCACATTTTCTCTGTTCACCTTTTTCCCCCTGCTGTCTAACACAGTTTCTGACACAAAATAGAAGTTTAGTAACTTGACTGTTGAATGGTTTAGACAAACCCTGGTGGCCAAACAGCAATGGCTTTGTGGGTTCTACAATGCCTGCTCCTTAATGCACATAGCTGTCATCTTTTATGCCCCCCAAAGCAACAAGTTCCTTCAGGAGTGGCCTAGTTCATTCAAGAATGAGCCTAGCAGAATAGATCCTAGATGGAGCCAGGGAGATCACTCAGAGCCAGCAGCATCTCAGAGCTACAAGGGACTTCCTCAGCCTCCCAGCCTACCTCCTTCATTTTACAAAGTACATGCTAAGACACATCCGTGGCTCAGCCAGGCTACAATTGACACAGTGGAGGGCTGTAGACCTGGGAACAGGGATTTAGAAGACAATTGACTCAGAGCAGTGTAGCTACATTTTAGTGTAATTTTTTAAGTCTATCACCATTTTATCTATGAAATTTGTTTTTTATTCTTTAAGGATAATATGTAACTAAGTGCTTATAAGTAATAAATGCAAAATAATAATAATTAGCTTGGCTAGGAGCAGTGGCTCACACCTGCAATCCCCATGTTTTGGGAGGCCGAGGCAGGAAGACTGCTTGAGGCCAGGAGTTCAAGATCAGCCTAGGTGAAATAGCGTGACCCTATCTCTACAAAAATTTAAAAAATGAGCAGGGTGTGGTGGTATGTGCCTGTAGTCCCAGCCACTCAAGAGGCTGAGGCAGGAGGATCACTTGAGCCCAGGCATTGGATGCTGAAGTGAGCTATGATAGCCACCTAGGCAACAGCATGACATCCTGTCTCAAAAACTAAATAGGTCGAGTGCAGTGGCTCACACCTGTAATCCCAGCACTCTGGGAGGCCAAGGCGGGTGGATCACCTGAGGTCAGGAGTTAGAGACCAGCCTGGCTAACATGGTGAGACCCCCATCTTACTAAAAACACGAAAAATTAGCTGGGCGTGGTGGTGCATGCTTGGAGGCAGGAGAATTGCATGAACCCAGGCGGTGGAGATTGCAGTGAGCCAAGATTGCGCTATTGCACTCCAGCCTGGGCAACAAGAGCGAAACTCTTGTCTAAAAAAATATATATATATATTAGCCAGAGATGATGTTACTTCTAACGAAGGAAAAAGTGATATTCACTACAAATATGAAGAATGTCTACCACCTCTCTAGCATTTCATTAAGGGAGTACACTGTGGTTCTGATCACCTGCTTTCTGAATTTTATCATAAATTATATTTTGAATGAATAATAATCTGTGACTGTATTGGCAAAAATAGTCAAATATGAGATATTTTTAAAAGATGTAAGCCATTTGAATACTCTAGTTACTCTAATTCTAAGGATCACTATTCCACAGAGGCCACTACTCTGGTTTAGAAGAGTTTCATTATACCTCCCTGGCAATGTAAGACATAAGGAATCCAGAGTGGTTTTTACATCCATTGCATTTACCCAAATACACCATCAGAGGGCAGCACACACCTGGTTAACTTAAAAACTGCCTGTCTGGTGGCCTTATCAAAATAGTTGTCAAATTAGTCTAAGACATTCCTAAATTACCACTCAGATAGGCAGGAAAGCTGTTGGAAAAGACAAAAGGAGCAAAGATTTTTAAAAGACAAAAGAATGCATTCCTTAAGACTCTGAGTTTCTACAAAAGGGAATCTGGAGCTAATCAATGATGCAAAATGGGATAATAGAGTTAAAAAAGCAATTTCCTCAATCTGAGAAAACAGATTTGTTATATTTGAAAGACTTTTACTGTGTATGATCATCTGAACACCAGCTACTAAACAAAAATCAGATCTCCTTGTTCCTGTTAAGATGCGCTAATTAGTAAGATGGCAGCAAAGCCCACCATATAAAAGGGTCCCTTCAGTAATGTTTTCTTGAGTGAACAAAAATCAAGCCTGCCTTATATTGTATTCTGCTTTGCATCACAAACAGTTTTAGTGTATTTCTGGAAAAGCATCAGCTGTTTTTTTGAATTTTAAATTCTGGAATTATATAACTGTATAGGCAGGCTTTTTTATAATAGAATATATTAGCTTTAAAACAGGTGATATTTAAGTAGAAGACTTTAAATGTAAAAATCAGTAGAGCCTCGTTAAGGCTGTAAATCCAGAATTTGTGATAATGTGGATTAAATATTATTTACATAACATATAAGGAGGCTGGGCGCAGTGGCTCACGCCTGTAATCCCGGCACTTTGGGAGGCCGAGGCAGGTGGATCACCTGAGGTCAGGAGTTCGAGACCAGCCTGACCAATATGGTGAAACCCCATCTCTACTAAAAATATAAAATTAGCCAGGCACATGCCTGTAATCTCTGCTCCTCTGGAAGCTGAGGCAGGAGAATCACCTGAACCCAGGAGGCGGAGGTTGCAGTGAGCTGAGATTAAGCCATTGTACTCCAGCTTGAGTAACAAGAGCAAAACTCTGTCTCAAATAAACAAACAAACACATATAAGGACAGGGATTTGCTAAGCAAATACATAGTCTAAGCAATTGGCAAGAGGAAATGCTTCAATTATTTAAGAAGAATTTTTAAGTTTAATTCTAATCTTGTTTGCAAAAGAAATATGATGTATATGCATTTCTAACCAGCTTCTTGCATGATTCTAATATAGTCACCTAGTACCAGTAAACAGACTGCTCTTTGATTTTTTTTAGAACACCAGGCACTACTTTCTTGGAGTAGATGATTAACCCAGCTAAAGCTTGATTTTTACTAGCTAGCACTTTGTTAACCTAGTGTATTATTATATTGTGAGACTTTAAAATGATAAAAACAAAATAAAGTGGAGTTCTTACTCAGGTTAGCGCTCTAGTCCAAGTCACTAACAATTTACTGTGTAATAGACATTCTAAGATTTCTGCCAAAAATTCTACTTTCAATATATAAAATCAGTTTTCAGAAAACTGTAAAGATGATTTCCTTGTTCAATTAAGATTCTACTAATCATAGAAAAGATTATATTGCACACTTTTCTCAAGTTACCTATGGGACTGACAGTATGTCGTGTGTCCTGACAGTAAAGTCAGTTGTCTGAATATGTTCCATTTTGGAGTAACAGATCTAATTGCTAAGCAATTCACCACCACCACATTCAAGTTGAGAACTGGAAGATCTTTCATTATATTAGTAGACCCTTTATTTTTAGATATAACAAAATACCAAAGATAAATGACCACATACGTCCTAATGTACTTGAGAAATCTCGCTACTAATGCTGTGTCACTAATTTTTTAGTACTGTATTTAAGAAAACAAAAAACAAACAAACAAAAAACCTGTCTTTTCTATTGGCATCATTCAAGGAAAAAAAAAAAAGCTGAATCAGGATATTTCTGTGTGAATGCACATTCCTCACTAAATCTCTCAGGCAACTGCTTTAGTCACTGTTACTAACATCTTGCTCTGTCATCTCTTTGTATACATGTCTAATTTATCAGTTTCTTGTAGATTGTCAGCAGCCTGCTGCCTCCGTACCGCCACAGTGCTCACAACTAGCCGGGAGGCAAGACTGCCCGACTGTCAGGTAAATTCAGATGTCCTTTCCCTTCCCACCCAGCTGCATGTCAGATCCATAGACCCCAGCTCCACTTTCCAACACCTGAACTGCCTAGGCATCCTTATATTTTGCTATATTTTATTTCAAGTGTGGGTTACATAGACACACATTGGACACCTGCAGTCCCTGTGTTCCCAGTGGGAATATAAGAGAGCTGGGGTTTATTTTGCTGGCTGCCAGCTGGTAGTCTACAGGCTGCGTTCTGCCCCTTTGTCTGTGTGAATACTTGGATTAGTCCACTGTTTCATTCCTTTCCAAAAAATAAAAGCTGGAATTGTTATGATGTTTGTCCTACTTTTCATTTTCTTTTGTCTTTTGTCTTTAAAATATATTTATTTTCCTATGGAATCCAAGGGACACCAATATACTAATTGACTTGCTGTGATTCCTATACATTATACGTATTAAAACATCACTATATACTCCATGAATATGTACAGTTATTATTTGTCAATTAAAAAAAATAAAATCCCCGCTACTCAGGAGGCTGAGGTAGGAGGATCAATCGCTTGAGCCTGGGAGTTCAAGGCTGCAGCGAGCTATGATCACAACACTGCACACCTGCCTGGTGAGTAAGATCCTGTTGCTAAAAAACAAAACAAAACAAAAACCACAGTAAAATAAAACTTAAAATGTTTAAATAGGCCAGGTGTGATGACTCACACCTGTAATCCTGGCACTTCGGGAGGCTAAGGCAGAGGGATTACCTGAGGTCAGGAGTCTGAGGCCAGCCTGGGCAACATGGTGAAACCCCGTCTCTACTAAAAATACAAAAATTAGCCAGACGTGGTGGCACATGCCTGCAATCCCAGCTACTCGGGAGGCTGAGACAAGAGAATCACTTGAACCCGGGAGGTGGAGGTTGCAGTGAGCTAAGATGGTGCCACTGCACTCCAGCCTAGATGACAGAGAGACAGAGTCCATCTAAAAAAATTAAAAATTAAAAATTAAAGAGATATGTTTCTCAGGCCCACAAACAGGAAGACAGGAAGAATAGAAAGGATTAGATACAAAGGCTGGGTGCAGTGCCTCACGTCTGTAATCTCAGCACTTTGGGAGGCTGAGGCAGGAAGATTGCTTGAGTTCATGGATTTGCAGTTACAGTGAGTAAGATCACATCACTGCACTCCAGTCTGCGTGACAGAGCAAGACCCTGTCGATAGATAGATAGACAGACAGACAACAGCTGTGTAAAAGTGTTTCTGTGTTTCTGTTTTCTGTCCACTCAGTAGCCTTGGTAAAAACTAAATTTGAAAGGTAGAGGAAAACATTGTAGTCAGCATTCAAAAGAAAATATTTGCTGTGACAGTGAACTTTATGTGAGATTACTTGAAAAACTGTAAAAGGAGGTTTGCACAGTCCCTGAACACTAACTGGAAAGTTTGCTGACAATTCCGATTCCAAAGGAAAGCTTTCCGAATCAGTCATGAATTGCCCTCCATCCTGGTGAACCTCCACATAGCATCTCAGCATTCCATCAGGACCTCGCCTCCATCCTGGAATGCTTCGTCTTCAGCCACCTGGCCTCTGATGGTGCCAGACTTTAGTAGTAGTCTGGTTGTGGTTTTCATCGTCTGCTCAGTGTTCTCTCCTTATCACAGCTGTTGCCCTTCTACCAGGGGAAGGCTTCTTTTGAGCAGGGGCAAGCCCAAACACTTTCCATGTGTGTCTGAGGAGGAGATATCAGTAGCAGGCTACACGTGGTCGGGGTCAGAGCCAGGGGAGCTGGGGTGCCACAAGTGTGGAAGCACAGTGGCAGCTGAAGCCCAAGTGTCACATGGTCTCAGAGCCGGTTGTGCAGCCAGTTGTATCAGTGGAACATTGAGTTAGCACAGAAAGGTACATTACTGGCCAGGTGTCGTGGCTAACGCCTGTAATCCCAGCACTTCGGGAGGCTGAGGTGGGAGGAGGGCTTGAACCCAGAACTTCGAGACCAGCCTGGGCAACACAGGGAGACCGCCCCCGCCAACCTCTACAAACATTTTTTTAAAAATTAGCCAGGTGTAATGGCACATGCCTGTAGTCCCAGCTATTTAGGAAGCTGAGGTGGGAGGATCGCTTGAGCTCGTGAGGTCAAGGCTGCAGTGAGCTGTGATTGCAACACTGCACTCCAGCCTGGGTAACAGAGCGAAACCTTGTCTCAAAAAACAAATAAATAAATAAAAAGAAAAATACATTATAAAATAGGTTACTAGCCAGCAGTTTCCAATTGGTGTCTTTTAGTCAATTGTTCCCACCACCTTCAGCAATAGGGCTTTAAGAAATGTTCTTCACGGCCGGGTGCGGTGGCTCACGCCTGTAATCCCAGCACTTTGGGAGGCCGAGGTGGGCGGATCACGAGGTCAAGAGATCAAGACCATCCTGGCCAACATGGTGAAACCCTGTCTCTACTTAGTGGGGCATGGTGGCGTGTACCTATAGTCGAAGCTATTCAAGGAGGCTGAGGCAGAATAATCACTTGAACCCGGGAGGCGGAGGTTGCAGTGAACCAAGATGGTGCCACTGCACTCCAGCCTGGTGACAGAGCGAGACTCTGTCTCAAAAAAAGAAAAAAAAAAGAAAGAAAGAATGATAGTATAATTATAGATTTATCTCAGTTATGTAAGTAACTGAATGTAAATATTCAAACTCGTCTCAATGGGATTCTACATGTGTAGCGGTTAAGAACATAGGCTCTTCACCTACAGTCCATTCTCCACCAAGCACCCCCAGCCCTTACCCAGGGTCTGGGTCAGTGCTGGGCACATGACAGCTGTTCACTGAATATTGATTATACCCAAATGAGTGAATGAGCTCTGGAATCAGGTTGCTTGGGTTGAAATCCCACCTCTAATATCCACTAGTTGTTTAATTTTGGAAAATTTCTTTTGCTGGTTAAGATTCCATTTCTTCACTTGTAAAGTTCAGGTGACAGTAGATATTGGGGGAATTTAGTGAGGCACACTCCTGGCTTGGAGTGTCTGCTCGGGAACTGTTATCAATACTCTTTTAGTATCTTTCCATTCCTCAAGACAAAGATCTGCAATCTCTTAACCTCTCTAATTTGCTTGAAGAAAGCATGGAGCAGGCTGCTGTTTTGTTTGCTTGTTTGTTTCAGATTGGGTCTGGCTAGGTTGCCCAAACTGGACTTGAACCCTGGGCTCAAGCAATCCTCCTGCCTCAGAAGACTACCGCTTTAAGTGTTTCCATTAAGTAGGAAATGGAAAGGCTGGCAGGAGATTTTTTTAACTTTTTTTTTTTTCCACCTTGCTTGTTCTTTGAGAACCAGTTTGACTAAACAATTATGTGGTCTAGTTCCATCTGTTCTGAGATTAATGAATTTAGGTTGCTTACTACTGCCACAGGGATGATTTACTTCAAAGAAAAGCAATTTAATGAATTGCAAATATTTCCAGCTTCTCAAATGTTTCCAGTTTCTATCCACATGTATACAGCCTGGTCTAGAGCCCAGTTCTACTGTTCCCCATCGTGGTCTGCATAAAGAAATGATTAAATGCATATAGATCTGAAAAGACTCCTTTTCAAAGTTGCTGGGATGATGACTGACTCTCTTCCCACCCATACCCACTGCCAAATGGGTCAATGTTAATACTTTCATTGCCCCTTTTACTCCTTCTTGGCAGAAAAATTAACACATAGCCAACATTCAAATTCTTAGTATAAACCAGACAAGGTTTCAGTTCTTTTTTTTTTTTTTTTTTTGAGACAGAGTCTCACTCTGTCACCCAGGCTGGAGTGCAGTGGCGCGATCTCAGCTCACTGCAAGCTCCACCTCCTGAGTTCACGCCATTCTCCTGCCTCAGCTTCCTAAGTAACTGGGACTACAGGCATCCCCCACCACGCCCGGCTAATTTTTTTTGTATTTTTAGTAGAGATGGGGTTTCACCATGTTAGCCAGGATGGTCTCGATCTCCTGACCTCGTGATCTACCCGCCTCGACCTCCCAAAGTGCTGGGATTACAGACATGTAACCTCCCATAAGGGGTGAGCCAGTTATTACACCCATTTTTTTGTTGTTGTTTTTGTTTGGTTTAGTTTTTTGGCTTTTGTTTTTGTTTTTGTTTTGAGACGGAGTCTCCCTCTGTTGCCCAGGCTGGAGTGCAGTGGCGTGACCTTGACTCACAGGAACCTCCACCTCCTGGGTTCAAGCGATTCTCCTGCCTCAGCCTCCCAAGTAGCTGGAATTACAGGTGTGCACCACCACACCCAGCTGAGTTTTGTATTTTTAGTAGAGACAGGGTTTCACCATGTTGGCCAGGCTGCTCTTGAACTCCTGACCTCCAGTGATCTGCCCGCCTCAGCCTCCCAAAGTACTGGGGTTACAAGCATGAGCCACCACCCCTGGCCTTACACCCATTTTTATGTGATGAAATCAAGGTTTGGGAAGGTAAAATGACTTGTTCAAGGTCACATATCCTGAGCACAACTGAGCCCAGCGACTCCTACCTACCACCACAGGTGGCTGCACTGCAGAGGAGAAATCTGTTTCAGTTACCCTGTGAGGAGCAAAGTGAGAGTATGTAAATCACCCACCATGATTCCTTTTCCCTCAAACTGAAAAGGAATATTTGTTTAATGAGAAATAGAAGATGTGCTAAGAATGTTGAGTTATTTCACATCAGGTGTTCTGTTTCTCATTTTGAAAAATGATTTTCAGTGCTGGGCGTGGTGGCTAATGCCTGTAATCCCAGTACTTTGGGAGGCCAAGGTGGGCGGATCACCTGAGGTCAGGAGTTTGAGACCAGCCTTGCCAACATTGTGAAACCCCATCTCTTCTAAAAAGACATAAATTAGCCGGGCATGGTGGCAGGCAACTGTATTCCCAGCTCCTCGGGAGGCTGAGGCAGGAGAATCACTTGGACCAGGGAGGCGGAGGTTGCAGTGAACCAGGCACTCCAACTTGGGTGACAGAGTGAGACTCTATCTTTAAAAAAAAAAAGAATTATTTTGTACTTCCCTCAGTTTATACATATATTCAAACAGCTTTTAAGGTGAATGATTTTTTAATAAAAGAGCATTTTCTCATATTTAATAATGTAGAATTTTTCAGTTGGGCACAGTGACTCACCTCTGTAGTCCCAGCACGTTGGGAGGCCAAAGTGGGAAGATCACTGGAGCCCAGGATTTCCAGACCAGCCTAGGCGACTTGGTGAAACCCTGTCCTTTAAAAAAAAATACAAAAATTAGGCATAGTGGGCTGCATCTGTAGTCCCAGCTAGTCAGGAGGCTGCGGTGGGAGGATCGTTTGAGCCTAGGAGTTCAAGGCAGCAGTGAGCAGAGATTGTGCCACTGTGTTCCAGCTTGGGTGGCAGAAGAGGACCCTGTCTCCAAAGAAAGAAAAAAAGGAGAACATTTCCATGTATACTTTGTACAGGCTGATTCCATTGTAGAGCTAAATTATCAAAACTTTTTATAGATAATAGATATTATAATATGAAAGGAATGCCCAAGGTTTATAGCCTTGGATATAATATTGAAATATATAGAGCTGTTTGGTATTTAACACTTCCCTTCTATCAAGTAGTTTTCCACTTGGGAAAAAAAAAAGAAATTTCCTGAAGAGGTATCCAATTTTATATCTTAGTTAACAGTTTCCTAAACTTGCTGTTTACGACATGATCTACCTATCTACCTAAAGTAAAATCAATGGTAAATGTTGAATAACAAGTGGACTCTTGAAAATATTTAGCAATCACAACTGAAACTGAATTCATTCTATGACTTAAATGATTATAATTTATCAAATATTTGTATCCAAGAAATAGTATCTTAACCTGTAAGCCAAGAATGTGTGTTTTACAGGTTAATTTACACATAATATACACGATGTGATTGCAGCATTTTATGCAAATTCTTTTTTTTTTTTTTTTTTTTTTTGAGACAGAGTCTCGCGCTGTTGCCCAGGCTGGAGTGCAGTGGCCGGATCTCGGCTCACTGCAAGCTCCGCCTCCTGGGTTCACGCCATTCTCCTGCCTCAGTCTCCCGAGTAGCTGGGACTACAGGTGCCCGCCACTTCGCCCGGCTAGTTTTTTTGTATTTTTTAGTAGAGACAGGGTTTCACCGTGTTAGCCAGGATGGCCTCGATCTTCTGACCTCGTGATCCGCCTGTCTCGGCCTCCCAAAGTGCTGGGATTACAGGCTTGAGCCACCGCGCTCGGCCTGCATTTTATGCAAATTAAAAATGTAATACTATAGATAACTCACTTTATATGAGAAATCTATCTAAAGGAGTGAAAAAATGTTCAAATCATCATGAATGATGTAAGGTCAAGATGTGAGGCAAAGTGAGTTGTAACCCATATTTAAGCTATTGTTACACACTTCAGCTGGTCAAGCAGAAATATTTGTCCTCCTTTATCAAAAAAAGTACCAAGGCCAGGCGCAGTGGCTCACGCCTGTAATCCCAACACTTTGGGAGGCCCAGGCGCGCGGATCACAAGGTCAGGAGTTCCAGACTATCCTGGCTAACACAGTGAAACCCCGTCTCTACTAAAAAAAAAAAAAAAAATACAAAAAATTAGCCGGGTGTGGTGGCATGTGCCTGTAGTCCCAGCTACTCGGGAGGCTGAGGCAGGAGAATCGCTTGAACCTGGGAGGTGGAGGTTGCAGTGAGCCCAGATCGCGCCACTGCACTCCAGGCCAGGAGACAGATTGAGACTCTGTCTCAAAAAAAAAACAGTATTGGATTACACAAGGTCTTCAAAAACATATCTTTCTTGGGTGGACATGGTGGCTCATGCCTGTAATCCCAGCACTTTGGGAAGTTGAGGCAGGCTGATCACTTGAGGTTCGAGTTCAAGACCCGCCTGGGCAACATGGTGAAACTCTGTCTCTACTAAAAATACAAAAATTAGCCAGGTGTGGTGGCACAGGCCTGTAATCCCAGCTACTCAGGAGGCTGAGGCACTAGAATTGCTTGAACCCAGGAGGCGGAGGTTGCAGTGAGCTGAGATCGTGCCACTGCACTACAGCCTGGGCGACAAAGTGAGATTCTGCTCAAAAGAAAAGAAAAGAAAAAAACCAACCCCATGTGTTTCTTGTGTAATGTGACCATTCTGCGTTACTTGCCATAAATCACATTGCATAATATGTTTAATTCCCTAAAAAGAAATTAGTTCTGGTGCTGACTTCCACAGCACATATAGTAAAATTGGAATGATACAGAGATTAGTATGACCCCTGCACGAGGATGACACACAAATTAGTGAAGCGTTCCATATTAACATAAAGTAAAAAGAAGAAATAAAACACTTAAAAAAAGAAATTAGCTCTAAGTCATGCATATTTACAGAAATAAACTGTTAGGTCCATGGGAAAGTCTGACCTATAACCTGCTGTTTCCCAGGCCGTCAAACTCTGGAGGGTCAAGCATGAATCTTGCCATACATTATTTTCTGTTTTCCTTTTTAAAGATTTTCTTTTCTGTTTTCGAGACGGAGTTTTGTTATTGTTACCCAGGCTGGAGTGCAATGGCATGATCTCGGCTCACTACAACCTCCACCTCCTGGGTTCAAGGGATTCTCCTGCCTCAGCCTCCCGAGTAGCTGGGATTACAGGCGTGTGTCACCACGCCCAGCTTATTATTATTATTATTTGTATTTTTAGTGGAGACAGGGTTTCTCCATGTTGGTCAGGCTGGTCTTGAACTCCCAACCTCAGGTGATTTGCCTGCCTCGGCCTCCCAAAGTGCTGGGATTACAGGCGAGAGCCACTGCGCCAGGCATAAGATTGTATTAACTTATTTATTTATTTATTTATTTATTTATTTTTTATTTTTGAGACGGAGTCTCACTCTGTCGCCCTCAGGCTGGAGTGCATTGGCGCGATCTCGGCTCCCTGCAAGCTCCGCCTCCTGGGTTGACACCATTCTCAGTAGAGACGGGGTTTCACCGTGTTAGCCAGGATGGTCTCTATCTCCTGACCTCGTGATCCGCCCGCCTGGGCTTCCCAAAGTGCTGGGATTACAGGCGTGAGCCACCGCGCCCAGCCTTATTTTCTAATTTATAAATGAGGCCGGGCACGGTGGCTCGTGTGTAATCCCAGCACTTTGGGAGGCCGAGGTGGGCAGATCACTTGAAGTCAGGAGTTCGAGACCAGCCTGGCCAACATGGTGAAACCTCGTCTCTACTAAAAATATTTAAAAATTAGCCAGACGCGGTGGTGGGCGCCTGTAATCCCAGCTACTTGGGAGGCTAAAGCAGAAGAATTGCTTGAACCCGGGACGGGAAGGTTGCAGTGAGCCAAGATCATGCCACTACACTCCTGCCTGGGGGACAGAGTGAGACTTTATCAAAAAAAATTACAAATGAAACTATGCACTATTTTCTTAGGCTTTTTGTTGAAGCTCCAGTTCTCCCATGTTTACTTACCACATTTTAAAAATAGGTAGGAAAAATAATTATTATCAGTGCTTGTCTTTTTTGTTGTTGTTGTTGTTGAGATGGAGTCTTGCTCTGTCACGCAGGCTGGAGTGCAGTGGCACGATTTCAGCTCACTGCCATTCTCCTGCCTCAGCCTCCCAACTAGCTGGGACTACAGGTGCCTGCCACCAAGCCGGGCTAATTTTTATTGTATTTTTAGTAGAGATGGGGTGTCACCATGTTAGCCAGAATGGTCTCGATCTCCTGACCTCGTGATCTGCCTGTCTCGGCCTCCCAAAGTGCTGGGATTACAGGCGTGAGCCACCGCGCCCGGCAATCGGTGTTTGTCTTAACCAGTACAGAACAGCAAATCTTCTTTTACACTAAACTTACAGCGCTTCAAAAAGTTTGGGAAGTAAAAATAACCTCAAGCCAATCAGATATTTTACATAATTGCGATTTTGTATTAAAATGTAAGAGATATAAAGGATAATTTCAGTACCAAAGATAAAAATTATTTGTTTAATACTAATTTTAATGATTCCAACAATATTAGCTTTAAAAAGCTATGCTTGAATAGTAATAATGAGCCTTGAATCATTCTCTCAAACATCACTTCTGGCAGAAATGAATTATATAGTACTGACTTTCATAGTTTAAGGGGAAAATAAGAGTTTTAGAAAAATACTCATCTTTTCTAATTAAAAAAAAAAAAATCCCATGTTGTGATTCCCCCACTGCTAGTCTCATTTTGTTTCTTTGTTTGAGAGGGAATCTTGCCCTGTTGCGAGGCTATTGGAGTGCAGCTGGAGTGCAGTGACACCATCTTGGTTCACTGCAATCTCTGCCTCCCGGATTCAAGCAATTCTCCTGCCTCAGCCTCCCAAGTATCTGGGACTGCGGGCACACGCCACCATGACCAGCTAATTTTTTTTGGTATTTTTAGCAGAGACAGGGTTTTACCATGTTGGTCAGGATGGTCTCGATCTCTTGACCTCATGATCCGCCCGCCCCGGCCTCCCAAAGTGCTGGGATTACAGGTGTGAGCCACTGTGCCCGGCCGCTAATCACATTTTAAAAGGCCCAAACCCAAATGTGTTTTGTCATTTTATACTAGGAAACTCAAATGATTTTGCTTCTTTATTCTTCAAGATTATTCATCCAGACACTGATAGGCCTGAGCACAGGTTCATTCAAACTAGAGGCTATCATAGGCGGTCATTTGGAAAGCTACTATATACCTAACATGTGAAATGTTAGGCTGGGCTCAGTGGCTCATGCCTGTAATCCCAACACTTTGGGAGGCCGAGGCAGGTGGATCACTTGAGGTCAGGAGTTTGAGACCAGTCTGGCCAATATGGCAAAACCTCGTCACTACTAAAAATACAAAAATTGGCCGGGCATGGTGGTGCGTGCCTGAAATCCCAGCTGCTTGGGAGGCTGAGGCAGGAGAATCGCTTGAACCTGGGAGGCGGAGGCTGCAGTGAGCTGCTTGGGCAAAAGAGTGAGACTCCATCTTAAAAAAAAAAAAAAAAAAAGTGAAATCTAAAACTCTTCTGTATTTTTTATACCTCCAAGCCCAAGTAGGAATCCTTAGAGCAAATTAGACTTCCACAGGCAAATTCTTTATCCTAGTGAATCTGGATCTACCAGATAACTATAGAATCCTCTAAACTCCAAAGCCTTGGTCAATCTACCAGTACCACCAGCACCAGTGGGAGCTCATTAAAAATGCAGAATCTCAGGTCCCACCCCACACCTAATGAATCCAAACCTGCCCTTTATACTGAGATCCCCAGGTAATTTGAATGCATATTAAAGTTTAAAAAGAACTGATCTCATGAAATCTTACAGCTAACGCAGAGACCTAGGAGAACAACACTGTGCAAAAATTGAAAAGAACTTCTGTAAAATGCTGGGGGCAAGAAAATAAAGAAAAAAAAATAGTGACTTTCATATATCATTTCCTTAATACATTTCATTTTTCTTTTTTATGCCTTGTTTTGAAAAGCCACCATTATCTTGGCATGCTTTAGATGGAAACCATTTACTGTGCAAGATTTCTGTTCATGTTCTTAAATGTATGCAAAAATAACTTGTCTAACCCCTACTATTGTGCCTGGCCCTTTGAAATGTGTTTCTTGCTGACGTGCTTGTTTCTCCTTTCCAGTCCTGACACAGCTCTCCCCGAGGAGCAGCCACATTCCAGCTCCCAGTGCGCCCCTCTCCACTGTCTCTCCAAGCCTCCTCACCCCTAGTCTTCATCTCCTGTGGACGAACATCTGGGGTGGAAGTTTTGTAGCCACACACAGGATACTGCCCAAGATCCAGCGGGTGTTTTCTTCTCAGTTGTTAGATATACAATTGGATTAATGTCCATCATTTTGGAAGACGAGAGAAAGTTGAGAAGAACATGAAGCACAGACCCTGATGTGATAAAACATTTTGTGGTTTCTCTGAGTCACAGATAAACTTCTGCCATCAAATGGCTACAGTTCATTTAAGTTTAAAAAAAAGAAAAAAAGAAATAGGAAACATGTCTCAGATGGCTGGCTTTACCTCGATAGCGTAAGAGAGACCTAAGACATGTAAAATACATATATTGTAATATCATCTTTCCTCACACTCCAAATTCAGCTAGGGAAGTTGATTCCAATATTTTTGTCATTGATATTTATTTTGTACTTTATTTGCTACATGATTTATGTCTATAAAAATAATTTCGCTGAAGTGAATTTAATTCATTTATTTTCAAATAAGCATAATTTGCTCAATTAAGTATGAGTTTGAATTTAGTTTGAAATCTGGAATTGGCCAGACTGTGGTCTTTTTTCTTGCACAAAATGATAAATGAGGTGCATCAGAATGTTAACAATAACTGTATTTTGCTGCTACGCTGGTATTGTTTATGCACTTATTTTCTAATCAGTAGCTTATTAACTGCTGGGTTTTGTTTTTGTATTTTTAACTAGAGTTCTTCACTGGACATTACTAAGTAAATCTAAGAAAGAGACTAAGTTATGATTTATTGATTTGATAGCATCTTTAATTTTATTTTTTCATCGCAGTTGAGTAGATGTACTGGTGCTGCTCCTTTGTATGTGTGTATGTGTGTAAAACGTTAAAGAAGGCTCAATAACTTGAAGGGAAAAAAATGGTGTGTTTATTTAACAACCAGGATTTTTTTTACTTCTCCCAAAATCAGGGTCCTACTGAGTCTTTCCTGATAAAAGGTATCAAGTACAAACAGGAAAATATATACATACATAGATGTAAGATAGCCTTTAATTAATTAATTTACCCAGAGAGTGTTCAAAGTTTGATTAAAATTGTATGTTTTGTTGTTGTTAGGTTTTTTCATAACGAATCTTCCTTGCCAAAAAAAAATAGATAATAAACCTTAGCTCATTGTCTACTTTTGACAAACACTCAGGTGCCTACAAACATTCTATTATCTTGAGATAATACATGTTCCTGGTTAATTTACAGATTCTGCTGGGTAACTTTTATGACTTGATTTAAGGCAGTGGATTTTCATAGCAAAATTTATTTTGCACATAATCTGACAAACAAGGAAAACAGCTAACTGAGCTGAAAGGTCTAACACTCTTGGGCTCCTTAACCATCAAGTGCTGCCCACACAATTGCTCCTAGCCCTGATTCCTTGTCTTTGTCAGATAGCCTTAACTTATTTAAAACCATAAGGGTTTACCTTTTCATGTAAAGACATCTGTAACTTCTCTTCAAAACAAAAATGACCCTCACTGTTAACACAAAGGACAGTTACCAGTGTAGGGCACTGAGAAAGGAGATCCAGGAGCCACTCAGCTTATTGAGCGGACATGGGTGGCACAGAAATGGAGTGGTCCATCAGAGACCAAATGGTAAGTCATAAAGCACATTGCAGGAGCTTTTGTCAGTCATCCGCCTATTAAGTAGTGGTCGCTATTACCAAAGCAACCAGGACGTTTTGTGTTCTTTATATGAGTGCTATTTTCCACAGTGTCATTTATTATGCAACGTGGAGTAAAGAGTTGAATTCTTCACCAAAATAGGGATTCAGGTTAAAGTACAGAAACAGAAACAAAACGATTCGACACGAAGTTCCTAACCATAGCAGCCTGACCTTCTGCTCTTTTCTACCTGCATGGCCTTGCTGTTCCGAAACATTGTCTTCATTTCATTGGTGGTGTGTCTGCCTGGTACCAGTGTTGGTGAGACTGTGGATTTTATCAGCGTTCAATGAAAGAAAGCTTACCCCTGCCCTCACTTTTTGTTTTTTTATTTTTCCCCCTTTGTCAAGCACCATGTGTTTGGACCTGAGAAGTGGCATAGCTGCTAAGTTGACTTTTAATAAAAACTGTTTGTGCCTGAGGGAAATATATGCCTTTTTAAAACGTACCTCAGAACATGTTCCTATATCACTGCATTGGTTTTGTTTGGGGGACTGGGAGTTCAGCAGGAAGTACTGTCTGTGTGTGAGGCGATGTTGTATTCGCATTCTTTATCCCTAACTCTGGATCTAGGACTCCATGAAAAGCCGGGTCACACACAAAACATGTATTTCTTCCAATACAAAGTGTATTATTACGTCTATTATAAACTAGTTTCATTTCAGTTATTTATCTTCATAGAGTGGGAAAGGCTTGTTCTGAAATACTAATTCTATCAAAATAATAATTTTAGTGAATCTTTGCCAAGAAGTTATAGAAACTTGGAAATAAATTTCTCATTTTCAGCACAAAATTAAGTGATAGTCCCTAAGAAGTAAGAGAGAATAACATGTATTTACACTGTGGCATCATTTAGTATAGTTTAAACTGAGCCATATCTCTATTTATTTATAGGCATTTAAAATGAATCAATATGTGTAGTGTTGATAAAAATCAGTATCTGTAAAGATAACATCAGGAATTCAAAAGGAAATTGAAAAGTGGAAGAACTAGAGAACCAAAAAGAATGAACCTCATTAAAACTGATTGAAGACATACTTGGAGAGGAAAAATAAACAGCAGAAATACACTAAAAAATACTGACTAATTATTGCAAACACAGTGAGCAAAGATTAATGCTAACTAAGTAAAAGTAGTTGGCAAAGTAAACAGGTAGTTTTTTAAAAGTAAGCACAATTACAATATTGAAAAGAATAGTATGGAGAAATGCTTTCCTCCTGAGGATTTTCCTTAATCAAAAAATAAGAAGAAGCCATAAATTGTCTTTGGCCTGAGTGCTGAGTGGCATAAATAAAGGAGCTTGGCTTGATCTTTCTCGTCCACACATAATCCATTAGATCCCATTCATATATCCAATTCTGGATTCTAATAAAAGGAATTTGGAGAACTTTGAGAAAAAGGAAAATTGTTAAATAAGGGAAGACCTATTTAGAAATTATACTTTAGTCTAACAAAGAGGAGGTACAATAGTGGTCTTCAAGAAAAGAACATTTAACAAATGATAGATATCAGCTAAGATACTGTTACTAAGTCTAGAATGAAAAAGACTTCAGTGTGAAGGATGTATAGTAACTCTAGGAAAGAGATTTTTAACACTGGGAAATTAACATGGAAATTGATAATCATAAGGAATAGTTGTTTTTTAAAAATTGAATATCATTGGTGGTCTAGTAAGTATTAAGTGGCAAGATAGGAGAATGCATTTCAGTTCTGGGAGTTCATAATCCTGTGATTCTTTTAAGTTTTAAGATACATTAAAGTTTTACTGGTTAATCATAAAATATTTTGTATTTAAAAATAGGATGGCAATCTTAATTTTTCCAAGATATTGGTTGGAAAAAAAGAAGGATTGTTGGTATTATTTTTTCTTCTAGCTATATTCTATGGTATCTTTAAAATTGTTCAGAATATAGTACTTTTAGTAAAAAAACTTCAATTGTCAGAGTCTAAAAAACAATGTCCTCAGGAATACTTCAGAAATAGAAGGTATGCAATGCCTTAGTGGGGGCAAATGCATTTCAGATTTTGTCTTTATTTAGAAGGATCTTCAGTATACGACATTTGCTTTTTCGTGCTTTGGAAAATATCCTTGTGCAGAGAAGTCCTTCTGTTTGAAACAAGCGTGAAACATTGGTCCAATAACCTAAAAATATGGAAATTTCTTGATATTCTGTATTAATTAAAGTTCTCTACATGTCTCAAATGGAGATCACAAAACATGAAAAGGAAGAAATGAAATACCTTTTCTTCTGGGATGAGTGTCAATTTTAAGGTATAATTGTCATAATCAGTCAAAAGTTACAATCTGTCCCTCAGTGACATCGGGGGAAGCTGATGGATTTCCAGTAAGGAACTGCGGTGGGTTCAACCTCAGGCTGCCACAAATACATTGATATGGTAGGTAGGAAGTAGGACTACATTTGAAAGAAACTTATAAAGTTCACAATTTTAAAAAGGTTGCCCTCCAGTTTTTTTGTTTGTTTATAAACTAGAGTGATGTGATTTTAAGTAATCCTTACATTTAAGGCTGCAAAAAATGTACAAGAATATGTTTTCAAGTAAAGGGAACATAATTCTTCAAAAAGCTGTTGAACTGGAGTTATGATAGGTTATGACAGATAGCATGATCAGTACTGATACTGACAAGTACTTTTTTATCTTAAAATCAACTTCTATGGAACTACAAGATCAATCTAGCTCCCGAGTGACCTTTTCCATTGTCTGTAATAATGCCCTCAGATGAGTTGTGTCTAAAATTAAGTTCATCTTTATTTATATGCCAACTTAACTGCCAGAGTCCCTAATGTATTGCATTTGTAACCTGATCCTATTATGTTAATACCTGAAAGATTTCATCTAGACATGTCTTTCGTCCATATTATTCAAAGTGTAATTGAAAGAGAGATTTAGTATTAAGACATGTTCCCCAACTGAGAATTTTCCAGAATATTCTACTTAAGAAGAAGAGCAATTAACTGCCTTTAGTGTAAGGGTGAGAGTGCATAGAAATATGCAATGTAAAATGTTTGCATGAATTGTTTCACATATGTATGCTTTCCCATATTCATAAGATGAACACTATAGAAGTCTCATTTCTCTGTGATCTTCTGTCCATTAGGAATGTAAGGAGATTGTTATCTATATCTAGTCTCCTTTCCATATTGAAATGCATGGCTCTAATCCTCAGTGTGTTTTTATCCCTTACTTCTCGAGTTATTTAAAATTTGCCCTATTTAAACTGAAGCCTGGATAAACTGATGAGCCAGATTATTCCTGTGATTGGAATTTAATTGCTGTAGAACACTCGTTGAGAACATATTTTTTACTTTTTTTCTTTCAGAATTACTATTCGATCATTTTCTCTAATGAAAACACCGAGAAGTAAATCTGGTGCTTCTTAGTGTAAATATGTTTTTCTTTTTAAAAAGTCATTTTAAAACAAAGATGAGAGAACTATAAAGTAAGGGGAAATATCATTTTATTTAAAAATAATTATTCAGTGATAGATAACGGAGATACAGAATGAACCACTGGGTTCATAGGTATGATTTGTGCAGCCAATCTTAGAGGAAATACATCATTTTAACATTATTCCCATGAAATGTTTAAGCTCCATGGTTTGACTATGAGAGTCAAACAATTATTATTTGAAAATCTCATGACATTTTTATAATCTACTCTGTTTTTATTTGCATGATTATGCTTATGTGATGAACCATCCATGATTCTGATACTGTATTTCTTTCCAGTATTAACATGTGTATTGTGTGGCCAGCCCTGATTTATACACTGTATTATTGTTGTAATGATTCAACTGTTCCTACATTTAATTGCAGTTTTATTATTATGCCTTTTGGGGTTAAATGATGTGAAGTGTTTCCACCTACTGATAAATACCATATGAAAACGTGACTAAAAGACTGATCTAAGAAACTTTTTTGTTGTTATTTTTAAAAATATGAATTTCAAAAGAAATGTTCTCAAAGACACATGCATTTGTTTTAAATTCAAAAAATTCTTATGAATTTATTATTGCTTGTACTTTAACTTTTTTTATTGTAGACAATCCTAAGTGAATAATGTCTCATGGGAGAATCCACATGCTATGTGCTTGTGTTTGTGTAATCTGATCGTGCACTCAATGGTTGGAAAAGGCACTCCAGTGCTAAGAAATAACCAGAAGACAATATGTCGATTCTTACATCTTGGTTTATGTTACCAACTGAATATCGTGTCATGCATAACTTTTTCCAGTAAATAAACTGGTTATTTTTTGTTCATTTCATTAATGCTGCCTTTTTATCAATTTGAGCAGTTTTTCTGTATGTCGTTTTGATGTATACTTACAAAAAGGATAAGAGTATATGAATTCAGATATGCTCTACATGTTTATTCAAAGTGAGGACTTATTTGAACTAAAAACTAGATGCTTTGCCTTAACAACAATTCTATACATTCCTGATAAGTAATGTGCATCAACTCTGCTCATTCCCTACAGTTATCACCTCTTCTACTTGTAATCTTTTCTAGAAAGCTATTTTGGCAGGAGGATATACTTGGCTGAATTCGATTAGAAATGTACCAACATGAAGAAAATGCTTGTTCTAAAACAGGAAACATTATTTTGATGAAAGAAGAAAGAAGTTTGTATGAATTATTTTGGGAGACAGTTCGTCTTTGTTCTCTTTCCTCTTTGTTCTTTTTGGAACAGCAGAGTTCCAAAACTTTGAGGGAGGTTAATTGACTAGCTCCTCCTACAAATACATATTGTAGTAAATCAGCTGCTTTGGGAACCATCCACTTTGATTCGACTTTATTTAAAGGGTGGAGGAGGGAGAGAGCCAGATAGAATATGGCATTCTAGTGAGTTAAAATATCTAACGCAATCATTATAGCTAATCAAATTCGTGCCACACGGGCAGCCAACATCCTGGCTAAAGTTGTCTGCTCACTTGCTGCATAAATACAGCACCAGAAATAATGTCAACTTTTCTACAAATCTTTCCTTTTTCTCTTCCAAAAGAACTATTGTTTTTCTTTGAGGTTGGATCTATAAGTCTATTTGATGCTTGACTTTCTCTTACATGATAAAGCTGATAGTCTGTCACATTCAAAAGCAAAAACAGCAGGATGCATCAAGAAAGTCTCTTCTTATCTATGTATTTTGCAGGCAACTTGGGCAGCCTATATTGTGAAGGCATTGGGAGGATTCCTGCAACCCATAAGAGATGAGAAAGAGATCAGAATTGATGGGAACTTGAGGGAGTCTTGCTCTGTCACCCAGGCTGGAGCACAGTGGCGCCATCTTGGCTCACTGCAACCTCCGACTCCATGGTTCAAGCTATTCTCCTGCCTCAGCCTCCTGAGTAGCTGGGGTTACAGGCACATACTACCGTGCCCAGCTAATTTTTGTATTTTTAGTAGAGATGGGATATCATCATGTTGGCCAGGATGATGGTCTTGTCTCCTGACCTCATGATCTGCTCACCTCGGCCTCCCAAAGTGCTGGGATTACAGGCGTAAGCCACCACACCCGGCCGAATTTTCTTTTTTTTCTTCCTTTTGAAACATGGCCTCACTCTGCCACCCAGGCAGGAGTGCAGTGGCATGATCTTGGCTCACTGCAGCCTCTACCTCCTGGGCTCAAATGATTCTGCCACCTCAGCCTCCTAAGTAGCTGGGATCACAGGCATGTACACCTGCCTGGCTAATTGTTTACTTTTTTTTTTGTACAGATGAGGTCCCACTATGTTGCCTAGGCTGGTCTTGAGCTCCTGGGCTCAAGTAATTCTCTCACCTGAGACTCTGAAAGTGTTGTAATTATAGGCATGAGCCACATCGCCCAGCCAGGAAAGGATTTTCTTAGTTTTTGGTTGTACACACGCCGACTAGTACATTGTAGGAACTCAGTCAATTTTGAATTAGAGTAGTTGTTCCTCAGAAGTGAGTTTCTTGGCTTTCTTGACATCTAGCTTTCTCATAAGACATCCAGAATTGAGTTTACAGAACCTAATGTCACCTACTTAAATAATTACAGCAGGCACTACATATCAACTAATTGGGGGAAATGGCCTTTAAATTAAGTGAATGTTTATGCCTATCATTCTTTCTTGGTGAATCTAAAATCTGGATCTCTAACCCTGTAACAGGAGGTTAAGTATGTACGATGAAATAAATCTAAGAGTTGTTCTTCTTTTGTGTGTGTGTGACAAGATCTTGCTGTGTGGCCTAGGCTGGAGTGCACTGGCGGGATCACAGTTCACTGCAGCCCTGACCTCATAGGCTCAAGTGATCCTCCCACTGCAGCCTCCCAAGTAGCTAGGACCACAGGTGCACACCATCATGCCTGGCTAATTTTTTATTTTTTATAAAGATGAGGTCTTCCTATGTTGCCCAGTCTGGTTTCAAAGCCCTAGACTCAAGCGATGCTCCTGCCACGGCCTCTCAAAGTGCTGGGATTACACAGGTATGAGCCACCATGCCCAACTGAGTTTCTTTTTTTTTTTTTTTTGAGACGGAGTCTCGCTCTATCGCCCGGGCTGGAGTGCAGTGGCGGGATCTCAGCTCACTGCAAGCTCCGCCTCCCGGGTTTACGCCATTCTCCTGCCTCAGCCTCCCGAGTAGCTGGGACTACAGGCGCCCGCCACCTCGCCCGGCTAGTTTTTTGTATTTTTTTAGTAGAGACGGGGTTTCACCGTGTTCGCCAGGATGGTCTCGATCTCCTGACCTCGTGATCCGCCCGTCTCGGCCTCCCAAAGTGCTGGGATTACAGGCTTGAGCCACCGCGCCCGGCCCCAACTGAGTTTCTTAAACAATTTATGAATCAACTACACTTAAATGCTTTAGAAGACCGTCAGAATAATTAATCCACAAAATAACTGTCAAGGAAGATAAATCTCTGGGAAAAATATTGCCAGTGTCAAAAGTAAACAATTTATAATATAATTTGAATGTAGGAAGCAACATAAAGATAAATCATAACTATAGTGGCTTCTTGTTAAATAGTAAAGAAACGTTAAAGTAAGAATATCTTGTTTTCTTTTTCCTTTTCTTTTTTTTTTTGAGACAGGGTCTCGCACTGTTTCCTAGGCTGGAGTGCAATGGCGTGATCTCAGTTCACTGCAAGCTCCGCCTCCTGGGTTCACACCATTCTCCTGCCTCAGCCTCCCAAGTAGCTGGGACTACAGGTGCCCACCACCACACCTGGCTAATTTTTTTGTATTTTTAGTAGAGATGGGGTTTCACCATGTTAGCCAGGATGGTGTTGATCTCTTGACCTCGTGATCTGCCCACCTCGGCCTCCCAAAGTGCTGGGATTAGAGGCATTAGCCACTGTGCCCAGCCTTTTTTTTTTTTTTTTTTTAAGATTTATTTATTTAGTTAGTTTTTAGTTTTTAGTTTCACTTTTGTTGCTCAGGCTGGAGTACAATGGGGCAATCTCAGCTCACTGCAACCTCCACCTCCCAAGTTCAAGCGATTCTCCTACCTCGGCCTCTGGAGTAGCTGGGATTACCACCATGCCTGGTTAATTTTTTGTATTTTTAGTAAAGATGGGGTTTCATCATGTTGGCCAGCCTGGTCCTGAACTCGTGACGTCAGATGATCCACCCTCCTTGATCTCCCAAAGTGCTCGGAATACAGGTGTGAGCCACCATGCCCAGCACCTCATTTTCCTTATTATCTATATCAGTAGGGAATAAAAGAAAGGTAATTCAGTAAGTTAGCTTCTGTTACTACTAAAGTCAGGTGAAAGACTGTAAAAAGTAGGATAGACATATGTTTCATACGCCAAGATGGACTTGTCTATATAATTTGCTAGTCCCAGTGCAAAATGAAAATGCAAGGCTCCTTGATAGAAAATAGGAAGAATTTCAAGACAGTGACAGCAATGCATTAGGTCAAGCATGGGGTCCTTCTAAGCACAGGGCCTTGTTTGACTGCAGGGATCCACAGGCCATGAAATCAGCCTTGCCCCAGAATGTGCTGAAATAATTATTCAGGATCTCAACACTGAATGTAGCTATTCAGAAACTGGGCTTTGTTGACCAGGCGCTGTGGATCATGCCTGTAATCCCAGCACTTTGGGAGGCCAAAGCAGGTGGATCACGAGGTCAGGAGTTTGAGACCAGCCTGACTAAAATGGTGAAACCCCATCTCTACTAAAAATACAAAAATTAGCCAGACTTGGTGGTGCGCGCCTGTAATCCCAGCTATTCAGGAGTTTGAGGCAGGAGAACAGCTTGAACCCAGGAAGCAGAGGTTGCAGTGAGCCAAGATTGTGCCACTATGCTCCAGCCTGGGTGACAGAGCAAGACACTGTCTCAAAAATTAAAAAAAAAAAAAAAAAAAAAAAAAAAATATATATATATATATATATATGAAACTGGGCTTTGTTTGTAACAAAATAGATTTCTAAGTTTCTGTGCTTGGAAGGAAGAATATTAACGTGTTTATATCCTGGGGAAAAATATTTAATGCTAATATATCAAACAGATCTAAAGTTGAATCTTGCAATACTTCCATATTCCAATGAAGCCATAACATGTCAACTCAAAATTTCTAAACTCTGACACGAGTATCAAGTCATACTAAGATTATAAAAATCTTTAAATCTTCAAAAAAGCAGCAGTAGACATTTTAATTTGTGTATATTAAAGTAAAACTAATTTAAGAACCCTACTGCTACTTTTATAGTTTGATGTCCTTTGAAGTTGTAAAGTATTAATAATGTCAGTCAAATGTCACAGGAAGGTTTGCCTAACTGAAAAGAGCTATTAGCCCAAGATTAATCAGTGATTCGTGACAACCTTTATTCCAAATAAACAAAAAAAGAAATTATTTACCTCATTGAAATTCATTGATTTTGAATACATGGGTGCTTATGTGTAGTAAACCACCCTATATGTAAAAAGGGGAGAATATAAAAATATATATTAAGTTTTTCTTGTTTTGGATAAAGTAACAGTGGACACCAATAAAAATGGTTATCTGTAAAAGAGCAAAGGGTATGATAAAAGGGTGGAAGCCAGACTCTTCCAGTGTATGAATGCCTTTTTTATATATTGTTTTCAACCATGTAAATAAATGATTTATCCAAAGAAAAAAATTAAGAAAATGTGGGCTCTCAAAAATTTCACAAGCCAGAAATAAAAGCACAAAATCAGCTGGGCGTGGTGGCTCATGCCTGTAATCCCAGCACTTTGGGAGGGCGAGGCAGGCGGATCATGAGGTCAGGAGATCAAGACCAACCTGGCTAACACGGTGAAACCCCGTCTCTACTAAAAATACAAAAAAATTAGCCGAGCGTTGTGGCAGGAGCCTGTAGTCCCAGCTACTTGGGAGGCTGAGGCAGGAGAATGGCGTGAGCCCCTGGGAGGCGGAGCTTGTAGTGAGCCGAGATCACGCCACTGCACTCCAGCTTGGGCGATAGAGTGAGACTCCGTCTCTAAATAAATGAATAAATAAAATTGTGTTTAAATTCTAACCCTGGCACTTACTAGCTCTGTCACTTTAGAAAGGTTCTTACCCTCTCCAAGCTTAAGTGGTCTCGTTTTTTAAATGAGGATTAAAAAATGCCTACTTGGGCTGGGCTCAGTGGCTCATGCCTGTAATCCTAGCACGTTGGGAGACCAAGGCGGGCGGATCACCTGAGATTGGGAAAAAAAACCCGGCTGGGTGGATCACTTGAGGTCAGGAGTTTGAGACCAGCCTGGCCAACATGGTGAAACCCCGGCTCTAAATCAGCCAGGTGTGGTGGCACGTGGTTGTAATCCCAGCTACTTGGGAGGCTGAGACAGGGAAAATTGCTTGAACCTGGGAGGTGGAGGTTGCCGTGAGCCAAGATAGACCACTGCACTCCAGCCTGGGCAACAGAGCAAAACTCAGCAAAAATAAAACAAAAGCCTACTTGGCAAGGTTATTACAAAGATTAAATGAAATAACATATATAACATCTTTCAAACAGTGTTTAGTCTTTAGTAGCTATTATTATTACTAGAGTTTCACTCTTTTTTTTTTTTTTTTTTTGACTTGGAGTCTAGCTCTGTCGCCCAGGCTGGAGTGCAGTGGCCTATTTCGGCTCACTGCAAGTTCAGTCTCCCAGGTTCCCGCCATTCTCCTGCCTCAGCCTCCCAAGTAGCTGGGACTACAAGCACCTGCCACCAGGCCCAGCTAAATTTTTTGTATTTTTAAAATAGAAACGGGGGTTTCACTGTGTTAGCCAGGATGGTCTCGATCTCCTGACGTCGTGATCCGCCTGCCTCGCCTTCCCAAAGTGCTGGGATTACAGGCGTGAGCCACCACGCCCGGCTAGAGTTTTGCTCTTGTTGCCCAGGCTGGAGTGTAATGGGCGATCTCGGCTCACGGCAACCTCCACCTCCTGGGTTCAAGCACTTCTCCTGCCTCAGCCTCCCGAGTAGCTGGGATTACAGGCATGCACCACCTGGCCTGGCCAATTTTTTGCATTTTTAGTAGAGACGGGGTTTCACCATGTTAGCCAGGCTGGTCTCTAACTCCTGACCTCAAGTGATCCACGCACCTGGGCCTCCCAAAGTGCTGGGATTACAGGCGTGAGCCACCACGCCCAGCCGATACTACCGTTTTCTGTATCTCCTCCATCCATGGTACATATATAATAGGAACTTCCAAAAGGTATGAACCCTCGTTTTGTTCCCTAATGTATCTCAAACCCCTAGAGTAGAATCTGGGATGAAATAAGCTCTCAATAACAGTTGCTGAATTAACACATGTATAAATGAATGAATGAATTTCATGCATGTCAATATATAGGACCCCAATTATCTAGGTACTGTGTTATTAAAAATAGTATTAGTGGCTGGGCGCGGTGGCTCACACCTGTAATCCCAGCACTTTGCGAGGCTGAGGCGGGCAGATCACCTAAGGTCCGGAAAAAAAAAAATAGCTGGGTGCAGGGGCATGAGCCTGTAATCCCAGCTACTCAGGGAGGCTGAGGCAAGGGAATCGCTTGAACCCTGGGGCCAGGGGTTGCAGTGAGCCGGGATGGTGCCACTGCACTCCAGCCTGGGCGACAGAGGGAGACTCTGTCTCAAACAAACAAACAAAAAAGAGTTTTATAATAATTATATAGCTATCATAGTATGTTAGATTATGAAACTGTAACGTAAAAATAAAAAGAACAGGGAAAAAAGATTGTGTCAGATTGGGGTAGGGAGAAAGTAAAACAGATTTTTTTTTTTTTTTTTTTTTTTTTGAGATGGAGTCTCGCTGTGTCTCCCAGACTGGAGCGCAGTGGCACTATACCTGCTCACTGCAAGCTCCACCTCCCAGGTTCACGCCATTCTCCTGCCTCAGCCTCCCGAGTAGCTGGGACTACAGGCGCCCGCCACCACGCCCAGCTAATTTTTTGTATTTTTAGTAGAGACGGGGTTTCACCGTGTTAGCCAGGATGGTCTCCATCTCCTGACCTAGTGATCCACCCGCCTCAGCCTCCCAAAGTGCTGTGATTGCAGGCGTAAGCCACCACGCTCAGCCGTAAAACAGATTATTAAATGGGGTGATCAGGTTGGGCCTCATCAAAAAGACAAAACAAGAAAAAAATCATTCTTTTCACATCATGGTTGCTTCAGTTTTAAAAAATATTAAATAACCCATATTCAATTTTTTTTTCCAAATTTTGTAGAACTAATTCTCTATCTAAAAATACCAGGCCAGGTGCAGTGGTTCATGCCTATAATCCCAGCACTTTGGGAGGCCAAGCCAGGAGGATCAATTTGAGGTCAGGAGTTTGAGACAACCATAGGCAACATAGCGAGTCCTCATCTCTATAAAAAAAATGAAAAAATTAGCCAAGCATGGTGGCATCTGCTGGTAGTCCCACCTACTGGAGAATCTGAGGTGTGAGGACTGCTTGACGCCAGGAGTTTAATGCCACAGTGAACCTTGATCATGCCACTGTATTCCAGCCTGGGTGACAGAGGGAGACTATCTCAAAAAAATGAAAGTAAAAATAAATATCAAACAACAATTAACATTAAGTAATAGCATTTTCAAAAACAAGTATTTTTAAGTTGTGTAATAGTTTGGCATAACCATTACAAAATATGCATATATAGATATAGATATAAATGTATTTTTTTAAGAGACAGGGTCAGCTGGGCGTGGTGGCTCATGCCTATAATCCCAGTAGTTTGGGAGGCCGAGGTGGGCGGATCACGAGGTCAGGAGATCAAGACTATCCTGGCCAACATGATGAAAACCCGTCTCTACTAAAAATACAAAAACTAGCTGGGCGTGGTGGTGCACCCCTGTAGTCCCAGCTACTCGGGAGGCTGAGGCAGGAGAATTGCTTGAAACCGGGAGGTAGAGGTTGCAGTGAGCCGAGATCATGCCGCTGCACTCCAGCCTGGGCGACAGAGCAAGACTCCTCTGTCTCAAAAAAAAGTAAATAAATAAGAGAGACAGGGTCTTGCTGTGTTGTCCAAGCTGGACTTGAACGCCTGGGGTCACTCCTGCCTTAGCCTCCCAAGTAGCTAAGACTGCAGCTGTGCACCGTGATGCCCAGCTAATACGCATATATTTTATTTCATGACAGTGTTGCTTTAAAATCCCAATATTTATTTTATAAATCATGCCTTTTTGAAGCTTTGGGACTTGTCCACTTAGGTTTCTCCTTTAAATATTTGTATCAAATAATTTAACTCAACTGGTTTATTGATAACTGTAACTCCTGTTTTTTTTTTTTTTTTTTTTTTGAGATAGAGTCTCACTCTATCACTCAGGCTGGAGTGCAATGGCGCGATCTCAGCTCACTGCAACTCCCACTTCCTGGGTTCAAGCCATTCTCCTGCTTCAGCCTCCCAAGTAGCTGGGATTACAGGCTCATGCCCAGCTAACTTTTTGTGTTTTTAGTAGAGACAAACTCCATGTTGGTGAGGCTGGTCTCAAACTCACGACCTCAGGTGATCCGTCTGCCTCGGCCTCTCACAGTACTGAGATAACAGGCACAAGCCACTGCGCCTGGCCTTTTTTTTTTCTTTTTTTGAGACGGAGTCTCGTTCTGTTGTCTAGGTTGCAGTGCAGTGGTGTGATCTCGGCTCACTGCAACCTCCACCTCCCTGGTTCAAGCAATTCCCCTACCTCAGCCTCCCAAGTAGCTTGGATTACAGGAGCACATCACCAAGCCCGGCTAATTGTTTTGTTTTTTTTTAGTAGAGATGGGGTTTCACCATGTTGGCCAGACCAGTTCCGAACTCCTGACTTCAGGCGATCTGCCCACCTTAGACTCTGAAAGTGCTGGGATTACAGGCATTAGCCACTGCATCCAGCCAACTGTCAATTCTAATGAACTTGTAATTGACTGTATAAATAATCTTTGAGATAAGTCATAATGTTATTTTCCAACATATAGACAGAAACTAGGCTATTTTTTCTTCTAGTCCTTAATTCCAACTCTCTTCTCCCTGAATGACCCTTTCATCCAGATTTTCTATAAAATTAAGGGCGTCTTTTAAAATATTTTCTCATAAACTTCCTAATACAAAAGTAAGAACTATTATTACATTGCTGGTCAGGTGCAGTGGCTCATGCCTGTGATCCTAGCACTTTGGGAGGCCGAGGCAGGAGGATGGATTGCTTGAGGCCAAAAGTTCAAGACCAACCAGGCCAACATAGCAAAAACCTTTCTCTAAAATAAATAAATAAATAAAAATAAAGAAGTATTATTTGCCCGGGTGCAGTGGCTCATGCCTGTAATCCCGGCACTTTGTGAGGCCAAGGTGGGTGGATCACCTGAGGTCAGGAGTTCAGACCAGCCTGGCCAATATGGTAAAACCCTGTCTCCACTAAAAATACAAAAAAATGGCCGGTGTGGTGGCAGGCGCCTGTAGTCCCAGTTACTCAGGAGGCTGAGGCAGAATGGTGTGAACCCGGGAGGCAGAGTTTGCAGTGAGCCGAGATTGTGCCATTGCACTCCAGCCTGGGCGACAGAGCAAGACTCCATCTCAAAACACACACAGACACACACACACACACACACACACACACACACCCCACACACACACATTAGCTGAGCGTGGTGGTGGATGCCTGTAATACCAGCCACTTGGGAGGCTGAGGCAGGAGAATTGCCTGAACCCGGAAGGCAGAGTTGCAGTGAGCCAAGATCGTACTATTGCACTCCAGCTTGGGTGACAAGACGGAGACTCCATCTCAAAAAAAAAAAAAAAAAAAAAAAAAAAGAAGTATTATTACATTGCTAAGCTTTGCATTACTTTTTTTTTTCCTGTCGAGTGTTACCATTTTTCTTAGGTTTATACAGATTCAAACTTCAAAGTTGGCTATTTCAGTAGAATTAACAGAAATTAGTATATATTTAAAAGTCAGTGTTTGCTTTATTCACATGAATAGTTTTCCTAATTCTGGGTTACTTTATTAGAAAATAAAGGCCATGGTACTTAATATGTTTATGTAATATGGAAAGGGCATCATCACATTTTATACCTAGGTAAGTATTAGGAGTACTTAACAAATATCAAACAGTCGGGCGTGGTGGCTCACACCTGTAATCCCAGCACTTTGGGAGGCCGAGGCTGGCGGATCACTTGAGGTCAGGAGTTCAAGACCAGCCTGGCCAACATGGTGAAAGCCTGTCTCCACTAAAAATACAAAAATTAGTCAGACATGGTGGCAGGTGCCTGTAATCCCAGCAACTTGGGAGGCTGAGGCACAGAGAATTGCTTGAACCTGGGAGGCGGAGGTTGTAGTCAGCTGAGATCGTGCCTGGACTCTGTCTGGACTCCAGACAAAGTAAGATTCCATCTCAAAAAACAAAAATAAAAACAAAACAAAATAAATATCAAACAAATAAATATCAAAGATGAGAATAAAGCCTAATTGGTGAAAATCTTCCCTACTAAAAGTCTATTCAATTATTTCTTGTGAAGAGTTCTTTTTCTTTTTGCATCAGTAGAATCTAAAGAATTTCTTTATGATCAACTGAGCAAAATTATACCAACTATCAAACATAAAACACTGGAATATGTGTTGAAGTAATGGCATTCTCCTGGCACTTGCAATCCTATACTGAAGTATACCCATGCTTCTAAAGCAGTTCCATTAATTTAGGATGTAAAATTCAATATAATATAGTTAAAATATGTTCTAGAGTGCATCTAATAAAGTTTGAAAACAGACTTGGAAAGCCTGTGACAGTGTGTATTTTCAGATGGAAAAACTGTGCCTAAGATGTTGTTCAAATTATTCAAGAACTGATTGTGTTCTTAAAGATCTCCTAGATCAGCAAATACACAGGATGATAATTGGCTAAGTGATAATCACACCAATTAGGCTGCGGAGGCAGTGTCAGATTTTTAAGTTCAAGATCCTATTAACAGCCTAGCCTTACTCATTATACTTGTCACTAGCAGAGGTTCTCTGTGTCCTTGGACAGGATTTGCATCTCTGCCTCACAGACAGGAAGTTTGGGAGACGTTTGCTCAGTTGAGGATAAAAACTTTAATTTCACCTGGAATAAATTAGCTTATTTTTTTCAGATTGGCCACAGATACAGGTCTGCCAATCCCATTCATTTATTTATTTCTCAAATGCTCGCTTCTCTTTTTCTAGTAATAAAGTAATATATATTTCCTGTAGCCAGTTTGAAAGATAGGGAAAAGTGGAAAGGAAGCAATACAATTCACCTATAAGCTCTCTCAATGAAAAGTGCTGCTAACATTTTGGTGCCTTTCTTTGAATCATGTTGAATATACAATTTTAAATCCTGTTTTTCACCTTGTAACATTTATGATGAATATTTTTGTAGGTTATTGAAAGTTTTCAATTACAATATTTTTAAGGTTGACATAATATTCTATAGGATGAATAAATTATACTTTTTAAAAAACAAAATATTCTTCTATATTGGCTACTTAAGTTGCTTCAAGATTTTTACTGCTGTAAATAATGATGAGCCACTTCCTCCCTCTCCCCCAGGACAAAAAAAAAAGAAAAAACCCATAAATAATGATGCCATTAAAATCTTTCTTTCTTTCTTTCTTTCCCCTGTAGAGAGAATGGCTCATGTTCTTGCCCGGACTGGTCTCGAATTCCTGGACTCAAGAAATCCTCCCACCTGAGCCTCCCAAAGCATTAGGGATTACAGTCATGAGCCACTGTGCCCAGCCTTTTTTTCTTTTTCTTTTTTAAGGCTAGTTATGGAAAGCAATTGGAGTGGAGAAGAAACAAAGAAATCTGTAACTGGTTGTGATCAGTCTGTTGTAAACATCACTGCATTCAGACCAGCCTCATGAACAAAGTTTCTGATTTGCAATTTGGAGACTAAAAAATGAAGAGACTGTTTTCTCTTAACAAATTGAAAACTATTACCATGAAAATGTTTATACCTTTTTAAAAAATATTTTTGAGTGCCAATATTCTCACTAAAGTGTTTATCATGTATCTATTTGTGTCTACTTTGAAAACAAACTATTTGAAGTACTGCATAAATAATATCACTGACTTCAGGTTTCTCTCTCTCTCTCTTTTTTTTTCATCAGTTTGTCTCTTTTTCATGGAAAATTTCAGAGTGTTAATTCTTTTTTTTGTTTGTTTGTTTCAATTTATTTATTTGATACAATGTCTCACTCTTTTGTCCAGGCTGCAGTGCAGTGGCACAATCATGGCTCTCTGCATTCTCAACATCTGGGGCTTAAGTGGTTTTCCCACCTCAGCCTCCCAAGTAGCTGGGACTACAAGTGCATGCCACCATGCCCGACTAATTAAAAAAAAAAAAAATTGGCCGGATGCAGTGGCTCACGCCTGTAATCCCAGCACTTTGGGAGGCCGAGGTGGGTGGATCATGAGGTCAGGAGTTTGAGACCAGCCTGACCAATATGGTGAAACCCCACCTCTACTAAAAATACAAAAATTAACCAGGCATGGTGGCACATGCCTGTAACCCCAGCTATTCGGGAGGCTGAGGCAGGAGAGTTGCTTGAACCCAGGAGGCAGAGGTTGCAGTGAGCCAAGATCATGCCATTGCACTCCAGCCTGGGCGATAAAGGGAGACTCCATCTCAAAAAAAAAAAAAAATTTTTTTTTTTTTTTTTTTTGTAGAGACAGGATTTCACTATGTTGCCCAGGCTGGTCTTGAACTCCTGGGCTCAAGCAATTCTAGTGCCTCAGCTGCCCAAAGTGCTGGGATTACAGGCATAAGCCACTGTGCCCAGCCTCTGCTGAATTCTAATCATGCAGAGCTGTGTGGGCTACTGCAAATGCGTAGTAGATGTGTGAGCCTTGTATAGAGCAATAGTGTCATTGGAGAAAGATGTAAAATTAGAATTATAGATTGGCACAATAGTCTTATAGCCTCAGTGTGTCACCTTTTGTTGATTTTATCATGGTATGTACAAAAGTATAATATGGCAGGGCGTGATGGCTCAAGCCTGTAATCCCAGCACTTTAGGAGGCCAAGGCAGGCGGATCACCTGAGGTCAGGAGTTCGAGATCAGCCTGGCCAACATGGTGAAACCCCATCTGTACTGAAACTACAAAAATTAGCCAGGTGTGGTGGCAGGCTCCTGTAATCCCAGCTACTCAGGAGGCTGAGGCAGGAGAATCTCTTGAACCCGGGAGGAGGAGGTTGCAGTGAGCCAAGATCATGCCATTGCACTCCAGCCTGGGCAACAAGAGTAAAACTCTACTCAAAAAAAAAAAAAGGTTGCTCTAAGCCAAGGCGCTACTATAGTATTGTTGATTTCAACACCATCTTTTTATTGAGGCAAATAAACTAAGTTAGAAATTTGCATTTATAGTTAATTTATGTATATGGCGGCAAAACTTTCTTCTTTAATTTATATTTGAAACTACTTGTTTAAATTACTTTTGATACTATATGGGACAGGAGATAACAGTCCCGCTCTCAGAAAGAGAATAGGTGCAATACAGTGATACAGGAATAACAAATCCTAAGGGAGCAAAAGCTCCTTTTAATAAAGGTCTGAATGACTGCACAAAACATTAGAGGGCTAGTTCCTTCTCTTCCGGAGTACGTTTATTTGGGTAGCAGCCAGGGAGACTGAAACAGTTGAACTGCCCTCCACAAAGTGGTGAAAGATCGAATTACTGTTACACTTCATGGGGCTGGAGATGGTACTTGGGTGAATGACCATTTGAAAAAAGGTGGGGTGGCTTCCAAGATGGAAGTGATGGCTGGAGAACTTGGCTTGAGATGGGGTACTTGGAATGGTGCCTTTTTGCCTCCTATCTGTGTGATTTTGGGACACAGCCTCTTTTTTATTACACTAGTGAATTTTCTTTTTCTTTCTTTTTTTTGAGACGGAGTCTCGCTCTGCTGCCCAGGCTGGAGTGCAGTGGCGCGATCTCGGCTCACTGCAAGCTCCGCCTCCCAGGTTCACGCCATTCTCCTGCCTCAGCCTCCCGAGTAGCTGGGACTACAGGCGGCCGCCACCGCGCCCGGCTAATTTTTTTTTTTGTATTTTTAGTAGAGACGGGGTTTCACTGTGGTCTCGATCTCCTGACCTTGTGATCCGCCCGCCTCGGCCTCCCAAAGTGCTGGGATTACAGGCGTGAGCCACCGCGCCCGGCTAGACTAGTGAATTTTCAAATGCAGATAAGCAAGTCAATTAAAAATGTATTTTTTTGGTCAGGCACTGTGGCTCACGACTGTAATCCCAGCTCTTTGGGAGGTCAAGGTGGGAGGAACGCTTGAGTCCAGGGGCTGGAGAGCAGTCTGGTCAACACAGGAAAACCTCATCTCCACTAAGAATAAATAAACAAATGCTACTACTAATAATAATTAGCTGAGGTTGGTGGCATGGGCCTGTAGTTTCCGCTAGTGGTGGGGCTGAGGCAGTAGGATCCCTCGAGCCCAGGAGGTCAAGGCTGCAGTGAGTTGATAGGGCCACTGCACTCCAGCTTGGGTCAAGGTGTGATCAGTATCTAAAAAACAAACACACAAACAAAAAAGCATTTCTTCAACTTAGTATTTAGCTGGTGTTAAAAACAAAAATATGACTTGATAATTTAAAAGGACTCTAGGCTGGGCGCAGTGACTTGAGCCTGTATCCCAGCGCTTTGGGAGGCCAAGGCAGTAGGATTGCTTGAGCCCAGGAGTTAGAGACCAGCCTGGGCAACATAGCGAGGCCTCATTTCTACAAAACCTACAAAAATTAGCCAGCAGTAGTGGCGCGCCCCTGTTGTCCCAGCTACTCAGGAGGCTGAGGCAGTAGAATTGCTTGAGACCAGAGGGTCGAGGCTGCAGTGAGCTATGATCACAACACTGCACTGCAGCCTTGGTGACAGAGCGAGACCCTGTCTCAAAACAAACAAACAAACAAAGTTAAATTGTATTCCTAATGAAGTCCTGAATGGAGGGTCTGCTGCTTTTCTGGAAACCTGTGGATTGCTACCTCTACCCCTGCTCTTTTACTTCCACACCCCTTATTTCATTTTCTGTCCCTGGCAAGATGTTTGGTTCAGTGGAGTAAGGACAGACTTCGGTGCGGAGACTCCAGCTCTGCAGTGTTACGTGACCCCACTGTAGGTTCAGCACCTTGCTGATCTGAAATACTTATTCGGTAGTTTTAGGACATAAGATCAAGGGTTCAGCACAACGGCTTGAGACACATATGCGACCCTCAGAGTGTGGGTCTGCGAGAATGCAAGCACTCTGGACATGGTCCAGAGTAGCTGACTTCTTCTCGACTGCACTGCGTGGCCCGCAGGTGAGCGCGGCCCCCCGCCTCGCAGCACCCCAGGTGTGCGGCCGCAGGTGCGCGCCCGCGCGGCTCCCCTCCGCCGAAGGGCGAGGCAGTGGCGCGGCGGGGCGGGGCCGGACAGAGCGAACCGGCTGCAGCTCCGGGGCCGCGCCCAGGGCGGTCCGCTGGGCACGGCAAGTTCTTGGCGGCTTCCCCGGCCGGAGGAGGCGGCGGCGGCGCCAACAGGCTGAACCCTCTGCGCTCTCCTTCTCCCGCCCTTGGGGGCCTGCTGGCGATTGGCTCCAGAGGAAGGGGTGGAGGCAGCCCCGGCCTGGCCACTGCGGTAGCGGCTTTGAGTGAGTGCGGGAGCTGCAGAGACCGAGACGCTGCGGCTGCCGCAGGAGGAGTTGCAGCCAAACTCGTCGAGACGCCCGGAGGGAGCGTCCCGGGAAGGACAGGGAGAGGAAGCACTCGCTGAGGAGACGCCGCAGTAGAGGGCGCCTCCGGAGTCGCACAGAACCTGGGCATGCAGGCGACGCCCCCCAGGGGCCGCTCGCGGCTGGACGGCAGCGGGAGGAGTCGCGGAGCGGCGGTCGAGCCCGGCACGATGAGCGACGAGGGCGGCTCCAACTTCAGGCGGGTGGCGATCCGGCGGAAGTCCAACCCCTCCTACCTGCCGCCTGGGGTCCCCCGGCCCTGGAGCAGGCCCGCGTCGCACCTGGGACGTGCGGGGATGGCTGCCTTCAAGGGCCAGGTGCCCTCAGGCACCACAGGTAAGCGCCTCGGGGCGTAGGTGCGGGTGAGGGACGCTCTCAGCGCCCTGCAGGTGCGCCCTCTCCTCCCGCTGCGGAAGTAACTGGTTCGAGAGACTCGTCGTGGAACGCTGCGCTCGGCCGCCCACTCCCTTAGCTATGCTGTCCCTTCCCCCAGAGGACCTTGGGCAGGAATCCGCCTACCGCTGAGCTTGCCCTGGAGGTCACTTCTCAGAGAATTCAGAAAGTAAAGGTATAATTCTTTCTTTCTCTCTAACTTTTGTTAGGAATTGGAAAGACCAGTTTTCTAGCTACTGAAGCTTAAGCTGCTTCGCTAAATTCCTGCTTTGGGCAGCGGTGGTGAAGGCCTAATACGGTGAAGGGGAGGCTGATGTCCACCCAGGTCCGACAACTTAGGTGTGGTGAGCAACCTCCTTAGTGCCTGGGTTTTCTTAAAGGGACGTTTGACTCCCAGGCTGTGTGTGAAAAGCGGCAAGGAAAGCTGTTCCTAGTATCAGAAAACGGAATCATTATTGCTGTTTTCATGTTAATAGGTTCAGAGGTCAGTAATGCGGTGTTTTGATTTCTGAATTCTCATCGAATAAGTTCTCAAGATGATCTATTCAAGGCGATCTATTCAAGGCCACATAATCTCCCCCGTCTTATAAATGTGTTCCTTCTCCCCAGGCGAGTTTGAAACTAGGGATTTCTTTTTTCTTTGATTTGCAAAACTTCTTTAAAATCCCCTCCCCTCCTTTATGCGGTAACCAGAGATGTCTGCTATGTAGACCAGCTTACCAGGCAAAACCTCATTTGAGCAGCAGAAATACAAATAATTCTAATTATTTTCACGCATTTCATTCTGATTAAGCAAATATGACGATTTAAATATGATAAATTTTAGAGCTTTTAAATGTTCCCTTTTAGTCCTGGTTCTGAAGTTGTAGTAGGCATAGAGCAGAAAAACATGATGAATTAAAAATATATAACTACACTAGATAAGGGCAGAAATTGTGAGGTGAGAACATATGTAAACAAGTAACTGAATTACAGTGCCTTCGGTCTTCATTTCCTCGTCTACAGAATGAGGACACTAGTGAAACAGTTTCTGAACTCTCTTCCAGTCTTAGGTGTGATTCACTCAAATTAATGGGAGGGTGTTTTCTTCCTTATCAAATGAAAATGATTCGCTTTGGATCGAAGGTATTTATTTAATGGTTTTTCAAGTTATTTAATGTACAGAATTTGTTAATCATCAACTGTTTTCAATTGGAGGATAGTGGGCACCAAATTCCTTATTTTTGTGAGACAGAGTCTCACTCTGTCGCCCAGGCTGGAGTGCAGTAGCATGATCTCAGCTCCCTGCAACCGCTGCCTCCTGGGTTCAACCGATTTTCCTGCCTAAGCCTCCCGAGTGGCTGGTATTACAGGCGTGCACCACCATGGCCAACTGATTTTTCTGCTTTTAGTAGTTGCCCAGGCTGGTCTCGAACTCCTGACCTCAAGTGATCCGCCCGCCTCAGCCTCCTAAAGTGCTGGGATTACAGTTGTGAGTCACCGCTCTCGGCCTCAAATTGTTTATTTTATCATTTTACTTAAAATCACCTGGCTTAATTACAAACCCATTGAGTAGGTGAAAAGAGGAAGTGCCCTCTTAGCAGTAAGGATAAAAGGGAGTTGTGGCAGTCTACAAATCATTTCTACAAGGTGGCTCTGTTTTTTTCTTTTCCATTCTCTCTCTCTCTTTTTTTTTTTTTTTTTTTGAGACGCAGTTTTGCTCTTGTCCTGCACGCTAGAGTGCAGTGGCGCAATCTTGGCTCACTGCAACCTCTGCCTCCTGGTTTCAAGATTCTCCTGCCTCAGCCTCCTGAGTCGCTAGGGTTACAGGTGCCTGCCACCACGCACAGCTCATTTTTGTACTTTAGTAGAGACAAGGTGTTCACCATGTTGGCCAGGCATGTTTTTAAGAGACGGGATTGCTTGGCACGGGGGCTCACACCTGTAATCCCAGCACTTTGGGAGACCAAAGGGGAGGATCGCTTGAGCCCAGGAGTTTGAGACCAGCCTGGGAACATTTCAAAACGCCCTCTCTACAAAAAATGACCCGGTGCGGGCTGAAGTGGGAGGATCCCTTGAGCTCAGGAGGTGGAGGCTGCAGTGAGCCATGATCGTTTCACTGTATTCCAGCCTGGGCAACAGAGTGAGACCCTATCTCAGAGAGAGAGAGAGGGAGGGAGAGAGAGAGAAGGGGAGAGGGGAGTCAGAGAGAGATGGCGTCTCACTGTGTTGCCCAGGCTAAGGCTGGAGAGCTATGGCTATTCATAGGTACAATCGTAGCTCACTACAGCTTTGAATTCATGGGCTCAAAGCTATCCTTCTGCCTCAGTCTCCTAAGTAGATGGGTCTACAGGCACACACCATTTTTTTTTTTAATTCAAAGAAAACCCAGAGCAGTTTTTTTTTAAATGAAGAACCTAGCAATACCTTTTCTAGGTGTGTTACATTGTCTCAATATTGTTAACTGGCTGAAACTCAAAATTCTTGTTGCTATTTTCAGGGTTGAAAAGTAATTATCTTAATAGATATAGCCATTTCCCTTTCCATAATGAAATTTGTAGTATCTGTGGGAGAATGATCTAGTGTTTTGAGAAGTACTCTCAAACTACTGGGTGACCACACCCTGTTCAATTTGGGAAGGGTAAAAAATGTTTTAGAAAGTACTTTCTTCTGTGACTCAAATCTGCCTCCCTATTAGTTCAATAGTCTCATTGAACTATTTATCATTAGATAATTCTGTTCTTTCCCCCTCATCAAAAAGTAAACCAGATTTAAATTACTGAAAAGTGCCAGTTCATTCTATAGCACCTAGAAAAATATTTATATATGAAAACCACAAAATTTAAACGCATTACAAAGTAGACATTACTCAATTGAAACATTACTTTCCCTCTTAAAGAAGAAGGAACAAAAACTGAAAACTCAAGAACTTGCCAGATAATTGTGCTTAGCATTGTTGTGTCATGTTTTATGGTTTTAAACCCTGCTGTTTTTAGAGTTCTATGCTTTTTGGCAAAAATAATAAACTGTACCAACTGTATCCTTTGTGTATTCCTGAATGTGAAGCTCCCCATTTAAGTGAAACAGAAAGGTGAAGCAAGTAAGACATAGGCTTTGGGGTTATTTAGCACTCACGTTCTAGTCCCTCTTACATAGCTAGCTGTGTGAATTGGACTGTCTCTTAATTTCTAAGTTTCTTCATCTGGACAATGGAGATAACAGTCCTTATAATCAGTGCAGTGGTGCACTCCTGTAGTCTCAGCTACTTGGGAGGCTGAGACAGGAGAATCACTACAAGCCATGAGATTGAGGATGAAGTATGCTATGATTGCACCTGTGAATAGCTACTGCACTCCAGCCTGAGCAACATAGCAATACACCATCTCTTTTTTTTTTTTTGAGACTGAGTCTTAATCTGTTGCCAGGTTGGAGTGCAGTGGCATGATCTTGGCTCACTGCAACCTCCGCCTTCCGGGTTCAAGTGATTCTCCTGCCTCAGCCTCCCAAGTAGCTGGGACTACAGGCACATGCCACCACACCCAGCTAATTTTTATATTTTTAGTAAGAGACGAGGTTTCACCATGTTGGCTAGGATGGTCTTGATCTCTTGACCTTGTGATCCTCCCGCCTCAGCCTTGCAAAGTGCAGGGATTACAGGTGTGAGCCACTGTGCCTGGCCAAGACTCCATCTCTTAAACACACACACACACACACACACACACATACACACACACACACACCAACAAACAGTACTTAATAAGATTGCTGGCAGGATTAGGTAAAATTGTATAGGTAAATGTCTGACACAAAGCAAACAGTATCATCACAAGGAGTCATTATTTTTACTCATCTCTGTGTCCCCAAAAGTCTACCACTAGTACTGGCATATAGGAGACATTCTATAGATACTTAAATAAATTAATGAATTAATGCTGTCCCCCTATAATGTTCATAATAGCTACTGTTCATTGAATGCATTTTCTTTTCTTTCTTTCTTTTTTTTTTTTTTTTTGAGATAGAGTTTCACTCTTGTCGCCCAGGTTGGAGTGCAATGGCACGATCTTGGCTCACTGCAACCTCCACCCCCTGGGTTGCAGCAATTCTCCTGCCTCAGCCTCCTGAGTAGCTGGGATTACAGGCACCTGCCACCATGCCCAGCTAATTTTCGTACTTTCAGTAGAGACAGGGTTTCACCACATTGGCCAGGCTGGTCTCAAACTCCTGACCTCAGATGATCCGCCTGCCTCGGCCTCCCAAAGTGCTGGGATTACAGGCGTGGGCCACTGCACCCGGCCTATTGAATGCATTTTCTATACTGAGAACTGTATTGTGGTACACACAAATATGCTTGTATATAAATTTATAGTAATTCTACCAAGTAGGTAACATTATGCTCATTTTACAACTGAAAATTTGAGACAGAGTTTTACTAACTGTCTTGGCATTATTAACTGGTAGTTGGTTAGCCAGGATTCAAACATAAGTGTGTTTGGCATCAGAAGCAGTGCTCTGACCATATTCATAAAGTAGCCTCTTTGGAAAATGAGTTGGCTTCTTTAGTCCTAGTCCTAAGCAAGTTGCTAAGAAGTGCTATGAGAGCAAAGAGGGTAAAAGACACCAGGTTGTCTTTAGGCATGGAGTGGGGGGAACATTTTGACTATTGTGGCCCCATAAATTTAAAGATCCAGAAGTCATTTGGTTACCCTCTCTCAAAGTGGTCTTTTCCATTATAAAAAATTCATACATTCAGGACAGGCATGGTGGCTCACGTCTGTAATCCCAGCACTTTGGGAGGCCGAGGACGGTGGATCACGAGGTCAGGAGATCTAGAATATCCTGGCTAACATGGTGAAACCCCGTCTCTATACAAAAAACTAGCCGGGCGTGGTGGTGGGTGCCTGTAGTCCCAGCTACTCTGGAGGCTGAAGCAGCAGAATGGCGTGAACCCAGGAGGCGGAGCTTGCAGTGAGCCGAGATTGCACCACTGCACTCTAGCCTGGGTGACAGAGTGAGACTCTGTCTCAAAAAAAAAAGAAAAAAAAATCACACATTCAAAGGAATGTAAATACATGCACACACAAAGTAAGTTTAAAAATTCTTTGTTAAGTCTACTGTATTAGTTTAGTTCATTTCTAAGTACTGTTACACTTGGATTTATTTCTGCCGTCTTATTTCATGCTTTATTTGGCCCAGATTTTTTAAGCCTTTTTCTTTTTTCTTTTCTATCGTTGAATATCTGAAGCCCTTGAGGGTAGAGGAGAGTCTTTTTTTTTTTTTTAAATTTATTTATTTTTGAGATAGGATCTTGCTCTGTCACCTAGAGTGCAGTGGCATAATTATAGCTCACTGCAGACTCGAACACCAGGCTCAAGCGATCCTCCTGCCTCAGCCTCCCAAAGTGCTGGGATTACAAGTGTGAAGCACCACACTTGGCCAGAGAGTGTGTCTATTGAATGTTCCTGCTGACTCATTCAAGGTAGCTTATTGCCTTACTATTCCTTAGTTTTATGGGAATTCTTAAGGGTCTGTATTGAAGATACATTTCTGTAGCAAATATTTGTTTTTACTTTCAACCCAGCTTTAATTTATTAGCCAGCATTTCCCTAACTTCAGGGTAGTGTAGTATAGGCTTGCTTAGGGGATGCTTATTTTTCCACTTAGGCTTGGTATAGGTCTACAGATTTTCTCAGTTTGCTTTGGTGGAAGGCAGGTTTTTTTGTTTTTTTTTTAATAGAAGGTAGCCTGAGAAAAATTTGCCTTACAGTGTTCCCTTTGTTTGTTTTTGAGATGGGAGTCTCACCCTGTTGCCCAGGCTAGAGTGCAGTGGTACCATCTCAGCTACTGCAAACTCCGCCTCCCGGGTTCCAGCCATTCTCTTGCCTCAGCCTCCCGAGTAGCTGGGACTACAAGTGTGCGCCACCACGCCTGGCTAATTTTTGTATTTTTTAGTAGAGGCGGGGTTTCACCATATTGGCCAGGTTGGTCTCGAACTCCTGACGTTGTGATCCGCCCGCTTCAGCTTCCCAAAGTGCTGGGATTACAGGCTTGAGCCACTGCACCCGGCCTTTTTTTTTTTGAGACTGAGTCTCCCTCTGTCGCCCAGGCTGGAATGCAGTGGCGTGATCTTGGCTCACTGCAGATTCAAACGGTTCTCCTGCCTCAGCCTCCTCATTAGCTGGGATTACAGGCGTCTGCCACCACACCTGGCTAATTTTTGTATTTTTGTAGAGATGGGGTTTCACCATGGTGGCCAGGCTGGTCTACAACTTCTGACCTCAAGTGATCCGCCCCCTTCAGCCTCCCAAAGTGCTGGGATTACAGGCGGGAGCCACTGTGCCCGGCCCAGTGCTCCCTTTTATGGAACCTTAGTCCCAGGCCTCAGGTTCAGCTCTTTCGTATTGCGAAAACCCAAGGCCGAAACTTCGGTACCCTGCAAGGCTTTTAGTCCCCTAGGCTTTCAGGTTCCTGGCAATGGCTTTACCTCTTGGGCAGCGTGGTCTTACAAGTTAGTTACTTGTGTTTAGGTTTTGGATTCTTTTTTTTTTTTGCTTGCCTTTGGCACCTCCTTTATTTTGTTATGAGCTCAGCAATGCATTTGTTGTATCTGAGAAGCTGAATATGTTTTAATTTATTCAACATCTGAATTTATTCAACATCTGGGTGCTTTGCAGTGAGGGACTTTTTACATTATTTACTTGGTAAACTTTCTATATAAGTACAGTTTTGTTTTGTTTTTTTTCCTGGTACTCACCATGGCTGGAATGCTCACATTTTCAGCATATACTCCAGTATCCTGAGAACTTCTAGAATACTAATTTCAACTTTGGGGAAGAGGAATAGAAATTTTGGTAAGAGCAATACAAAAAAGTACTATTTATTGAATTCTGGCACTGAACCAGGACTATGTGTATGTTACCTCTAGTTCTTATAATAACCCTGAAAAAATAAGTAGTATTTATTACAATTTTAGGGAAGGAAAAAACAAAGTTTCAGAAAGTCCTATTGCAGTACCCTGCACCTGGCAAATTTCGGAGGCAGGATTCAGACTTATGTCACTGGCTTCAGTGCTTTCATGCCTGTTAACACCTGTTCTTAAGGTTTTCCAGGGCTTTGAGTGGCCAAACGTAAAGCAATAACTATAAGTCATTTGCATTTATATGTTAGAGCTAATATTATTTGTAACATTAACAAATCTATATTATATTTTTAAATAAAAGTATCTTTAGTATTATTAGAATCATACAATGTTCTAAACAAGTAAAGATTTACATTAAAATGATGGATGGTGTGCATGTACATGAATATCATTAATGCTTCTTAGAAGCTCCTTAAAGATGGGCTCTGAAATTGGAACCAGGAAAGATTTCCTATATTTCCTTCCAAGAACAGTTTAAAGAGCAGTCAGTGTTTTTTTTTTTTTTTTAAGAAGGAGTTTCACTTTTGTTGCCCAGGCTGGAGTGCAATGGAGCAAACTTGGCTCACCACAACCTCCACCTCCCGAGTTCAAGCGATTCTGTTGCCTCGGCCTCCTGAGTAGCTGGGATTACAGGCAAGTGTCACCATGCCTGGCTAATTTTGTATTTTTAGTAGAGACGGGGTTTCTCCATGTTGGTCAGGCTGGTCTCAAACTCCCGACCTCAGGTGATCCACCAGCCTCGGCCTCCCAAAGTGCTGGGATTACAGGTGTGAGCCACCGCACCTGGCCTAGTCAGTGGTCTTTTAATGAATAGCCATGTAAACTTGTGGACCTAAGAACACTGAGAGACTCTTATTCCACAGTCATCTGCTTGCTTGCATTCCTTTTCTCTGCTGAAGGAAATCTAGGTTCATGGTTTTAACTAGTGACAGAGGAGAGGAACTGGAACTTGTTGAGGGAACAGGAACTTGATTGGGTGGCTGCCTGCGGCCACTTGCTGTTGGAGTCAGTCCTTTTTTAGGGAGATAACATACATATAGTTCTGGTTCAGAACCGGAATTCAATCAGTACTAATTATTTGTATTGCTTTTACTGAAATCTCTTTTTTTTCAAATAATGCATTTGCTGGAAAATTGATTGAAAAAGTATTAGAACATGATGCATTTATTTTTTATTTTATTTTATTTTATTTTTTTGAGACGGAGTTTTGCCCTTGTTGCCCAGGCTGGAGTGCAGTGGTGCGACCTTGGCTCACCGCAACCTCCGCCTCCTGAGTTCAAGTGATTCTCCTGCCTCATCCTCCCGAGTAGCTGGGATTACCAGCATGCACCACCATGCCTGGCTAATTTTGTACTTTTAGTAGAGACAGGGTATCTCCATGTTGGTCAGGCTGGTCTCGAACTCCTGACCTCAGGTGATCCACCTGCCTCGGCCTCCCAAAGTGCTGGGATTACAGGCATGAGCCACTGCGCCCAGCCTACATGATGCATTTAAATATATGGATGTGGGGCTGGGCGTAAAAAGGTATATTAGATAATGCTGATGATCTGCTTGGTTTCCAGATGCCATTCTGCCAACTGTATCAGAATTACTTGGGATTGCTAATTAAAAATTCCTAGCCACACCCTTGACATAATGACTCAGAATCTGAGGGGTAGGGTTAGAGAAGCTGTATTTTTTTTTTTTTTTTTTTTGAGACAGAGTCTTGCTCTGTCACCCAGGCTGGAGTACAGTGGCGTGATCTTGGCTCACGGCAACCTCTGCCTCCCAGGTTTAAGCAGTCCTCTGCCTCAGCCTCCCAAGTAGCTGGTATTATAGGCGCCTGCCACCATGCCCAGCTAATTTTTTTTTTGTATTTTTTTTTTGAGATGGAGTCTTGCTCTGTCGCCCAGGCTGGAGTGCAGTGGCACGATCTTGGCTCACTGCAAGCTCCTCCTCCCGGGTTCATGCCATTCTCCTGCCTCAGCCTCCAGAGTAACTGGGACTACAGGCGCCTTACCACCATGCCCAGCTAATTTTTTGTCTTTTTAATAGAGATGGGGTTTCATTGTGTTAGTCAGGATGGTCTCGATCTGACCTCATGATCCGCCCACCTCGGCCTCCCAAAGTGCTGGAATTACAGGCGTGAGCCACGGCACCTGGCCACTTTTTGTATTTTTAGTAGAGATGGGGTTCCATCATCTTGGCCAGGCTGGTCTTGAACTCCTGATCTCGTGATCCACTTGCCTCGGCCTCCCAAAGTGCTGGGATAACAGGCGTGAGCCACCATGCCCAGCTAAGAAGCTGTATTTTTAACAAGTGCCCAGACGATCCTGATGTACAACCAGGTTTATAAGCTTCTGTGCATTCCCAAACATGGGTAAACTCCACTTTGGTCCTGAGGACAGGTAGCCAAGATTTGCTTGGAATAAGACAAGGAGTGCTATAGATAGTCCCTCAATACATAATCTGGGCCCTCTGTACTTTCTGGCAGACTTTTTGCTCATTTCTGTTTGACTCCTAATTGCATTTTTTGTATCTGTTACAGGTCTTTCCTACTTTGCTGTTTTGTCTCAACTCCACCCTCTCCCTCTTGAAGTAGACCTGAATTTGTGCTGATATACAGTTTTTATCAGACTGGGGTATCTGAAGTGAGCTCAACTGACCTGTCACTTCAGACTTGATTTAAAGTCTCCTTTATTGCAGCCCTCTCCTTTTCCTAATCTGGCAGGTAAACCTAGTCCTCAGAGACATTTCTCCTCTGTTACCTTCCATGGTTTGCCCCTTTATTCTCATTTATAGGGTATTTTTTCCCCTCCCCTCCCCCAGTGAGGTAATCCTAGACTTTATTAATTTACCTATCTATCTATTTATTTATTTATTTTTGATACAGAGCCTCCCTTTGTTACCCAGGCTAGAGTGCATCTTGGCTCCCTGCAACTTTCACCTCCCAGGTTCAAACGATTCTCCTGCCTCAGCCTCCTGAGTAGCTAGGATTACAGGCCACACCATCATGCCCAGCCAGTTTTTTTTTTTTCTGAGACGGACTTTCGCTGTCGTTGCCCAGGCTGGAGTACAGTGGTGCGATCTCGGCTCACCGCAACCTCTGCCTCCCGAGTTCAAGCGATTCTCCTGCCTCAGCCTCCTGAGTAGTTGGGATGACAGGTATGCGCCACCATATCCGGCTAATTCTATATTTTTAGTAGAGATGGGGTTTCTCCATGTTGGTCAGGCTGGTCTTGAACTCTCAACCTCAGGTGATCCGCCCACCTTGGCCTCCCGAAGTGCTGGGTTTACAGGTGTGAGCCACCGCACCTAGCCTAATTTTTGAATTTTTAGTAGAGATGGGGTTTCGCCATGTTGGCCAGACTAGTTTTGAATTCCTGGCTTCAAATGATCCACCTGCCTCAACCTCACCAACTTCCCAGTGACTTTCTTAACTTACTGTGTGGACCTCCCTTGCTGCCCTCACTTCTTCATCATCCTCACCACTTCCTTGTCTTCTTTTGGACTGGCTTGTGTTTACAACATTGGACTAGCAATTGTAAGGTCAGCAATGAATTCCCAAGTAGCATTCAGTGCCTATTTTCAGTGACATTTATACCTTCTTAAAGCTCTTGTCTTGGTTCTGATGACCTGAGATATCCTGATTTTCTTACCTCATTGGTTCTTTAACTTTCTTCCTCTGGCTTTCCCATTTTCTCCTTTCTCCTCTTGTCTTCTGCCAGCATCCCCTTTTTCTCCTCTCCCCAGCCTTCCCTTATCATTGGGGGTCCCATCTGCCCTCTGGGAAGGTTCAGCAGAGAGTATCTATAGCTACTCCATGTTTTCAAGGGCCTGCTTAATGAACATAAATGCCCCAAGGGCACCAAATCACAGTTTCTTTTAATATTGCAATCCAGCCCCTTCTCCTGACTTTCCTTGGCAATTTTCCTAACGTTGCTCTTGTTTGGCTTCAAAGTTTGTTTTAAAATGGAATCTACCTGCCACCCAGTGAGCTACCAGTTTTCCTTTATTTCACATTGAATGTTTTTGCCTTATTTTTGGCCTATTTCTCAACAATAGTGTTACTGTTCATTCTATGTATCTCTTTCCTCGCCCCAGTAATTTTTCTTTTTTTCCCCCCCTTTTTTTTTTTTGAGTTGAAGTCTCGCTCTTGTCCCCCAGGCTGGAGTGCAATGGTATGATTTTGGCTCACTACAACCTCCGCCTCCCGGGTTAAAGCGATTCTCCTGCCTCAGCCTCCCAAGTAGCTAGGACTACAGGCGCTTGCCACCCCGCCTGGTTAATTTTTGTATTTTTAGTAGAGATGGGGTTTCACCATGTTGGACAGGCTAGTCTCAAACTCCTGACCTCAGGTGATCTGCTCGCCTCGGCTTCCCAAAATGCTGGGATTACAGGCGTAAGCCACTGCGCCCAGCCTCCCCCCAGTAATTTTTCTTAAATATGAGTATGGATCATATCTTTGCCATAGTCAAAAACCTTTCATGTCTCCCCAGCTGCCTGTTACTGATGTCTGTGATGGGATCTGGAAATGATCGCCTTAGTGATTGTTGGTTAAACCTTACCAGTAACTCTTGGAATAGGTATATCTTTTAAAAATCCACACAAATATTTAATCTTATTTGAACTATGAAAGCTAGACTAGTCATGCATTGATCACACTTTAGAAATTGTGTGTATGTTTGTTTTGAGGAATATATTTGGCATCATTTGGTCCAGTCGCAGTAGCTCACATCTGTAAAACCAGCAGTTTGGGAGCCACAGCGGGAGGATTGCTTGAGTTCAGGAGTTCAAAATCAGCCTGGGTAACACAGTGAAACCTTGTCTTGTCTCTCAAAAAAAAAAAAAAAAAAAGAAAGTAAAAAATTGCCAGTATGCGCCAGGCGCGGTGGCTCATGCCTGTAATCCCAGCACTTTGGGAGGCCGAGGCGGGCAGATCACAAGGTCAGGAGATCGAGACCATCCTGGCTAACACGGTGAACCCCGTCTCTACTAAAAATACAAAAAATTAGCTGTGCGTGGTGGCAGGCTCCTGTAGTCCCAGCTACTGGGGAGGCTGAGGCAGGAGAATGGCGTGAACCTGGGAGGTGGAGCTTGCAATGAGCCAAGATCGCACCACTGCACTCCAGCCTGGGCGACAGAATGAGACTCCATCTCAAAAAAAAAAAAAAAAAATTGCCAGTATGGCCCGTAGTCTTAGCTACTCAGGAGGGTGAGGTGGAGGATTGCTGAAGTCCCAAAGGGCGAGGCTGAGGCTGCAGTGACCTGTGATCATACCACTGTATTCCAACCTGGCCAATGGAATGAGACTCTGTCTCAAAAAAAAAAAAAAAAAAAAAAATTGGCATCATTTGCAGGGCATTGTCTTGAATTTGTCATCTGTTCTTGAATTGCAGTTGGCAGTGCAGACATTAGCACCAGCAAGTGTTCTGGGAGCCCACAGTCAACTTCGTATTACTGCCTCACTTAAGCGAGAATAAAGTGAAAACAAATCCAGTTGCTGTGGGCCTCACACATGCACATCCATTCATTGAAATTAAACTGTCAGCCTTCATCAACTGCAGTGTCTGTGGAAACCAGGGAGCTACCACGGTTCTGGGAACTGCACTGAGCCTCAGTGCGGCTTTGAACAAAATGCCAAATGTCCACCCTGCTCTGCAAGGCTGAGGTTGTCCCCTGGGGCCTCTGGCAGGGTTTTGTTTTAGGCCACATGTTAATAATAGTCTTAAAAAGTACAATGACTTTACAATGAACTCTTTTGTTTTTTTTGAGAGAGTCTTACTGTGTTGCCCAGGCTGGAGTGCAGTGGTGAGATCTTAGATCGGCCTCCGCCTCCCGGGTTCCAGCGATTCTCCTGCCTCAGCCTCACAGGTGGGTAGGATTATAGGCACGCGCCACCACGCCTGGCTAATTTTTGTATTTTTAGTAGAGATGGGGTTTCACCAGGTCGGCCAGACTGGTCTTGAATTCCTGATCTCAGTCAATCCACCCGCCTCAGCCTCCCAAAATGCTGGGATTACAGGCGTGAGCCACCATGCCGGGCCACTCCTTTGTATTTTTAAAACATACAGGCGGGGTGTGGTGGCGTCCGCCTGTAATCCCAGCTACACAGGAGGCTGAGGCAGGAGAATTGCTTGAACCCGGGAGGTGGAGGTTGCAGTGAGCCAAGAGCACGCCGCTGCACTCCAGCCTGGGGGACAGAGCAAGACTCCATCTCAAAACAACAACAACAACAACAACAACAAACACATGCTAGGAGGTGAAAAGTCAGCATGTGGAACCATATAAATTATAAGATACCCCAAACTGAAGAATATTGAGGGATCATTGCTTACTGTTGCAAGTACAGTGCGGTATAAAAATCAACTCAAAAAGGCATACTGGTTGGGTGCATTGGTTCATGCCTGTAATCCCAGCACTTTGGGAGGCGAAGGTGGGCAGATCAGCTGAGGTCAGGAGTTCTAGACCAGCCTGGCCAACATGGTGAAACCCTGTCTCTACTAAAAGTACAAAAATTCACAGGGTGTGGTGGTGGGTGCCTGTAGTCCCAGCTACTCGGGAGGCTGAGGCAGGAGAATCACTTGAAACCAGGAGGCGGAGGTTGCAGTGAACTGATATTATGCCACTGAACTCCAGAGTGGGCAACAGAGCAAGAGTCCATCTTAAAAGGAAAAAAAAAGGCACATAGAGAAAAAGCATACAAATGTATTAACATGCACATGTGACAATCACAGAATGATTGCCCAGTGTCCCAGTGGGGCCCAAATACTTACATAACCTTATTTCAGAGGGGAAGAGGAGATAGGGAATATTGGTATTCTGCTGAGTAATAATTGATTACTGTGGAGAATGAATGGATGAGGGAACAGAGATTGACATGTAAATGATTCTCTTTGGAAATGGAGTGATCCCAAGAGGCAGATGTTATTTTGTAGAAAGGTCTGATTAGGTCTGGTTACATTCTTGGTCATTTTTTCTGCAGTAGATGGTGAGATAATGGAGGGAAGGAAAAGTATTGTTTTTGTTGGGTCTGTCTGGTATTTAAGTAGACAGACGAAAAGTCTATTCCTAATACCTGTTGATTTCCAAGGGCTTTTAATTCAAAATACTCATTATCTCAGGAGGCCGTGTTTTGGGATGGAAATTCCTTGTGCTCCTTCAGTTGGAAGTTGTCAAAATGTTGTAGGCTGTTATGGTGGCTCACACCTGTGTTCCAGCACTTTGGGAGGCCTAGGTGGAAGGACTGCTTGAAACCAGAAGTTCAGGACCAGGCTGGGCAATAGGGAGTCCCCTTTTCGTTTTTGTTGTTGTTGTTTTGAGATGGAGTCTCGCTCTGTCGCTAGGCCGGAGTGCAGTGGCATGATCTTGGCTCACTGCAACCTCCGCATCTTGGGTTCAAGCGATCCTCCTGCCTCAGTCTCCCAAATAGCTGGGATTACAGGCACACCCTATCATGCCCAGCTAATTTTTTGTATTTTTAGTGGAGATGAGGTTTCACCATCTATCAAGATCAAGGATGGTCTTGATCTCTAGACCTTGTGATCTGCCTGCCTCAGCCTCCCAAAGTTCTGGGATTACAGGTGTGAGCCACCGCGCCTGTCGAGAGACCCCTTTTCTAGAAGTTTTTTTTTTTTTTTTTTTAATTAGCCAGCCATGGTGATGCATGCCTGCAGTCCCAACTACTCAGGAGACTGAGGTGGGAGGATTGCTTGAGTTTGGGGGGTCAGGGCTGCAGTGGAGCCATAATTGCACCACTGCACTCCAGCCTGGGTGACAGAGTAAGACTCTGTCTCCAAAAAAATTTAAAATATTTAAAAAATCATAGCCAAATTTGGTTAAAAATAATTACCAGCAAGGTGGAGGCTAGGGGAGGGATGGCTTTAGGAGAAATACCTAATGTAGATGATGGGTTGATGGGTGCAGCAAACCGCCATAGCACATGTATACCTATGTAACAAACCTGCACATTCTGCACATATTCCCAGAACTTAAAGTATATATATATAAAAAAATTACCAAAAACCCCTTTATAGAAAAAAAAGCTTTTAACAAAATGATTTTCGTTTACTCTACAGAAAGTTGACTAACATGTAACATTTACGTGCTATGTAAATTATGCTGTCATATTAATGACTTACCAGTATGTTAGCAGTATTGGTAATTTTCATCCTAGAAAGGGGAATATGATGCATAATTTTAATACCAATGTTGTGTCTAAGAGGAAGGCACACTTGGGACTGTGCTGCATCCGTCTTTGGGGAAAACTGAACATGTAATTTGTGCCCTCAAGGTCATCTGGGAGCTTGGTGTACTGGCTTATGCATCTGGTGGGAGCAGCAGCCTGCTGGCACAATCTGGAAATCTCCCTAAAATGTATAAAACCAAGTTATAATCCAACCACCTTGGGCACGCTTTCTCAGGACCTCTGGAGACTGTGCTTCGGGCCATGGTCACTTATGTTTGGCGCAGAATAAACCTTAAATATTTTACAGAATTTGCTTTTTTTTTTGTCAACAGGATTGAAGGCAATTGTATTCTTTGGGGGTTTCTAGGTAGATGAAAGAACTACAGAGAACAGCCTCATCCTGTACTTTTGGAGAGAAAGATAATTGAGAGATAGGGGAGCGAAGGTTAGAGAGCCCTTGAGGCTATTTCTTTCTTTTTTTGAGATGGAGTCTTGCTCTGTCACCAGGCTGGAGTGCAATGGCATGATCTCGGCTCACTGCAACCTCTGCTTCCCGGGTTCAAGTGATTTTTCTGCCTCAGCCTCCCAGGTAGCTGGGATTACAGGCAAGCACCACCACGCCCAGCTAACTTTTGTGTTTTTAGTAGACATGGGGTTTCACCGTATTGGCCAGATGGTCTTGATCTCTTGCCCTCGTGATCCACTCACCTCGGCCTCCCAAAGTGCTGGGATTACAGGCGTGAGCCACCGTGCCCGGCCCTTTTTTTTTTCTTTTTTTTTTTGAGAAGGAATTTTGCTCTTGTGACCCAGGCTGGAGTGTAATGGCGTGATCTCGGCTCACTGCAACCTCTGCCTCCCGGGTTCAATCGATTCTCCTGCCTCAGCCTCCTGAGTAGCTGGGATTATAGGCGCCCACCACCCCACCCAGCTAATTTTTATATTTTTAGTAGAGATGGTGTCAAGCTGGTCTCAAATTCCTGACCTCAGGTGATCCACCTGCCTCGACCTCCCAAAGTGTTGGGATTACAGGTGTGAGCCACTGCACCCAGCCTACTTCTTTTTTTTTTTTTTAATACTTACTTATTTTTGTGGGTATAGAGTTGGTGTATATATTTATGGGGCATATGAGATACTTTGATAGATGCAACAAGTAATAATCACATCATGGAAAATGGCGTAACTATCCTGTGAAGCATTCATCGTTGTATTACAATCCAATTACATTCTTTTAGTTATAAAATGTCCAATTAAAATTATTGTCTGTAGTCACCCTGTTGTGCTATCAAATACTAAGTCTTATTCTTTCTATTTTTTTTTTTGTACTCATTAATCATCCCCATTTCCCCTCCTCCCCAGCTACACTTCCCAGCCTCTGGTAATCATTCTTCTACTATCTCCATGAGTTCAGTTGTTTTGATTTTTTAGCACCCACAAATAAGTGAGAACATGCAAAGTTTGTCTTTCTGTGACTGACCTATTTCACTTAGCATAATGACCTCTGGTTGTATCCATGCTGTTGCAAATGATATTTATTGATATTTTATATTTCATTCGTTTCAAATGTATTTATTTCTGCTCTGATCTTTATTGTTTGTTCTAATTTTGGGTTTGGTTTGCTCTTGTTCTTCTAGTTCTTTAAGATGCATTATTAAGTTATTTATTTGAAGTTTTTCTTCTTTTTTGACGTAGGCACTCATAGGTATAAATTTCCTTCTTAGTACTGCTTTCACTGTGTCTTATAGATTTTGGTAGTTGTGTTTCTATTATTATTTGTTTCAAGAAAGTTTTCAGTTTCCTTCGTAATGTTTTCATTGACCCACTGTTCATTCAGGAGCATATTATTTAATTTCCGTGTGTTTGTATATGTTCCAAAATTCCCCTTGTTATTTATTTGTAGCTTTATTTCGTTGTGGTCAGAGAAGATGCTTCATATCATTTCAGTTTTTTTGAATGTTTTAAGCCTTGTTTTGTGACCTAACATGTCATCTGTCCTTGAGGATGATCCATATGCTCAGAAGGATGTTCTGTAGCCGTTGGATGAAATATTTCATAAATTCTTATTAGGTTCATTTGTTCTATTCTGCAGATTAAGTCTGATATTTCCTTACTTATCTTCTGTCTAGAAAATCTGTCTAGTGCTGAAAGTAGGGTTTAGATGTCTCCAGCTATTACTGTATTAGGATTTGTCTCTCTTTTTTTTTTTTTTTTGAGACAGAGAGTCTACCTCTGTCACCCAGGCTGGAGTGCTGTCGTGGGATCTTGGCTCACTGTAAGCTCTGCCTCCTGGGTTCACACCATTCTCCTGCTTCAGTCTCCCGAGTAGCTGGGACTACAGGCGCCCACCACCACGCCTGGCTAATTTTTTATATTTTTAGTAGAGATGGGGTTTCACTGCATTAGCCAGGATGGTCTCGATCTCCTGACCTCATGATCCTCCCACCTCGGCCTCCCAAAGTACTGGGATTACAGGTGTGAGCCACTGTGCCTGGCCTCTTTCTTTAGCTCTAATAATATTTCCTTTATATCTGGGTGTTACATCCTCTTGCTGAATGGACCCCTTTATCATTGTATAATGACTTTATATGTGTTTTCTTAAAGTTTTTCTCTTGAAACCTATTTCATCTGATAAGTATAGCTACTCCTGCTCTTTTTTTGTTTTCATTGGCATGGAATATCTTTTTCTATTCCTTTACTTTCAGTCTATTTGTATCTTTATATTTGTATCTTTATAAATGAAGTGTGTTTCTTTTAGGCAACAGATCATTGGGGCTTGCTTTTTCATCCCTTCAGCCACTCTGTGTCTTTGGGTTGCTGTGTCACCCAGGCTGAAGTGCAGTGGTGCAACCTCAGCTTACTGCAACTTCTGCTTCCTGGGCTCGAGTGATCCTTTTCTTCAGCCTTCCAAGTAAAGTAGCTGGGACTACAGGTGCATGCCACCATGTCCAGCTAATTTTTGTATTTTTTTGTAGAGACAGGGTTTCCCTGTGTTGCCCAGGCTGATCTTGAAGTCCTGGGCTCAAGCAATCTGCTCACCTTGGCCTCCCAAAGTGCTGGGATTACAGGTGTGAACCACTGTACCTGGCCAACTTTATGTCTTTTGATTATAGAGTTTAATTGATTTACAATCAATGTTATTATTGGTAGGTAAGCACTACTCCTTCCATTTTATTTGTCTTCTGGTTGTTTTTTGGTCTTCTCTTCCTTCTTTCCTTCTTTTCTGTCTTCCTTTTGTGAAGATGATTTTCTCCAGTGATACGCTTTAATTTATTTTTATTTTTTGTGTGTCCATTGTATGTTGGACATGTACACAATGGACACACATAAAACACAACAATTAGTATTTGACTTGCAAATACTATCTTATAACCCATTATTTTAAATGGATGACAACACTGATCGCAGAAGTAAGCAAAAAAGAAAATGAATAAAAACTATACACTTTAACTTTCTCCTCCCCTTTTAACTTTTGTTTCTTTTTATGTCTTATTGTTCTGTCTGTATCTTGAAAAGTTGTAGTTATTATTTTTGATTGGTTCATGGTTTAGTCTTTCTACTTAAGAGTATTTCACACACCAAATATTTCCACGTTGTATTTCTGTTTCTCTGTGTGCCATTACCAGTGAGTTTTGTACCTTCAGATGATTTCTTATTGCTCATTAACATCCTTTTCTTTTTCTTTTTTTTTTTTTTTTTTTTGAGATAGAGTCTTGCTTTGTCACCCAGGTTGGAGTGCAATGGCATGATCTCGGCCCACTGCAACCTCCACCTCCCAGGTTCAAGCAGTTCTCCTGCCTCAGCCTCCTGAGTAGCTGGAACTACAGGAGCATGCCACCACGCCCAGCTAATTTTTGTATTTTTAGTAGAGATGAGGTTTCACCATGTTGGTCAGGCTGATCTTGAACTCCTGATCGCCACCCGCCTCGGCCTCCCAAAGTGCTGGGATTACAGACGTGAGCCATCGCTGCCTGGTCTAATGTCCTTTTCTTTCTGATTGAAGTACCCTTTAGCATTTTTTGTAGGACAGGCCTGGTGTTGATAAAATCTCTCAGCTTTTGTTTGTCTGGGAAAGTCTTTATTTCTCCTTCATGCATAAAGGATATTTTTGCTGGATACACTATTCTAGGTTAAATTTTTTTTTCTTCCACACTTTAAATATGTCATGCTACTCTCTCCTGGCCTGTAAGGTTTCCACTGAAAAGTGCTAGATGTATTTGAGCTCCATTATATGTTATCTATTTATTTTTTTTCTGAGATAGAGTCTCACTCTGTCACCTACGCTGGAGTACAGTGGTGCGATCTTGGCTCACTGCAACCTCCGCCTCCCGGGTTAAAATGATTCTTATGCCTCAGCCTCCTGAGTATCTGGGATTACAGGTGCATGTCACCATGTCTGGCTAATTTTTGTATTTTTAGTAGAGATAGGGTTTCCCCGTGTTGACCAGGCTGGTCTCCAACTGCAGGCTCACTAATTCTTTCTTCTGCTTTATCTGTTCTGCTAATAAGAGACTCTGATGCATTCTTCAGTATGCCAATTGCATTTTTAATTTCTGCATAATTCTTTTTAGTTATTTCAGTCTCTTTGTTACATTTATCTGATAGAATTATCAATTCCTTCTCTGTGTTATCTTCAATTTCTTTGAGTTTCCTTACCACAGCTCTTTTGAGTTCTCTGTATGAAAGGTCACATATCTCTGTTTTTTCCAGGATTGGTTCCTGGTGCCTTACTTTGTTCTTTGGGCGAGGTCATGTTTTCCTGGATGGTCTTCATCCTTATAGATATTTGCCTATGTCTGGGCATTGAAGAGTTAGGTATTTATTGTAGTCTTCACTGTCTGGGCTTGTGCCCATCCTTCTTGGAAAGGCTTTTCAGGTATTTGAGGGGATGTGGGCCCAAACTGAATAACTCTGTGGTTCTTGCTGACTTATAGAAGTACCACCTAGATGGACTTAGATAAGATCTGGAAGAATTCTCTGGATTACCAAGCAGAGACTTTTGTTCTCTTCCTTTATTTTCTCCCAAACAAATGGAGTCTCTGTGCTAAGCCACCCGGACCTGGGGGGTGGGGTGTCACCAGCACCCCTGTGGCCACCACAACTGGGACTGCACTGGTTCAGACCTGAAGCCAAGACAGCACTCGATCTTGCCCAAGGCCCGCTGTAAATACTACCTGGCTACTACCTAAGTTTACGCCAGGGCCTAGGACTCAGCAGTCAGCAGGTGGCAAAGCCAGCCAGGTTTGTGCCCTTCCCTCCAGGGTGGTGAGTTCCCCTAGGCCCCAGATTGGTTCATAGATGCTGTCTGAGAACCAGGGATTGAAGTCAAAACCTTAGATATTTACCTGGTGTTTTGTTCTACTGTGGTTAAGGTGGCACGCAACCCACAAGACAAGGTGCTTCCCACTCTTCTCTCCCCCTTCCGCGGGCAGAAGATCCTTTCCCTGTGGCTGCCATCATCACTGGCTCATGGCGGGGGGTTCTGCTAGGCCATCACTGATACTCCCTTAAAGCTTAAGGGCTCTTCAGTCAGCTTGTGACCAATGCTGCCAAGTCTGGGACTCACCTTTTGGCTCAGGGCAGGTCCAGAAATGCTGACCAAGAGCCTAGGCCTGGACTTAGTGACCTCAGAAGCCTGCTTGCTGCTCTACCCTCTGTGGCTGAGCTAATACCTAAGGTGCAAGACAGAGTGTCTCCTTTATTTTCCCCCTGCTTTTCTTAAACAGGAGTCTTTCACTGTAGCCATCACAGCTGGGAATGTGCTGGATCCTACCTGAAACCAGCATGTCTCAGAGCCCAGTGCCTACGGTATATTACCTGGGTAGTGCTGTTGATAATTCAGGGCCCTGGGGCTCCTGAGTCAGCAGGTGATACATCCTGCCAGGTTTCCTCTGTGACAGGGCAGCACTGAGTTAAGTTAAAGTCCCCCAGTCACTGCATTCTCCCTCTACTAAATGCACAGACTTCTCCCCACCACACAGCCACTGCTGGGGATGGGGGAGGCATGGCAGAAGCATTCCCTTAGTTGCCCTGGCCGGTGTCTTAGTAGGTCGTGTGCCCCCTACCCCAGTTCACTGGCTCTGGGCCCAGCCCAGCACTAGGACTTGCCTAGGAATTGCGGTCCTTGTGGCCTAAACTGCCCCTCAAGACTGCTTAGGGCCCCAGAGCACTCTGGCCTGTGGTTGTGAGGCTTGTGGGAACTCAAGCTCTGACTGCTGTGGTGGGTGATTTCCCTCTGGCTAAGGCCAGTCCAAATGCTCCTTCCATGGTTAGATGTCATCTGAGTGCAGCCTGGTTCTGCTTTTCACTGACAGGATAGCACTGAGTTCAAAGTAAAGCCTCACGACTGCTGTGCTCTCCCTCTCCCAAAAGCACAAAATCTGCACGTGTGGCCACTGCTGGGAGAAGGGGGAAGGCTGGCATTGGCCCTTCAAGACTGTCTTTCCTGTCCTCTTCAATGTCTCTTTCAGTGATAGGAAGTTAAAACCAGCTACTGTGAATGTCCACCTGATTTTTGGTTCTTTGAGATGGGTATCTTTTACGTGCAGTTAGTTGTTAAATTTTGGTGTTCCTCCTGAGTGTGAGGGGGTGACGAACAGTGTAGGCTTCTTCTATTCCACTGTCTCGCTCTGCCCCTGTGGCTGCTGCTTTAGTTCAGCATGCCAAAGTGCCGTATTTTGGGGTATTGTTTTTCATGCCCCAGCAGTTCCTTGTGGCAGCTTTTGTGTATCTCTAATCTAATGCTTGTCTCATTGGATCATGTTTGTTTACAAAGATCTAGCACCTACTACAAGTTACTGCCCTAGGTGCAAGCTCTTCCGGGCATGTCTTTCCATTCCCTTTCAATCCCTCTGGCTTAGCCCTTACCTCCCTAGCACCTTCCAAAACTGCCTTTTGTTGCTGACCACTTTCCTCAGTCTTTCCTTCTGTGCTGTCTTGAGCAGCCTCAGTTTTATGTTTAGAAAATTCCCTAAAACCCACACAGTTGCCTGCATAAAGCCTGGCTTTCTCCCACATCACTGATTCCGTGGTGACACTCAAGTGACAGCTGGTCATCTTTCATGACCCACATGTCTCCTGGTTAGGACCTGAGATCAGCCCTCTTCTAGCTTTCCCTGACTAGAAAAAATTCCTCCTGCTTTCAGCCTTGTCAGTCACCTCAATTTCTTCACCAAACTTGTCCTTGTTTTTGCTCTGTGTCTGTATAGCCCCTAATTCTGTAGTCATCCATTGCTCCTCAAGGGCCTCTCAAAGTCCATTCAGGGGCTCAACAGATATTGAATAAACAGAAGAACCCCAAACTAGTTGGTACATTTTGGTTCAATGTAATAATTATTTTTTACTTTTTATTTTTTTAAAGAGACGGGGTCTCCACTCTGTCACCTGGACTGGAGTATGGTGGCATGATCATAGCTCACTGCAACCTCGAACTCCTGGGCTCAAGTGATCCTCCTGCCTTGGCCTCTCAAAGTGCTGGAATTACCAGCATTAGCCACCATGCCCAACCAAACATAAGAATTTTCTACCAACACTGTCAGAAAGTGGAATTCGGGTCCTGCAGTGATCATGAGTTTCTTAATAATGAGGATATTCAAAGAGAGGCTAGATGACTTCGTGACTTTGCTATAGAGGAGATAGAATGCCAGATGTTAACTCTTTCTGACCTGTAATCCCAGCTTGCAAACTAAATAACATCAGTGGTACTCAGCTTCCCTTGTGTGTCTACACCATTCACATATTCCCATCAGCAATGTGTAGCAATTTTGTGCTGGGGTGTGTTATAGAATAGTATACTTTTTGTTCTCTTCGAGTATTCACGGACTAGACTTTCTTTATGTCCCTTTTAGTTTAACAGTTCCAATTTTCTTGGCATCCTTTCTGATGTTGTAGTAGTGCCTGATTTCAAGAGCATGTTGGGCTGTAGGACCTGGCTGCTCCTCCACTGGAAGCCACCAGAATGCTTTGTTATGTTGTCAGGAATTTCTGTTTCTTTATCTTGTAGCTTTTTCTATCATATCCCATTTCCACTGTCCTTTCTTCTTTCATAGCCTTTTTTTTCCTCTTTCTTTGCTCATTGTTTTTTCACTATTAGGACTTGGCTTTTTAGGTCAAGACTCCTAATAAAAGTACTCCTTTCTTCCGCTGTTGACTTACCAGTCACACACGTGGTGCTGTCTCTAGTGGGCTTTGCTTTAAAAACAAAAAACAAAAAAACGACCACCAACAAAAGCAAAACAAAAGCAGCTATGCATGTTTAGAAGCTGGATTATAGTTCACAGCTTGTATAGAAAAAGATGAGACTATAGGCCAGGCATGGTGGCTCACGCCTGTAATCCCATCACTTTGGGAGGTGGAGGCGGGCAGATCACGAGATCAGGAAATCGAGACCATCCTGGCCAACATGGTAAAACCCCGTCTCTACTAAAAAAAAATACAAAAAATTAGCCAGGCGTGGTGGCAGGCACCCGAGTCATCCCAGCTACTTGGGAGGCTGAGGCAGGAGAATGGCGTGAACCCAAGAGGTGGAGGTAGCAGTGAGCCGAGATCACGCCACTGCACTCCAGCCTGGGTGACAGAGCGAGACTCTGTCTCAAAAAAAAAAAAAAAAAAAGATGAGACTATAAAACATCTGATGCTTGGAATATTGCTGTTACTGTTTTCCATCTCTTTTACTTAATCTATTTCATTAAATCTAAAATGTGCATTTTTTCCCCCCACATTTAAGCATCTCTGAAATTGGGAGCTTTTTTTTTTTTTTTTTTGAGACTGCTCTGTTGCCCAGGCTGGAGTGCAGTGGCGTGATCTCGGTTCACTGCATCACTGCAAGCTCCGCTTCGCGGATTCACGCCATTCTCCTTCCTCAGTCTCCTGAGTAGCTGGGACTACAGGCGCCCGCCACCATGCTGGGCTAATTTTTTGTATTTTTAGTAGAGGCGGGGTTTCACCATGTTAGCCAGGATGGTCTCGATCTCCTGACCTCGTGATCCGCCCGCCTTGGCCTCCCAAACTGGGAGCTTCTTAAATTGGCGGTATTTTAAAAATTATGTGACATTGAAATGTAGATTGGCCTAAATTTTATTTTATTTTATTTTTTATTTTTATTTATTTATTTTTTTGTAATTGCACCATATTTACTGCCTCTACATAATAGTTTTAAATACTCTCCCAGAGTATATAACTGAGAAAATACACTAACAAATTCCCCTCCCCTTTTCTAAATTAAAAACATACTATATATGAATATCATTTTCATATATCTTGCTACTTCCTTAGCCTTCTTAATTATAAACTTGAGTCATAGCAGCTATTATTTATTGGCTACTTACTTTTTAGATGCTGTTCCAAGTGCTTCACATGTATAAACTTGCTGAGTCATCACAAGTGGGAACTATCATCCTCACAGTACAGAAGAGGAAGCAGAAGCCCATACCCTTTAAATACTTTCTCCAGGTTCACATAGCTAGTAGGTGCGGGAGCGAACATTTAAACCCATGCTCTTAATCTCTGTACTTTTCTGTCTGATGTAAATTTCTTATTGCCCGTTTTTAGTATCACTGAACGTGAGGATATTGTTTATCTTTAGCAATGGAAAAATCATTTCCTCCTGATACTCTTTATCCAGTTTACTTAAAGTCTAAAAAACAAAACAACTGTTTGGTTTGTCACTGGGTGAACCCCAAAATTGGGATTCAGCTGGAGAGGCCACGTGGATTCTTGGCTTCCTCCAGGAAAGAATTCAAGAACAAGCTGACAGAATAAAGTGAAATCAAGTTTATTAAGAAAGTGAGGCCGGGCGCGGTGGCTCAAGCCTGTACTCCCAGCACTTTGGGAGGCCGAGACGGGCGGATCGCGAGGTCAGGAGATCGAGACCATCCTGGCTAACATGGTGAAACCCTGTCTCTACTAAAAAATACAAAAAACTAGCCGGGCGAGGTGGCGGGCGCCTGTGGTCCCAGCTGCTCAGTAGGCTGAGGCAGGAGAATGGCGTAAACCCGGGAGGCGGAGCTTGCAGTGAGCTGAGATCTGGCCACTACACTCCAGCCTGGACGACAGAGCGGGACTTCATGTCAAAAAAAAGAAAAAAGAAAAAAAAAAAAAAGAAAATGAAGGAATAGGCCAGGTGCGGTGGGTCACACCTGTAATCCCAGCACTTTGGGAGGCCGAGGCGGGCAGATCACGAGGTCAGGAGATCGAGACCAGCCTGGCCAACATGGTGAAACCCCATCTCTTAAAAAATACAAAAAATTGCCGGGCACGGTGGCTCAAGCCTGTAATCCCAGCACTTTGGGAGGCCGAGACAGGCGGATCACGAGGTCAGGAGATCGAGACCATCCTGGCCTACACGGTGAAACCCCATCTCTACTAAAAAACACAAAAAACTAGCCGGGCGAGATGGCGGGCGCCTGTAGTCCCAGCTACTCGGGAGGCTGAGACAGGAGAATGGCGTAAACCCGGGAGGCGGAGCTTGCAGTGAGCCGAGATCGCGCCACTGCACTCCAGCCTGGGCGACAGAGCAAGACTCCGTCTCAAAAAAAAAAAAAAAAAAAAAAAAAAAAATTAGCCAGGTGTGGTGGCAGGCATCTGTAATCCCAGCTACTCAGGAAGCTGAGGCAGGAGAATTGCTTGAACCTGGGAGGCGGAGCTTGCAGTGAGCTGGGATTGCACCACTGGGCAAGAGTGAGACTTCATCTCAAAAAAAAAAAAAAAAAAAAGTGAAGGAATAAATAAAAGGCTGGCTACTCCATAGGCAGAGCGGCCCCATGGGCTGCTGGTTGGCTATTTTTATGGTTATTTTTGATCATATGCTAAGCAAGGGGTACATTATTCAGGAGTTTTCCAGGAAAGAAGCTGGGAGTTCCTGGAACCAAGAGTTCATCCCTGTTTTTACACCATATAGAGTAATTTCCAGGAGTTGCTGGCATCTGTAAATTTACTGTCATGGCACTGATGGGACGGTCTTTTTCTTTTTTTTTCTTTTTGTCCACCTTTTCCCTACTTCTGCCATTCCACTCTCTACTTCTATGAATTTGACTTTTCTAAATTCCACACATAAGCTGAGATCATACTGCATTTGTCTTTCTGTGCCTAGCTCATTTGACTTAACATAATGTTCTCTAGGTTCATCCGTGTTGTTGCAAATGACAGAATTTCCTGCTATTAATTAATTTATTTTTTATTATACTTTAAGTTCTGGGATACATGTGCAGAACGTGCAGATTTGTTACATAGGTATACACGTGCCATGATGGTTTGCTGCATCCATCAACCTGTCATTTACATTAGGTATCTCTCCTAATGCTATCCCACCCCTAGCCCACCACCCCTCAACAGGCCCTGGTGTATGATGTTCCCCTCCCTGTGTCCATGTATTCTTATTGTTCACCTCCCACATATGAGTGAGAACATACAGTGTTTGGTTTTCTGTTCCTGTGTTAGTTTGCTTAAAATGATGGTTTCTAGCTTTATCCATATCTCTGCAAAGGACATGAACTCATTCTTTTTTATGGCTGCATAGTATTCCCTGGTGTATATGTGTCACATTTTCTTTATCCAGTCTATCATTGATGGACATTTGGGTTGGTTCCAAGTCTTTGCTATTGTGAATAGTGCTGCAGTCAACATACGTGTGCGTGTGTCTTTATAGTAGAATGATTTATAATCCTTTGGGTATATGCCCAGTAATGGGATGGCTGGGTCAAATGGTATTTCTGGTCCTAGATCCTTGAGAAATCGCCACACTGTCTTCCACGATGATTGAACTAATTTACACTTCCACCAACAGTGTAAAAGCATTCCTGTTTCTCCACATCCTCTCCAGCATCTGTTGTTTCCTGACTTTTTAATGATCGCCATTCTAACTGGCATGAGATGGTATCTCATTGTGGTTTTGATTTGCATTTCTCTAATGACCGGTGATGATGAGCTTTTTTTCATATGTTTGTTGGCTGCATAAATGTCTTCTTTTGAGAAATGTCTGTTCATATCCTTTGCCCATTTTTTAATGGGTTTTTTTTTTCCTTGTAAATTTGTTTAAGTTCTTTGTAGATTCTGGATATTAGCCCTTTATCAGTTGGATAGATTGCAGAAATTTTCTCCCATTCTGTAGGTTGCCTGTTCACTCTGATGATAGTTTCTTTTGCTGTGCAAAAGCTTTTTAGTTTAATTAGATCTCATTTGTCAATTTTGGCTTTTGTTGCCATTGCTTTTGGTGTTTTAGTCATGAAGTCTTTGCCCATGCCTATGTCCTGAATGGTATTGTCTAGGTTTTCTTCTTGGGTTTTTATGGTTTCAGGTCTTACATTTAAGTCTTTAATCCATCTTGAGTCAATTTTTGTATAAGGTGTAAGGAAGGGTTCCAGTTTCAGTTTTCTGCACATGCCTAGCCAGTTTTCCCAACACCATTTATTAAATAGGGAATCCTTTCCCCATTGCTTGTTTTTGTCAGGTTTGTCAAAGATCAGATGGTTGTAGATGTGTGGCATTATTTCTGAGGTCTCTGTTCTGTTCCATTAGTCTATATATCTGTGTCAGTACTAGTACCGTACTGTTTTGGTTACTGTAACCTTGTAGTGCAGTTTGAAGTCAGGTAGCACGATGCCTCCAGCTGTGTTCTTTTGCTTAGGATTGTCTTGGCTATACGAGCTCTTTTTTGGTTCCATATGAAATTTAAAGTAGTTTTTTTCTAATTCTGTGAAGAAAGTCAGTAGTAGTTTCCTGGGGATAGCATTGAATCTGTAAATTACTTCAGGCAGTGTGGCCATTTTCATGATACTGATTCTTCCTATCCATGAGCATGGAATGTTTTTCCATTTGTTTGTGTCCTCTCTTATTTCCTTGAGCAGTGGTTTGTAGTTCTCCTTGAAGAGGTCCTTCACATTTTTTGTAAGGTGTATTCCTAGGTATTTTATTCTCTTTGTAGTAGTTGTGAATGGGAGTTCATTCATGATTTGGCTCTCTGTCTATTATTGGTGTATAGGGATGCTTGTGATTTTTGCACATTGATTTTGTATCCTGAGACTTTGCTGAAGTTGCTTATCAGCTTAAGGAGATTTGTGGCTGAGACTCTGGGTTTTCTAAATATACAATCAGGTCATCGGCAGACAGAGACAATTGACTTCCTGTCTTCCTATTTGAATACCCTTTATTTATTTCTCTTGTCTGATTGCCCTAGCCAGAACTTCCAATACTATGTTGAATAGGAGTGGTGAGAGAGGGCATCCTTGTCTTGTGCCGTTTTTCAAAGGGAATGCTTCCAGCTTTTGCCCATTCAGTATAATATTAGCTGTGGATTTGTCATAAATAGCTCTTATTATTTTGAGACACGTTCCATCAATACCTAGTTTATTGAGAGTTTTTAGCATGAAGAGTGTTGAATTTTATCAAAGGCCTTTTCTGTATCTGTTGAGATAATCATGCGGTTTTTGTCATTGGTTCTGTTTATGTGATGGATTATGTTTATTGATTTGTGTATGTTGAACCAGACTTGCATCCCAGGGATGAAGCCGACTTGATTGTGGTGGATAAGCTTTTTGATGTGCTACTGGAATCGGTTTGCTAGTATTTTATTGAGGATTTTCACATTGATGTTCATCAGGGATATTGGCCTGAAGTTTTCTTTTTTTGTTGTGTCTCTGCCAGGTTTTGGTATCAGGATGATGCTGGCCTCATAAAATGAGTTAGGGAGGATTCCCTCTTTTTCTGTTGTTTGGCATAATTTCAGAAGGAATGGTACCAGCTCCTCTTTGCACCTCTGGTAGAGTTCAGCTGTGAATCTGTCTGGTCCTGGACTTTTTTTGGTTAATAGTCTATTAATTACTGCCTCAATTGCAGAACTTTTTATTGGTGTATTCAGGGATTCAACTTATTCCTGGTGTAGTCTTGGGAGGGTGTATGTGTCCTGGAATTTTATCAATTTCTTCTAGATTTTATAGTTTATTTGCATAGAGGTGTTTATAGTATTCTCTGATGGTAGTTTGCATTTCTGTGGGATCAGTGGTGATATCCCCTTTATCATTCTTTATTGTGTCTATTTGATTCTTCTCTCTTTTCTTCTTTATTAGTCTGGCTAGTGGTCTATTTTGTTAATCTTTAAAAAAAAAACTAGCTCTTGGATTTATTAAATTTTTTTCATGGTTTTTCATTTCTCTATCTCCTTGAGTTCTGCTCTGATCTTAGTTATTTCTTGTCTTCTGCTAGCTTTCGAATTTGTTTGCTCTTCTCTAGTTCTTTTCATTGTGATGTTAGGGTATCGATTTTAGATCTTTCCCACTTTCTCCTGTGGGCATTTTAGTGCTATAAATTTCCCTCTAAACACTGCTTTAGCTGCATCCCACAGATTCTGGTATGTTGTTTCTTCTCATTGGTTTCAAAGAATTTATTTGTTTCTGCCTTAATTTCATTATTTACCCAGTAGTCATTCAGGAGTAGGCTGTTCGATTTCCACATAGTTGTGCAGTTTTGAGTGAGTTTCTTAATCCTGAGTTCTAATTTGATTGCGCTGTGATCTGAGAGACTATTTGTTATGATTTCCATTCTTTTGCATTTGCTGAGGAGTATTTTATTTCCAAATATGTGGTCGATTTTAGAATAAGTGAGATGTGGTGGTGAGAAGAATGTATATTCTGTTGATTTGCGGTGGAGAGTTCTGTAGATGTCTATTAGGTCTGCTTGGTCGAGAGTTGAGTTCAAGTCCTGAATATCCTTGCTAATTTTCTGTCTCAATCTGTCCAGTATTGACAGTGGGGTGTTAAAGTCTCCCACTATTATTGTGTGGGAGTCTAAGTCTCTTTGTAGGTTTCTAAGAACTTGCTTTATGAATCTGGGTGCTCCTGTATTGGGTGCATATAAATTTAGGATAGTTAGGTCTTCTTGTTGCATTGATCCCTTTAGCATTATGTAATGCCCTTCTTTGTCTCTTTTGATCTTTGTTGGTTTAAAGTCTGTTTTATCAGAGACTAGGATTACAACTCCTGCTTTTCTTTGCTTTCCATTTCCTTGGCAAATATTCCTGCATCCCTTTATTTTGAGCCTATATGTGTCTTTGCATGTGAGATGGATCTCCTGAATACAGCACACTGATGGGTCTTGACCCTTTATCCAATTTGCCAGTCTGTGCCTTTTAATGGGGGCATTTAGCCCATTTACATATAAGGTTAGTATTGTTATGTGTGAATTTGATCCTGTCATTATGATGTTAGCTGGTTATTTTGCCCATTAGTTGATGCAGTTTCTTCATAGCGTCAACGGTCTTTACAATTTGGTATGTTTTTGCGGTGGCTGGTACTGGTTTTTCCTTTCCATATTTAGTGCTTCCTTCAGGAGCTCTTGTAAGGCAGGCCTGGTGGTGACACAATCGCTCAGCATTTGCTTGTCTGTAAAGGATTTTATTTCTCCTTTGCTTATGAAGCTTAGTTTGGCTGGATATGAAATTCTGGGTTGAAAATTCCTTACTTTAAGAATGTTGAATGTTGGCCCCCACTCTTCTGGCTTGTAGGGTTTCTGCAGAGAGATTCGCTGTTAATCTGATGGGCTCCCCTTTGTGGGTAACTTGACCTTTCTCTCTGGCTGCTCTTAACATTTTTTCCCTCATTTCAACCTTGGTGAATCTGACGATTATGTGTCTTGGGGTTGCTCTTCTCAGGGAGTATCTTTGTGGTGTTCTCTGTATTTCTGAATATTGGCCTGTCTTGCTAGGTTGGGGAAATGCTCCTGGATAATATTCTACAGAGTGTTTTCCAGCTTGGTTCAGTTCTCCCCATCACTTTCAGGTACACCAATCAAACGTAGCTTTGGTCTTTTCACGTAGTCCCATATTTCTTTAATCTTGTCTTATGCTTTATTTCATTAAGTGGTCTTCAATCTCTGATATCCTTTCTTTCACTTGATTGATTTGGTTATTGATACTTGTATATGCTTCACGAAGTTCTTGTGCTGTGTTTTTCACTTCCTTCAGGTCATTTATGTTCTTCTCTAAACTAGTTTTCCTAGTTAGCAATTCCTCTAACCTTTTTTCAAAGTTCTTAGCTTCCTTGCATTGGGTTAGAACATGCTCCTTTAGCTCGGAGGAGTTTTTTTATTACCTACTTTCTGAAGCCTACTTCTGTCAGTTCATCAAACTTATTTTCCGTCCAGTTTTGTTCCCTTACTGGCGAGTTGTTGTGATCCTTCGGAGAAGAGATGTTCTGGTTTTTTGAATTTTCAGTCTTTTTGCACTGTTTTTTCCTCATCTTCATGAATTTATCTACCTTTGGTCTTTGATGTTGGTGACCTTCAGATGGAGTTTCTATGTGGACATCCTTTTTGTTGATGTTGATCCTCTTCCTTTCTGTTTGTTAGTTTTCCTTCTAACAGTCAGGCCCCTCTGCTGCAGGTCTGCTGGAGTTTGCTGGAGGTCCACTCCAGACCCTGTTTGCCTGGGTATCACTAGTGGAGGCTACAGAACAGCAAAGATTGCTCCCTGTTCCTTCTTCTGGAAGCTTCATCCCAGAGGGGCACCCTCCACATGCCAGCCAGAGCTCTCCTGTATGAGGTGTCTGTTGACCCCTGCTGGGAGGTATCTCCCAATCAGGAGGCACAGGGTCAGGGACCCACATGAGGAGGCAGTCTGTCCTTTAGCAGTGCTCAAGCACTTTCCTGAGAGATCTGCTGCTCTCTTTAGAGCTGAGAGGCAGGAATTCTTAAGTTTGCTGAAGCTGCGCCCACAGCCGCCCCTTCCCCCAGGTACTCTGTCCCAGGGAGATGGGAGTTTAAACCCCTGACTGGGGCTGCTGCCTTTCTTTCAGAGATGCCCTGTCCAGAGAGGAGGAGTCTAGAGAGGCAGTCTGGCTACTGGGAGTGTGTTTTAGCATGCTAATTAGCATACATAATTATAATTAACTGTAATTGGCAGCAAGGACAACCAGAGGTCTCTTTTGTCGCCATCTTGGTTTTGGTGGGTTTTGGCTCACTCGCTTCTTATCCTGTTTTATCAGCGAAGTCTTTGTGATCTGCATCTTGTTAAAACAAGTCCTGCCAAATTCCTATCTCAGGTTTACTGTTGTTAATGAAGAACAAAAAAGGACATTTTCAAGGAGAAACAGAAACATTATTAGAAAAGATTCTGGGCTGGGCGTGGTGGCTCATGCCTGTATCCCAGCACTTTGGGAGACTGAGGTGGGCAGATCACCTGAGGTCAGGAGTTTGGGACTAGCCTGACCAACATGGTGAAATCCCATCTCTACTAAAAATACAAAAATTAGCCGGGTGTGGTAGCAGGCATCTGTAATCCCAGCTACTTGGGAGGCTAAGGCAGGAGAATTGCTTGAACCTGGGAGGGAGAGGTTGCAGTGAGCTGAGATCGCCCCGCTGTGCTCCAGCCTGGGTGATAAAGTGAGACTCTCTTGAAAAAGGAAAACAAAAAAAAAGGAAAGAAAAGATTCTGGAGGTGGAAACAAGAAATAGTTTCCTGATCTTTGCTGGGCAACTATACTTTTGGTAATACTTGATTAACTCAGATCCTCTATTGCTTTCTAGGAACTTGTATAACTAGATTATATCATATATCATTAGCAGGGTGACAGTTACCTACTAAATTTTGAAGTTATATGAATAATCTTTATCAAGAATCCTGTGAATTTTATATGTTCTGCAAAAACAGCTAAAACTTCATTCCTCTTTTACTCTATTTACAAAAACTGTAATGGATTGATATATATAATTGCATATGTGTAAAAGTAATATTAATATATTAATATGATGATCTTACTGGTATATGTTGGCAAACCACTTTAGTTTTTCTAAGAGAATTAGATAAGCCTTTCCCCACTGTTTTAACATCTTAGTGTAATAAAAAATTGAGAGTATTCACACCCAGAGATACTGTCCAAAGTAGAAGAACTAGCTTTAGGACTAGGAACTGACTAGGGTGCTAATTAGAGAACCTCTGTAGTCCTTTTATAGAAAGTGGTAAACTCAAGCCATTGCCGATGAAAGCATTGAAAAGAAGGGAAGAGGAGAAGGGTTCTGGAGGAAGCAAGGAGGAAACTACCAATGATGGCAGTCATTGTTCTGAAGTCAGTGTGGTGCCCAATCTAAGCTGATTTTCATGGAGAGCTAATGTCCATTTCCAGGTTTTGGAACTGAATGAACAACTGGTATGTTTTTGTTAATGTGGGAGATTCACTTTCGCCACATAATGGGCATTGGAGAGGTCGAAAAAAGGAATAAAATATTAAAAATCATGTAACCCCCCCCCTCCCCGTAGGGAGCAGCTGTCATTGTATAATGTCATGAAACCTCTCTGATTAGCAGGCAGCAGGTGTGTTAGGTGCTTCTCTGCCTCTTGATTATAGCCCCTTTCTGTAAACTTCCAGGAAAATTATATTGACAATTGCATGTATCACTGATTCATGCAAAAGCCCTTATTTCAGAATATCCACTTTTTCAGATCTTTTGTCAATTGTCCATTTCTGGCATAGATCCTGGGTCCCAGTGTAATTTATACTGTTTTTCATTTGGAAAAGGGCTTTTTTATTCTCACTCCTTGTTTTGAGTCTCAAAGCTAGTTCCTTACATTCAGTTCCTGCAAATGCTGTAGTGGCATATTTAGAAGATAGGCTTTGTGTGGACTTTTGGAAAAGTTTAATAGTTTATGTCTGCATGTTTTTCTTTAATCTCTCCCCTACCCGTCCCCAACAAATAGATTAAGAAAATAATTTCTGGGCTGGGCGCAGTGGCTCACACCTGTAATCCTGGCACTTGGAAGGCTGAGGTGGGCAGACCACTTGAGCCCGGGAGGTGGAGGTTGCAGTGAGCCAAGATTGTGCCACTGCACTCCAGCCTGGGTGACAGAGCGAGATTCTGTCTTAAAAAAAAAAGAAAATAAGATTGGGCATGGTGGCTCACGCCTGTAATCCCAGCACTTTGGGAGGCCGAGGCGGGTGGATCACGAGGTCAGGAGATTGAGACCATGGTGAAACCCCGTCTCTACTAAAAATACAAAAAAATTAGCCGGGTGTGGTGGCGGGTGCCTGTAGTCCCAGCCACTCGGGAGGCTGAGGCAGGAGAATGGTGTGAACCCGGGAGGCGGAGCTTGCAGTGAGCCGAGATCTCGCCACTGCCCTCCAGCCTGGGTGACAGAGCGAGACTCCATCTCAAAAAAAAAGAAAATAATTCCCCTTTTTTTTCTTCTAATATTTTCTCCTTGCTCCTGTGTTAATTGATACAATTACACAAATAGAATTTTATGGTAAACCTGGAAGCTGTGACTAATATGAAGTTTCAGGTATTTGAAATCTTTTAAGTTTTAAAAAGTATTGAACTCATCTCCTTTGAACCTTTACTTAAATGGACCTTATGACCTTTTCTGGGCATCTTATTTCAAATTGGAAGTCCTGGTCGGGCACAGTGGCTCATGCCTGTAATCCTAGCATTTTGGGAGGCCAAGGCGGGTGGATCACTTGAGGTCAGGAGTTTGAGACCAGCCTGGCCAACATGGTGAAACCCCGTCCCTACTGAAAATACAAAAATTAGCTGGGCGTGGTGGCACACGCCTGTAATCCCAGCTACTCGGGAGGCTGAGGCATGAGAATCTTGCTTGAACGCAGGAGGCAGAGGTTGCAGTGAACCAAGATCGCGCCACTGCACTCCAGCCTGTACAGAGCAAGACTCAGTCTCAAAAAAAAAAAAAAGAAGGTTGGCCCTTCATTTTATAAAGTTGAGAGCATTATATACAGAGAAGGGTTCTTCATCACTGTCTTTAGTCATTTGGTGAATCCCTTTAACATGAACATGAATCTTCATGTTAACATTGTAATGACAGTGACTATACCTGTCTTGTTCTTTGCTGTCTCTCCAACACCTAGAAGAGTTCCTGGCTCAAGTTATTTGTTAATTAATTGAATGAGTGAGTGAATGAAATCTTGTTGAGTGCTAATTTTCAAAGTATATATTTTAATGCCTGCTCAATATATAAAAACTTAGTTTACATAGAAGCTTTATCACCTTCTTGCCCCTTTAATATTTTCTTTGCCTGGTTTCCGCATTTTTCTGGAATAAGTTTTTTTTTTTTTTTTTTTTTGAGACAAGGTCTCACTGTCACCCAGCCTGGAGTGTAGAGATGCAATCGCGCTTCACTGCAACCTCCGCCTCCCTGGTTCAAGCAATTCTCATGCCTCGGCCTCCTAAATAGCTGGGACTACAGGTGTGCACCACCACACCTGGCTAATTTTTGTATTTTTAGTAGAGATGAGGTTTCCCCATGTTGGCCAAGCTGGGCTCGAACTCCTGGCCTCAAGTGACCCACCTGCCTTAGCCTCCTAAAGTGCTGGGATTGAGCCACCGTGCTCAGCCTGGAATAAGATACTTTAACATAAATTTGCTTGTGAGCTGATTCACTTTAAAAATATATATTTTTTTTTTTGAGTCGGAGTCTTGCTTTCACCCAAGCTGGAGTTCAGTGGCTCGATTTTGGCTCAGTGCAACCTCTGCCTCTCAGGTTCAAGCGATTCTCCTGCCTCAGCCTCCTGAGTAGCTAGGATTACAGGCACCTGCCATCATTTTTGTATTTTTGTAGAGATGGGGTTTCACCATGTTGACCAGGCTGGTCTTGAACTCCTGACCTCAAGTGATCTGCCCGTAGTGGCCTCCCAAAGTGCTGGGATTATAGGTGTGAACCACCATTCCCAGCCTAAAGGTGCATTTTTTAAATGTAGCTTTCAAAAGTATATGTTTTATGTAACAAAGCATCCTCTAATTCTAGCTATTGAAGTTAGCCATATCACTGTTAATTGTTGCTTTCAGACAAAGTTACCTCTTTAAAATTTTTTATCATGGGATGCAATGAAACATCCTTCTACAAAGTAAAGGGATTGGCTACCTGAAAAAAAATATATATATAGACAGACGGAGTCTTGCTCTATCACCAGGCTAGAGTGCAGTGGCACGATCTTGGCTTATCACAACCTCTGCCTCCCGGGTTCAAGTGATTCTCCTGTCTCAGCCTCCCGAGTAGCTGGGATTACAGGCATGCGCCACCATGCCCGGCTAATTTTTGTATTTTTAGTAGAGATGGGATTTCTCCATGTTTGTCAGGCTGGTCTTGAACTCCCAACCTTAGGTGATCCGCTCATCTTGGCCTCCCAAAGTGCTGGGATTGATTACAGGTGTGAGCCACCGTGCCCAGCTGCTTCATTTCTTTAAAGTGAGATAAAACTGGTTGAGAGATCTAGCTCAGGAGTTGGATAGGCCTGGGTTCAAATGCTGCCTCTGTTAATTCGCAGATTTGAGTGAGTCAGTTTCTCTCAGGCTATTTGTAAAATCAGGATAATCAAAGTTCTCATTTCAGAAGTTCTGAAGGATTAGAGTAATGCTTATAAAATGATATATTTACATATTCAGTACTCAGTAAATGCTAGCTACAATTTAAAAAGTGTGTGTGTGTTTTAAATGACTAAGTTGGAATTGGCCTTTTTTTGTGTGTGTGTGGTTTCCATCATTCAAACTTATTGATACTCATTAGCGAATATAATTTTGTTTATTTTCTTTTGGTGCATTGTAACACTTTTTGTTAGTGATTACACAATGTTGATCATTTATTTATTTATTGTACTAAATACTGCAACCTCTGAATTGCCAATTTTTACATAGTATTTCTGGCAGTGATGGGTGGCCCTTGCTTTCTGAATACATAAAATTCAGTCCATGGTTTTCATATTCCTTTGTTATTCTACCTACTGCTTTAAAATACATTCAAATAAAAGATGTAAGTTACTTGCAGTAAGTGAGTGCCCAAATGCAACGGCAAGGAGAGCTGAGAACATAATTAATCAATACTTTTGTGTTCAGAGAATAAATAGTCTGAAACCGTGGGACTGAAGCTTGTTCCTTAGGGACTTTCTCAAAGTATCCTTAGTGGACATAAGGTTACCCTCACTCAACAGAAGGACATATCTGCTGCAGGGGGAGGACACAGAATGATGATTTCATTTACCTAGGGTATTTTCCTTCTGTAAATGTCTGGAACAAGTTGTCACAGGACACTGTGATGTATAGTGCAGCCCTCCTATTAGAATAAATAAATTATATGGTTGGACTGGAATGCTACAGACACACTATGACTGGAAGTAGAAGGAGAGAGAATATTTATTTAAAATACAGCACACATAAATAATAAATAAAAGTTTAAAACTTAATCAGCAACAGCAACAGGACCAGCCTCCCCTGTTCCATTCATGGTTCTTTTCACAAACACCTGTATCTTTTCCTAAGGATAAAAAGTGGCACAAGGAGACAAAAGGCTTTGGAGGGAAATAACATACCTTGTTGTGACTTTGTGCTTTTCTGAAACAAGAAGGCAAAGCATGTGGGCATTGAATGGCTGCAATAAAAGACTGCACAGTGACCACACACTGGCAAGCCTCGGGTTTCAGAGGAAACACTGGAGCCAGCAGAATGCCAAAGCCTTGTTTCTCCCTTGAACCAGTTCAGTATTACGAACTGGTTGTGGTTCTCCCGCTTTACTTTTACTATTGATAAATTTCTTTTTTTTTTTTTTTTTTTTTTTTGAGACGGAGTCTCACTGTGTTGCCCAGGCTGGAGTGCAGTGGCGCGATCTCGGCTCACTGCAAGCTCCGCCTCCCGGGTTCCAGCCATTCTCCCGCCTCAGCCTCCGAGTAGCTGGGACTACAGGCGCCCGCCACCGCGCCCGGCTAGTTTTTTTTTTTGTATTTTTAGTAGAGACGGGGTTTCACCGTGTTAGCCAGGAGGGTCTCCATCTCCTGACCTCGTGATCCGCCTGCCTCGGCCTCCCAAAGTGCTGGGATTACAGGCTTGAGCCACCGTGCCCGGCCGATAAATTTCTTAATAAGCTTTTTCCCTATCCCTTTTCCCTTTAATCCTATGTTAAAGGTGTCTTGGGTCTGGTCTTAAATCAATTTGGTTATGACACTAGGTCCCAGAAAAAAGCTGCTATCTCATTAGCAGCTTGGTGTGTTTGAAATTCATGTTTGAACCGCATAGAGAACCTACACTACCAGTACAATTACTTCCCTGCATATAAAAAACAAAAAAAAGGAGGCCAGATGTGGTGGCTCATGTCTGTAATCCCAGCAATTTGGGAGGCCAAGACAGGTGGATAGCTTGAGATCAGGAGTTCGAGACCAGCCTGGCCAACATGGTGAAACCCTGTCTCTACTAAAATTAACCAGGCGTGGTGGCGGGCGCCTGTAGTCCCAGCTACTTGGGAGGCTAAGGCAGGAGAATTGCTTGAACCTGGGAGGTGAAGGTTGCAGTGAGCCAAGATTGCACCACTGCACCCCAGTCTCAGTGACAGAGTGAGACTCGATGTCAAAAAAAAAAAAATTGGGAAAAAGAAAACAGATCACACAGAACACCAAGGGGCTGCTGAACAATGCAGGAGGAATGTAAATACATTCTCTTTCTGGTCAGACATTTGGCCAGACAGCTGATTACAAAACATCGAATGACTTCAAGTCATGAAAACAAAAGGTTTCAAGTATGAAAACAAAAGGTTATACCTCAAAAAAGAAATGACTGTCCATTGAGGCAGAGTAGTGAAGGTCTTGAAGAAGCTGGGACACCCATAAAAGAAAGAAAAGCTTTCTGCTCAGGAAAGCCACGTCAGCTGCACGTGGCTGAGGACGGAGGCTCTTTATGCTCCCTACACGATGAGCTGGGCGAGGTGTCCGACAACACCCAGATGTGTTAATGGACAATGTGGCCCAGGCCTTTTTAAAGATGTTTGATAAAGCTCATGTAGCAACAACCAGAGCTTCGCTACACAGATATCTGTGGTATTCAATGAGTAAAACCAGCAGATTTCACATAAGCAGATGTTTTTATTTGTTCCTAAAGTCTTAGAAAGTGATGTTATATTAACACATAATATGAATTCCCTGTTCCTCATTGGATGGTTTGCATTTGACCAGTGTCTTTTCATTTTTAGTAAAAGTAAAATTTTTTCTAGACATAATCCTGCTATTGACATTGCATACTATTTCATCTCACCCTACATACCACACATACCACTGATACATTGTATATACCACTGATAACATTCTTGGCCACTGTGAATATAATTTTTTTACATTGTTATTGGTCTCCAGTGTTGTAGGTAGGACTATGCAGGAATGGATCTTTTCTTTGAGACACGGTCTTGCTCTGTCCCCCAGGCTAGAGTGCAGTGGCGCAATCTCAGCTCACTACAGGCTCTACTCTCGGGTTCAAGCGATTCTTCTGCCTCAGCCTCCTGAGTAGCTGGGACTACAGGCATATGCCATCATGTCGGGGTAATTTCTACAGTTTTAGTAGAGACTGGGTTTCCCTATGTTGGCCAGGCTGGTCTTGAACTCTTGACTTCAAGTGATCCACCTGCCTGGGCCTCCTAAAGTGCTGGAATTATAGACGTGAGCCACCGCGTCTGGCCAGGAATGGTTCTAGAACCATTTCTTCCCATTTTAGAAAACACTGAATTCTCACTTGCCTTATTGAAATGGTTTGGAGATGTATAGCATCTAACAATACTGCACTTCTATAGAGCGGACTTGGGATAACAGTAAGTCCTAAGACATAAGCTGAAGTTGACAAAGGTAAAAATATCTGCTGTTAAGATAAAGTTGAAAACTCTGTACTTCCTGTACTTTATTCAAAATGTTAGCCTTCTCTTAGCAAATTCTTCAATAAGCTTGCTTTTAGGTTTCAACTGCTCAAAGCAAGGCAGATGAAAAACTAGGAGAGGTATGTGAATATATCTGTAAGTAAATGGACACAGGAGGATGCTTTTAGTTGTTTTTTTAATTGTCAAATTTTATATACTATTCACTTACAACATGTTTTTTTCTTGTTTGTTTGTTTGTTTGTTTTGAGACGGAGTCTCGCTCTGTCGCCCAGGCTGGAGTGCAATGGCGCAATCTTGGCTCACTGCAAGCTCTGCCTCCTGTGTTCACACCATTCTCCTGCCTCAGCCTCCTGAGTAGCTGGGACTACAGGTGCCCTCCACCATGCTGGGCTAATTTTTTGTATTTTTAGTAGAGATGGGGTTTCACCGTGTTAGCCAGGATGGTCTCGATCTCCTGACCTCGTGATCCGCCCACCTCAGCCTCCCAAAGTGCTGGGATTACAGAAGTGAGCCACCATGCCCGGCCCTACAACATGTTTTAAAATATGGGTACATTGTGGAATGACTTGATCGATTTGACTAGTGTCTTCATTTTTTGATTGAACTAATTAACATGTATTACCTCACTTATAATTTACTAATAATTATTATAGATATCATGTTGTAAAATAGATCTCTTGAACTTATTCTTCCTATCCAACTGAAATTTTGTATCCTTTAACCACGCATTTCCCCAAAACTGCACCCCCAACTCCCAGCCCCTGGTAACTACTATTCTACTCTCAACTTCTATGAGTTTAACTTTTAGGTTCCACATATAGTTGAGATCATGCAGTATTTGTCATTCTGTATCTGGCTTATAACATAATGCTGTCCAGATTCGTTCATCTTGTTGCAAATGATATAATTTCTTTATTTTTAAAGGCTGAATAGTATTCCCTTGTGTATCTTTGCCACATTTTCTGTTCATCTGTTGCTGAACACTTAGGTTGATTCCATATCTTGGCTATTGTGAATAATGCTGCAGTGAACATGGGGATGCAGATAACTCTGACACACTGATTTCATTTCCTTTGGATACATACCCAGTTACCCAGTAGTGGGATTGCTGGATCTTATGGCCATTCTATTTATAATTTTTTGAAGAACCTTCATACTGTTTCCCATAATGGCTATACTAATTTACATTCCTACCAGCAGTGTACAGGATTTCCTTTTTCTCTTTGTTCTTGACCTTTGGGAGTTTATTACATGCCTTGAGGTAGTCTTCTTTGGGTTAAATCTGCTTGGTGTTCCATAACCTTCTTTTACTTGGATATTGATATCTTTCTCCAGGTTTGAGACATTCTTTGTTATTATCCCATTGAATAAACTTTCTGCAGCCTATTGCTCTCTCTGCCTCCTCTTTAAGGCTGATATAACTCTAAGATTTGCCCTTTTGAGGCTACTTTCTAGATTCTGTAGGTGTGCTTCATTTTTTTTGTTCTTTAGTCTCTTTTGTGTCTTTTCAAATAGCCTGTCTTCAGGCTCACTAATTATTCTGCTTCATCTATTTTGCTAATAAAGGACCCTGATGCCAATTACATTTTTTAGCTCCAGAATTTCTGCATGATTCTTTTTAATTATTTCAATCTCTGTTAAATTTATCAGATAGAAGTATCAGTTCCTTCTCTGTGTTATTTTGAATTTCTTTGGATTTCCTCAACACGGCTATTTTGAATTCACTGTCTGAAAGGTCACATATCTCTGTTTTTCCAGGATTGGTCCCTAGAGCTTTATTTAGTTCATTTGGTGAGGTCATGTTTCCCTGGATGCTGTTGATGCTCGTAGATGTTCTTCAGTATCTGGGCATTGAAGAGTTAGGTATTTATTGTAGTCTTCCCTGTCTGGGCTTGTTTGTGCCCATCCTTCTTGGAAGGCTTTTCAGGTGTTTGAAGGGATGTGGCTGTTGTCATCTAAGCTGTTTCTGCTTTAGGGGGCACCCCAAGCTCAGTAATGCTGTGGTTCTTGCAGACTCATAGAGGTTTAATACCACCTTGACAATCTTGGACAAAATTTGGTAAAATTCTCTGGATCACTGGGGCAGAGACTCCTGTTCTCTTCCCTTACTTTCTCCCAAACATAGAGTCCCTGTCTCTGTTCTGAGCTACATAAAGCTGGGTTTAGAGTGACCCCTGTGACCACCACCACTATAACTGAACCCCTGTGGCCACTACCACTATACTGCGTGGGGTCAGACTTGAAGCCAGGAGAGCACTGGGTCTTGCCCAAAGCTTGCTGTAACTACTTCCTGGCTGCTGCCTATGTTCGCTCAAGGCCCTGGGGCTCTACAGATGGCACGTGGCTAAACCAGCCAGGCCTGTGCCCTTCCCTTCAGGGCGGCAAGGTCCCCCATGCCCTGGGTGGGGCCAGAAGTCAGGAACCAGAGTCAAAAACCTTAGAAGTCTACCTGGTAATCTGTTGTTTTGCAGCTGACCTGGCACTCAAACCACACAATGAAGTCCTTCCTACTCTTCCCTCCTTTTTCCAAAAGGCAGAAGAGCCTCATCCCGTTGCCGCTGCCACGCCTTGCCACAGAGCACTGCCAGACTCCTGCTGATGTTCCCTTAAGGCCCAGAGTCTCTTAAGTCAGCCTGTGGTGAATGCTGCCGGGCCTGGGACTCACCCTTCAGGGAAATGGGCTCCCCTCTGGCCTGGGCAGGTCCAGAAATGCCATCCAAGAGTCAGAGTCTGGAACCAGGGACGCCAAGAGCTCACTTGGTGCTCTACCCTCCTGTGGCAGTGTTGGTACATAAGGTGCAGGACGAAGTCCCCTTTACTTTTCCCTCTGCTTTTCTCAAGCAGCTTTTTTGCCCTGTAGCCATCACAGCTGGTAATATGCTGAGCCTTGCCTGAAGTCGGGAAGTCTCAGTGGCTCACCCAAGGCCCTCCATGTAGTACCTGGGTATCTCTGCTGGTTATTCAGGGTCTAAAGGCTCTTCACTTAGCAGGTGACGAATGCTGCCAGGACTGGGTCCTTTCCTTCAAGGCAGCGGGTTCCCTTGTGGCCCAGGATGTGTCTAGAAGTGTAATCTGGGAACTAGGGCGTGGAACAGGGGCCTCTTGACTCTGACTGGTGACTCTGACTGGTGCCCTTTCCTGCTGTGGCTGAGCTGGTATCCAAGATGCAAGATAACGTCCCCCCCGCTTTTTCCCCTCCTAAAGTGGAAGAAAGGGGTCTCTTTTGGAGTTGCAAGCTGTGCAACCTGAAACTAGGGGAGGGGTGATGCCAACACTCCCTTGGCTGCCCCAGTTTGTGTCTTAGTGTGTTGCTTGTCCCCCTAGTCCACTGTCTCTGGGCCTAGTTGAGCCCTAGGACTCACCTAGAAGTTGCAGTCCTTGTGACCTAGATAGACTGCTTTTCAAGTTTACTTAGACACCAAAAGCACTTCGGCCCTAGGTTTGTGGGCACTGGGATTACGATTTCCCTCTGGCTAGGGCTGGTTTAAATGCTCCCTCTGTGGGCAGGGGTCAGCTGAGTTTGATCTGGTTTTCCTTTCTGCTCTAACAGGACAGCACTGAGTTCAGTGCCCCACAATTGCTGTGTTCTCCCCCAGTGTCCAGAGATGCTCTTCACGCCATGCCGCTGCTCTCAGGGTGGGGGAAGGGTGGTGCTGGCAATTCAGGAGTGTTGTTTTTGTTGTGGTTTTTTTTTTTTTTATTGAAACGGGGTCTCGCTCTGTCATCCAGGCTAGAGTGCAGTGATGGATCTCGGCTCACTGCAACCTCCGCCTCCCTGGTTCAAGCGATTCTCCTGCTTCAGCCTCCCAAGTAGCTGGGACAACAGGCGTGTGCCACCATGCCTGGCTAATTTTTTGTATTTTTAGTAGAGACGGGGTTTTACTGTGTTAGCCAGGATGGTCTCAATCTCCTGACCTCGTGATCCACCCGCCTTAGCCTCCCAAAGTGCTGGGATTACAGGTGTGAGCTACTGTGCCTGGCCAGGACTGTTTTTTCTGTCTCTTTAGTGCCTATTTCAGTGATATGAAGCTAAAACCAGGTACTGTGAGTGCTTACCTGACTTTTGGTTCTTACAAAGGTGTTTTTTTTCTGTGTAGATCGTAGTTAACTTGGTGTCCTTGTGGTGGGGTGGGCAGATAGATGGAGCTTTCTATTCTGCCATCTTGCTCTGCCTCTCCCATCTTTCATCTTTTTTTTTAGAGATGGAGTTTCACTCTGTCTCCCAGGCTAGAGTGCAGTGGTGCGATCTCACTGCAACCTCTGCCTCCCTGTCTCAAGCAATTCTCCTGTCTCAGCCTCCTGAGTAGCTGGGATTATAGCCACACCACCACACCCAGCTAATTTTTTGTATTTTTAGTAGGGACAGGATTTCACCGTGTTGCCCATGCTGGTCTCGAACTCCTGAGCCCAGGCGATCCACCTGCCTAGGCCTCCCAAAGTGTCAGGATTACAGGCATGAGCCACTGTGCCCAGCCTTCCATCTTTTTAATAGTAGCCATTCTAACAGGCGTGAGGTGATAGCTCATTGTGGTCTTAATTTGTGTTTCTCTGATTAATGATGTTGAGCATTTTTCATATATCTGTTGGCTGTTTGTTGTCTTGACAGACGTCTGTTCAGGTATTTTGCCCATGTTTTAATTGGGTTGTTTTCTTGCTGTTGAGTTGAGTTCCTTGTGTGTTTTGGATTTAACCTTCACTAGATGTATGATTAGCAGATATTTCCCCCATTCCATAGGTTGTCTCTTTGCTCTTATTGTTTCCTTGGCTGTGCAGAAGCTTTTTAGTTCGATATAAGTTCGTAGTAAGGGTGCTTTTAGACACAGGCACAGTAACAGGAGTTACGTCTGACAATCTGACATCAAGAGTAGAAAAATTGGCCAGGCCTGTAGTTCCAGCTACTTGAGAAGATTACTTGAGACCGCGAGTTTGAGTCTAGCCTGGGCAACAGAACAAGACCCGTGTTTTTTTTGGTTTATTGTTATTTTTAGAGATGGGATCTCATTCTGTCTCTTGGGCTAGAGTGCAGTGGTGCAATCATAGCTCACTGTATGTAGCCTTGACCTCCTGGGCTCAAGCAATCCTCCTGCCTCAGCCTCCTGAGCAGCTGGGACTACAGGCACACCACTACCATGCCTGGCTGAGATCTTGTGTTTTAGGTTGTTTTTTTTTTTTTTTTTGAGGCAGGTTCTCACTCTGCCACCCAGGCTGGAGTGTAGTGGTGCGCTCACAGCTCACTGTAGCCTTGAACTCTCAGGCTCAGGTGATCCTCTGGAGTAGCTGGGACTACAGGAATGAGGCATCACACCTGGTGGTGGCGAAACATGGAGAAGCCCTCATTCTTTTTGTATATGTTATAGACACGAGGTATCGCCATGTTGCCCAGGTTGTCTTTCTCTTGGAAAAAAAGCCAGAAAGAAAGTGAATGGTACAGCCTTCAAATTGAGTGTTTTGTGTTTTATTATGACAATTTTGAAGAAGGAAAAATATTTATTTCAAAGAGCCTAAAACCAAACTAAAGCAATAAGTTGTGATTTTTAAAAAATTGACCGGTTGACTTATTTTGAAAAACAATTCTATGGAGATGTAGTTCGCATATTATACAGTTCACCCATGTAAAGTGTACAGGCTGACTTCTCCTCTCCCCTCCCCTCCCCTCCCGCTCCTTCTCCTCCCTTTCCTCCCTCTCCTTCCCCTCCCCTCCCCTCCCCTCTCCTCTCCTTTTCTCTTTTTGAGACAGAGTCTCACTCTCTTACCCAAGCTGGAGTACAGTGGTGCGCCATCATGGCTCACTGCAGTCTCGACCTCCCAGGCTTAAGCAGTGCTCCACCTCAGCCTCCCAAGAAGCTGGAACTACAGGCATGAGCCACCACACCTGGCTAATTTTTAAATTTTTTATAGAGACAGAGTCTTACTATGTTGCCTAGGCTAGTCTCGAACTCCTGGGCTCAAGTGATCTCCCACCTTGGCTTCCCAAAGTGCTGGGGTTACAGGTGTGAGCCACTGCACCCAGCCGACAGGCTGATTTTCAAGATAGAAAACTTTGGTTTGTTTTAATGCAGTTCCATGGAACTCTGAATTAAGCAATTTTTGTTTTTGTTTTTGTTTTTGTTTTGAGGAGGATTTTCGCTCTTGTTACCCAGGCTGGAGTGCAATGGTGCTATCTCGGCTCATGGCAACCTCTGCCTCCCAGGTTCAAGTGATTGTCCAGCCTTGCCTCCCGAGTAGCTGGGATTACAGGCACCCACCACCACACCTAGCTAATTTTTGTATTTTTAGTAGAGAGGGAGTTTCACCATGTTGGCCAGGCTGGTCTTGAACTCCTGACCTCAGGTGACCCACCTGCCTCAGCTTCCTAAAGTGCTGAGATTACAGGTGTGAGCCACTGTGCATGGCCTAAGCAATGATTTTTGACAAGAATTTTCTCCTTTCAAAAGTGCTTAATTGTGGCAAGGTGAGACCTGAGGTGAAGATAAAGGATGGGTGGGCATTTCTTCAGAATTCAGCAAAAAGATTTGCCAGCCTTTAAGTAGACATGCCGTTCCAAATTTGTAATAATGTAAATGCTTTCTACCAAATTGTGTAACAAATGTATTTGAAATGGTGATTGATATTAATATATATGTTTGATTTATTAGAATATCATTCATCAACACTTAGCAAAATCGACATAGAAGAGCAAGGGTCATTGATGAGTAAGTTCCATGCAGATATGTACCTTCCTATAACATTTACCAGATGAAGACTTTTGGGTGTGTGCCAAAAGTGATGAATTAGCCGTGAAAGAATGTGAGACAGAGCCGGGCGGGGTGGCTCACACCTGTAATCCCAGCACTTTGGGAGGCTGAGGCGGGCGGATCACAAGGTCAGGAGATCGAGACCATCCTGGCTAACACAGTGAAACCCCGTCTCTACTAAAAATACAAAAAATTAGCCGGGCAAGGTGGCGGGCGCCTGTAGTCCCAGCTACTTGGGAGGCTGAGGCAGGAGAATGGCGTGAACCCGGGAGGCGGAGCTTTCAGTGAGCCGAGATTGCGCCACTGCACTCCAGCCTGGGCCACAGAGTGAGACTCGTCTCGGAAAAAAAAAGAGAATGTGAGACAAATGAAGTGTGAAGGTAGTTCAAAGGTCCTTAAAGAGACAGAAAAGCCCACCCTTGCCTTCGTAAGATTTGCTAGAGAAAAAAGTAGGTGCCTATTGAAGTATTTAGAGAAATCTCAGTCTGGCTAGTCCTTACAAGAAAGAAATCCTTTGAAAGGAATACAATATTCATAATGTGACTCTTTTAAAATAAATTTTTGTATGTTTAATATTTGTAAAAAGTCCTTATTAAAGTTTTCCTCTCTTCATCTTATTTTGCCCTTTCTGTGGTATAAAATAGGTTTTTAGGCAATTTGACTTTGATTTAATCTTGGACCATTGCTTAGGAATGATTAGGTTGCAAACTGGGGATTGTCTGTAAGACAATGGCTTTTTATTTGGGTGAGGACTGAAGAACACATCTCATGATAGGATTATTGAATAAAATCTGTTGTTTCTGTGAATACTGAAAATGGCAGTTGGAAAACATATTTATTGCATTTCATCAATGGGCCTCTGTGCATTGGCTGTTTTGGAACTGAATTTACACATTTCAGATGGTCATATAAGCAGTCATTTTGTGGAAGGAAGCATAATTTAAGACTGGGAGTTGGGCTATACTGCAAGTTATGAAGAAGATACACACTATTTCCAAGGGCCTAAAATTTCTTTGTTAAACACAGATTCAAAATAATTGTAAGGACCTTCTACCTATAGAACAAATTTTCAAGAAAAGTCCGAAGACTGAAATTTTATTTAAAATGCCTTTGTTTGCAGCTAATTTAAATGTTAGTTTGGACTGGATGCTGTGACTCACACTTCTGTGAGCACTTTGTGAGGCCAAGGTGGGCAGATTGTTTAAGTCCAGGAGTTCGAGACCAGCCTGGGCAACTGGAGAAACCCCGTCTCTACTAAAAATTCAAAAAGTTAGCCCAGCATGTAGTCCCATCTACTCGGGAGACTGAGGGGGGAGAATCACCTGGGCCTAGAAGGTCAGGGCTGTAGTGAACCAGAGATCAGGCCACTGCACTCCAGCCTGGGCAACTGCAGTGAGACCTTGTCTCAAAAAATAAAAATAAAATGTTACTTGGTTTTGTGGACCAAGGGAAACATGCCTGTGGGCTAGGTTGAATGGCCTAGACAAGATAGGGTAGAAAAAGTAGTATCTTTTTTTTCTCACTCATTACAAGGTTCATGGCTGGTGCACTGCTAGGGTCTGAGTGTTTGTGTCACCCCACCTTCCCCTCCCCACCCCACCCCAGTATTTATATGTTGAAACCTGAAGCCCAATGTAATAGTAACTAAGAGGTGGAGGCTTCAGTATGATGAATACAGGGGTTATGTCTAATGGCAGTACACAGGGTCGGGGGTACTTAGCAAGGCCTGTTTGTTCAGATTTTTTTTTGTGTCCCTGTGTCTACAGAGATAAAGACATTCCTTTCCTCCAGGTATAGGAACAGTTCCTGAAATGAGGCTATTAAGACCTATTCAGGGAAAGGCCAGTTAGGTTTTATGGTCTGCTTCAGGGGAGAAGAGGCAAGGGAACAGGGAACAAACTTCCTGCTTCTGCTGTTTCCTCAAGTGCCAACAGGCCATATTTTGGAGTAGCATGTCCTGAGTCCTATCAACAGCGTGGGCATGATTCTGAGGAGAAACAGGACATCAATACCCGTTCTACAAGCTTAAAAGTGATAATGCCTAGAGAGTGTAGAGACACCAAAGACCTGCAGTGGGGACATTGAGGAACAGCGCATACAGGAAGTGATGTTGATCTCGTTCCTGGAGCACAGGTAGGATTTAGCAGTGGTGCAACGAGGGGCATGCATCCTGCCCAAAGCCGGAAGCACAGTACGGTTATTGTGAGCAGCAGTGAACAGTTCAGTGTGTTAGCAGCCTTCGGCTGTGGAAATGTTCCAGGTAACAAAAGGATAAGGCAAAGCTGCCCCTTTATTTTGTTTGAGTCCCTATATATACCCAAACCCCCCCAAAATAAATCATATAGATTAAAGGAAACTATGAAAATATAAAGCTGTGAGAAAGCTGCTTTAAGGCATGTCTCCTAGCTCATCCAGACCGTTGACTCCTTTGAGAAAACTTTTCTGTCTAGTGGAGCTGCCATTGTTCTATAGGTAGTCACTCATTTTATCTGGGGAGTCATCGGGCTGAAAATAAAACCCTTGCTTGTACCCCTTACCTTAAAAAGGATATTGGCTTACGATTAGACAAATTTAAATCTTTGGTCCCTTAAATTTTGTTATTCCTTCACTGGACTTTCATGTTTTAGAACCACTTTTATATTTCTCAGTGAGTAGTTTATGGGGTATGGTTGGTTTACTCAACTAGAGGCTATTAAAGTTATTCTTTTAACCTTTAACCTTTCCAGAGTTAAAATTTACTGTCATTCTTTTTAACCATTAGATTCCCAACTTAAGGTGACACAGTTATAATTTTTACAGTATCATGTTGTATTAAATGAGATGGCCCATTTGTAATATATGAGATAACCTGATACAACTCAGAATTAAATGTACAACTGAAAGGTTTAGCATTCTAGTCTTGAGCCATCCAAATTTGCTCAGTGACACAGGTCAAACCACTTATGCTGAATGACTTGCTTTGTTATTTGCCTAAATAGAGAAGTGTAACTTGGTTAAATACTTGATAGGGCAAGGACTGAAACATACAAACAAAAATACTGTCCCTCTCTGCAGTACACCATGTCTTGAGCCCTTAGCATCTAGTACAGTGCTTCACACGTAGCAGGCACTCAAGTATTTGTTGGTTGAAATAAATGTAAGAGAGAAGTACACCTATTTTTCCTGTGGTCATTATTAGAGGCAGAAGGTGTATATTTTCACTGTTTGTTTTTGTGTCTGTGTTGAGGAAGGAACAGACCCTAAAACCTTTACCCATTACAGAGGGAAAGAACATTGGTACAAGACAAAGAACTGTTCAGCAAAAATAGATTTGAATGTCTGATCTGTCCCCAAATCTTCAGATGCTGCAGATGTTAACCATGGCCTCTTGGATGCCCTCACTTGCTCATTCACTCACTTTGATTGATTCATAAGATGAGCTTGAGTTCATGCTAGCAAGTAAGCCATGATCTTAAGAGGGAAAATGACTGGAAGCAGGTCACAGTGAAATATGGTGTTAGAGATATTAGGATGGATGGATGTAGAAAGTACAGTGAGAGTACAAAGGAGGGAAGGGAGCCATCATTTTTGTCTGAGCAAATGGAGCAGAGTCATATGGACTCATAGAAAAAGGGGTGCTTGGCTGGGCGCGGTGGTTCACGCCTGTAATCCTAGCACTTTGGGAGGCTGAGGCGAGTGGATCACCTGAGGTCAGGAGTTCAAGAGCAGCCTGACCAACATGGTGAAGCCCTATCTCTACTAAAAATACAAAATTAGCCAGGCGTGGTGGCATGTGCCTGTAATCCCAGCTACTTGGGAGGCTAAGGCAGGAGAATTGCTTAAACCCAGGAAGCAGAGGTTGCAGTGAGCTGAGATCACGCCATGACACTGCAGCCTCGGCAACAAATAGTGAAACTCCATCGCCAAAAAAAAAAAAAAAAAGAAAAAGGGGTGATTGAGCTTGGACTTGCGGTAGGAATGTGTGTTAAGCAGGGGGAAGGAAAGAAGATAGAAGGGAAGCAGTCCGGTAACACGGGAGCAGCCTCATCACTTCCTGTAGGCTGCAGTATAGGAGAGGATGTGTGGGAGGGAGGGCAAGGTAAAACTGGGGAAAACCGGAAACCATGGGACAGCTCCTGAGACAGATTAGACTGTTTCTAAAGTGTGGTTAGAACATGAATACATTAAATAATATGTTAAATAAAACCTTTGTTCCACTGAGTAAACTAAATGTTATATTTTTATGTAACTTAATCATCTTCATAATGCTCTTGGAGAGATAGACAGTATTAACATTTGTAGACTGAGAAACTGACATAGATAAATCAAAGTCAGGTAATTACACTAGATGTGGTTCCTATATATTATTTTTTAATTTCAAAAACCATCTCAAATATACAGAAAAATTTTTTCCTAATTGATTTAATAGTAAGTTACCCACTTGAAGCCCCATCATTTCTTTATATTTAGTGCCTTTTTTTTTGTCTTAACAAACAAGGACATGCACCTACATAGCTATAATATAGCTATCAAAATAGGAAGTTAACCTTGATCTATTATTACCATGTAATCCCCAGATCCCATTTAAGTTTCACCAGTTGCACCAAGAATGCCCTTCATGGCAAAAGAATTGATTTCAGGATTATCCATTGCTTTTAGTATCCTGTCTATTTAAGTTCCTATAGCCTGGGACAGATCCTTAGTCTTTCCTTGACTTTTATGACCCAGAGGTGAAAGGCCACATGTTTTGTAGAATGTTCTTAAATTTGGGTTTATCTGAGGTTTCCTCGTGATTGAATTCAGGGTGGACACCTTTGATGGGACTGTCATAGAACTGATGCTGTGTTCTAATTGCATCTTATCAGGTGACTTATGATTTCTGTTTGTCCCATTATTGATGCTGTTACTTTGATCACTTGATTAAGGTGGTGTCTGCCTGGCTTCTCCAGTGTGAAATTTCTTTTCTTCTTTGTAATATTTTGTGGGAAAGTACTCTAAAACTATGTAACTATTTCATTTCTTTTCTTTTGAGACAGGGTCTGGCTCTGTTGCCCAGCCTAAAGTGCAGTGGTGCAGTCACACCTTACTTCCTGCCTTGACCTCCTGGGCTCAAGGGATCTTCTTACTTTAGTCTCCCAAGTAGCTAGTTCCACAGGCATGCACCACTATGCCCAGCTAATATTTATTTATTTATTTGAGACGGAGTGTTGCTCTGTCACCAAGGCTGGAGTGCAATGGTGCGATCTCAGCTCACTGCAACCTCTGTCTCCCTGGTTCAAGCCATTCTTCTGCCTCAGCCTCCCGATTAGCTGGGATTACAGGCATGTGCTACCATGCCTGGCTAATTTTTGTATTTTTAGTAGTGACAGGGTTTCACCATATCGGCCCGGCGGGTCTCGAACTCCTGACCTCCTGATCCGCCTGCATCAGCCTCCCAAACTGCTGGGATTACAGGCATGAGCCACTGCACCTGGCCTATTTTTATTTTTTAAATTTTTGTAGAGACAGGGTCTTGCCATGTTGCCCAGGCTGGTCTTGAACTCTCGGATTTAGGAGATCCTTCTGCCTCAGCCTTCCAAAGTGCTGGGATTATAGATATGAGCCACCACGCCAGGCCAACTATTTTTCTTATCCCACTTTAAGTTTATTCACTTATATCAGTGTATACTCACCATTTCCTAAAAGTTGTAATCTTTTACTCCCCTTTCAAGCTGGCTTCTGTTCTCTTTTAACAAGTTATAATTCTTTGAGCATGTCTAGCTGACACAAAATGTTCTAGGCTCATCTTATTCTTCCCGACCCTGGTACTAGAATGAGCCATTTCTCCAAGAGCCCTGGTTTCTTAGTGGAAAAGGATGTATACAAACCAAGATCTGGCTGCTAAGTGTGATCCAAGGTTGTTTCTCCTTTCAGGCTTTCTTGGTGAGCAAAGGTAGGGAATATATTCATACATACATACACTTTTACATGTTGTCTCTCTCTCTAAAAGTCATAAATTGTTCCTACTGACGTATCTACTTCTAATCTTACTACAGGATTCATTCCAGTTTTCTCCCTTGCCCCATTTGTAACTTCTTTTCCTGAAGATGAGAAACCTGGTTCCTTTATCCCTAAGTTACTTACTTAGTCAATCCTGCTCTGTGTAACCAGTCTCCCATTGCTGCTGCTCCCTCCCTCTGTGCAGATGTCCTATACACTTGGGCCCTGCCTGACATCCTGTGCTGCAGTGACCCCCACATGGACACACCCTCCTCACTTGGCATGCACTTGGTTCTCTTTTTAAGTGTGACAAGTCTACAAGGACTGGACTTCTCTTATAATCTGGGTGAAGCTTTGCAAAGAGCAAAAGTTCTTATTGAAGTCTTGCCTATCTCCCTTAACCTTAAATTGCATTTTTTTGGTCAGTCCTTCTATCTAATTAACTTTCTTTTTGTTTGTTTTGTCCTTAACTACAGTAGTGATGAATATATTTACCAGTGGGTGTTGATTCTCGTATCAATGGGTATGCACATTATTATTAGACAGCTTGTGATATGTTACATAAATGTTATATGTAGTACACTTTAAGGTGTAAGTAGTAAAGCCATATGTTTCTACATCAACATAAAATGCAAAGATGTTAGACTGTGCTTAAAAGTCCCATGTGTCTGCCTGTGATCCTCATGATTTTGGATTGCATAGAGTCTGTAATCATATCAGAGTACCCAATATAACTAGACTATCATGATTCTCTGATTTTAAAATTATATCAAAGAGATCACCATTAGTGATTTAGTTTCTTTTGTGTTTGTTACTCCTTAGAAAGATCTTTTTTTTTCTTTAAAAAATGCATGAGGTTTGAAAGTCACTACTTAAAGCTGGGGGTGATGTCTCACACCTATAATCCCAGGAGGGATTCGGAAGGCTGAGGTGGGTAGATCACCCGAGGTCAGGAGTTCGAGACCAGCCTGGCCAACATGGCAAAACCCTGTCTTTACTAAAAACACAAAAAATTAGCCAGTGTAGTGGCAGTGCTGAGATCACTCCATTGCACTACAGCCTGGGCACCAAAAGCGAAATTCCATCTCAAAAAAAAAAAAAAAGAAAGAAAGTTACTATTTAAGATCATGCTGATATTCTAAAGATAACAATAACAGAGTTTCTTACCTGCCCGAGCTATGTTCCCGTGGATATCCTTCTTCAAAAACAAGTCACTTTGTTGGAAAATAGAACTTCCTGAGTGTTTTTTATTCTATGCGCTTACCCTAATTTATAGCAAGCTACGTAAATGTGGGCACTCTGGGAACAAGTGTTTAATTACTCCCAAGGTTCTGACTAATTAAAAAGCATGCTGACTTTAAAGTTCTTTTTCTTCTTTACATTTCCTTTTGTTAAGTCCATTCTACTGAAGTAACTCTTCTGGGAAGCCATCCTGTTTCACTATTATTTTTCAGTGATCTGGGGAACAGTTGTATGGGAAAAAGATTTATGTCTTTGCCTGTGATAGATAGAAATTTTTATGGAATTCTCATTGCTAGTAAGTACCAGACAGAATTCAGATATCATCTCTCATTCATAATGAATCTAGAGGTCAGTGTTACAGCCATAAGTGGGCAGATAAATGTTCTTCCAAAAGCAAGTTAATGCATTCATTTGTCTACGAATGAATTATTGATAGACAATATTTAAATATTGGTAGACAAGTAGGAAGCTACTGAAGAACTTATTAATCTGAGTGTAGGTAGATCAATTTGTAAATGCAGTTACACTGCATGCAAAGTAATACAACTGGTTGAATTGGTTAGATTTACACAAAAAGTAAAGCTGCAGTGATCACATGGTAGGTGAATGATTTTATTTGAGCATTCTCCTTGCTTTGAATTCTAGTCTACTATTGTCCTTTGAACCATATGACTCTTAATAGCCAAGAGTGTATTATGGTAAAGAATGAGCAGGGTGCAGTGGCTCATGTCTGTAATCCCAGCACTTTGGGAGGCTGAAGCAGGAGGATTGTGTGAGTGAGCCCAGGAGTTCAAGACCAGCCTGGGCAACATACAGATACCCTGTCTCTTCAAGTAATTAAAAAATTAGCTGGGCGTGGTGGTACATGCCTGTAGTTCCAGCTACTCATCAGGCTGAGGTGGGAGATCGCTTGAGCCCAGCAGGTTGAGGCTGCAGTGAGCAGTGATTATGCCACTTCACTCCAGCCTGGGCAACAGAGCGAGATTCTGTCTCAAAAAATAAGACTGCACTAGATACACAATTTTATTGAACTTTCTATTATGGAAAATTTCAAACTTATGCAAAGTAAAGACTGGTATGACCCCCATTTACCCATCATCCAGCTTTGATAATTTAACACATCCAAATAATTTTATGTAATAAAGATTTATAAAACTTAGAATAAATATATATATATATGTAATTATTATTATTATTTTAATGTAGAGCCTCACTCTGTTGCCCAGGCTGGAGTAGAGTGGCACAATCTTGGCTCACTTCTAACTCCACCTCCTGGGTTTAAGCAATGCTTGTGTCTCAGCCTCCCAAGTAGCTGGGATCACAGGTATGCACCACCATGCCTGGCTAATTTTTGTATTTTTAGTAGAGATGGAGTTTTGCCATGTTGGCCAGACTGGTGTCGAACTCCTGGCCTCAAGTGATCCACCCGCCTCAGCATCCCAAAGTGTGGAATTACAGGTGTGAGCCACTGCTCCTGGCCTAGGATCTCTTATTTATCATTAGTCCTGGATAAGTACTCTAATTTGGCTGATAAATTGTGTGCTCATCCTACAGAGAAACAAACTGGTGTTCAGACAGACAATTAACTTGCCCAACTTGCTTAGAAGAAGCCTAACCTGGGTTCATTGTTTCAGGCTTTCAAAAACTTTTTTCTGTGATTATTATCATACTTTATTTTTTAGATATTCATTTATCTCATTCTTTAGACTGAGGAGGGCAGGCTCACACCTGTTGTATTTACTAATCCACACCCAGTACCTAGCTGAACAATGGATGTATAGAGTTCATTAAATATTTGTTGAATGAATGGATCAAAACTATTTTATATTAGGAGTCTGATTTGCATCTAAAAATATTTTAGGTGGCATTATTTATTTCCTTCCCATCAAGAATAATTCCATGGTTTTCCTTGTAAGTGGACTCTTGCCACCAGGGAAACATTGTGGACTCGATATCTGTGAGTGTTTAGCTGTTAATAAAAAGCCCCAACTGAAGATAAAATGTGAAATGATTAAAAAATGGTTCATTTCCTAACCTGGTAGCCAGTTATTAAACTCCTAACAGCATTGAGGAGAAATAGGACATTGATAATGAGACATAAGAGACAAGTTCTCTGTGTTCCAGGAGCAGAGCAATGTTCTTTTCTCTAACATTCACACTGAATGAGTAATATGGGAGTGACTTGAAGGAATGGGCATTTGTACCACATGCGAGGGTTTTTGCTTTTTCTAGTACCTTCATTAAGGGATTAGCCTTTCATTCTTTGAAACGCAAAATCTCAGTTGCCCAAAAAGCAGAGTGGAAATGATGAGGCAGCATCATCCTCTCTTCCTTAAGAGAAGTGATCTTTCTTCCATCGCTTAAGACATTTTCCTATAGTTGAGGATTTTATAGCAAAGAGAATTTTTTAAACCATGTTACTGGTTAAAAACATTTTTTTTTGGTCGGTCTTAATTTCATAAGCATATAAGGTTAGGGCCAATTACTAGTCTTTTCTAAACTTTTATTTTTTAAAAACCACTAGTGCTTTAAAATACTGTCGGTGTGATAGGTCCCAGCCACTGATTCCTTCACACCAAATGATTGTTTTAAGTTTTGATTCCTGTTTGCCTTTGGCTGTAGTAGTTTTGTTTTACTTTTAAAAATTAAGTTCAACAGGATCATAAAGCATGCTTTTGACCAAATATTTTGCTGTTACCTTAAACTGACTGCAGTATAATTTAGAGTCTCAGAAAATTTTCTTTTAAATAGTTGCCTTTTTCCATCCTCAGTGTTCTTGTTCTGACAGTGTATCTTGTGATTTTTAAATTTTTCTTCCTTTCTGGGTGAAGTGACAGAATTTTAAAGGCTTTTTTGAAACATCTGGTGATCTAAATACAGTTTAGGGGAGCTTTGACCTACTTAGAATGGTTCTTTGTGCCAGAGAGCATGTTTATTCCCAAGGTAACTCTGCTACATAATTGCCCATGTGAATGCATTGAGACTTGCAACTTGCCAGATCTGTTATTATACAAACACAATGAAGCAGCAGGCAGCCAAAAAGAAATGAGGAAAATTGCATTGTTCTTGTACTTCCTTGAATTAAGAAGTTTATTCATCTTGGTATTTTCTACAGATTTCTTTGACAATAATATTGAGAATGAGGATTTAGCAGCAACAGTTGATTGCATATGTGTTCATTGTCAGTATGTTTGCTCTGTTGAAACACCTTTATGCATTTTGTTCAGTAGGAGATCATACTTACACACAAAATTTTTTATTTATCTTTAGAGCTTTTTTAGACATGGCTGTATCGTGAAGTATAGTAGTATATTCCTTTTAGATAGTTTATTTTAAAATATCAGGATAATTGTATTTAAACGTATAGTATAGATTTTGAAATATTTACATGTATTAATATTCCATTTCTGTGATAGCAGAATATCTGTGCCATTGCTTTTATCTCTTCAAGGTTGGATCATTTGCCGTAGGCTTTCCCTAATCAGTTCAATATTTTAACATACAAAGGTATTTACCCAAAAACTAGAAAATAGTCCCTTAAGATAATAAACAAGACATGTTCTTTGCAGTTTTTGTGAAGACTCAAATTTGAGAGTGTGTGATTTTTGTTAAAATTAGACTTTTTGTGAAATAGAGGTGTTTTTATGTACCTTTGGCCTCTAGGAGGCAGCATGATCTAGTCTAAGATTTCTGTATCCTGAATCAGGACACTTAGTCCTCTGTCATTTTAAGAACTTTTGTGTATGAAAATATTTGCCTTCTGAATCATAAAGTTATGCTATAAATGAATTAAATAATAGCGGATAGGCACAGAGCCCTAGACTAGACTTTGTGATCCTGTTTTTCTCTTTGTGAATACTTAAAAAGCAAAAGGAATTATTGTGATTGCTGTAGCAGTAGAATAACAATAGAAAAAGTAATCATTTCAATGGATGAGTGCATTTTCAGTTTGCAGACTGCTAGTCTCCATCCAACCTTCTCAGTTGTGTAAAACCCTGCAAGCATTACTGTCATTAACAGCTGAGGATATCTTTTTCTAGCTGATCTTTTTGCTAAAATAAGGTGTCAAGTGTTTATTTAAAGATAACATCAATAAAATCTTAGCAAATATTATAGCTCTCCTGTAGTTATTACTAAAAGCTATCTAAAATTGCTTGAAATTCAGGAGATACATTGTGCCCATTTTTTTACTGTAATAGTGTAGACTTTTCATATGTGATTAGAATGTACCCATGTGACTATTGCCATAATTTGTGGCTTCAGGGGAATAGAGACTAGGCATGTATTGTAAGGGGACAGTGGATGAACGGTTATCCTTTAGTCGATCTATTTTTCTTTACTTCTTTCTGTTTTCGTAGCACCTGGATAATTTCTATTTAGTGGCTCACATGAGACTACTGTAGTAAAATGATACTGCCCCTTGGTTGTTGGAATTGCCAGCTTTGGGAGAATTTATTCTGCTTAAAACTTAAAGATAGGTTCAGAAGGCAAAGTAACTTGTGAGAGGATTTACCTGTAATCTTATTAATGAGATTCATGCTGCCAAATATTATCATTAATTTAATTTTGGATCTATTTTGATCAAAATGTTATAAAGTTCAGGTCATGCTCTCATGCCCTAGAATGTACTTAACCTAGAAATATTTGACCAAAGTAGTCAAAAGCTATACTGAAAGAATTGATAAATGTTTAGAAAAATTAGAGCTGCAGGCCGGGCGCGGTGGCTCAAGCCTGTAATCCCAGCACTTTGGGAGGCCGAGACGGGCGGATCACGAGGTCAGGAGATCGAGACCATCCTGGCTAACACGGTGAAACCCCGTCTCTACTAAAAATACAAAAAAAAAAACTAGCCGGGCGCGGTGGCGGGCGCCTGTAGTCCCAGCTACTCGGGAGGCTGAGGCAGGAGAATGGCGTAAACCCGGGAGGCGGAGCTTGCAGTGAGCTGAGATCCGGCCACTGCACTCCAGACCGGGAGACAGAGCGAGACTCCGCCTCAAAAAAAAAAAATTAGAGCTGCTATATATTTCTAAATAATTCCAGTAGATCCTCGTCCACAAAAAGATGCAGTCCTTTTTAAAGGAACAAATAACCTGCCATTTTCTTGTTTGAGTGATCTGAGACTTCCATCTCCTCTTTTGTATTTGAGACATAAAGGTCTTCAGTCAGCTAATGAGCTGGGCTTCTTTTGCTTTTTCTGTAAACACTTATTTGAATGTGCATTGTTTCTGCATTGACAGGATGATATTTTGGACAAAATGAGAATGGGAGAACAGGAACTGGTGTATCCTGTTCTAAGCTCTGTAATGAGCAGGAGTGGACTTGATGAAGGGATTGAATTATTTGAAAACCTCTAGATTTTACAAAGCAGAATAAGGCTTCTATCCTCAATTTTTTACTTATTTGTACATTATGTCGTTAGAAAGTTTCTTATAAGCAACAGTAAAGTTTTAAGTATTCCATTTTAACATTGTTTATAGGTTTTTTTTTTTAACTAGAAATCAGAGATACACATGTGAGACATTTTCTATTTTAGCCAAAGTGTGCCTTGGCTTGTTTTTGTCTATTAACTTAGTTCAGGACTGTAACACTTGAAATAATAATGCCTAAAGATGTCATGATCTTAAGATGAAAACTGTAGTAACTAGATTTTTCTTTTCTTACTAATTACCACTGTGTTTATTTTGGAACTAGCCTATCTTATGCATGCCACAAGTATATGTCACAAATACACTGCAGTGTGCAAGGAAAATTTTAATATCTAATATCTAGGGTCTTTTGCAAGAAAAGACAGTTTGTGCTTGGTTTATTAAATTAGTATGGAATAATATGTACTGTTAACAGTATTTATGGAGCTTCTGAGATATCTTCAGTGGACTCAGAATACAAGGATTGCTTTTTGTGGGTATGTGTTTTATGTGTAAATGTGTAAATAAATGTTTACTGGACTCTTACTAAAATGATCAGTTTATCAGGTGCTATTAAAAATATTACATTGTTATTTGTGCCTGGAACAGTGTGTAACATATAAAAATAGAATGCAAATTGCAGTGGAAACCAGAAACAGAGTCCCTAGGGCCGAAAGGGACCTTGGAGACTATCTGGTGCCTTAATCTTCTAGCTCTGCTCTAAGGAGCTTGGGTATGGAGTTCTGCTAGTGAAATTAAATAATTAAATAATTAATAATTAATGACAGGATTATTTTCTTTCAATTAGATAATATAATTTCCCCATTTATGATTTTTTTCACCTATTTTTTTTTAAATTTTCATTATTTTCTACCATTTGTCTGCTTGGGAGTACTAACCTGAATTCAAAGTGAAATAACAGGTACAAATGAATACAGATTAAGAGGGAAGACTCAAATAACCAGTTTTTTTTGTAGTCTTACGTGCTGGTAGCTGTGATTTTTTTCTTTGTTTTTCTTTTTTTCCTTTTTTTTCCCCCCATTTGAGACAGGGTCTCATTCTGTTGCCTAGGCTGAAGTTCAGTACTGTGATCACTGCTCACTGCAGTCTTGACCTCCCTGGGCTCAGGTGATCCTCCCACCTCAGCCTCCTGAGTAGTTGGGACTACAGGCGTGCGCCACCGTGCTTATTTTTGTGTTTTTTTGTAGAGACAGGATTTTGCCACGTTGTCCAGGCTGCTCTTGAACTGGGCTGAAGTGATCCTCCTGCCTTGGCTTCCCAAAGTGCTGGGATTGCAGGCGTGAGCCAATGTGCCCGGCCTGATTTTTTAAATTTTTAATATATATAATATGGTTGAATTTTCCATTCATAAAATATCCCCTGTGTGTGATAGAACTGAACTTAGCTGGTAAATAAATATTTTATTCCACTGAAACGTGTTAAGCAAAGAGCATTGTTTGTTAATTTCAAGTGCTCCATCGCCCATAACAATTATTGGAACTAGTGATTTGGTCCAGTAATCTCTTTTACCAATTAGGCCCAGAGAAATTGACTTTCTTAAGGTTACTTGACAAATTAATGATAGAGTCCAGGTTGTGTTCTGTGGCTTACAACTTAACATTCATTGTTCTAAATTTAACAGCAGTACTTCACAGGTACAACTGAATTTGGAGGGAGTTTTTGTTTAGGAAGCATTCACCTATCATACAATCCTCATTTTTACCGAAGAGGAAACAGGCTCATAGAGTTTGAAGGATTTGCCTAAAGTTTTCCTGAAGCTTCTCCACTAGTTAGAAAAGAAGCCAGGTCTTTTCATTGGAATTATCAATCCTTTCCTTATGTAATTGGCTATTGGTAGGAGGAAAATTATTAACAGGAGTGATGATACCTTCAGAAATCTCTTGAGTCAACAACTTATTAGAATTAATAATTTTCAAGTATTTAGACAGCAGGAAGAGTTGGCCAGCAAAAGATTATTAATTTGGTTGGCAAATTGTGTTTATTTGGGATGTTTGACACTGCTTTTTTTTTTTTTTTGAGACAGAGTCTCTCACTCTGTCGCCCAGGCAGGAGTCCATTGGTACACGCTCTGCTCACTGCAACCTCACCTCCCAGGTTCAAGCAATTCTCATGCCTCAGCCTCCTAACTAGCTGGGGTTACAGGTGTGCACCACCACGCCTGGCTAATTTTTGTATTTTTAGTAGAGATGGGGTCTCGCCCTATTGGCCAGGCTAGTCTCTAACCTGGCCTCAAGTGATCCACCACCTTGGCCTCCCAAAGTGCTTGGATTATAGGTATGAGCTACTGTGCCTGGCCAGACACTGCTATTTATAAGGATCATAAAATGTAAATTTAAGGCACTCAAAAATGTTTCTGCATTTGGATTTATCTCCTTCAAAAATAAAAATAAACATTTGATTCTTTTGTGCAATTCCTGAAATAAAAATACAAATAAAATAAAAACTTAAAAAAGATTTGAAAAAGAAATGTATTTAAAAATTTGAAAGTGTTTATAAGTAGGTTTTTTTTTTTTTTTTTTTAAATTTCAAGACAGGGCCTCACTCTGTTGTCCAGTCTGGAGTACATGGTGTGATGACAGCTTACTGCAGCCTCCATTTCCTGGGCTCAAGCAATCCTCCAGCCTCAGTCTCCTCAGTAGCTGGGACTACAGGCGCACGGCACCACAGCTGGCTGATTTTTTTTGCTTTTTGTTTTTGGAGAGATGTGGTCTCATGTTGCCTAGGCTGGTCTCTAACTTCCTGACTCAAGTGATCCTCCCAACTCAGCCTCCTGAAGTGCTGGGATTATAGGCGTGAGCCACCATACTTAGCCTACTTGATGATTATTGTTTAGGGAGACTAGGCCTCTACAGCCGCAAATAAAATCAGAACTATCACAGAGATTCTTTGAAGTCTGAATTTACCTCCACTGTTATTATGTATGAACTTTGCCTGACATTTTATCATGCCTTGAGATATTAACTAGTATTGTGAAGCCAATACTTAAAACTACTTTTCATTTTATCTTTGTATCATCTTATTAAAAGTGCTATTTTTGGCCAGACATGGTGACTCACGCCTGTAATCCCAGGACTTTGAGAAGCTGAGGCGGGAGGTTTTCTTGACCCCAGGAGTTCAAGACCAGCCTGGGCAACAGAGTGAGACTTTGGCTTTACTAACAAAAATAAAATAATTAACCACTAGTGGTGGTGCGTGCCTGTAGTGCCAGCTACTTGGGAGGCTGAGGCTTGAGTCTGGAAGATACAAGTCTGCAGTGAGCTATGATCATACCACTGCACTCCAGCCTGGGCGACAGTGAGACCCTGTTTCAAAAAAAAGAAAAGAAAGAGAAAAAGCTGTTTTTGAGTATTTTATCATATAGTAGAGTAGTACATGTATAGAATTTATAAGTGGACATATCCTGGAGTGGAGAGTCAAAAAGTCAATGGATTGCATGATGAAAAACTTGAGACAACTTAGAGAAAGACGCTGGAAAACTAAGGCAAAGAAAGATCGGTCATTTGAGGATTGGTTTAGATTCTAGTAGGTACCAGTGATTATATGATTTCCTTTGCATATGTTATGTGACATGATGTTAATAATCTTCTGAAATAAATATTTCCACTTTATAGTCAGCAAGACTGAGGCTCAGAGAAGTGTAATAACCTGCCCATGAGCACAGTCGCTGTATTGCAGATTCTGTATTTCAGCCTCAGTCTTTTATCTAAACTCTTTACACATTGTTTCATTGAATTAACCGGGCATTTGAAAATGCCATTAGCTGAGATAAAGAATACAAGTAACTGATATTCTCCAGATTACTAGTTGAAAATTTTTTTTTTTTTTGAGACAGAGTCTCACTCTGTCACCCAGGCTGGAGTGCAGTGGCCGGATCTCAGCTCACTGCAAGCTCCGCTTCCCGGGTTTTACGCCATTCTCCTGCCTCAGCCTCCCGAGTAGCTGGGACTACAGGCGCCCGCCACCTCGCCCGGCTAGTTTTTTGTATTTTTTTTTTAGTAGAGATGGGGTTTCACCGTGTTAGCCAGGATGGTCTTGATCTACTGACCTCGTGATCTGCCCATCTCGGCCTCCCAAAGTGCTGGGATTACAGGCTTGAGCCACCGCGCCCGGCCACTAGTTGAATTTTTTATAAGGATGTATTTGTACTAACCCTACTTGAGACATCTAATACATATATAATGTGTGCTAGTTGTATCTGTGGCCCATAATTTATTCATCATATTGAAAGTTAGTATTGATTCTTCTAAGTTTGTGTTTGATAACAGAATATTCAGTTATGGCAAAATATTTTTCCTTTGGGAAAATATCGTATTTTAAATTAAGATGATGTACAAAAAACCATAATAACTATTTAAGCAATTAAAACTGGTATAAATATGAAATTTTCTGATTTTTTTTTTTTACCCTTTTCAGATGAGAGTTTTCATGGTCCTATATGATTCATGATATCACCAAGCTCTAGTAACAAAAGTGTTGATTAAAATGATTTCTTCAGTCTGAGGAGCTCACATGTGTAGAAAAATGCCACAATGCTTAAGAGGCTTTTACCTGAAGAAATTAGTAGTAACATTTCCATTTATTCATCTGTTTTTCTATTTCTTTTTACATGTTTTTGCCAGGTAGTTTATTTAATGTGAATTTAGCAGAAGTGGAATTTGAATCCACGTATTTGCATAGAGCACTGAAAGCTCCCATAAAGCAAACAGAAGAAGGCTTCCAGGGAGAATTTCAAGAACGTTGTGCATTTTTAAAATATAAGTGTCTGCTGTGCTCTGTTTCCACAGTTTATGCCCTTTGCCTTGTGACTATTATCCTTTCTTTTCATCTTTGCAACAGTTTTGTTCATTTGTTTGTTTTTGTTTTTGAGAAGGAGTCTTGCTCTGTCACCCAGGCTGGAGTGCAGTGGTGCAGTCTCGGCTTACCGCTACCTCTGCCTCCCGGGTTCAAGCAATTCTCCTGTCTCAGCCTCCCAAGTGGCTGGGATTACAGGCGCCCGCCACCACGCCAGGCTAATTTTTATATTTTTAGTAGAGACGGGCTTTCACCATCTTGGCCATGCTGGTCTTGAACTTCTGACCTCGTGATCCACTCGCCTCAGCCTCCCAAAGTGCCGGGATTACAGGCATGACCCACCGCGCCTGGCCTTTGTAATAGTTTTAACTGTGACCTTTTAAGTTATGGATTTAGTTTGGTTTCTGCATAATATCAGGTGGTTTATAGCAAGTAAACACTGCATATCTATGATTGGAAAGTTGGTGGGAAGATTACTTTTCCATTCTTGATGTGGCAGCCTTAAGTGCCATCACAGTTTGTTCTGTGGTTTGCCTTTTTTTTTTTTTGGTGGGTGTCAGATACAATGATGCATACAAAACTTTTAACCCCATGTCCAGTGCAGGGGTAAGTGCTGGATACTTAATTGCTATTATTCCTTTATCTCCTATTTTTGACTAGCTTCCTTTACTGGTTCAAGGCAATTAGCTTCTATTATCATTCATTCGTGTATTCTCTCCAGGGTTCACTCATCTTTTACATAATTGCCATTTAGATCCTGCATTTGTTTTTATCTATTTCTTTTTTTATCGGTGAGGAAGCCACTATATACTTTTATTTAAAACTAAACTTAAATTTTATCCAAATAGAATTCCAGATATTTCTATAGACAAAAGACTGGAGGCAATTTATATGTGCAAAAATGCTTGGGACCCTACTTAACTGCTCCCTTGCCCCTGATTGCTGCAAGAAAGTAGAAGCAGGGTGACAATAGAGGGAATGCAACCAACACTAGCCAGGTGCAGGGCTCGGCTGTTTAGTATACATTATGGAATGTGGTATCCCCAGTTTAGGTTGGAGGAAACTGGGCTTCAGAGAATTTGAGTAACAGGCGCTCCAAGGTTGTACCACTAGTAACTGACAAAGTAGGGATTCCAAGCAAGATTTCTGATTCTGGCACTGTTGCTCACATAGTGGGTACTTTAGAACAGTGACTTTCAATTTTTTTTTTTTTTTTTTGAGAAGGAGTCTTGCTCTGTTGCTCAGGCAGGAGTGCAGTGGCGTGACCTTGGCTCACTGCAACTTCCACCTTTCTGGTTCAAGCAGTTCCCCTTCCTCAGCCTCCAAAGTAGCTGGGATTACAGATGCATGCCACCAGGCCTGGCTAATTTTTTTGTATTTTTGGTATAGACGGGGTTTCATCATGTTGCCCAGACTGGCCTCAAACTCCTGACCTCAGCCAATCTGACCGCCTCAGCCTCCCAAAGTGCTGGGATTATAGGCGTGAGCCACTGCGCCCGGCCGACTTTCAAATTTTTTAACCACAGCCCAGTATAACACTGTGTGTATGTGTGTGAGTGAGTTTGTATGTGTGTTTGAAATAAAACTTTTTCAGGTGCTTGTACACTGATTTTTTTTTTATTTTTTTATCAGAACTACTAATGAGATGAGACCATAGTTTGTAAAACCTCATCATGCCTTAGAGAAAAAGATAGGAAGACATTTTCTTTTTAGTTTATCTTTCTGTCTTAACTGAAGACCTTCCAGGCTGGCAATATCCAAGGGCCAGATTCAAAGTGAGAAGGTTATATACCTCTTGAAATATGTAAGGTTGGATAATTAGACCTTGATGCTTAAAATAGTGCTTTCAGGCAGTGAAATTTTCATCAGCTCCCCCTACATTTACTTGTGCCATTGCTGTAATACAAAAACAGTGAGAACAGCAAGAAAACGCAGTGTAAGTACTGTACATCATGGCAAATATTCTCGCTAAAACTTCTACTCACCCTGTATTTCTTTTGTGGGGGGATTTTAACCTGATTTCTTGCAATTTTTAGATCAGTGGGCTTGTGTTAACTCACATCACTTAGAGAATACACTGGAGACAACTTTAGAAATTCAAGTAGGAGCTCTTGAATGAAAACTGCTGCCTCAGATGCTGACTGAACTGAGCAACCAGTGTTGAACAGGTGCCTTCTTGTTCATAACTTGGTGTGTATGATCTCACTTGCCTCCTCATAGGTAGCTCTGAGACCAGATGGAACTTTCTTCTTTCACAATAACCATTACCGAAAAACAAGCAAACAAAACCCAAGAGCTGAGATAGCTTGTTCTAAGTCACATGTGACTAGTAGAAAAGAGTAAAACTTCAACCCAAATGTGGATTTCATACTGAAGATCTTTAAAACAAAAGCCCCTTCATTATGTAATTAAGAATGTCAAGAGTCACCTTTGTTGTGGATTAAAACACCAACTTTTGGGGCAACAGATTAGGTTAGAGTATAATATAATAAAGTGTCATTCAGTTTTCATTGTTTAAAGGTAAATAATGTATTCTTCTTGACTTTGAGCTTCAGATATCTTTTTTTTTTTTTTTTTTTCTTTGAGACGGAGTCTCGCTCTGTAGCCCAGGCTGGAGTGCAGTGGCCGGATCTCAGCTCACTGCAAGCTCCGCCTCCCGGGTTTATGCCATTCTCCTGCCTCAGCCTCCCGAGTAGCTGGGACTACAGGCGCCCGCCACCTCGCCCGGCTAGTTTTTTGTATTTTTTAGTAGAGACGGGGTTTCACCGTGTTAGCTAGGATGGTCTCGATCTCCTGACCTCGTGATCCGCCCGTCTCGGCCTCCCAAAGTGCTGGGATTACAGGCTTGAGCCACCGCGCCCGGCCTGAGCTTCAGATATCTAAAATGCCTTCGTTTGGAGAAACATTGCTACAGTCCCCACAAATATGTATTTTTTAACCCTGTGCAGTGAACTTGGAAGCCTGGGTAAATGTCCCTGTTTTATGATGTGTCTTCACTGTTTTTGTTCTGAAAACCTGTGAAATAGGGGGAACAGGTGGTGCCATTGTTGGCAACACTGAGGTTACCCCAAGAAACTTAGGCCCCAAGTTTCTTTTAACTTTTGTGTGAGAATTGAAATGAGAACTCAGGCTTTCTGACCACTGCCCATTTCTTTGCAGAAGCATTAGTCCATATGGGCAGAAAATGAAATGTTGTGGTTAAAGTCAAGAGATAAAAAATGGCAGAGGAAGATTTATTTGCGATTTATTTGCTACTTGGATTTAGAATGTAGCCTTGTGAAGACTTTGTCAGTGTTGTATAAAGTGATCCCATGAAGAAAGAATTCAGTAAAATTCTATATTTAGAAGATACTAATTTAACGTAGCCACTAAGTAGACAACTCAGTAGGTAGAAATATTATTTAAAATTCTGATTTCCTTTAGGCCCCAAGTTTCTTTTAACTTTTGCTAAGCACTTATTTGCATGTGTCCCAGTGAAACATGTTATGTATGTACATACTGGATTAGTCATGTTTTTGGGTTTTGTTTGTTTGGTTTTTTGAGACAGAATCTCGCTCTGTCGCCAAGGCTGGTGTGCACTGGTGTGATCTCGGCTCACTGCAACCTCCCTCTTCCTGGGTCAAGCAATTCTCCTGCCTCAGCCTCCCAAGTGGCTGGGACTACAGGCGCGCACCACTTCACCCGGCTACTTTTTTCTATTTTAATAGAGATGGGGTTTCACCGTGTTGCCCAGGCTGGTCTTGAACTCCTGAGCTCCAGCAATCCGCCCACCTCGGCCTCCCAAAGTGCTAGGATTACGGGCATGAGCCACTGCACCCGGCCTAGTCATGTTTTATAAGTGTTTTTGGCCCCAACCACCTGAAGTTTGATTCCACAAGAGATTAAAGAAAAAGGACAAATGCATATAGGGTATTTATATTATATGCTCATTGAAAGGCTGATTGAATAATAATAGAAGAGTAAGAATGGATAAAATTTATTGAGAGCTTCTGTGTACCGGGTAGTATTCAAGGTGTTTTATGCATTTTATCTCAGAAAATCTCGTCTGAAGATAGATGCTATTAGTTACTTCAATTTTTATAGATGAAGAAACCAAAGCACAAAAAATACAAGTTAATATTAAGGGTCATAGTTTCATATGATAGAGCAAGTGTAATGTGACTTACATCCTGTGCTTTTAATAACTGTGTTATGCTGGTCCCTTATAATAGACATGAAACTAAGAGTTACTAGAAAATGGGTCCTAAAAAAAAAAAAAAAAAAAAAAAAAGAAAGAAAATGGATCCTAATCATAATTTTATCATTAAAGTTCGAGCTTGTACAAGTCAATCTCTTTTTCTGTTTTGTCATCCTAAATTGTGCTGTTCTACCTACAACTCCAGTTTATGATTAAATTGTGATGTAATAGGGATTAAAGCCAGAGGAGAGTAGTGGCTACAGGCTAGGATACGTTATGGAAATTAGAGGAACAGGAGGAGTAAAAACAATAGAAAGTGTTAGAAAATGCAGTTGACTTTTGAACAGCTTGGGGGTTGGGGCAGTGACCCCCTGTTGAGCTGAAAATTCACATAAAACTTTTGACTCCCCGAAAACTTAGTTTAGTAATAGCCTACTATTGACCAGAAGCCTTACTGATAACATAGTCGATTAATACATATTTTGTATGTTATATATATTATATACTGTTTTCTTCCTTGTCTTAAGAAATTGCCATAGAGCCCCCCAGCCCTCACCTTTAGCAGCCACCACCCTCACCAGTCAGCAGCCATTAAAATCAAAGAAAGTGGCTGGATGCGGTGGCTCACACCTGTAATCCCAGCACTTTGGGAGACTGAGGTGGGCGGATCATGAGGTCAAGAGATAGAGACCATCCTGGCCAACATGGTAAAACCCTGTCTCTACTAAAACTACAAAAATTAGCTGGGCGTGGTGGCGCATACCTGTAGTCCCAGCTCCTCGGGAGGCTGAGGCAGGAGAATCGCTTGAACCCCGGAGCCAGAGGTTGCACTGAGCTGAGATTTGCACCACTGCACTCCAGCCTGGCGACAGAGCAAGACTCCGCCTACAAAATAAAATAAAATAAAAATCAAAGAAAGACCCTCCGCTAGCAGAAAGATTATTACTTACTGAAGACTTAGATGATCATTAGTATTTTTTAGCAACAAAGTGTGTGTGTGTGTTTGTGTGTTTGTTTGTTTTTTGAGACAGGATCTTGCTCTGTCACCCAAAGTGTAATGCAGTGGTACAGTCATCGGTCACTGCAACATTAGCTTCCTGGTCTCAAGTAATCCTTCTGCCTCAGCCTCTCAAGTAGCTGGGGCCACAGTCATACGCCACTATGCCTGGCTGCTGGTGTTGAACTCCTGGCCTCAAGCAGCCCTCCCACCTTGGCCTCCCAAAGTGTTGGGATTATAGGCATGAGCTACTGTTTCCAGCCTAAAGTATATTTTAATTAAGGATGCCCATTGGTTTTTAAAACATAATGGTATTGCACATTTGCCAAACTACAGTATATTATAAACATAACTTTAACTTTTATATGTACTAGGAAATGAAAAAAGTTTGCAGCTAGCTTTGAGGTATTCATTTTGTTTTGGTGGTCTGGAACTGAACCTGCAATATCTCTGAGTGTGCCTGTATATATACATATTAAAAAATGTAAGGAATTGACTCATGAGATTATGGAGCTTGACAATTCCAAATCTGCAGTGGGGTTGGCAGGCTCAAGACCCAGGAGAGTCGATAGTGCAAAACAAGTCCAAAGGCCATTTGCTGGGGAATTTACTCTTGCTTCGGAGGCTGGTCTCTGTTCTGTTCAGGCCTTTAACTGATTGGATGAGGACCACTCACGTTATGGAGGGCAGTCTGCTTTGCTCAGAGCTCCCTGATTTAATGTTATCCAGAATACCTTCCAACTTGATGTGTAAAATTAGCAATCATGGCCGGGTGCGGTGGCTCATGGCTGAAATTCTAGCACTTTGGGAGGCTGAGGTGGGTGGATTGCTTGAGGCCAGGGGTTTGAAACCAGCCTGGCCAATATGGCATAACCCTGTCTCTACTAAAAATACAAAAATCAGCCGGGAGTGGTGGTGCACACTTGTACTCCGAGATACTTGGGAGGCTGAAACAGGAAAATTGCTTGAAGCTGGGAGTGGGAGGTTGCAATGAGTCAAGATGGCGTCACTGCACTCCAGCCTGGGCAACAGAGTGAGAGTCTGTCTCAAAAAAAAAAAAAAAAAAAAAAAAATTAGCAAGCACAGCCCCTGTGGAATGTGGTACAGGCAAGGCCTTTTTAGAGGGCATCAGCCCTCACCACTCTACTCCCAGAGCTTCTCTCCAAGCCCAGCATTTTTAGCTATATTTTTGCACATATATTTTATTAGGTAGAAATACGTTTTATTAGGTAGAAATCCTAAAACCTATTCAAACCAAATAAAAATAGGCAAGAAAGCATCCTATTGTGAAACAGTTACAATGCAAAGAATTTAGGGGAGTCGTGAGTTAAGAGGATGTGGGTAGAGTTTATTATAATTGTGTGGATTGTCACCTGTCATGAGGATTACAGTTTGGCAAAAGAAAAATAAACCTTTTTTTCATTTTGAGCCTGGAATGTATGTTACTATACACAGTGCAATAGGGGCCCTTATTAGATCTACAGGAAAATTCTGTCTTCATGCTAAGGGAGAGTAGCTGTGGGACCTTAGGAACCCTGGCTGTACTACCCAAACACTGGACAAGTCTTACCTCTTTTGATGCTGCTAACTCTTTAGAGGAATTCCTTGTGGTGGTATATAACTCGTTGGTTGAAGAATAAATACATAAAACGTAATTGAAGTCTATATAGCAGCTACTGTTTAACCATATTATCTCATATAAACCTTGAAAGGAGCTAATAAAGTGGAGGGCATAGTTATATTACTGCTCTTACAGAAACAGCAACCACAATTTTAAGTCTTCTAGTCAGTGTAGGACAGTGTTTTGTATATAGGTGCTTAATATAAATGTTTGACTTAAAACCAATCTTGTTCTATTTTTGTAATTGTTTTCTTTTTTCTCTTCTACTGGTCTTTAATTTTAACCTTTGGCTGGGTGTGGTGGCTCACGCCTGTAATCCCAGCACTTTGGGAGGCCGAGGCGGGCAGATCACCTGAGGTCAGGAGTTTGAGACCAGCCTGGCCAACGTGGTGAAACCCCGTCTCTACTAAAAATACAAAAATAAGCCGAGAGTGGTGGTGGGCACCTGTAATCCCAGCTACTTGGGAGGCTGAGGCAGGAGAATTGCTTGAACCTGGGAGGTGGAGGTTGCAGTGAGCCAAGATCATGCCATTGCACTCCAGACTAGGCAACAGAGCGAGACTCTATCTCAAAAAAAATTTTTTTTTAATTTTTATTTAATTATAATTTTTTTTTCGTGAGTTGGGGTCTCACCCTGTCACCCAGGCTGGAGTGCAGTAGCACCCTCTTGGCTCACTGCAACCTCAAACTCTTGGACTCAAGCAATCCTCCCACCTCCGCCTTCCAAGTAGCTGGGAACTACAGGTATGCCTCATTATGCCCAGCCAGTGCTTACCTCTAATTTTATTTTCAACCATTGTCTACTATATGATGAATGCTGTATTTTTTTTTAAAGAAAAAGTAATAGAATTTAGATCTGTCCCTTGAGGAACTTTTGACAGATTAATTTATCTTAGTATCAGAGTGGAAATGAGTACAAAATACCGTCTAACACCTTTTTAAGTAGAATACTGGCTGGCTGGGCACAGTGGTTCATGCCTGTAATCTCAGCACTTTGGGAGGCCAAAGTGGGAGGCTTGCCTGAGCCCAGCCTTTGGGACCAGCATCTCTAAATAAACGTAATTAGCTGGGCGTGGTGACATGTGCCTGTAGTCTTAGATTCTCCTGAGGCTACTTGCTTGAGCCTAGGAGTTGAAGGCTGCAGTGAGCTATGATCATGCCATTGCACTCCACCTGGGTGGCAGAGTGAGACCCTGTCTCAAAATAAAAATGAAGTAGGGTACTTTTTTTATAGCTTAGATTTTGTTTGTTTGTTTGTTTGTTTGTTTAATTCTAGAGAGGAAACCTTTCTGTAGTGTAACTTGCAAAAGAGTTGGTGTTTTTCTTTCTCAGTGATCTCTTAACAGCAAATGTTCATTAATTAAAAATAGCTGACCAACACAGGAAACAGCTCATGTAGCAGCTTATGATGCTGTTCTAAAAACAGACTTGAGCTCTCAGGTGCTGGAGAAGCACGAATGTTGGAAACATTGTGAACAAATTCAGGTAAAAGTATGGTGTGTTCTGAGAAGGATCCATGTGCCTTTACGTTCATAGTTTTCTGATTCTAAAAGTCGTGTGCTTACTGTTAAAAAGATAGTATAGGGGCTGGGCGCAGTGGCTCATGCCTGTAAAGCCAGCACTTTGGGAGGCCAAGGCAGGCAGACGGCTTGAGTCCAGGAGGTTGAGGCTGCAGTGAGCTGTGATGGTGCAACTGCACTGCAGCCTCAGCAACGGAATGAGACCCTGTCAAAGGTAAAAAAGGATATTGTAACCATGTATTTTGTAGAAGATGAAATTCTCACCCAATTTATAGCATTTATTTATTCTGGTGGTTTCTTTTTTTGTTTTTTTTTTGAGACAGAGTCTCGCTCTGTCACTCAGGCTGGAGTGCAATGGCACGATCTCGGCTCACTGCAACCTCTGCCTCTGGGTTCCAGCCATTCTCCTGCCTCAGCCTCCCAAGTAGCTGGGATTACAGGTGCCCGCCACCACGCCCAACTAATTTTTGTATTTTTAGTAGAGACAGGGTTTTGCCATGTTGGCCATGCTGGTCTCAAACTCCTGACCTCAGATAATCCACCCTCCTCAGCCTCCCAAAGTGCTGGGATTACAGGCATGAGCCCGGCCTATTCTGGTGGTTTCTATCAGGTTTTTAAAATATATATATTAGCAGTATATACTTATTCTTTAAATGGAATTATACTGTTTATCCAACTTGTTTTATTTATATATATTAGAAAATTTCCACAGAAATCTTTTAAAATTCCCTAACTTGCTATCTTTTATTTATTTATTTATTTATTTATTTATTTATTTATTTATTTATTGAGACGGAGTCTTGCTCTGTAGCCCAGGCTGGAGTGCAGTGGCGTGATCTCGGCTTACTGCAACCTCTGCCTCCTGGGTTCAAGGAATTCTCCTGCCTCAGCCTCCCAGGTAGCTGGGACTACAGGTGCGCACCACCATGCCTGGCTACTTTTTTTGTATTTTTAGTAGAGACGGGGTTTCACCATGTTAGCCAGGCTGGTCTCAAACTCCTGACCTCAGGCAGTCTACCCGCCCCAGCCTCCCAAAGTGCTGGGATTACAGGCGTGAGCCACCGCGTCCAGGCATTTGCTATCTTTTTAAAGACAACATAGTATTTCACTCTATACCTAGACTACAGTTCGTTTAAACCAATTCTCTTTTTCTTCTTTTTTTTTTTTTTGAGACGGAGTTTCACTCTTGTTGCCCAGGCTAGAGTGCAATGGCATGATCTCATCTCACCACAACCTTTGCCTCCCAGGTTCAAGCAATTCTCCTGCCTCAGCCTCCCGAGTAGCTGGGATTAAGGCATGTGGCACCATGACTGGCTAATTTTGTATTTTTATAGAGATGGCGTTTCTCTGTATTGGTCAGGCTGGTCTTGAACTCCCAACTTTAGATGATCCGCCCACCTTGGCCTCCCAAAGTGCTGGGATTACAGTCGTGAGCCACTGCGTCTGGCCTAACCGATTTTCTATTAATAAACCTGTGGGTTGATAATATTTTATTTAAAAACATTTTTTTCTTGAAAGTCACCATTTTTAGAGCAGATACACTTGTCATTGAACAAATACATAGTAATTTAATAGTATAATATATTCACATTTTACTATGTGTCTAGAAGTTTTCTAAGAATTATCCTGAACGAATTAGAATAATTCTACAACCTTATGAGGGAGTTGCTATACCTCTTCCAGAGCTTCAGAAGGCCTCCAAGTTCCCTATGTGCCATCTTGACCCTCCCTGAGATGGACCAAAAGACAGGGTGATTGGATCAGACATGTGAGGGCTCCTAAATCCAAAGGAGCAGGCAGAAGGAAGTATCTGCCTCAGTACAAAAAAGCAGAGCTTACAAGTTTTTGCTGGAGGTATTGATGCCAGAGTATTCGCTGGTTGCTATGACAGGTTTCAGAAGAACTGGTTTCTTAACCCTTCTGACTGCTTTGAAGGTTTCTGTTTTCTTTTTTTTTTTTTTTTGAGATGGAGTCTTGCTCTGTTGCCTAGGCTGGAGTGCAGTGGCTTGATCTTGGCTCATTGCAACCTCTGCCTCCCGGGTTCAAGCGATTCTCCTGCCTCAGCCTCCCTAGTATCTGGGAGCACAGGTGCACACCACCGCACCTGGCTAATTTTTGTATTTTGGTAGAGAGACGGTTTTATCATGTTGGCCTCGCTGGTCTCGAACTCCTGACCTCAGATAATCCGGCCTCCTCGGCCTTCCAAAGTACTGGGATTACAGGCGTGAGCCACCACGCCCGGCCTGCTTTGAGGGTTTCCTTGGCTCTTCCCACCAATTGTTTGGTGTCTGTGTAGTCCTTGCTGATTTCCACATTCTCTTGTGAATTTAATGATACACAGGGCCTTGCCTTAGATTGGGCTGTATTCTGGTCTGCCATCAAGAAATGTCAGCTAATGCTGACATGTCCCATCCTTGGGTGCTCTTCCCTGGTGGCCTCCATAGCTGCTTGTTGTTTTTTGCTGAAAATGGAAACTTTAAATATTTGTTATTAATTGTTTAGACCCTGTGATGGTTAATTTTAGATGTTTCTCTTTCTCTGTCTTTCCATTCTTTTCCTGTCCTTGGACATCAGAACCCCAGGCTCTTTGGCCTTTGGACTAATTAGGGGCCTGCCAACCTTTCCCCCAACCCCCACACCAAGTTCTCAGGTCTTTGGCCTCAGACTGAGAATTACATCATTGCCTTCCTTGGTTCTGAGGCTTTTAGGCTTCAACTGAGCCGGGCACTGGAGTCCCTGGGCCTCCAGCTTGCAAATGGCCAGTTGGGGGACTTCTGAGCCTCCATAATCACATGAGTCAATTTCCCTAATGAATTCCCTCTCATCCATCCATCTCTCTCTATCTGATCTATATCCTATTCGTTACGTGTCTCTGGAGAACCGTGGCTAATATGTACTCTAGAAAAGCCTCCTGAGACTTAGAAGCTATGTTTCCTTTGTTTAAATGTTGTTGAATTGATCATAGATGTAATGCATTAGATTTTTCAGAAGAAAGAAAAGGTTTATTCCACATTACATCTCTTCAGAAGCCCACCCAAAGGGGATCTCTGTTTTGGCTATTTATTGCAGTGTAATAAACCACTCTAAAGCTTAGTAGCCTCAACTAGTGATTTATTACGTCTCATGATTCAGTGGGCTGATCAGGCTGTTCTTTTGGTTCATGTGGGGTTGGCTAGGTGCTGGAATGGCTGTGTTCCTCTGAGACTTGGATGGGTGCTCAGCTGGGACCTGGTGGATGCTTGGGTCACTTGTGGAGTTGTATCTGGATTCCAACAGGGAGGCAGTGGATGCTACCCTACACAATTAAGGACTAGGCCCAGAACCGGGACAGCATCATTTCTGCCATGTGTTAATGGTCAAGGCAGTAATAGGCCCAGCCTACATCAATGTGGGAAGGGACTAAACAAAGATGTAAGCACCTAGACATGTAGTTCATTGGGTATGATCGCCAAAATAACCACTGACCAGAGTGTGCTCTCTGGCCCTTCACACATGCATGATAGAGCAGCCCACACAAGTCCCTCTCACTCACTCCATTACTACATCAGCTCGACAGGTCTAGGATCTCATCCTCTAAATCAGGTCCAGGTGCAGGTGAGGCTCCTTGCGTGCAGTTCATCTCAAACCGAAGACCTATGAACTAAAAGGACATGTTATTTTCCCTTCTTCCCCACTTTCCACCCCAACATATAATGGTAAGACAGGGACAGGAAAATTGCATCAGATATTCCTCTTCAAAAGGTATTAGGGGCTGTCGACCGGGCGCGGTGGCCAATGCCTGTAATCCCAGCACTTTGGGAGGCTGAGGTGGGCAGATCACGAGGTCAGGAGACTGAGACCATCCTGGCTAACACGGTGAAACCCCGTCTCTACTAAAAAATACAAAAAATTAGCCGGGCATGGTGGCGGGTGCCTGTAGTGCCAGCTACTTGGGAGGCTGAGGCAGGAGAATGGCATGAACCTGGGAGGCGGAGGTTGCAGTGAACTGAGATCCGGCCACTGCACTCCAGCCTGGGCAACAGTGTGAGACTCCGTCTCAAAAAAAAAAAAAAAAAAGTATTGGGGCTGTGGAGAAATCAGAGCCCTGACACACTGCTGGTAGAAATGTAAAATGGTACAGTTGCTTTGGAAAACAGTCTGGGTAGTTCTTTGAAGGTTAAACATAGAGTTGCCATATGATCCAGCAATTCTGTACCTAAGCATATACTCAAAAGCAATGAAACCTTAGTTCCACAGAAAACATTGTACATAAATGTTTATAGTTGCAATATAATAGCCGAAAGGTGGAAACAACTCAAATGTCCAGCTGATGAATGGATAAATAAAAAGTGATATGCCTGTATGATAGAATTTTTTTGGCCATATGAAAGAATAAAGTACTCCTACCTACAACATGGATAAATCTTAAAAATGTGCTAAGGGAAAGAATCCAGTCACAGAAGACCACATATTGTGTGCTTCCATGTATATGAAACGTCCCAAACAGCCAAATCTATAGACAGAAAGATTAGCATTGCTTAGGCTGGGAGGGCTGGAATGGGGGAAGGTGATAGCTAAAAGGTATAACTTTTTTGGGCTGAGAGAGGTGGCTCATGTCTGTAATCCTAGCACTTTGGGAGGCCAAGGTGGGTAGATTACTTGAATCCAGGAGTGAGAGTAGCCTGGACAACATGGCGAAACCCCATTTCTACAAAAAATACAAAAATTTGTCAGGCATGGTGTCGCGTGCCTGTAGTCCCAGCTACTCCGAGGCTGAGGTAGGAGGATCACTTGAGCCCAGGAGGTTGAGGCTGCAGTGAGCCTCAGGCTGTGCTCCAGCCTGGGTGACAAAGCCAGACCCTATCTCCAAATTAAAAACAAATTTATTTTTGGTGTGATGAAAAAGGTCTAAAATTGATGGTGGGTGTATGTATCTGTGAATATAGTAAAATCTTTGCCATTGTAAACTTATTTAAGTAGAAAAAAGCAGCAGATGTGACTGGGAGACACATGGCCGTGACTGGTACATAGCAGTTCTGACATTTAGCTTGATCTATATCCTTGTTGAGGAACTAGTTCACCACCGGGTGCCTCTCTTTGGCCCTCATCTCCATCCCTAGGCTCTTGGCTGTCTTCTGATTCTTTCTTTTCTACAAGAAATGGCCCATGATTTTTGGCCTCTTCCTGTCCGAATAGGGGTGCTAGTATTTTTCATTTTTAACTGGCTCTATTAGTCCAAGCTGATGGTGTTTCCACTGGTGTATTTCTCTGAAATGCCTTTTGGGTTTTACCATAGATCTTTTAGGCGTTCACAATATTAGATAAAAAATACCCCTACGAATCTTTTCAAGATAGGGCTTTCTTTACCTTGGACTGCCTTTGTATCAGACTGTCATGTGAAAATAACCTTTTATTGTCAAAAGCTCTACTGTCTGGTTTAGTTGGTACTCAAAGCACCCACTTAAGATTCTTTAAAGCCTTTTGGTCTAGCTATGTGATTCCAAAAGCATGGGTGTCTGTACCAGCAGCATTTGTACCACCTGGGAACTTACAGTTGAAGTCTGCATCCAGACTTGCTAGGTGAAAAACTGTGATGATCCAGCCCAGCAATCTAGGTTTTAATAAAATCTCCAGCTGAGTCTGATGCATATGAACTTTTAGAATCACTGGTCTAACAGAAAGTCCATGAGCAACCACCTAACATCTTCATGAGGTCTCAAAAAAGGGTCTTACCACCACATCCTAGAGGCTCTACTGGTAGCACTGGATTTGATCTTTGCCCTAAGGCCATTTCTTATTTTGAGTGATTTCAAGCTTAGCTGCTGCTGAAAAGAGAAATTGTTTTATTTTTTAACACATGAAGTCCAACTTCTTTGTATTTCCCTTGAATTCTGCTTAAAAAGGAACCAAACAGTTCCTTTTTTAATTCATCTTACTACTCCTGTATTTTATTATAGGCAGCTAAAAACAAGCCAGTTGGCACTTTTGACATTCTTGGAATTCTCCTTAGTTGGGTCCATGAGTTCATTAGGGACCCTTTCTGTCCTCCATATTACTGTATGAAACAGGTCTGCTGCTTTTTCTTAGGTCTTCATTTCTTCAGCCACCAGTAACATATCTATACTGTTTTTCAAATCTTTACGAATAATCTTCTAGCTGTTGTTTACCACCTGGACCCAAAACCAGTACATATTTTGAGTTTTTGTTACAGCAGAGCCTCATTTCTGATACCAAATTTTATTTTGGTTATCTATTGTTGCATAATTAATAATTTCAAAATTTAATGGCTTAAAACAAGTATTTTCTTGAGCATGGTCTTGCAGTTTGGCCAGAGTTTGGTAGGAATGGCACATCTCTGATCTGTGTGCTGTCAGCTTGGGTGGCTTGATTTGATTTATTTCCAAGATACCTTAATTATATGACTGTCAAGTTGGTCCTACCACCTGAGGTTTTAGTTGGGATTGTCAACTAGGGCCTTAATTCTACTCCACACAGCCCTTCCTGATGCATGTTGCTGCTTAGACCTTCTCACAACGTGGCAGCTAGACTCCAAAAAGCAGGAAGCAGAAGTTGCCGTACCTCTAGCTAGGTGGAGGGTTATGGTGCCTGTAATACCAGCTACTCAGGAGGCTAAAGTGAATGGATCATTTGAGGCCAGCCCGGGTAACAGTGAGAACCTGTTTCTAATTTAAAAAAACAAAAAACAAAAAAGAAGTTGCCTGGACTCAAACATTAAGCTCACAATTGGTATACAGTGGAATTTCTGGTCTTTTCTGCTGGACAAAGCAGTCATATACCTAGCTCAGATTCAAGGAGGTGGAGAAATATACCCCATCTCTTAGTGGGGGTAGTGACAGAAGACACTCTTGGCTTAAGGTTATGAGTTGGTGAAAAGTAATTGTTTACTACTTGAAAAACTTGAAGATCTGGCCAGGCGCGTGGCTCGTGCCTGTAATCCCAGCACTTTGGGAGGCCAAGGCAGGCGGATCACCTGAGGTCAGGAGTTCAGGAGTTCAGGACCATCCTGGCCAACATGGCGAAACCCTTTCTCTACTAAAAGTACGAAAATTAGCCGGGCATGGTGGCGGGTGCCTGTAATCCCAGCTATTCAGGAGGCTGAAACAGGAAAATCGCTTGAACCTAGGAGGCAGAGGTTGTAGTGAGCTGCGATCATGCACTGCACTCCAGCCTAGGTGATTAGAGTGAGACTCCATCTCAAAAAAAAAAAAAAAAAAAAAAAAAACCTTGAAGATCTGGAAGAAGGTAGCAAGAAAACCTTTCCATATAAAGAGCCTCTCTTGATATCAGTTTGTTGAAATTTTATTTTAATATGGAACACTTTACGAATTTGCATGTCATCCTTGTATTCTTCTCTGTGTCATTCCAATTTTAGTATATGTGCTGCCAAAGTAAGCACCATTGGAAGAAATTTTAAATGGTATATTTCACAGATGGACAGAAATCATTTTAAGTTCCTTGCCAAGAGAGTAACACTCTCCAGCACCATTGGTTGTGTCAGAGTTTGTGTGTGACAGGGAATTGTGAATGCATTTAGACATCTTACTTGATCTTACCAGTGAACTGTATATTGTTTTAAAATAAAGCTTGCCTTATACACTACTCAATGTAGAGAAAAGAGTCCCCTTCCACACACTCCCCTCCTCAAAATAGCAACCAGATGCTCTTTAAGAGTTGTGAACAATGAAAGGCATAATCTGGATGCATTGTAGAAATGATTGTGGTAAACCAAAGAGGGAATAATGGGATGACAGAAGCCCAGGGCTTTCTATCACTTGGAACTTTTGTGGTGCAGCTGTTTGTAGATTGGTGGGAGATGACAAAACAGATGGCAGCAGAGGTTGCCTCTGCCTTTGCTTGTTCACCCGAGTCATCTATTAGGTTTGCTCACACAGGATGGTAAATGGCTTCCTGAATTTGTTAAGCACTTAGACTAGTAAATTTCTCCATGTCTTATTTGGGGTTCTGTTTAGAAAAAAAATATCAAATTAATGCCCTGTGACAACAGTGATTCAACAGAGTTTATATCCATCTTCCATAGAATCTGATTAGTATTAAGTCTTTGACCTTTATTTTGTTTTTTATCATATTGTTGTACTTTTGATTTAATGCTTTTGTTTCTGGTTGTACATTTTCTTGATAGCATCCATAAGTTGTTGGTAAGTATTGAAATAACTTAAATATTTTTCTTCAACGTGATTGTGTTTTTTAATGAGACAGAGTCTCAGTCTGTTGCCCAGGCTGAAGTGCAGTGCCCCGATCTCGACTTTCACTGCAGCCTCCGTCTCCCAGATTAAAGCAATTCTCATGCCTCAGCATCCCGAGTAGCTGAAACTACAGGTGTATGCCACCACACCCGGCTAATTTTTTGTACAGATAGGGTTTCACCATGTTGGCCAAGCTGGTCTTGATTTCCTGACATCAGGTGATCTGCCCATCTTGGCCTCGCAAAGTGCTGGGCTTACAGATGTGAGCCATTGTGCCTGACTTCTTGTTAAGTATTGAAATAACTTAAATATTTTTTCTTCATTATGATTGTGAAAATGTTTGGGATAGCACAAGCTTCCCTTAGTTGCTTGCAGTTTTACTCTGCCACACCTGAGTAGTTTGCAAGTGTGACTGATTTTGTGTTTCCTCCTTTTTCTCTCTTCTTTCTTCTTCTATTTATGTTTTAATCTTCCATCCTCCTCATACCTTACCAAGTCTGGTGGAGTAACATATTTAGGAATGATCTTATGGGTAGCGTGGCTGAGGCATGATCACAATTATGATCCGTATCATATGAATCTGCATGAGGAATCCTTCCAGCTCCTTGATATTCTCCATCCTAGTGTCAAACTTCTGTGGCACGATACCATTACCAACTGTTTCAACAACGATGCCCACACTCTTGGTTTCTAGAGGTTATTTCCTTCTGTATCTGCGCAAATTATAGCTCCGTTTGCTTTGGGATATGCTAGATACTTATTAATCCGTCAAGCAATTATTATATGTGAACTAGTAAAATGTTAACTAGGAGACACAGAGGAGAACCAGAAATGTTCACTGTAATTGGCTCCTTGGTCTTCAGTCTTCACAATTTTTCAGTCAGATTTGAAAGCTGAATGTAGTTTTCTGAAGGCTTGGATTATATACTTGTGCTCTTTGAGGAGGTCTCTGGGTTTTTTTGGTGCTCTTGCCTTAGAACTATACTTTAGTCATATTTAATATTGTTTCATTTCCTATTAAATATGGCTAAAGTATAGTCATATGACTATAGTTTTGTAAAACTTGCTGTGTTCTATTTTATTTTTAATAGAGATGGGGTCTCGCTGTGTTGCCCAGGCTGGTCTCAAACTTCTGGCCTTAAGCAGTCCTCCTACCTCAGCCTCCCATGAGTTCTTACTATTTTAAACTCCTGTTGTTAAGAATGTATTCTTACATATAATTTTTAAATTATCCTTTATTTCCCCTGGGTAGGTACATAACTTTCTGATTATATTCCTTAATTAGCCCAGCAGTGAGAGGTCTGTATTTTCACACACACACACACACACACAAAGCCAGGCTTGGTGTGGTGGCTCATCCTGTAATCCCAGTGCTTGGGAAGGCCAATGCAGGCAGATAACTTGAGTCCAGGAGTTTGAGACCAGCCTGGGGTAACATGGGGAGACTTTGTTTCTACAAAAATACAAAAGTTAGCCAAGTGTGGTGGCTGTAGTCCCAGCTACTCAGGAGGCTGAAGCAAGAGCATTGCTTGAGCCCAGGAGACTGGCTAGAGGGAGCCAAGATTGTGCCATTGTTCTCCAGCTTGGGTGACAGAATGAGACCCTGTCTGCGGGGAGAAAAAGGCAAAGTAACTAGGATAGTAAACAGTTTTGAAAAAGGAAAATGTATGTGGGATCACTCTACTCACTTTTAGGATTTATTATGTCACTACAATCTTCAAGACTGTGATAATGGAAGAGAGATAGACAAATAGAGGAAACAGAATATAGAACCCAGAAATAGGCATGCATAAGTACAGCCAGCTGGTCTTTGACAAAGGTGCAAAAGTATTACAGTTGAGGAAGGATGATCTTTTTAACAAATAGTTATAGAGCAGTTGGATGTCTGTGGACAAAAAAATAAAAATACCTCAGCCCCTGCATAAAAATTAGCTCAAAATAGATCATTTATTAAAATGTTAAACATAAAACTGTAATACTTTTTTTTTTTTTGAAACAGAGTCTCACTTTGTCACCAGTCTGATGTGCAGTGGCACGATCTTGGCTCACTGCAACCTCCGCCTCCCGGGTTCAAGCGATTCTCCTGCCTCAGCCTCCCGAGTTGCTGGGATTACAGGCTCGTGCCGCCACACCCAGCTAATTTTCGTATTTTTAGTAGAGATGGGGTTTCACCATGTTGGCCAGGATGGTCTTGATCTCTTGACCTCATGATCCACCCACTTCAGCCTCCCAAAGTGCTAGGATTACAGGCGTGAGCCACCATGCCCAGCCAAAACTGTAATATTTTCTAAAGTAATACTGTAATACTTTCTAAAGAAAACATAGGAGAAATCTGATAGAAAGTTCTTAGCCATGACACCAAAAGCATAATCCATCAAAAAAAGTTGATAAATCGAATTTGATTGAAAGGAAAGGCTTTTGCTTTGCAAAAGTCTGTGTTAAAAGGTAGAAAAGACAAGGTTTAACCTGGGAAAGAAACCACTTGGAAACTCTGTAGTTGACAAAACATTCTATCTAGACTATTTAAACAGACCTCAAAACTCAATGGTAAAAAAAAAAAAAAAAATCAATTAATTAGAAAATGGCAAACAACATAATGACACGTTTCCCCACAAAGCATGTACAGAAGACAAACGAGATAAGCATGTGTGAACACTTATCATAAGACCTCGCAGTTATACTTCTGGGCATTTATTCCAGAGAAATGAAATGTTAGAGCCACACAAAAAAGTTGTACATGAATGCCCATACCAGTTTTATTTGTAATAGCCAAAACCTATGAACAATGAAAAAATTTTTTTTTTTTTGAGTCAGAGTCTTGATCTATCATGCAGGCTGGAGTGCAGTGATGCGATCTCGGCTCACTGAAACCTCTGCCTCCCAGGTTCAAGCGATTCTCCTGCTTCACCCTCCCAAGTAGCTGTGATTAGAGGGGTGCACCACCATGCACAGCTAATTTTTGTATTTTTATTAGAGACTGTGTTTTACCATGTTGGCCTGGCTGGCCTCAAACTCCTGACCTCAGGTGATCTGCCTGCCTCAGCCTCCCGAAGTGCTGAGATCACAGGCGTGAGCCACCTTTCCCACCAAAATGTTCTTTAATACATGAATAGCTAAACTAACTGTGGTACATCCACACAGTGGAATTCTGTGCAGCAGAACAAAGGAATGTGAGATTGTTACCTGCAAGAACTTGAATGACTGTCAAGGGCATTATGTGGAGTGCAAAAAGGTAATCTCAAAAAGTTGCATACTGTGTGATTCCGTTTATATAAGAAACATTCTGTAAGTGACAAAATGGCAGAGTTGGAGAACATGTTAGTAGTTGCCAAGTGTTAAGGATACTGGGGAGCAGGGCACTGGGTGTGACTAAAGAGGTAGTTCCAGGGAACTCTGTTGGAATGATTGTCTGTATTTTAACTGTGGCGATGATTACACAAATCTATACAGGTGACAAAGTGGTATAGAACTAACTACATTGTAGCAATGCGAGTGTTCTAGTTTTCATATTGTGTTATGGTCTTACAAGATGTAATGATCAAAGGAAACTGGGTGAATGGTACACGGGACCTCTCTGTCATGTTTTTGCAACTTCCTATGAGTCTGTAAGTATTTCAAAATAAAAAGCTAAAAGATATATCCAGACTTTAGACCTATGCTGCCCACTAGCCACAGATTGCTTTAAAAATTAACATCAGCCAGGTGCGGTGGCTCATGCCTGTAATCCCAGCACTTTGGGAGGCCGAGGCAGGTGGATCACAAGGTCAGGAGTTCGAGACTAGCCTGACCAACATGGTGAAATCCCGTCTCTACTAAAAATACAAAAATTAGCTGGGCGTGGTGGCTTGCACGTGTAATCCTAGCTACTCGGTAGGCTGGGGCAGGAGAATTGCTTGAACCCAGGAGCTGGAGGTTGCAGTGAGCTGAGATCATGCCATTGTACTCCAGCCTGGGTGACAGAGTGAGACTCCATCTCAAAAGCAACAACAACTACAACAACAAAAACATCAGGCCAGGCGTGGTGGCTCCCGCCTATAATCCCAGCATTTCGGGAGGCCCAGGTGGGCAGATCACTTGAGGTCAGGAGTTCGAGACCAGCCTTGCCAACATGGTGAAACCTTGTCTCTACTAAAAATATATAAATTAGCTGGGTGTGGTAGTGTGCACCTGTAGTCCTAGCTACTTGGGAGGCTGAGGTGGGAGGATCTCTTGAACCTGGGAGGCAGAGGTTTGCAGTGAGTCAAGATCATGCCACTATACTCCAGCCTGGGTGACAGAGCGAGACTATCTCAAAAAAAAAAAACAAAAAACAAAAAACAAAAAAACAACTAAGTTAATTGAAATAAAAGAATAAAAGTTAATTTCAGTTCCTTGATCACACAAACCATGTTTCAAGTGCTCACGTGGCCACCTTGTTATATACCATAATTATAGAACTTTCCATTATTGCGTAAAGTTCAATTGGGCAATCTGCTTTAGATAAAACCCTCTACAGTAGTGCCAATTGTCACATGTCTTGGTACCTACACATTTCTTAGAGAACAGTCTCAAATTTATAAATCAAAATAATTGTCTATACCAGTAAGATTAAATAGAATAAATAAATTTAACAAGCATTTTTTAAAAAAGTGCCATGACTTTCAAGGCCACATTCTGTATTTTAATGAACAAAGGAAATGAAGTATTTGCTTCATGTTTGAAATAGGAATAAGGTGTTTTTCCTTATCTGCCAAAGTAGTTGCTGTCTTTTTCTGTAATCACAATATAGCATATTTAGGAGATGGGCAAAACAGAGACAGATGGGTAGGGAAAGGAGAAATTCTGGCATGAAAAGTATTTTGAATATCCCATACTTCTTGTTTTCTATTTCTTAGTGACCAGCTTACCAGTGGTAGCTTACCATTGCAGAGGAAGTATGTTTAGCAACCAGACCTTAAACCAAAATTCTATTTCTGGCTCGAAGTGACCTTGAGGAAGTTACAAATGTGTTCTTCTCATTTGTACAGCGAATAAGCAAATTAAGATCAAAGCAACTCTTCCTGAGCGGACTGTAGGACTGCAAGATATGTTACTCTAAAATGATCCCACTATTCCAGATTATGTATAAAATGATTTGCTTACAAGAAGATTAAATGCAGAGTTTTCAGGAATTTAGTTATGCAAAGAATCACATGAGGTAGAAAGAGGAACTTTACCAGGCATAAAAATTTTTAAGTTTTGAGTTTGAGGGGAAAATACAAGAAAACGAAGACATATTGTAAAAGTTTTTATTTCATCCCAGGTTAATAATTTTGACAAACTTTGGGAGGATAAGCAGACATTCTGCCCTTTAGAATCAGGTTTTGAAGTTTAAATAGTTGAGGGTTTGCATTGCAGACCTGCCATTTACTATCTGGAAAGTTACTTTCTCAGTTATAGATGATGTGTAGATTTTCTCAGTTTCAACACCTAATAATGACTTTTTGTTGAGGTTGTTATGAGGAGAGCACATAGCAAGTTAAGTATACTGCTATGATTACTGATAATCTCAATTTTATCAAGATACGGAATATAATAGTGGTATTAGGAAAATATAAATACCTTAGTGTATTCTCTTTTTATGAAGCTTTATTTTTAGCCATGTGATAATTTTTTGTGGGTAGCATACTAATTTTAGCTGTAACAAATTGGTTAAAATCACAGTTCCTAGAGCCATTCTGAATTTTAAGTGTGTGTGAGTAAATTGATCAGGATCTCTTGATTTAAAGCCAGTGGGGATAAATCTGTATTTTGTAAAATCTAGAAGGCAGAGAATCTGTGCATAGAACTCAGAAAAACAGCACAATCACACATCTATGAGTGCAATTTTATTTCAGTGTAATCCCTGCAACAGTTTTCTACGGCTAGATCCATGTAATCTCTGAATGAATAGCGAAAGGTTTAGTTGATTGTAAAGATATATATATAAATCTACAATATACAATGTCAAATTATCAGAAAATATTCCATATAACTTTTCTTTTTCTTTGCCCTCCAAACTGCCAAAATATTGAAAAAGAGGTCAAGAACAAAAGGCAGCATACTCATGAGGATCCTTCTGGCCCTGGTTCCCAGTAGCAGTGCAGGACAGTTCCAGTTTTAGCCCATATGGTCACTTTGAAGTTGCCTGCAGTACTTTTCTGAACTAGAGAGAGGGAACCAAAAATGCTGACATCCTCATTTGACATCTTCACTCCAGCCTGTGTAAGTGCCAGCACTTCCTGTATAAAACCTATCCTGACTGTAGAGGACACCCCCAGCCCTCAGCTGACCTGGATGAGGGAGATGGCTGGAATTGGTGAGGTTTGGAAAGCATGAGCCCTCAGATGGACACCACCGCAGTATATGAATATGCTGTGTCTTATTCCTATACCTTTCACTTCATAAAGATCAGCTTTTAAAGTTTATGAAAATAACATCCATTGACAGCAAGTGATTGTTGGAGGTAGGTTAGTAGCTCTCAAAATCACCACTCCATTGCAGTATTATACTAGATGATGGTGTGTTCAAGAAAGAGTTAATTATTTAGATGTATAATGCCTTGGAAATTACACCAAAGAAGATCCATTGGAAGCTCTGAATTGTACATATCTTGTCTCCCTCATACAGTATGACTTTATCTTGACTGCCTTATCAGTCTTGGCCTCAATTTTCTTATCCACCTAATAGGAGGATTTCTAAATGTCTTAAGACTTTATGATGTTAGTGTTACTTCTCCAAGTAGTTTCCTCCATGCTTCCACTTGTTGGTTCATAAGCTATATCAGGTATCTGTTTTACTATACCCATCAACATTTTCTCATGTACTCTCAAAGTGCTTTAAGGTAATACACAATATTTAGTTTGTTATTCTTGTAGAAACATAATAATTTTAAGAAGTGATACTACAAAGTTGAGCTGAGTCTAGGTATTATGGTTTGATTCTGACTTCAACATTTAAATATTACATGAAAAAGGACATTTGTGTTATTATGTAAATGTTGAATTTACATGGTGATTAATGTTTAGGTGTTTTAAAACATCCGTTATGTGATAAATTAACTAAAATATCCCTTTTTAGGCTGGGTGCGCTCGCTCATGCCCAGCATTTTCGGAGCCTGAGGCGGGTGGATCTCCTGAGGTCAGGAGTTCAGACCAGCCTGGCCAACGTGGTGAAACCTCACCTTTACTAAAAATACAGAAATTAGCCAGGCATGGTGGCGGGCACCTGTAATCCCAGCTACTCTGGAGGCTGAGGCAGGAGAATCGCTTGAACCTGGGAGGTGTAGGTTGCGGGGAGCCGAGATCACACCACTGCACTCCAACCTGGGTGACAGAGGGAGACTCTGTGTTAAAAAAAAAAAAAAAAAAAAAAAAAAATTCCCGTTGTATTTTTTAAGAAATGGTGCCTCACTCTGTTGCCCAGTATGATCATAGCTCACTATGTAACATCAACCTTCTGGGTTCAAGTGATCCTCCCGCCTGTTGAGTAGCTGGGATGACAGGCACGTGCAGTAACACCCAGCTAATTTTGTAAAATTTATTTTTGTAGACATGGGGTCTCACCATGTTGCCTAGGTTGGTCTCTAGTTTCTGGCCTCAAACGTAAAACATTCATTTTAATCCATAATTTTAATTTATAGGCATAACAAGGATGAGAAATTTGCCTACCAATCAGTGTCTTCCTCTTTTAAAAACCGGACATGTTTTTGTATAGAAATTACTTGGGATTGCTAGGTAACCCGCATAGCCATTCCTGGAAAAAAATGGAAGGCCCTTTTTTGCTTTTGGGAATATGGAGAGCTTATACACAGTTTCACTATTCAGCATTGCTTGCACTATTTCTTACAATTTTCTGATGTCTGTCAGAAAGAATTCCGAGATCTTTTAAGACCTTTTTTTTTTTTTTTGAGAGAGTCTCGCTCTGTCGCCCAGGCTAGAGTGCAGTGGCGCGATCTCTGTTCACTGCAAGCTCCGCCTCCCGGGTTCAGGCCATTCTTCTGCCTCAGCCTCCTGAGGAGCTGGGACTACAGCACCCGCCACCACGCTCGGCTAATTTTGTGTGTGTGTGTGTGTGTGTGTGTGTTTTTAGTGGAGACGGGGTTTCACCATATTAGTCAGGATGGTCTTGATCTCCTGACCTCGTAATCCGCCCACCTCGGCCTCCCAAAGTGCTGGGATTACAGGCGTGAGCCACCGCGCCCAGCCAAGACCTATTTTTAAAGGGAAGTTTGTTATAAGCCTAAATGCCATAAATGTAATAAAGTCACGTGCATTTGGCGTCATACTTCCTAGTCCACCCCCGGTGTTCTAGAGCTCTCTCACTACATTTTGAAACACCTTCGTGGAATTTTGAAATGCATTACTTGCGTAGTTGCTTGAGGCTGCATCACTGCTAGAAGAAGACTTATGAAACAGAACTCTCTACTTCCCATTAGTTAGTTCTTTATCATGTTGAACACTAGAAGTGTATGTGTCTAGTGTCTAAATACAGAATGCCTATAGTTTCTACCAATAAATTATGGATCCAAATCCTTGCTCCAGAAGCAGGAAATAGGTTAATCAGAAGATTGCTGGATGTTATGAAAGGAATCTTTTATGGGGGGCTGTGAGTATTGTTTTGCAATTGCCATTTCTGAAATATCTTAGCTTAAAACATTTGGATTTTTTCGCTATGCAAAGTATAAAACAAATGAAGTAACTGGTATTTCTCTTTGTTCACTATTAAGTGACAGTAATTTGTACCATGATGGAAAAATTACTGTGGATTTTCTTTAGAGTAATTCAGTGCTGTGGTTTTAGCACAAAGGTGTGTTTTTTCTTATCTTCATGATCCAGGAACAATTACTTGAGGGAATGGCATTTCTCCCTGTGAGTCTGTGGCACACAGTGTTTCCTGAGAGTAGTGGAAGTAAGTGCAACCACTGTTGACCCTTGTCATCTCAGGCTTTTTTATTAAAACCTCTTTCCTTCTAGTTTTTTCACTTGTCTTCTATTTCTAATATTTAAGATTTATGCTTTAGCCAGTTTCTTAAAACTTATTTGTGTACCTAATATTCTCTTGGTCATCAATTATTTGGGGATAAGAATTCCCCCTACTATTAAAACATTAGCAAGGTACATTGGTAATTCTCAGGCTTAAGGATTTCTTGAAATAACATTATCTGATTTATTGGGATCTGAAGCATAGTTGACTAGATACTTCTATCGTTGTGGCTTAAGTGATCTTGTAGTCTTTTATATTTAACTGAAAAACCATTTTAGGTGGATGTTTTTGTTCAGAGAAACATTTTAAATTTTAAACCAATATTTCTGTTGAGTAGGAAGGAGAAAAAAGTAAATATCCAAGTATCAGCTATTATAACATTTTGAGGTGTTTTTCCTCTTTGTAGCTATTGTTTTGTGAAACTGAGACTATACTGTGTGTGGATTTTGAATTATGCTTCTCCCTCTAACCCCCACTAAATATCATTAAATTATTTCAAGTTACTAAAAATTCTTAGGAAATATCCATTTCAGTTGCTGTACACTATTCTGTTACAGGGTAGTACCTTAATTAACACATCCACTATTATTAGGTATTTAAAATTTTTCTAAATTTTGTTTTATAAATAACTGTGAGAAGAACATGAATTTGTAAGACTATCTTGCAAGGTGTCTTTGGTTGGGGGGAGTCTCATTGTAGTTGTATTCTTGATTTTAAGATATCAATAATAGCTCAACCTTAGATTTTTAAGCACAAACATTGAATTAGGATTTTAAACACATGTGTTGGGCATATATTTGTTTAAACTTATGAATATTACCCTTTTTACACTTTTACTTCTATGTGACAGGTAGCGATGTGCTTACCATTTTAAAATTTATGTCATTATTATTGTTGTTATCATTATTATCATTTTTTAAGAGACATAGTCTCACTCTGTTGCCCAAGCTGGAATATAGTGGCCTGATCTCGGCTCACTGCAACCTCTGCCTCCTGGGTTTCAGTGATTCTCATGCCTCAGCCTCCCAAGAATGAACAGGTGCATGTCACCACGCCTGGCTAATTTTTGTGTTTTTAGTAGAGATGAGGTTTTTGCCATGTTGGCCGGGCTGGTCTTGAACTCCAGACCTCAGGTGATCCTCCTGCCTTGGCTTCCGAAAATGCTGGTATTACAAGCGTGAGCCACCATGCCCAGCCAATTTATATTATTTATTTATAGAAACAAGGTTTTCTCACTATGTTTCCCAGGTTGGACTTGAACTCCTGGGCTCAAGCAGTCCTCCCACCTCAGCCTCCCGATAGCTGGGACTATGGGCAAGTACCATCACACCAGCCTTACCCATTTAAAAAATGTGGATTCCATTGCTTTTTTCAGAGAGACAAAGTGGAATGGAAGTCATAGAACTTATTCAGATAGCTGGACCCTTGAGAAAACTAATAGAGGACTTCAACTAAGGCAAGCTCTTCTATGTTCCCAGTCTTATATGAATGAAAACTAGATCCGTGCATAGGAGATAAATCAAGCCTGGGCTGTGAAAATGTTGGTAACTGGAAAAACAGAAATTCACAAAGCTTTTGGCCAGTTTTTCTTTGTTTTATTAGGTTATCAATGGCCTTAGATTTTCCCAAATAATTCAGCCACAGGAAAAAAAAAAAGAGAGAGAGAGAGAGAAAAGGCTTTTTGTTTTTTAACATTGTGACATTGTAAAAAGTTTCTTTGTCACAGACTTGCACCAAGATGGTGTACTGACCTTTCTTGTGGAATGAATACAACTGAGTTTAGAGTACTTTGAGTTACTTATAAATTCTTAAGTGTGCCTTCTATTTAAAACTTACAGTCGTAAAGATAATAATAGAAGAGAAATAGCTAGGGTAATATGATTATACGGTCAGAATTTGGAATTTGGAAGCCTTATCTTCAAGTAATTTTAAATCAGAAAATTTAAGGGTTTTTTTTTTTGTTGTTGTTGTTGTTTTAATTTGACTTCAAGATCTCAGGGGATTTCTTTTTTTATTTGCCCATTCTTTGTGTTCCCTTTGTGAGCTTAGATGGTGTAGTATAGGCAACAACCTGATTTTTTTGTTTAAAAATACATTATCTGATTTGTGTTAAATCCCAGATATATGTTAATATTACAAAATAAGTTGGCTGAGCGCAGTGACTCACGCCTGTAATCCCAGCGCTTTAGGAGGCCAAGGTGGGCAGATCATGAGGTCAGGAGTTTGAGACCAGCCTGGCCAACATGGTGAAACACCGTCTCTACTAAAAATACAAAAATTAGCTTGGTGTGGTGGCACTTGCCTGTAGTCCCAGCTAGTCAGGAGGCTGAGACAGGAGAATCGCTTGAACCCGGGAGGCGGAGGTTGCAGTGAGCTGAGATTGTGCCACTGCACTCCAGCCTGGGTGACAGGGCGAGACTCTATCTCAAAAAAAAAAAAAAAAAAGTAACAGTGGGATTTATTACAGAACCTATATTTTATTCTCTATGATAAGTAGTGAGTATATTTATTTGTAAGACTAAAAGTAGACTCAGAGTTAGTCTGAAAACCACACTAATTTTTTTTCCTCCTGTATTCGCCTTCATTTTCTTTTCTTTTCTTTTTTTGTGTTTCATGCATCTCAGCCTGTCATATGCTTCTCTTCAGTGTATGCCTGTAGTGCACATAAGTCTTCTAAGGATCAACTTTGTAACTGAACCAACTGGACTCCTGTCCAGGAGTTTATACCCTTCTTGGCATCTCTCCTGCCCATTTGTTTAATCTTTCCAACTCATTTGATCCTCTGGTATTAGAGCTGACAGCTGCAGTTGCATATGGAGTTCATAAAGTAGCTGAATAATAAAATGTCATGACCCAGTTCTTGTACAGTTTCACTGATGACTAAATCAGCAACTCTTTTCATATTGAAGTGGGAATGATCAAACTGCGTAATTTTCTTTGGAAGTTCATGTATATTCAATGAGTAGTTTTACCTCCTATGTCTTTCTATAGCAGAAATGCTACAGACTTATTTGGCAGTTCAGGTGGAACATTATCTTGATTTTACAGTTATCTTGATTTTACGAGAGGAAAGTTTGTGTATAAGAGGGGTTGATGATTGATTCTGAGTGATATTGTATCTGCGAACTCCTTGTATTATTGCTTATTGAGCACCTATTAGACACGGTGGTTTGTGTTATATACACATTATTCCTGATCCTGAGAACAATCTTATAAGATAGGTGATAAGACCCTATTTTTCGTGTGGAGAAAGCAAGCTCAATGAGGTTATTTTATTTATATTAAAAAAAATCAAGACTTTGGCCTATTAAAAACATTTTTTTGTCTTGTTGAGTTGTCTGAGTTCTTCATATATTCTGTATTGTCAGAGTTATGAGCTAAACATATTTTTCTCCTCTAAGGCTTTCTTTTTCATACTTGGTATCCTTTGAACAGCGATGTCCAGTTTCAGTCTTTTCCATTACCGTTAGGTCTCTGTATCCTGTTTTAAAAACTTTGCCTACCTGAAGGTCATAAAGGTATTTTCCTATAGTAGTTCCAGAAGCTTTACTATTTTACCTTTCACATTTAGGTCTATGACTCATCTGTAATTGATCTGCATGAATGATGAGAGGTAGGAGTCAAGATTCATTTTTTTGTCCCATTCGGAGTGACTATCCTTTGCCCACTATATTTTAGTGGCAACTTTGTAATCTCTACAGTTTTGACTAAAAATTCTGACATTTGACATTTCCAGAATCTAAACTATCTCAGATGCTTTTTGTAGTTTTTCTTAAATTGTTTCAAGCATAGACTATGTTTTCTATTTTATCTCAGCTAGTATAGTGAGATAAAATAAAAAAAATATATTGTAGGAAAAGAGATTTTTATCAGTCTTTTTTTTTTTTTTTTTTGAGACAGCCTTGCTCTGTCACCCAGGCTGGAGTGCAGTTCTGGGATCTCGGCTCACTGCATCCTCCACCTCCCAGGTTCAAGCGATTATCCTGCCTCAGCCTCCTGAGTAGTTGGGACTGCAGGTACCTGCCGCCACACCCGACTAATTTTTGTATTTTCAGTAGAGACAGGGTTTCACCAGGGTGGTGAAACCTGCAGTCCCTGCAGGTCTGTAAGCCTCTTTTAATTGTCTGTGTGTGGTATAACATTCTTGGTAAATGTTTGTTGAACAGAATTGAGAGCATGATGATACCAAGTACAGAAAGTCCCATCCCTTGAAACACCTAATAATTTTTTTTAACCTTTTATCCTTGGTAAGGAACTTTTATCCTTCTCTCTAATGCATTTCAGAAAATGTATATTCCTGCTGATATGGTAAAGGTTTCATTTCTTATGTTTGTGAAACTATATCTGAATAAGAATGCCTCAGGGTTTCCTTGGTACATATACATCGTATACATCGTTATAGCCCATCATGAACATTGTGAGCTATAATGTTCCTAGGTATGCTACTTTAACTGAAAATCTTAAATCCTGTTTTATAAGGTAAACCAAAAGTAGCACTGATCCTCTTTCTAGCAATGGCAATTTGTTATTTTGGTCTAGGGGCAGTGGAAGTGTAGACTGGATTATGTCTCTGCATGTTTTTGCCGTTTCTCTGGCATTACAGTTCCTTCAAATACTGCGTTGTCCATTTTTAAAAGAAAAGAACCAAATTATAGCATCCCAATTGCTTGTTAACATTCATGAGTTTTATCCAGCATGGATCACTATTCAGCTGATGGTTGAAAATTTTCTAAAGTGAACAGCACTTTGGAGACTATTAAAAGCCTTTTTAGAAAGATAGTGACTCTGGACAACGAATTAGCTTAACCTGCAGGAGGAAACTGTACATCAGCTGAGAGGTCTTCTTTGAATCAGGTGGCAAGCCTTCTTGGGCAGAGTGTTTATTTAAAGAAACTTGAAATGAATGTATTGACATTTATTGGGCTGTTACGGAAATTAGGTTCATAAATAGTGCCAACCTCTATGAAATAAAAGTTAATTAAGTGGCTTAATTACACATCAAAGTCTCCTTTTAACCACAACTACCTGACATGATTGAGAAAATCTGAAGGAGACTCTTCGGTCGAAATCATTCATAAAATTTGTTACAGAGCACAATATTCAGAAAAACCCTAATTCTGATATGTGTGACACAATAACTTTCAGAAATGCACCAAAATGCTGATTGTGATTATGTCTACACAGTGGTTTTATAGTGGATTTTAATTTCTTCTTTTTATCAAAACAATTGATGTTAGTTGCAACTCATATTTTAAATATACTTACAAATATGTTCCACAGAGTGTGTCTTTGAAATTGCGATAGTTTATGATAAAAGTGTTAAAGCAGGATGTACAATATGCTGTTTTATAAACATAATACATTTGTGATATATTCATGTGTAGAGGTATATAAATGTATACCAAAATGATAGGAAAAGGTATCATTGGGAGTTACCTCTCGATGGTGGAAAATAAGCTATGTTGGTTATATTTTTGGTTATTTCTCTTATAATTTTTAAAATAAAACCTTAATTTCTGGTTCACAAAGTTTTTTAAAAAGCAGTCACAGCAAGCATGGGAATCAGTATTTCTTCTAGCTTTAGCAAAGGTGAAAAGCTGGTGCTGCGCCACCTCGGACAGCCTTGCCTTCCAGGAACAGACAGTGAAGGTGGAACAGATTCTAAGAGAATGTAGTTGGATGCTTATGGACTGGGCAGCTATTATGGACACCCAGGCCTGCTGACTCTGTTTCAGTTTTCAAGGTGAAAACTCTGGTCTGAGCTCATTGCAGCGGGTTGGGATTTAGATGACTACCAGATTTAGGTCACGAGATGTCTGGGTCACAGCAAGGAAGGTAGAAATCTAGCATCAAATCACTGGGCAGTCAGCGTCCAGCTACCTGGCAATATAGCAGAGGAATAGGGAGATATGGAAAAAGGAGTTTTTGTTTTGCTTTGTTTTCCTTAGTTTTTTAAATGTTTCACCTGATTTCCAGTTTTGTTAAGAATGGACTTCTCTTTCAAGTTTCCTCAAAAAGCATGGAGAAAGTCAGTGACCTCTGCAGGGTCCTCATTGTCTCCCAGGCTATCACACCGCTTTCCTTTGAGCCCTACTCTGTTGTTCTGGAGAAGGTGTGGTAATCTGATGAGCCAGGGGTATTAGTCCTGGGACATAGGCTTCCTGTCTGGCAGCTCATCAGGACTAGAAAGCATTCTTGCTGCTTGACCTGCTTCAGACACTTGTCATCCACCTCCGCTCCATTAGCCCAGATGTGTCAGTGACCCAGGTCCACGGTTACCTCCTGAATAACCAACAGTGGTGCTGCCCAGGCTTAGCATTATCTTCATGCCCAGCCATTTTTTATTGGTTCCTTCAACAAAGATTTAATGAGCACCTACTGCGTGCCAGACACTAGAGATTTCTTGGTAAGCAAGACAAAGCGCCCTGTCTGTATGGATTTTACTTTTTGGGGTAGGAGCCAGAAATTAAAGCAAGGGAAAAAGATATGTTCAGTATAATGTTGGGCAGTGATACCTTAAACAACAAGCAAGGCATTGGAATAGATAGAAAGTGACAGAGGTGGGAATAATACTCCTATTTTTGATAGGGTGGTGGGGAAGGAAACACCTGAGGAAGTGGCATGAGCAGATTTGAATGAAGTGTATTGAAGAGACAAGAGGAAGATCTGGATGAAAATGTCTTAGGTAGAGGGAACTGCAAATATAAAGGGTCTGAGGCAGGAATGAGCTTTGGTAGTCAAACTTCATCAGGGAAGTGTTTTTTAAGAGTTGCTCTAGCTATGTTGCCCAGGCTGCAGTGGTGCGATCAATGCAGCTTCAAATTCCTGGGCTCAAGCAATCCTCCCGCCTCAACCTTGCAAGTAGCTAGGACTACAGGTGTGTGCCACCACACCTGGCTAACTTTTTTATTTTATTTTATTTTATTTTTGTAGAGATGAGATCTCGCTATGTTGTCCAGGCTAGTCTTGAACTCCTGTGCTTGCAATCCTCCCTCCTTGGCCCCCGAGAGGTGCTGGGATTTTGCAAAGAAGTGTTAAAATACCTACACAACTGTTCATTGGACCAATTTGTGAGGGATGGTGAGGTATTTTACCCACCTCCAGCCATATAATCAGTAAAATATTATTTAGTTTGCTTTCTTATTTACAGAGATTAAGAGCTTCTAGCCGTTCAGTCGGATTCCATGTCTGAACTGATGACTTTATATTTTAACAATGAATTGCTGTGCAGTAATATCTAAACACATTTACTGGTGATATCTGTTTTTATGAGCATCTGTTCAGTGAACATTTATTGATCTTACCCGATTTATTGGATGTGATGGAGGAGAGAGCAGGACACAGAGTTGCTGATGAAAGAAGTGTTCAGAATCCTGGAGAACCAGGAGAGTTGGTTATGAGAAGCCCAGGGAGGAAAGGTCAAGAAAGAGGGCGTGGTTGGCACCCAAGAGGGTCCAGGAAGCAAGAACTGAACCCGACCTATGGGTTTGGAGCTGAGATGTCACTGCTGGCCTTGCTGGGAGCAGTGTCAGTTGAGTGCTGGGTCAGATAGATGTGGCTGAGGAGTGACTAAGAGGTGAGAAGTGACTAGACCTCCCACCCTTTTGAGAAGCATAGAAAAGCAAGAAAGGAATGAGCTTAGACAGCTTAACAGTAATATGAATGGGGCCAAGAGGTTTTTTTTGTAAGAGACTTCTGTGTTGTTTTTTCACGATAGGAAGTCAATTGTTTGACATTCTGTCTTCACAGAATAGAGTCCCCCCACCCCCACTTTTAAACATGCTTAATACTTCTTACAGTTGCATAGTTTTCCAGATATTCAAAGAGGTTTCACCTACATGATCTCATTGATCTTCCTGAGAGGATGGTACCAAATATTATGCCTGTTTATTTCTTAAATGAAAGCCTCAAAGCTCAGAGATTGTAGCTTAGAAATCACCCTGCTAACAAGTTGTTTTGTCACATGCTCTACCTAGCCCAGAGTTCGTGAACCTATATTCACAGCATTAACTAATCACGATTTGCCCCATATTTAACTGGTTATGCCTTGGTTATCTTAGAAAAGAACCCAGAGCATTTATGAAATAAAACTTGCAGGGCGATTAAGAAGCTTTTCAGGGCTGGGCGCAGTGGCTCACACCTGTAATCCCAGCACTTTGGGAGGTCGAGGCAGGTGGATCACAAGGTCAGGCGATCTAGACCATCCTGGCTAACACAGCGAAACCCCGTCTCTACTAAAAAATACAAAAAATTAGCCAGGCATGGTGGCGGGCACCTGTAGTCCCAGCTACTTGGGAATCTGAGGCACGAGAGTGGCATGAACCCGGGAGGCAGAGCTTGCAGTGAGCTGAGATTTCGCCACTGCACTCCAGGCTGGGTGACAGAGCGAAGCTCTGTCTCAAAAAAAAAAAAAAAGAAAAAGAATAAGTTTTTCAGAACCCCCTCTACCACCTCCTTCCATATCCTCCTGCACACACACATTGATCTCACGTGCCTTGCATATCACTGCTGCATATCTGTTTGTGTGCATGCATGTGTGCACGCACACACTCTGCCTACCCTGCATACACACCCTTGCTGCACACAAAACCTCAAATTCAGTTATCTTCAAATGTCATAATTAGATACACCTCAGTCCTAGTCTCAAGGGGCTCTTGCCCACAAAGCTTGGCCACCCTCGCTTTTCAATACTTTATTCTTTCTGGGATTTGGGCTTGGGGTAGAAAAGTAAAGTTAGGATTGATTTTAAAAGATCAGATGAGAGGTCATAAATAAATCCCTGGTATCAACAATAAACATTCAACTGATCATTACATTTTTGCTGAATTTGCTTTCTCTCTTCAAAAATGCAACCCTGTAGAACTTGAGTGAAACAGTTTTTAAGTTTGAACCTAAAGCCATAGTTGTTTGCATGCTTTGGTCCTTTAGGATATTTTTTGAGCAGCAAGGATTAACCATTCAGCATTGGGTTTTATCAGCACAAAGCTTGAATTATACTTTTTATTCTGGCCTGATCTCAGCCCTAAAATATGAAGCGAAGGTTCATAATGTTGATAATTTATTAGCTTTTGCAGAATGTCTGTGTGATATATCTTTGCTGTTTACCTGGTGCTATACATCTATTTTATCTTGTTAGCTCCTCTCCCCAACCCCCTACAACAAGAGTTAAATGTCTTTATTTCTCATACATATCAAAAACTCATCAAGAAAAAGGGGTAGCAGGCCGGGCGCGGTGGCTCAAGCCTGTAATCCCAGCACTTTGGGAGGCCGAGACAGGCGGATCACGAGGTCAGTAGATCGAGACCATCCTGGCTAACACGGTGAAACCTCGTCTCTACTAAAAAATACAAAAAAAAACTAGCCGGGCGAGGTGGCGGGCGCCTGTAGTCCCAGCCACTCGGGAGGCTGAGGCAGGAGAATGGCGTGAACCCGGGAGGCGGAGCTTGCAGTGAGCTGAGATCCGGCCACTGCACTCCAGCCTGGGCGACAGAGCGAGACTCCGTCTCAAAAAAAAAAAAAAAAGGGCGGGGGGAGGGTAGCGTATGCTTTTATGTCTGTGGAGTTTAGAATAGAACTTTGCATATTATTAGAAGCCTCATTTATAGAACATTCTTTATTATTAGCCCTTTTTCTGTTTTACACTCCACACATATTTTAGATTTGTTAATGTAATTAATACATATATATGTTATACATATGTCCTACATATATCCTTGTAGAGTCTTCACTTTCATATATTTCAGAGATTTTCTTAAGGAAAGAAGAATTAAAATATCTGGACTCCAATTATCTATGAATCACTTTTTGAAAAAAAATGTGGATAAGAATTAAGAGTGTGGAAGGCAGGGCCTAGGTGCTTGTGTAATTTCCTCCCGCCTTTGTTTTAGAATCAATATTAAGGATTTGGAAGGATAGGGAATATTACTATAATCAAGACAGTAACAAACAATCTAATGATATAAAGAACTAAATCTCATTATTCTTATTTGACTAAGACACATTATCTTTCAAACTTTAAAAATATCCCTGGGGCATTGGTAGATCTGGGTGAGTTTTTTGATGGTTGGACATGAATAAAAAAGGGCTAGAAATATAAGACCTCCTCACATAGACTTTCCTAGTCAATGTTGGTTGATTTTTGGCCATGTATACTTGGGCAAGTCCTGGAACAACAAGTACTTCTCTGAAAATGCTAACCACATGAGAGGAATGAAAGGCTTGAGCAGGAGGTATTGCTCCCACTAAAAAAGTTTCTATCAAATTAGGCTTTAGATTCTTAACCCCTTGCAAACTGGGCAGAAAAGTTCAATTTATTAATATTTCAATGTGTTTTATCTTCCTTATAAAGTACTCTGTACCCTGCAAATACATTTTTGCTCTAAGTCACTTTTATGAAACGAATTATAAAAACCCCATTAAATTAAAACAAATTCATAGAATATTAACCAAAAATGCAAAATTGTTGGTAATATATAGAAAATATCTAAGGAGATGCCACCTCTTTATAGATACTATATTTTGTGGTTTCAATATCTGTAATTGGTTAGCTCTGCTGTTTAGGCTTTTTGGGTTCATTGATATGTTTGATCCCCAATTAGGATAGGTAATTTGAGTGTTTCATAGTCACAGGCAACACTAACAATATCTGGTCAATTCATAATATAAACTGTTTGTCAAGAAGGGGTCTCAGCAAGAGTGGAAAGAGAACGTGGAATGACAAGTAAAACCAGTAGCAGAGCTCGTGGCATTTTTACTGAAAGTACACCCTAAACTGCATGTCGTTGTGCAGGTACAATTGCCATTTCAACTGGTACTTGAGCAATACCTCCTGCTCAAGCCTTTAAGTCATACCACACGTAAGGGTAGTATGCAGATATATGTTATTTTAAATTTTAATATGCTATTTCCTTCTGGAAAATAAATGTTTCTTGTCTTTGCTGCTTCAGCCTTTTTTCTTCTTCTCGACTCAGTAAGACTCTCCTCTAACGTTTATTCTCATTATTTTAGAGCTGAAGAGAACTTTGGAGATGGTCTAAGCCAGCGTCCTCCTTTTGTGACTGAAGAGCACAGGAGCAGACAGAGTAAATGTCTTGCCTGTGTCGTAGGGCTGGCTAAACAGGAACTAGAGTCTAGGTTTCTGAATTTATAATTAGGGAGTTGTAGTTGGACTCCCTAATTATAGAGGCTAAGGGCTTAAACACATAACTCCCAAAATTATGTGCCTGGGTACTTTGGGTATCACTGCCAACTCACAGGAGTTCTGTCTGCAGGATATTTAAAAATTTCAAAGGAAAAACAACAACATCTCTCAAATACTGTGCAAACTCCTACCTCTAGATAGTTCCCTTTTAAAAAATATTTGATTGCAATATATTTCTTTTGATAGTGGCATATTTTGCAGAGTCGAGGGTTTGGTGGGTACCATGATAACAAGCTGGTGAAAATCAGCTTGGGAGAGGAAATGAGGTTTGCGATGTTTAATAGGATCCTATGGTATGAGAGGTTGGCAGGGTACATGCACATCCCATTAGTAAGTAGTAGGAGTGATTTAGGAATAGAATAAAAGTACGATTTTTTTTCTTGAAATTATTATTTGTTATATTCTCAAATGTTGCTAAGTTGCTAAGTCAAAGGTAGTTATTCGTTTTTTGTTTGTTTGTCTGTTTGTTTTGAGACAGAGTGTCTGTCGCCCAGGCTGGAGTGCAGTGATGTGATCTTGGCTTACTGCCACCTCTGCCTCCTGGGTTCAAGTGATTCTCCCACCTCAGCCTCCCAGAGAGTTGGGACCACAGGCATGCACCACCATGCCTAGCTAATTTTTGTATTTTTAGTAGAGACAGGGTTTCACCATGTTGGTCAGGCTGGTCTCGAACTCCTGACCTCGTGATCCGCCCACCTTGGCCTCCCAAAGTGCTGGGATTACAGGCGTGAGACTCTGTGCCCAGCAGTTATTAGTTTTTTTGTACCAAACCACTTAATCAGTGGAACTCTAAGTAATTGCTCCTGCCCTGGGTCACTGTGCAGAAGTTACTGAGATGCTCTGATTTGAAAAGTTTGGGAACCTCTGACTTCCTGGGTAAAGCCTCTTACAAAAGGAAAGAGAAAGGAGGAGTAAGGGCAAATGGAATTAGGCATATTCAGCCACGAAGGGAAATGGAAAAATGCTCCCAAGATTATTCAATCTCTGCCTAGCTGGCACAATGGCTGCAACAGCAGATACTCAAGGCAAAGTTGCCGCCTGCCCAGTATTTGAGGAAGATAAATTATCAGGCTCCTGCTTCCAACGCCTTTTTATCTTAAGAACCTTTATGGGGATTGTTGGCTGTTCGTCACGTGCCCTACACTTAGGTTTCAGGCCCTATAATTAGATTCCGGGCAGTGTGGTTTGAGGGGATACTATAATGATGATAATACCAGAACACTTGGAGGTGAACTTGGAGCTCCAGAGGACATTACTATTCCTTATTCACCTTTCATAGATCTGCCTTTATTTTTCCTTTCTGAGTCATTTTTTCCCACGGCATCAATTCTCTAAAAACTGTGTGCCAATTCTTTTTAGTTTTTTTATTGTCTCACTTGTTTGTAGATCTTCCCAAGAACATGGTGGAGTGAACATTAAAAAATATGTATAGGAAGAATAAATATATTTTTAGAAGACTATAAAATTATAATTTGACATTAAAAATTTTGGAAACTGGAGAAGAAAAATAAGTCCAATATTTCTTCCTCACAGGTACTCTGAAAATTTTGAAGCCTAGGTAAGCCTGGCCTTTTGTTGCTAAGATTCTCTTCTCTGCTGGGCAAGGTGGCTCATGCCTGTAATCCCAACACTTTGGGAGGCCGAGGCAGGTGGATCGCTTGAGCTCAGGAGTTCGAGACCAGACCGGCCAGCATGGCGAAACTCCATCTGTACTAAAAATACAAAAAAATTAGCTGGATGTGGTGGCACGTGCCTGTAGTCCCAACTACTTGAGGGGCTGAGGCAGGAGGATCAGTTGAGCCTGGAACGTTGAGGCTGCAGTGAGCCAAGATTGTGCCATTGTACTTCAGCATGGGTGACAAAGTGAGAGCCTGTCTCCAAAAAATATATATATATTTTTATATCATTGCAAATGCATAGTGTTTATTCGTAATGGGTATTCAGTTTTGTATTCTGTTTTTCCTCCCACTTCAGGGAGGTGGTGTAGCGTAATGACTTAGATCCAAGCTTTGGTCTCAGACAAATGAGGTTCTCGTTGCAACGGTGAAACCAAGGGCAAAGAGCTTAAATTCTGAATCTCAGTTCTATACCTAAAACATGAAGATAATAATCCCTACTTCATAGGCCCTGTGAGGTTTATATAAAATATTTGTAACGTGTTTATTATAGTGTCTAGCACATACTAGGGACCAGTAAACAGTACTTGTTAGTATAAACATTTCCCCTTTGCCACATAGTCTTTCTGATCTTATTTTATTTTATTTTATTTTATTTTATTTTGAGACGAAGTCTTGCTCTGTCACCCAGGTGGTGGAGTGCAGTGGTGCGATTTCGGCTTATTGCAACTTCTGCCTCCCGGGTTCAAGAGATTCTCCTGCCTCAGCCTCCCAAGTAGCTGGGACTACAGGTGCCCGTCACCACACCCGGCTAATTTTTTGTATTTTTAGTAGAGACGGGATTTCACATGTTAGCCAGGATGGTCTTGAGATCCTGACCTTGTGATCTGCCTGCCTTGACAAAGTGCTGGGATTACAGGTATGAGCCACTGTGCCCAGCCATGACCATATTTTAATAACTGCATGATAGTGTGTCAGTTGTGTATACATTAATATTTGCATCACCATTCTAATTCTGGATTCTTAGGTACCTCTAAATTTGCACTAGAATTTTAAAACAGTCTTTAGTCATTCATCAGATTTACTAAATTCACACTATGTACAAGGACCTTGGCTTGCTGTTAACAAATGGTTCACAGTGACACTGTCCCTGGCCTTGAGGTGCTCACAGTCTGAAGAAGAGATGTGTACAAATAACTGTGCCCTGTGGTAAACACCATCAGTGTCCAACTTATTGAGAAAGTGTAGAGGAGAGAACAAAAATGTCAGACTCTGCCTAGAGAGCTCAGGGAAGTCAGGAGGGGGTTATAGGAGATAAGTGAGTTAATGTGGGTGGGGTCAGGTTATCAAGGGCTTTTTAAGCCATCATACAGATTGGGACTTCTATTCCCATTAAAATGGGAAAGCCAGTTTTATGAAGAGAATTGACCTTATCTGCATGGTATTTTAGCCTGTAGGGTACAAGATGGGGGCAGAGAGTCTAATTAGGAAGTTAAGGGATCCAGGTGAGAGATGGTGTGGCCTACACCAAGGGGGAGTGGTGAAGGTGTAAGAAGTGGCTGAATTTGAAGAAATACCCAGGACTCGAGGGGACAGTTGGATATAAAATGTCAGAGAGGAGTGAAGGATGGCCTCCCAGGCTGAGTGACTTGAGTGACTAGAAGGATAGAGTTGCCATTTCCAAACACAAGGAAGGATACAGGACCACCAGATTTGAAGATTAAATGGGGAATTGGGTTTTGGAATGTTACATTTGAGATGTCTTTTTTTTTTTTTAAGAGACGGAGTCTCACTCTGTCGCCTAGGCTGGAGTGCAGTGGCACGATCTCAGCTCACTGCAACCTCCGCCTCCTGGTTTCAAGCAATTCTGTCTCAGCCTCCTGAGTAGCTGGGATTATAGGTGCGTACCACCAATGCCCGGCTAATTTTTGTATTTTTAGTAGAGATGGGGTTTCACCATATTGGTTAGGCTGGTCTCAAATTCCTGACCTCAGGTGATCTACCCGCCTCGGCCTCCCAAAGTGCTGGGATTACAGGTGAGAGCCACCACACCTGGACTTGAGATGCTTATTAAACATCCAAGTCCAGGATGTTCAATAGGTAGTCAGAAGTAAGAGTGTGGAATTCACAGGGAGAGAAGTTTGTCCTGGAGTCATGTATTTGGGAAGTATTAATGTATTCATGGTATTTATAAGATGTTTTAAAAACATGGTACAGTTACTTCACCCATCATTATTACTATTACAACTCATGTAGAATTTTCTTTCATATTTTTATGTTTTATTTATTTATTTATTTTTGAGACGGAGTCTTGCTCTGTCATCCAGGCTGGAGTGCAGTGGCACGATCTCGGCTGTCTGCAAGCTCCACCTCCTGGGTTCACACCATTCTCCTGCCTCAGCCTCCCGGGTAGCTGGGACTACAGGCGCCCGCCACCACGCCCGGCTAATTTTTTTTTTGTATTTTTAGTAGAGACGGGGATTCACCATGTTAGCCAGGATGGTCTCGATCTCCTGACCTCGTGATCCACCCGCGTCGGCCTCCCAAAGTGCTGGGATTACAGGCGTGAGCCACCGCGGCCTTTTTTTATTTTTTTGAGACGGAGTCTTGATCTGTTGCCCAGGCTGGAGTGCATTGGTGCAACTTGGCTCCGCCTCCCGGGTTCAAGCAATTCTCCTGCAACCTCCGCCTCCTGGGTTCAAGCAGTTCTCCTGCCTCAGCCTCCCGAGTAGCTGAGATTACAGGCATGCGCCACTACGCCTGGCTAATTTTGTATTTTTAGTAGAGATGGGGTTTTACCATATTGGCCAAGCTGGTCTCGATCTACTGACCTCCTGATCCGCCCGCCTCAGCCCCTCAAAGTGCTGGAATTACAGGGGTGAGCCACCATGCCCAGCCATTTTTATCTATTTTTTAAAAATTTAAAGAAACTTTACAGTCACTTTGTTAAATTGATTTTTAAAAGTATGTTGGAAATTTTACTAGGAGACTATTTGGTAAATTGGGAAGACTTGGCATCTATAAAATGGATATTCTTATTCTTCAACACGTTATGTCGCTGTTTAGCTTTCCTTTATTTCTCTTAGAGTTCATTTTTCCCCCCAAATAGTTCACACACATTTCTAGATAATATTATTTCTATACTTTTTGTTGCCATTATGAATCCAGTCTTACTGGTATTCTGATAGTTTTGCCCTTATAAAGGAATTATATTGATATATTTGTATATGGTTACCTCACTAAAATTCTGGTACTATAAATAATATCGTACTTCATTCTTTTAATTTTTTTTGAGGGGGGGCTAGACATCTATAAAATGGATCTTATTTAGGAGAAATAGAATCATATCATCTACTTGAAATAATTTTTGTCTTTTTCCTTTTGGTGTTCGTGTCTCATTTCTGGTTCGTGCCAAGGAAAGAACTTTGAAATTAAGATAGGGAGTTACTATAGAGTAAGGAGGTAATTCATACCTAAAAGTCTAGTCACAATAAACTGTTTTTGTTTCATTTTCTTTTTTGGCTTATCCTAATTATTTTCTTTGCCATTTATTTTTTATTCTTTATTTTTTATTTTCTTGGAGACAAGGTCTCTCTATCACCCAGGCTGAAATACAGTGATGCAGTCATGGCTCACTACAACCTTGACCTCCTGGGCCCAAGCGATCCTCCCACCTCAGCCTTCTGAGGAGCTGGGACTACAGGTGTGCACCACCACACCTGGCTAATTTTTTAAAAATTTTTCTGTGGAGACAGAGTCTCACTGTGTTACTCAGGCTGGTGTCAATAATGGGCATTTTGAGTGCCTATAGTTTATATTTTCTAGATTTATAGTTTACCTCTAATAGTTGGTTTTTATGTGGTATATTTGGTTTTCAGCCAATTTGATCTTCCAAGGACTTAATCTGTGATTCCTTCATGAAGACCAGGGGGTGGGCAACTGTTCCAGCAGAATCAGTGTTTAATGCTGAAACAGATTAAATTCAGGAGATAGTATAAAATTAAGATATTTTAATCCTATAACTGGGTAAGACTCTAGATGAAAATTTTAAATCCAGCACCGCCTCTCCCCACAAAGTTCAATTAATGCAGTAAAAATGAATGTATGTTTGCCCAGAAATTATTAATTTATAACACAATTGATTTTTGAAAACTTTATTTTCAAATTAACATTTTTTCCAAATTTGAGTATTATATTTGTTTTTAAAAATCCTTATGAAAGCACTTTCAGTTCTGATGTGGATTCCAAATCATAAAACAACTTGCTGATGAAGCTTACATTTCTAGAATGCTTTATCTTTAGTTTTCAAGTTAACTTTGAGGTTTTATTTTCTGTTTGTCAAGTCAAGCCTCTTGTGACCTTTCTTCCTGAATGAGCAGAGCTAGCTATCTGAAATGTCAGGAGTTTGTACCACCAAGGGTAAATTTGCTGGAAAGCTTTTAGTTGGGCTGCACTGACTTGTTTAAATAGCCAAACACCTGCTAGGCAAGCCCTGCGCATGTGAGTGGCTATATATGTTCCTTCCTTTAGGATTTGCAAGGCTGGAGCACAAAGACAGCGATTGTTACCCAATAAGCAGTAGTCACACACTTCTACCAATCGCCTTAGGAGGGCTGGTTACCATGGAATCCACCATCTGCTCACTCCCCACCGGAATGTGATTATCCTTGCTGGGCTGGGAACTGGGGAAAGCAGGGGAGCCTGTGCTGGGTGAGATTATCTGCAATGGACCGGGTTAATGGGAGGCTTGCTTTGGCTCGCTGGAAGAACAAATGAAGGGAGTCTTACTTCAGCCATTTGTGACTTCTGGCCAAGAGGAATAAATTCAGCTTTTATAAGGTAAGTAACCCTAGTAATATGTATCCAGTTTGTAGTACATTTGTGTGAGGGCATTATCTCCATGTGGTCCAAGGAAAGTGAGCTCTAAGCTCTTTTTAAAGAAACCTCCAGCGTTATACACCTCTCTTGTATTGATTTTATGCAGTTCAATAATGCCTGTGCAATTACATGTTGATTTTGGAAAAAATGAAAAAAAATAATCTTTTAAACTGTTTTCTGCTTGTGAAATTGTTTTATGACTCCTGAAAGTGGCAAAAGAACAGTCATTTTTAATGGTTTTTCAGAATGAATTACACTGGTATCTTTCTGAAATACGCCCATAGCCCCAACGTGTTCAATGCCTGTTCTTATTATTTGAAAAAATAACTCAGGTCAGGGACGTTTGTAGGTTATGATTTAATTAATGATTATTCTGGCCCACATGACTGACCTACCATTACTAGCTGATGTTTTGAAATGTGATGTTTATGCAGTTTTATTTTGCAATGCTTTGGCACAAGTTTCAAGGGCCTGAGCATGTGGAAACAATGTGGCAGTGCTTTAAGGCATGCATGCAGGCACCGTGGTAAAGGGAGGGCAAGACGAGGAAGATCAGCTTCTATTTCAAGGGCTTCCTTTGTTTTTCTATTTCGACAGCCCCTTAAAATGTGTGTTGCATATTGTGAGCAGTAGAAGGAGATTTGGGTCCTAACAAACGGATGACTGACATTTTTCTGTGTGGCTAAGAGGTTGGTAGCTCAAACAAGGGACTTCTATGTCCTTTGTAAGGCAGCATTGTATCCCCTTCCCCAAAACTGTTCCCTAAAATATAAATGTGAAAAAACAAAAAGAGTGCTGTCTATATTTCTGGATACTTCTTTTGTGTAAGTTTTTTTTTTTTTTTTATCATTGAAACCATAGGGCCAGTGCTCTATGAGTCTAACTGGGTCTGCCATTTTTACTTCATAGAGGAAAGGTTGCAATGAAAGGCTTGGCTCATGCAGGTTCAGCCTTTCTAATTGTGCGGTGCTGCTGTCATCTTGAACATTCATGTCAGTGGCTGCCCAGAGAGTTAGAAAAGGTTATTGCTAATAGGCCCTAATTGTTTCATTTTCTATTTAAAATGATAATATAAAATTAGATAACCTCATATTAGTCAAGGACTCATGTTCTTACTTCAAGAACAGGTTTTTAGGCCAGACAGTTGCGAGTTCTTGATGTTAATTGTAGTTGACTTTAAAATTGTTACCCTCTTTTGTGCTTACTGGTGTTTATACATCATTATTACTACTTTTAAAAAGTTTTTTTCTTAATGTACAAAATTAGTTTAGCTACATACTAGCTCTAAGAAGCATGTTTTAATAATAGTAGATACATGTCTGCCTCAAAATTTCCTTAGCATAATCTAAAAATTTTTAAGCCAATGTAATAGTATTGGGATAATTTTTTTCACCCATAAATGTCAGCCTTGCATAAGCAATATAAGGCTTCGGAGGAAATTAGGTAATTTGAAAGTCTCGTGTGTGATTACGTACGTATTCATGTTGCTTTAATTACCATTATCTGAGAATCCAGAAAAAGGCTGTGAGTGAATAGGTCTGAAGTGTGTGGCATCTGGGTGCTTGGGATGTAGTTACCTAGAGCAATTGAGGTACGCTAGATAAATCTGTGCACTTCTCAAGTTCCTAGTGTTGGTGAATTTACTTGCTCTTTTCTTTTTGTTATTGAGGTAAAGTTTTAAGATTGTGTTTTTAATTGGATGTTAATGTTAGACAATATCTCAGCCTTTTGAGTATTGGCAGGCATGTATATATTTTCATGTGTGAGCATGTTACATTGACCAAGTTTCCAGAGCAACAAGTAATAAAACCACAGGTTTTTCAAAATGTTTTTAAAAAGCTTTGTCCAATCCACCACTAACAAGAAACTTAGTGGTTCTTGAGGGTAACCCTTTACAAAAATAGGTGAAAAGTGGGGCAGCAGGGACAGTCCCTAGAACATCTGTGATCCCAACCAGGGTACCTATGGGACAGGAGTGCACTGTCATATGACTGTCCTGCACATGAAGGACCTGGTGAGATGTCCACTTCCACTCACAACACTGTCAGCAGTGAGACCTGCCACCGTGCACACAACTTCTTACAGTAAGGAATTTAGGATTTAGAATGTACTGAATTCGCAGATCCACTGTGAAGCACTGCTTTCTGATTCTCACCATCCTTACTTGTTGGGGTGAAGAGAGTTGCTAGATTTCCGAGGTGTCTGTGCTTTCTTCCAACTTTTCCAACTGTCTGAGGGCTTGATGATTTTCAATTCTTCAATATAACTTAAGACCTTACTAAGTGATGAGTTTATATTTATGCTTGTAAATATGTAAAACTAACCTTATTTGGTTATTTCATGTAAAAGGATTGTGTAGATGACAATATGAAACTTTGAACAGAGTACTTAGAATGATTCAAATCCATGAACGTTGAGTAGGCAGCAAATCAGCCAGCATTAGTTCAGCACATACAATCAAATCTTTCTGCTCCTTTGACACATTATGCTGGAATGTTGCCTGACATAATAAATTCAGACATGTAAACTCTACACCTAATTAATGGCGATTAAATTTCTTAGTTTTTCATACTATGTTTTGTGGACACATTCATTCTGCCTAGCCTAAATTGAGTCCTTCAGTTTCTTTGCTTTGAGGTACAGATTTATAATCCATTTTTTGAAGTAAAGTATTTTTGACCATTGTGGTCCATTTGGCCCTAGAGCTGTCTGAGATGATGGAATACGAGGGATCTGAAGTGGAGGAGCACCTGCAGATGCTGTCATTGCTAATGCTGCTATGTTCACACGTCCTTGGGATTCAATCTGTTCGCATTTTTCATAATTTTAAGAAATAGATGTACTGAAAATTGCCCTTTTGCTGTCTCCCACAATGCCATATTACCATGGGTGCAAGAAATGCGTGGAATGAGTTAATTGTATGCATCAGCACAATTTTGCATTGCTGCGTTAAATATACATTTACAGGATGGGGAGCCTGGAAAGCATGCGTGTAAACGATGTGAACTTACACAAAAGCTATAGCTCAAAGCTGGTTTCATTTGGCAGGATTTTTCTCTATATGTGTGCCAGTTGATTTGAGTATCGGCAGCTGTTTCTTCTGAGTTGTCGTCGTCTTCTGTTTTTTTAACTGCTCTTGAGCTTCTGTAAACTAAAAAGGCAAACTTTCCATAAATTGGCAATGAGTGCGTCTATACAGGTTGACGTAGATTGTTGGAACAGCTTCTGTATGGCACTTAACCTTTTCTTGCTCAGTTACTGGCACTTTAACCCCAGAAATAGCTTGATGGAGTTACATGAGGGTGCCTAGCATACCTTATTCTTAGAAAAGTTCCATGTTTTACAAATAACCGCCACTCTGTATGACTAATTGTTCTTTTGTAACAAACCTGTTGAATTACTGACTTCCTGTGTAAGTAATAGTTCCTTCCTTCCTTGTCTGCCTAAATCCTGTATTCTTTTTTTATTTTTACCAATTTACTCGTCCTTAACTCAGATTAATGAAATTATGAGATGTAGTATGTTCCCATAAGGCAAACAGACTGAATCTCTGGGATGTTTTTAGATCCCTGTTATACATCACTAGATGTTTATTTTCACATAATTTAAGGGTGCCAATCTAAACAGGATTGTCTGCTTTTTAATGCCCTCAGTTTAGAGAAGAACCTGGAGCCCATAAAGATTAAGTAGCTTTTCCAAGGTCAGGAAACCTGTGAGTTACAGAAACAGCTAATGTTGGGTATTGCATGTTGAATGCAAACACGTAGGGCAAGATCAGCTTAACATCCTACATTGTTGTCCTTAAGTGGAGCACAACATTGGGGTGTTACCCTCAGATTCCACAGATGAAATGTTCAGTGTGCCTAGGTGGAATACACCTTTGAAAGATGATTTTCTCTGTAATCAAAGTCATAAGAAAGTTTGTCATTATACATACCAAGCTTTTACAAAACATAACTGCCAAGCCAATTGGACACTTATGTTTCTCAGCTTGCAGGCATTCTCCCTTCTAGCCCTATCTATATGTGAAGTAAAATGATCAGAGTGCTGCCTAGTCATTGTGGATCCCAGAGCAGGTAGGGGAGGGAGGAGCCTGAGGAACGACTATGGTCCACTCTAGGACATATCTGTCAGCTGGGCAGCATATAGCATTCCTGTTGTGGGTTAGTACAACTTTCCTGTGGACCTTTCCCGCAGGTATACGACCCGCACTTGTATACTTAATCGGCCTTTCCTCTGCTCCCTGCACCAACCCACAGGCACCTCCTTGCTCAGGACCACCCTACCCGCTAAGGAGACATTCACTGTCTTCAGTATTAACATTGCATTCATTCATCAAATATTTCTTGCACGTTTACTCTATGCCATTCCTATTGCAGATGTGGAGGATACGGCATTAAGCACAATGGGCAAGATGTTAGTGAAATTTACCTAGTAGTGGGAAGAGACATAATACAAAAGTAAAGAGATAAGTAAACAACTTAATTTCAAATAGTGGCAAGTATGTGATGACAAAATGGGCTGTGTTAAAGAGGGAGTTGAGGGTGGCAAACTTTAGATTGGGTAGCCAGCAGATGTTTATCTAGGGCAGTCCCATATAAGCTGAGACGCAAATGATAAGGAACCAGCCACGTGTAATCTGGTGCAGTGAAAGTGTGTTGCTGTTATCCTCAATTTATGGAGGTAGAAATAGAGGAAAGCCAGTCATCAGGATGGTATAACAATCATGTTGAGTGAGTGCTACAAAGCCATACTGCATGTTATCTTTACTTCTCTTTCAGGACTTAATCCCGAGTGTGTGTTCGTTTTCAAAGTCACAGTTTATTGGGAGAGCACAGGAAAGCATTTACCAGTGGTTAAGAGCAGCAGTTTTAAAGTTGAGCAGACCTGGGGCTAGGCTGGTCTCTCATACTAGCTACCTGGATGTCTCTAGGCCAGTCACTTAACTTCCTTAAACCCCATCTTCCCCATTTGTTAGAACTTGTGAGGTTATCCTGGGTATTAAGGAGGTTATGTTCAAAAATTCAAGTTGTTCTGACAATGATGGGGATTACTGTGATGTTCTCTTAGGGGCATCAGTAATAATGCCTGAATGTTGAAATATTTGCTACTCTTGGCAGTGAAAGCTTGGTAGGACTATCAGCCCACAGATTTATGTATTCAGCAAATTCTTTCTTGGTGTTCACTCTGCCCTTGCTAGATTCTGGGTGAAGAGCAGGACCAAGACATGCTCTGCACTCACACAGTGCTCAGCTAAGAGTATCATTTGCATTCAGTGTGATTGACATAGCAGAGGAGGGATGAAAGGTACAAAGGGGATGGGTTCCTCGGCTGTGCACGTGAGGTGCAGCTGGGAATTCTGATCTGAGGATGCTAAAGCAAGGAGTTATGATGGGCCAGGAAGTGCAGTCTTTGGGCTAAGGCAGGGCAGGATATGCAAGTGGAGATATTGCCTTGCACAGAAGTTTGTACTGTATCCTGTAAAGAATGAGGAATGTTTGAATAGTTTTAAAACATTTGGGAATAGATCTTCAGTTTTATAGTCTGAAAAAGATAACTGACAGTTTAAATGATGGAAACATGGGAGGGAACAATCTCCAAGGACGCCGGAATTCTCTTCTTTATCTTTTTCATCCACAGCACGTGGACTTTTTCTTTTATTATCACCACCACAATATAGTTGTCATATCTTATTTTTGGTATTTAGATTCTGAAGTCAGCACAGAAAGTGAAACTTGGATGAAGTCAAAAAAGCTCTTGAAAAATCCCTTAGGAAGGCATAGGTTTGTAGATCAACTCTCTTCTTCTTAAGTCCAAGACTGTATGTGTGTTTTTTTAGCATTAGAAGATTGCTGCTTCTTGGGTTGAGCATGAGATATAATTATTACTTTGCTTGCATTTAGAGGTCATGCTGTATGAAATAGAGTCCTAGAATTTAGCTCAGAGTGCTGAGACCTCACACTTGGAGAGTCACCAAGTGACTCATGTGAACCAAGAGGAATTGCAGGAGCAGCAGGTTCATGATTTCTGTCTTACTCCCACTACAAGGCACATGAGCATTGGGTCAGATTGCCTGAACAAGTTAAACTATTGCACCTGCGTTTGGGTGCATGCACACACACTATCACACACAGCTGTTTTCCGTGTCTGCAAAGTGTATATAGTTCACTTTGAGCAAGTTTAGATGCAACTACTCTAATTGCAATATATACCAACTGTTGGTGTTTTCTATATGTCAGAGGCTGCAAAGTATATTCATCCACCTAATGGTTAACTAATATTTGAGATAAGAGATTTATCTTCATTGAAAAAGTACAAATGTTGTTAGGAGGTATAGTACCTAGGATTTCCAAGTTCACCAACATTAAATGATGAACCAGGAAAAATACCTCGATCTGTTCTGGCCTCAATTCTATGTTCTTAACTTTTATCCTCTATTTTTTGTGAGTTAGCCATTCCATTAACCTAGGCAAAATAATAATATAGGAAACATAACTACCACAGTAGCAGCGAGAGTACAGAAATAAGACTCTAAAGAGATGAAAAGAGAATTAATGAGAAATGTCTTTAAGAAGTCCTCAGGGTTAGTCATTGTCAAAGAACATAAACGGAGGAAGAAGACACCATTGACTAATACATGAAAAAAATTATATACAACTTGTAAGCAAAGAAATACACAAAATATTCATGCTTATATCGGCAGAAATTTTCCAAATGCTTATATTTTGGATTGGCACCCTTGTATACTTCAGATGACACTGTAAACTGATGGAGTTTTTTGGAAAACAATTTGGTAAATACATTTGATCTTAATCAGAGAACACATGGTTGCAAGAAATAGAATCCCCCTGTAATTTAAGAGAAAAGAGGATGTATAGAAACAACACAATCGTGTCTCATGGAACCCAGGGGCAATAAATTCATCCACGCCTCTCAAGAAGCTGGACCCTGGACAGCTACATCTCAGTCCCTCTGGGTGTGTGACCTGTCAACCCCACTACTCTGCCGGTGTGCCTCATGCTGTTTGCACTGGCCTCTTAGGATCCCTCTGTGAATGGCAGAAAATGTGGCCACCTCTAATCTCAGATTACATCCTTTCCAGTGCTCAACAGAAACACACAGTTCTAACTACAGATACCCTGGAGAGACTCCAATGGGCTAAGTTTTGGTCATTGATTACCTTTGCTAGTCAGCTGTGGCCATGGAACATAGGAGTCACTTGGCCTGTAATAAGCAAGTAGAATACAACTACTACCTTATCAATAGCTCTAAAAATGTTTTTCACTCTTATAATTCCAATTTTAGAAATCAACCACTAGTAAGTTGCTGAGTGATTCAGTGAATGATTTATCACATCACATCAGGTGTTTTGGTGGGAATGGGAAGAAGTGGGAAGCTAGTAACATGTTCAACAATAGGAAAATAGCTAAATAAATTACTATACATTCATTGGATTGTAAGTTATACAACTACTAAAACATCTTCACAAAATGTGGGAAAATGCTCATGACAAAATGTTAAATGTATATAATGTTGTATATGCTATGTTATGCTTTTTATATAACAATAAAATACTAGAGGGAATTACTAGAAATTCTAGTAATAACACTAGTTATTTCTAGATTTTAGGATCACTTTTGTTTTGTTCTTTACAAGTTTTTTGTAGATTTTAAATAATGAACAATGACCTTATAGGAATTTTACTATAATAAAACAGTGAACTAATATAAAATGCTCCAAAAAGACATTATAATCTAGTAGGGACGATAAACCTGTTGTAAGTAATAGTAACCAATGCAGGCTAGTATTTAATTTGTGTTATAGATTGTATAGTAAGAACTTAAGGATGAATTTCCTAGTAATTAGACTGTTTTACACATGGAATGTCCTGTTCGAGAACTATTTTCCTATCACTGGTGGTATTTAAATATAAATTAGACAGACACTTTGTAAGATATATTGTAGAGAAGATTCATCTATCAGGTATGTGGAAATAAATGACTTCAAAAGTATTCAACCCCAGTGTTCTGTTGGGAATGTAGAATTTACTTTGGAAAGATTATTTTTAAAGTGCTCAAGTATTAGGGGAAGATACTGTAATAATACAAGCTGAGTACCTTTTATGAAAGAGATGTGAAATTATATAGAAGTCATCAGAGTCTGTAGAATTAAGCAGGAGGATTGAGCCAGATCTTGAAGAGGGTGATAGGCAGGGACTAGATTATAAGAGGCAAGTTATTTTAAGGCTTAGGTAGTAATTGGTGCTAAGGCAGAGTTAGGATTCAGCCAGTTATGGATGAGGGATAGTAACCAAATTGCTTGCCAAATGGCAGAGGCATTTATTTTCCTTGTTCACTCTCTAGTGAGATGAGCATGAAGTGGTATAAAACTTAGATTGAACAAGAGAGCAAAGGGAAGCAACCATGGTAAATCTGTGTGTTTGTGGGCTTAATTATATTCTGGGAAGAAAAACTTTAGGGTCATCTGTGTGAGTTTTTTTTTTTTTTTTTTTTTTTGGACAGAGTCTCACTCTGTTGCCCAGGCTGGAGTGCAGTGCTGCCATCTCGGCTCACTACAAGCTCAGCCTCCCAGGTTCAAGCAATTCTCCTACCTCAGCTTGGGACTACAGGCGCCCGCCACCTCGCCCGGCTAATTTTTGTATTTTTTTTAGTAGAGATGGGATTTCACCATGTTAGCCAGGTGGTCTTGATCTCCTGACCTCGTGATCTGCCCGCCTCGGCCTCCCAAAGTGCTGGGATTACAGGCGTGAACCACCGCGCCCGGCCTGATTGGTGTGATTTTTATGTTTTGGTGGTTATGTTAAATGATGGCATTAATAGTACATTAACAGCTGTGCTATAAAAATCAATCTACTTATTTAGCTCACACGTTAAAATTCTTTGAAACTGCACAGAACTATAAAGAAACCGGGAACTTTTAGTCTTACTGTATGTTATGTGATCTTTTTTTTAAGTAAAGCAGTATTAAAAGTGTATTTTTTCTTTTCATTAGAAAAAGTCCGTCTACAACCATACCACCCTGAATGCATTCGATCTTGTCTAATCTCAGAAGATGAATTTCCATGAAGAGTAAGCTGATTTTAGAACCGAAACTCAACTTAGCATTTCGTGTGAAGCTGATTGTTCCCCCTATTTAAAAAAACATGGAACAGATGTAAAATTATTACTATAAAATCATTAATATTGCTTTTCTTTGAATTATTCTTTTTTATGATTGTGTACATGGAAGTCTTTTCTGTGATGCTTCTCAAATTCTGAACAAATTCTGGTGAGTGATCCTAAACTGAAAGTTGTAGCTGGAACTTTGAGGGCTGGAAAAAGTACAGTGCTTGTGGCCGGGCGCAGTGGCTCTCGCCTGTAATCCCAGCACTTTGGGAGGCCGAGGCTGGTGGATCATCTGAGGTTAGGAGTTTGAGACCAGCCTGGCCAATATGGTGAAACTCTGTCTCTACTAAAAACAAAAATTAGCTGGATGTGGTAGCACAAGCCTGTAATCCCAGCTACTCGGGAGGCTGAGGCAGGAGAATCGCTTGAACCTGGGAGACAGAGATTGTGGTGAGCTAATATCATGCCGTTGCACCCCAGCCTGGGGGACAGAGTAAGACTCTGTCTCAAAAAAAAAAAAAAAAAAAAAAGAAGTAGAGTGCTTGTTCATGACTCTGAGCTCATTTAGTCTCAGTCTTCGGTTTCTGGTGCTCCATCACTTGGGACTCACATGCCAAGTCCTTATCAGGTTTTGTCACTGTCCCCTTGTCGCAGAAAATTGTCAGGGTAGTGGTTTCATCTCTTGGAAGGACCCAGGTAGGTGAACAGCCAGTAAATCCAATAGCTTGCCTGCCTGAAATGCACAGTTGATTGGAGACAGGCTGCTCCAGGGCCCACCTCTTTCTCTCCTAGAGAGCATATGTGTTTTAACAGTAGGAAAAATTAAGTTATTTTGGCCACATGGAAGTGAAGAGCCTGTATTCTCAACCATCCAGAGCTATTTCTCTTAATTACTCAGCGGCATAATACCTTTCAGAAAGGCTTTTTATTGTTTGTAAACCTTGGCAGAAATAGGGAAGGGCATGGCATCTGCATAAAATTTCTAGTGGTGAACAGATTAGATGGAGTCTCCTCACATCCAAGTTAGGTAGATTTATATACTTATCCAGGCAACCTGGACATTCATTTAAGCATTTAAGGGTTTATGTCCAAAGCTTTGCTGGGCCAATAAAGATACAGTCTTGCTTTCAGTAAGCTTACTTTAGAAACTACAATATATGATGCAAGGTCATAATACTGTACAAAGGTACATGCAAAGTGCTGTAATTGCGCAGAGAGAAGGGAGGACTCATGGCCAGGCCAGAGAATCAGAAATACATCACCTTGGAGATTTTAGGAGGAAGTAAGATCTCCTACATGGTGAAGGGCATTTCATATCAAGGGAACAGCACACATAAAAGCTTGAAAACTGTGAAAGCATCGTATTTGTTTAGAATACAAGAAATTAGTTTAACTAGAGTATTGGAATTAGGTGTAGGAGTGGAAAGGTTGGAATCTGTAAGATACATGGCACCAGATTATGTTAGTCTAAGCTGTAAGTTAGGTGTGGGACATGATCCAGTAAGCAGTGGAGGGAGCTCTCTGAGAGTTTTAAGCTGCCAGGCAACATGGTTCTTTATACATTTTGGGAATATGACTCTGATAGAACTGCGGAGGAGGGGCTAAGGTTGCAAGGTGCAGGAGCCTTGGCATTTTGATGAGGAGCAGATGGTACAGGAGAAAGATGATGAGTCCTCTGAGTTAAGACTGGCACAAGGATGTAGAAGAGAGAAGGAATTGAGAAATTTATAGAATTAATTGGATGTGTAGATGGGATAAAGGAGTGGAAAGTGTCAAGAACAGCTCTGAAGTTTCCAGCTTGGATAGCTGACTAGATGATGCATCATTGGCTAATATAAGGAATAATGTGGGGGAAGCAGACTTGGATCCTATGTTTGACTCAGGAACTCTAGTAAATTCCTCATCACCGGTTTATAATAACTGGTTTAAATGTATGTATGAAATTTGTATTCTTGGCCGGGCGTGGTGGCTCACGCCTGTAATCCCAGCACTTTGGGAGGCCAAGACAGGCGGATCACGAGGTCAGGAGATCGAGACCATCCTGGCTAACACGGTGAAACCCCGTCTCTACTAAAAATACAAAAAATTAGCCGGTGTGGTGGCTGGCACCTGTAGTCCCAGCTACTCGGGAGGCTGAGGCAGGAGAATGGCATGAACCTGGGAGGTGGAGCTTGCAGTGAGCCGAGATCGCACCACTGCACTCCAGCGTGGGCGATGGAGCGAGACTCCATCTCAAAAAAAAAAAAAAGAAAGAAATTTGTATTCTTTACAATTTTGCAAATAAATGCCATAGAAATCCAATATATTCATGTCTGATAAACAGTATTAGCTTCCATTTTATGAAAACGTAAAGTGTAACAATAAAAAGAAAATCAAATATTTCAAAACAAACTCCCATTTTCTCTTCATACATCACACTTCAAATTCTACAACTCTTTACCGTTTAAAATTAATTGTTGCCTATCAACAGGTGGCTCTACCCTTGCTGTGCGGTGAAAGCAGAGAATAAAACAGGGATCTTTTGAGCTCACAATATAACTTGGAAAAACTAATGGATATATATTCATGTTATCCAGTCAGTCAAGTAGTTTGTTTAGTGATAGACATTTCAGTTATACAATACAGAAACAGTGTGTGAATGTTGAGGCAAGAAATGGCCATAAGATGTTGGTTTTCTTATGTGTGAAGTGGTTGAATGTATGAAGTGGTTATGTATGAATGTAAGAAGTGGTTCAGTGTTAATTGGGCTTCTTAACTATAATACCACTTTTCCAATAAACCTTTTCCCTCAGCCACGTTAGTCTTCTCTGAGCTCTTGGAAACGCTCATGATTTTTATCTGTCATTAACGAGTTGGCTCTTGTCTTGTCTCTCTCCCCAAATAGATTGTGTTTCTAAGGCCAGGAAACTGTTTCTTTTTGTTTTGAGACAGGTTCTTACTCTGTCTCTTGGGCTGGAGTGCGGTGGCATGATTGTGGCTCACTGCAGCCTCGAACTTCTGGGCTTAAGCAATCCTCCTGCCTCAGCCTCTTGTGTAGCCGGGACTACAAGTGTACACCATCATGCCTAGCTAATTTTTTTTTTTAACAGAAGGATGTATTTTATTAAAGGATTATTTTATGTATTTATAAAAATTCAGTGTAAGACAAAGTTAACATCTCAAATCAACAGCCCGAATTGCAGATTGTTTACTAAACATTGTTGGGAAAGTGTACTATCCATTTGTTTAAAAGGAATACATACCTTAACTAAAAATAAATTTCATATTGCTAAATGCCTAGCTAATTTTTTGTAGATATGTGGTTTTCGCCATGTTGCCCAGGCTGATCTTGATATCCTGGACTCAAGCTATCTGCCCGCCTCAGCCTCCCAAAGTGTTGGGATTAAAGGCTTAAGTCACCACTTCCAGCCCCAAGAACTATTTTACTCACCTTATATCCCCAGCTTTTGGCTCAGCACAGAACCTATACTAACATTTAGATTGAACAGAACTAAGGCTAAAGGAAAACTTTAAAGGAACTTATTAAAATTAGCAATCCCATTTCAACAATGGGAAGATAAGGAGGGGCACCACACCATGGCATTAGAACAGGGACGATACCACCTCACTCCAGTTCCACTGTCCCTGCTTCTGGAAAGGGCCCCACTCCAGTAATTATTTCACAGCTCCTGCTCAAATCTTATGGTTCTTGCTCCACTCTTGTCCAGATTTCTCTGATTAGATTGGATGCTGTTGAAGGTCATGGGTTTTTGTCCTGGTCATCGTTGTGCTCCCAGATGATTGCACGAAGCCCAGCACATAGAATGTGCTAGATAAAGCACCTAATGGAAGCAATGAGGAAAAGAATGAGTCTTAAGCCGACTTCTTAAAGTGTTTGAGAATCACTAAGGAATTTGAAAGGTATCATAGACAGTAGGGCTGAGTTACAATCAACAATAATCTTTTTAAATGAAACCAAAGTCTTATTTTAAAATACATATTTGTTTTGGTTTGAAAATCTGCTTTCCTGCCTGTCCCTCCTGTTCTTTTCAGATATCTGCACTGACATTGAGCATTGCACATGCTGTGCCACTTCAAACAACTTCATTTCCTTGTTTCCTCTTGAATTAATTATGAATTGCCTGTACCTCCTTTTACATAAGTAATAAAAGAGACATGGGCAGATGGAAACTATTTTTGCAGGTATATGTAGGTACTTGTGTCTTTTGAATATAAAAATGATCAGGGATGGATACGGACCAAAATCCCACAGAGGAAGATAGGATAAATTGAAAACTGTGGTTCTGAATGCAATACACCTTTTTAAAGGGCAGGCAAATAAGCTTTAAACAAACGTGACAATCATATTGAAGAAGTTGAACCCAGTCTTCAGTCAGTAACTTGATTTTAATAAATAACAAACTGTTAACCCAAATTAGTGCATGATGTAATAACTAAAATTGCCAAAAGCAAAGCCATTCTCAGAAGCCAGGAGAAAAATAACAATAATCGGGGGGTGGGGGGCCGGGCATGATTAGAATTAGGTAGCAAACTGGAACTAATTTCCCTTTTGCCTTTTAGACAGGATCTCACTGTTGTCCATGCTGGAGTGGAGTGGCGCAATCACAGTTTACTGCAGCCGTCACCTGGTCAGCCTGCTGAGGCAGGAGGATTGCTCCAGGTGCACGCCACCATGCCTGGCTAATTTTTTAATTTTTTTTTTTTGTAGGGAGGGAGTTCCACTCTGTTACCCAGGCTGGTCTTGAACTCCTGGGCCTAAGTGATCCTCTTATCTCAGCCTCCCACAGTGCTGGATTACAGGCATGAGCCACCATGCCTGGCCTAACTTCCCTTTTTGAGTTGTGGTTAGTATCATCAATATTTCCTATTTATTTTGAGTATCCATGGACTTTTAGACAGCATCTCGATTAATAGGAATAATGGTAATGGTGACACTGACAGAAGTTATCTGTTGTAAACATATATGCTTACATTGATGCATATGTAAACTGTAAAATGTAGTTTGATTCTGGGACATCAACTATGATACTGAAAATTTCGTTAAACTAAGGATGCCATTAAATTCTAACGTAAAAGTAATGATAATTTAATAAGGATATATGTGTAAAAAAATTAATCTCCATATAATAAAGACACAATTTTTTTTTAGACTTCGACCAGAAAAAAATGACTTTAAATTATAAAATCCAGTGCTGAAGACATCATTATCTCAAGCACTCACAGTAGCAGGTAAATTGAAACAGCAATTGAGAAGGCAGCATGGCAATACCTATTTCACACTAGAAAACTGTGTATCGTCCACCTGTGACGCTTGGGCAAGCTATCCTAACCAAAGAGCTCTATGCATAAAGTATGAAATGATGAAGCAGTCTGTTGGCACTTTTGGCGTAAACTCTCACATTTAACATAGAATAAAGTTTTATTTTAACAGAATAAATATCTCAGTCAGGTATGGCGGCTTATGTGGTAAAATCCCAGGGTAGTTATTAGGTGAATTGTTTGTAAATGATAAGAGTAAAAATTGGCCAGGCGTGGTGGCTCACGCCTGTAATCCCAGCACTTTGGGAGACTGAGATGGGCAGATCACGAGGTCAGGAGATCGAGACCATCCTGGCTAACACAGTGAAACCCCATCTCTACTAGAAATACAAAAAATTAGCCAGGCGTGGTGGTGGGCACCTGTAGTCCCACCTACTCAGGAGGCTGAGGCAGGAGAATGGCATGAACCCAGGAGGCGGAGTCTGCAGTGAGCTGAGATTGCAGCACTGCACTCCAACCTGGGCAACAGAGCGAGACTCCGTCTCAAAAAAAAAAAGAACAAAAATTGTTTTCTGGTAAAATGCCACTGATCTATGAAGGTACCAAAAGTTTAATTCATTATTTAAATGAGGAAAAGAATGGGAAACTTGGTACTTTGATTTAAGATGGTAATTTTATCTAATGAATATATACCTAAGACATAATATTGGGAATATCACTCTGTGATACTGTAGTATATCTGGAAATGACCATAATTTAAATCGGGCAATTTCAGGTCTAACGTAGTTAGTGGGTACCCAAAAAGTTCCTAGATGCTTAGTAAAGCTTCTTTATTAACACATTCAAATCAGCAAATATTTGTGTGCCTTCTTCGTACTTTGTGCTGAGCTTATTTTGGGTGCGCGAGTATAATTATAAAAATAGTTTTGTTAAACTGTTAGGTTAATTCTAATTGTTCTCTGTGTTAAATGGCATTCCATTCATCTTTATGCATAGAGCTCTTTGGTTAGGATAGCTTGCCCAAGCGTCACAGGTGGACGATACACAGTTTTCTGGTGTGAAATAGGTATTGCCATGCTGTCTTCTCAATTGCTGTTTCAATTTACCTGCTACTGTGAGTGCTTGAGATAATGATGTCTTCAGCACTGGATTTTATAATTTAAAGTCATTTTTTTCTGGTCGAAGTCTAAAAAAAAATTGTGTCTTTATTATATGGAGATTAATTTTTTTACACATATATCCTTATTAAATTATCATTACTTTTACGTTCGAATTTAATGGCATCCTTAGTTTAACGAAATTTTCAGTATCATAGTTGATGTCCCAGAATCAAACTACAGGATTAGGTAGTCTTCGTATCTAGACTGATGTGTAGAAGATATGCCAGGCACGGCTGCTTGCTCCTGTAATCCTAGAATTTTGAGAGGCCAAGGCAGGAGGATCGCTTGAGCCCAGGAGTTTGAGACCAGCCTGGGCAACAAGATGAAACCCTGTCTCTACAAAAAAATTAGCTTCGCATGATGGCATGTGCCTGTAGTCCCAGCTACTTGGGAGGCTAAGATGGGAGGATCACTTGAGCCTGAGAAGTTGAGGCTGCACTGAGCCAAGACCGTGCCGCTGCACTCCAGCCTGGGTGACAGAATGAGACCCTGTCTCAAAAAAAAAAGTTTTGGAAAAATTCAACTTGAAATCGTTTTGGAGATTCCCCGCCACCCAACCTCCAATATCGTTAGTGTTTTTTTGCATGTAACATTTACTGTTTATTCTGCCTACTTTCTGCCATCATCATAGTTTTAACATTGGTGCTATAGCATATTTATGTCAGCTTTATGACTTACTAAGTTTTAGGACTAACTTCAGGATTGACATGTGCAGATGACATGTACGAGATTCTTGTGAAAGACTATCTGTCTAGGAACATGACTACTGCTTACATTCTAGGAAATGCCTTCTATGGAGCAATGTTCTATGAAGGGTGGTGTGCCCTACAGTGTGCAAAAGATGAACGCTTGGAGAGCAGGAAGTACGTACTAGACCTTGGAGTTCAAAACCAGCCTGACCAACACAGAAAAACCCCATCTCTACTAAAAATACAAAATTAGCCGGGCGTGGTGGCACATGCCTGTAATCTCAGCTACTTGGGAGGTTGAGGCAGGAGAATCGCTTGAACCGGTAGGCGGAGGTTGTGGTGAGCCAAGATAGCGCTATTGCACTCCAATCTGGGCAACAAGAGTGAAACTCCGTCTCAAAAAACAACAACAACAACAAACCAGCCCTAGCATTCCAAATATTTTTGTTCTTTTTCTGGTACTTTTTTTCCATCTATGTGTCAGATACATCTAATCTATATGGTATATGTGTGGAATTCTGAGGAGAGAGAGTGGACAATGCAAGCTCATTTGTCTGTTTTTGTGTCCATGGCATTTTAGATAGTGGAATTCTGGCAATACTTGGTAATAAGTGACCACAAACATAAGTTAATTAATGGCACGATACTTAAACAAGATGTGAGACTAAAGATATTGCATCTTTTTCTTTACAAAAAAAAAAAAAAAAATGGGCCGGGCACGGTGGCTCACGCCTGTAATCTCAGCACTTTGGGAGGCCGAGGCAGGCAGATCACCTGATGTTGGGAGGTCGAGACCAGCCTGACCAACATGGAGAAATTCGTCTCTACTGAAAATACAAAAATTAGTCAGGTGTGGTGGTGCATGCCTGTAATCCCAGCTAGTCGGGAGGCTGAGGCAGGAGAATCGCTTGAACCCGCGAGGCAGAGGTTGCAGTGAGCCCGAGATCATGCCATTCACTTCAGCCTGGGCAACAAGAGCAAAACTCCATCTCAGAAAAAAAAAAAAAAAAAAAACCCTGCCCCCTACCCCCGCCATGTGGCCATTTGCTAACTTTCATGTGAAGACAAGTGTCTGTCAGTAAATATTTTAGCAGGTTCTTACTTAGCAGATATATTTGGAAAACACAGTCTGTCCCTTTGAGGTACAGGTAACATCTGAATGAGTTAGAAAGTAACTGCAATCAGGAGCAGCAGAAAAGTACACTATAGACAGAGTATTTCTGAAATGATTGGAAATGTTCCATTATTGTATAATTTTATCACTACAATGGATGTATCTTTTATTTTTAAAATCTTATTTTTAAAAAAGCTTTTTTCTGCAAGTATACTCAAACTTACATACAGATCTTTTTAACTATCTTTTAAAGTCTTTGGCCAGGTACACTGGCTCACACCTGTAACTCCCCGCAATTTGGGAGGCTGAGGCAGGAGGATCACTTGAGGCAGGAGTTCGAGACCAGCCTAGGCAACACAGCAAGACCATGCCTCTGCTTAAAACTAAAATTTCTTTTTAAATAAACGAATACAACAGCTTTAAAGAGATTTTAAATGTTTTCGAGTTTTAGCATTTACCTTAAAAGATTTAAAAAAAACAAGCAGATTCAGTCACATTGTTCTCTTAACAATAATATTTTTACCTTTACCTTGCCCTATTTTAAGTTCTATTGTGGGGTTGTTTTTTTTTTTTTGAGATGGAGTCTCGCTCTGTCACCCAGGCTGGAGTGCAGTGGTGTGATCTTGGCTCACTGCAAACTCTGCCTCCCAGTTGCATGCCATTCTCCTGCCTCAGCCTCCCAAGTAGCTGCGACTACAGGCGCCCGCCACCACACCCGGCTAATTTTTTGTATTTTTAGTAGAGATGCGGTTTCACTGTGTTAGCCAGGATTGTCTGGATCTCCTGACCTCATGATCCGCCTGCCTCGGCCTCCCAAAGTGCTGGGATTACAGGCGTGAGCCACCACGCCCAGCCTATTTTTGTGTTTTAAAGTGTGTATCTTAATGCAGGAATGCTTGTATTTAACTCACACCTACACTGTGTGTGAATGTACATACTAGGGGGTCCACGCCCAGGTTTTATTCTGATAGGGATGTGCCCTCAAAAAGTTTAGAGATATAGTATTCTAGAAAGCCTTCTCTTACCCTCTGCTCTGGAGCTCCAGCAGTCACAGAGCCTCAGCCAAACTCGTTGATTACTATTTTGCTTGTCTGCTCTCCCTTTGGTTCCTCAAGATGGAACTATTTAATGAGATTGTGTAAAGTGTTTGAAACAATGTGCATGGGACCCATAATAATGAACAGGACAGACACGGTCCCTGTCCTGGAGAAGCTTTGGACATGGTAGGGAAGACATGCTAAAAAAGGACATTGCAGGCCAGGCGCAGTGGCTCATGCCTGTAATCCCAGTACTTTGGGAGTCCGAGGCGAGTGGATCACGAGGTCAAGAGATTGAGACCATCCTGGCCAACATGGCAAAACCCTGTCTCTACTTAAAATACAAAAATTAGCTGGCATGCCTGTAATTCCAGCTACTCGTGAGGCTGAGGCAGGAGAATCCCTTGAACCAGGGGATCAGAGGTTGCAGTGAGCCAAGATCGTGCCACTGCACTCCAGCCTGGGACAGAGTGAGACTCCGTCTCAAAAAAAATGAAAGGACATTGCCTGAATATTTAATTACATTTGTGTGGAAGTATTCAAAAGAAACCCACAGGGAATAATTATACTTATTCATATGTAGAGACCTTAAGGTCACAGGAAGTGAAAAAGCTGGTGTGACTGAAGTGATGGGCAGGACTTAATAAAAAATTCCCAAGTCCCTAACAATGTGTCCCATATAGTATATTGAGTCCCAATTAGGGGCTCAGTAATTCTTTGTAAATAAACAAATACAACATCTTTAGAAGGGATTTTAAATGTTTTTGAGTTTTAGCATTTACTTTAAAAAATATTGTTTTCTGGTTTGCCATAGGTTACTCTAATTTCTACTGTTTTAAGCTTGAATCCTTACCCATTTGTGGCAAATAACATTTGCCTCTGCTATCCCGTGCAGAAGATGAAGATAAGCCATACTCCCTGAACAGTGAACTGTTTACAAGATTATTTATCTTAAGTTCCACTACTAATGAACTGTTGTGTCTTAAAGCCTATGTAGATATTTTATAATCCTTAACATAGTACTGAAGAACTGTTTCAACATGTACTAAAGTTGACAATATATAGATTGCCAGAATAATAATTAGAAAATTCCAAATAAATAAATGTGTAATTTATTTAGTACCCATTTAAAAGTGCATATGATGGAAATGAGCTATTTTTTTAAAAATTAGTTCCTTTTTTATCTTTGACCTTATTTCCTACCACAAATTCAGTAACTTATGAAGATATTTAAAAGCTGACTAAATTTGGATCTACTAATATTCTTTTTTCCTTGGAATTTTATTACTGTAATATACTTCTGAGATTGTATTAAAAAAGAAAGTTCTGAGATTATATTAAAAAAGAAACTGCATGTGTAAGATTATCATTATCTGTGGTGGGTGGGGGTGGATACACAGAGGGGATGATTTGCAAAAGACAGGAAGATCCTCGTTATATTTAGGGTATCTTTTCTTTCTACATTCTGAATTTGGCCTTTAAGAATATTTGGGCCAACACAAAAGGCCCAAATCACTGCTGTTACCCAGGAAGCTGTGCATTAGGGTCTTGGGGGAAGGAGGACAATAATTAGAAGAAATTTGGATCAGGCAGCTCATCAAAAAATAGAGAAATGGGCCAGGCGCGTGGCTCACGCCTGTAATCCTAGCACTTGGGGAGGCCGAGGCGGGTGGATCATGAGGTCAGGAGATGGAGACCATCCTGGCTAACACGGTGAAACCCTGTCTCTACTAAAAATACAAGAAAATTAGCCAGGCATGGTGGTGGGTGCGTGTAGTCCCAGCTACTCGGGAGGCTGAGGCAGGAGAATGGCGTGAACCTGGGAGGTGGAGCTTGCAGTGAGCCAAGATCGCGCCACTGCACTCCAGCCTGGGTGATAGAGCGAGACTCCATCTCAAAAAAAAAAAAAAAAAAGAGAAATGAAAGCCTTCCTTCTTTTCTCTAAAGTTAGTAGCAAGTAACTGGCTGTACTTTATCCTTTGTCTGACCTGGCAGGGGCAGAACCAACATTTTATTTTCTTTAAGTCTCAGAGGAGCCTTTTCTGGAAGCTGCATGGTTATTTCAAAGTTGGAAAAAATAATAGGTTCCTGTGGAAATTTATGAAAACATTTTTCTTGACTTCCTTCTCAAAACCTTGGGTGATTGATAGAGGGAGCATGGTTTAGGAGCCATATTTTGAAAGCAAAGTGGCAAGAGATGAGGGGTGGAGCCTTCAGGCTTTCTGTGAAATTAAGATTGCGTTCTAAGTGCAGTATGCAGCCACTGAGGCTTTTGGCAGGCACTGATGAACACTTCTGTAAACCACAGTGAAGTCTGCAAGTCTGCCGCCAATTTCCTTTCTACAAAGCCTGAAATAATATCCTTTCCCTCCTTATAATGCCTAATGAAATCCTACTTATCCTTCAATGTAAAGTTCAAGCTTCCCTTCTTCAGTGAAGGAGGTAGTTATCTAGACATTTAGGAAGGAGAGCATGAACTGAAAAGGGAACCTTCTGCATACTGGAGTAACTGTAAACCCCCTCCTGGCTCAGTTCCTCAGAGCAGAGAGTGAAAAAAGAGAACACAGAGGAATAGTGCAAGCAGTGGAGTGTCTATCATAGAGTTGACTAAGCATGAGCATACAAGTTGGGATGCAAGGAGAGGCTGCTGAGGTTGGGGAGCATAAATTTATGGCAGAGAATGTTTGCAATTTTTGAAAGTGTGATAAAATATGTATGACATTTACTATTTTGAATATTTTTAAGTGTGTGGTTCTGTGGCATTAAATACATTTATGTTGTAGTCCAGCCACCACCACCATCCATCTTTAGAACTTTTTCCTCCTTCCCAACTGAAACTCTGTACTCATTCAATTAATGTAGTAGTTTTAAGCTAGCAATACATGATAACCTTAGAACTAGAACTAGTGGACAGAGGACTGTGTCATGGTAGGTATGGATGAAAGAGATGTGGTTAAAGGACTCTAAATGCTACACAAAGCATTTACTGTTTGCAGGTGGATGAAGCTGAGGGACTGATAAGGAGGGATGAGGCAGAGAAGAGAAATAAACTTGTATCTGGTTGCATTTAAGTGAATGATTCACATTCAGAAAATACATAGCTCTGGGCCGGGTGCAGTGGCTCATGCCTGTAATCCCCGCACTTTGGGAGGCCAAGGCGGGCAGATCACGAGGTCAGGAGATCGAGACCATCCTGGCTAACACGGTGAAACCCTGTCTCTACTAAAAATACAAAAACAAAATTAGCCGGGTGTTGTGGTGGGCACCTGTAGTCCCAGCTACTTGGGAGGCTGAGGCTGGAGAATGGCGTGAACCCAGGAGGTGGAGTTTGCAATGAGCTGAGATCTCGCCACTGCACTCCAGCCTGGGCGACAGAGCGAGACTCCATCTCAAAAAAAAAAAAAGAAAATACATAGTTCTTCCGGTATGAATAGCCACCTAGCATTGATCTACTGGAATCCAAAGAAATTAATAGTAAAAATAATAATGGTTATAATTAAACACCATGTTTGTTCTTAGAAGTAAGATAAATTGGCCGGACGTGGTGGTTCATGCCTGTAATCCCAGCACTTTGGGAGGCTGAGGCAGGCGGATCACGAGGTCAGGAGATCGAGACCATCCTGGCCAACACGATGAAACCCCATCTCTGCTAAAAATACAAAAAATTAGCTGGGCGTGGTGGCGGGCGCCTGCAGTCCCAGCTACTTGGGAGGCTGAGGCAGGAGAATTGCTTGAATCCACGAGGCAGAGGGTGCAGTGAACTGAGATTGCACCACTGCACTCCAGCATGGGCGACAGAGGGAACCTCTGTCTTAAAAAAAAAAAAAGACAAATTACCTGGAATTAGTATAAAAGCAAAATTTAATAAGAGACAACAGATTTGGAGAAAATAGTTGTGATATGAACTCCTTCAAAGACAGCTGTAATTCAGTTAAACAAACAAAAAAATATGTGGCTGGGCACGGTGGCTCACGCCTGCAATCCCAGCACTTTGGGAGGCCAAGATGGGAGGACTGCTTAAGCTTAGGAGTTTGAGACTATCCTGGACAACATAGGGAGACTCTGTCTGTACAAAAACGTGAAAAATTAGCTGGGCATGGTGACACGTGCCTGTAGTCTCAGCTACTTAAGAGGCTGAGGTGGGAGGATTGCTTGAGCATGGGAGGTCAAGGCTGCGGTGAGCTGTGATCGTACCACTGTGATCCACCTGGGTGACAGAGTGAGACTCTGTTTAAAAAAACTAACAAACAAACAAAAAAGAGCGCAGAGATTACAGAAGTTTTTTTAGAAAAATGGCTAATAACTATTTATAAACATAGAAATTGTTGATTAGGAAAATATAAAATGTAAACAATGAAGTGCTGTTGTTAGTATGAAATATTTTATGCATAAGTTGTGTGTGTATGTATATATCTCTAAAGATTGTTTAAAGAACAAGAGCAAAACAAACTTTAAGAATTAGGATGTTACCAATACCTTTGAAGCCCCTGTGTTCTTCCTTTTTCTACTGTGCCTCCCCACCAGAGGTATCTGCCATCCTGAAATTGTTGTCTAGTGTACCTTTGCTTTTCTCCCTCTCCAGAATGAGGGTTTTGTGACCCAACAATCAGATTAGAGTCCTGCCTTGGGCAGGTGCAAGGAGGGCAAAGAGAGATTATTTTCTGAGGTGTAAAGTACCCCAGCCTCATAACAAGGCCGTGAGAGTTATGAACCAGAACTGTGGACAAAAATCATAACATCACACCACATATGGTTATGTGTCTATAACAACATTTTGGAATATTTTAAAACTACATACTATATACAACTGGAATTGTGCTTTATTCTGTGTACTTTATTCATTCCACATTGTTTGTGAGAATGGCCTATGTTGATGTGTAGCTGTAGTTCATTTAACTCAGATACAGTATTACATCACATAAATATACTATAAATTTACTTATCCATACTCTGTCAACTAAGAGTAAAGATTTTTAAAATTAATAATCTAGTGTAGATTAATGGTAAAGGGCAGAGAGGATATATATTGATATCATCCCTTGCAAGGTAAAGTTTTCAGTAAGTTACCAAAATTTAAAATTCATACACCATTGAGCTGTCAAGTCCACATCTAGTAATCTATCCAAAAAAAATTTGTGCAAATATAGAGAAATTTACTAGGGTGCTCTTTTAAAAAAGTAATAAAATTATGTTTGTTAATTAAATTAAATGAATTACAATAGAACTAAACCATGGAATATTATGCAGTGTTTAATGTCAGGCTGATCGATACATATACGTTGAAGGGTCTCTGACAGGAAGCCTAGCCTATGGAATGCTGACAGGAGCAGTGAGCGAGGATGGTGAGCTCCCTTTGCAGTCCTGCCCCCACTTGACCAGGGGCACCACACACATCCAGAATCGGTTTCTTCCCAGAGCCTGGCCAGGCATCTTTCTCTCTCTTTTTTTTTTTTTTTTTTTTTTTGAGATAGAGTCTCGCTCTGTCGCCCAGGCTGAAGTGCAGTGGTGCAATCTCGGCTCACTGCAACCTCCGCCTCCTTGGTTCAAGCAATTCTCCTGCCTCAGCCTCCCGAGTAGCTGGGACTATAGGCATCTGTCACCATGCCCGGCTAAGTTTTGTATTTTTAGTAGAGGCAGCGTTTCACCATGTTGGTGAGACTGGTCTTGAGCTCCTGACCTCAAGTGATCCGCCTGCCTCGGCCTCCCAAAGTGCTGGAATTACAGGCATGAGCTACTGCACCCAGCCCCAGACATCTCAAGTATAACAATAAAATCCTAATCCTTAACATGGTATCTTGTTGGAAGTCATCATCTGTGTCATGGTTATCTTAGTTTTTTTTTTTTTTTCCCCCTTCTTTCTTTTTTGAGACGGAATCTCACCCTGTCACCAGGCTAGAATGCAGTGGCACGATCTCAGCTCACTGCACACTTCGCCTCCTAGATTCAAGTGATTCCCCTGCTTCAGCCTCCTGAGTAGCTAGGACTACAGTTGTGCCACCACGCCCAGCTAATTGTTGTATTTTTAGTAGAGGTGGGGTTTCACCGAGTTGACCAGGATGGTCTCGATCTCCTGACCTCATGATACACCCGCCTCGTCCTCCCAAAGTGCTGGGATTAACAGGTGTAAGCCACTGCACCCAGCCTATCTTAGTATTTTAATGTAGTAAGTCGACCACGGTGAGGGAAAATGCTGAAAGAGGAAATATTACCAACTGAAATCCTTATAGATAAGATCAGAGAGATTGTAAATTGGGGTTTAGGGATCAATTTCCTAATTTATATTAGTATAATGTTTTTATTCTCTAGTATTATGTATTTTTTGGTGGAAGAGGATCAAGGGAGGATGACATCACAGATAAAATTTCCTTTTTCTTTTTCCTTTTTTTTTTTGGTGGCAATCTTGCTCTGTCACCCAGGCTGGAGTTCAGTGTTGTGATCTCAGGTTACTGCAACCTCTGCCTCAGCCTCCCAAGTAGCTGGGATTTCAAGCACGTTCCACCACACCTGGCTGATTTTTGTTTTTCTTTTTTAGTAGAGACAGGGTTTCACCATATTGTCCAGCCTGGTCTCAAACTCCTGGACTCAACCGATCCTTCCGCTTCAGCCTCCCAGAGTGCTGGGATTACAGGCGTGAGCCACTGAGCTGGGCTGGTAAGATTTCTTAACAGTACTAAGTTGTCACTGAGCGTTTGTGGGTTGGGGGATTGGTTCCAGGACCACTACCCTCATATCGAAATCTGTGCTTGCACAAGTCTCTTATATAAAATGGCGTAGTGTTTGCATATAACCTACGCACATCCTTGCTTATACTTTTTTTTTTTTTTTTTTTTTGAGACAGAGTCTCGCTCTGTCACCCAGGCTGGAGTGCAGTGGCGTAATCTCAGCTCACTGTAACCTCTGCCTCCCAGTTTCAAGCAATTCTCCTGACTCAAGCCTCCTGAGTACCTGGGATTACAGGTGCGCACCACCATGCCTGGCTTACTTTTTGTATTTTTAGTAGAGACGAAGTTTCACCATATTGACCAGGCTGGTCTCAAACTCCTGACCTCAGGCAATCTGCCTGCCCCGGCCTCCCAAAATGCTGAGGTTACGAGTGTGTGCCACTGCACCGGCCCTTCCGTTATACTTTAAACCGTCTCATAATATTTAATATGGTGCAACATAAACACTATGCAAATAGTTATATTTTTTAATTTTTTTTATTGTTATATTGTTTTTATTTGAAATCGTATTTGAATATTTTTGATCCACAGTTGCTTGCACCTGCAAATGCAGAAACCTTGAATGTGGAGGCCAGCTGTACTCTGTCTGTGTGTGACTATAAGTGAACATATAACTAAAGAGGTGATAGAAAACTTTTTTTATTAATTATTTTTAATTAAAAAAAAGATGTTCAAGGATAATAGATTTGCTTTGAAGATTTGTACCAAAATGGCTTGGTACAAAAATATTCAGGCAATAGGATTTACTTGGCATACATTCAAGAATTTCTATGCCTCATTTTATTAAGCCTCAGAGACATGCAAAATGGAAATTAGGCATCTTTTTTTTTTTCTTCCTTTTCTTTTTGATACGGAGTCTCACTCTGTTGCCAGGCTGGAGTGCAGTGACACAGTCTCGGCTCACTGCAATATCCATCTCCTGGATTCAAGCAATTCTCCTGCCTTAGCCTCCCAAGTAGCTGGAACTACAGGTGTGCACCACTACGCCCAGTTAATTTTTGTATTTTTAGTAGATATGGGGTTTCACCATGTTGGCCAGGATGGTCTCCATCTCTTAACCTCGTGATCCACCCGCCTCGGCCTGCCAATGTGCTGGGATTACAGGCGTGAGTCACCACGCCCGGCCTACTTCCATTATGTTTTCCTACTCCATTTTCTATATTATCTGTTAGTTAAATACTAACATTTACTAGGAATAATTTTTCTGTTACTTTTTTGCTAGTATGTGCTTATTTGTACATAATTTATTAAATCTCACATTGCCGGCCGGGCGCGGTGGCTCACGCCTGTAATCCCAGCACTTTGGGAGGCTGAGGCGGTTGGATCATGAGTTCAGGATTCCAAGACCAGTCTGACCAACATGGTGAAACCCCATCTCTACTAAAAATACAAAAATTAGCCAGGCGTGGTGGCGCTTGCCTGTAATCCCAGCTGCTCAGGAGGCTGAGTCAGGAGAATCACTTGAACCTGGGAGGCGGAGGTTGCAGTGAGCCAAAATTAAGCCACTTCACCCCAGCCTAGTTGACAGGGTGAGACTCTGTCTAAAAATAAAAAAATTTAAAAAAAATAAATAAAGCTGACATTGCCAATGGTATGTTAGGTTAATTGGGAAGTCTTCAATTATATGACAGCTAATGTGCCAGTTAGGTTTAAATAAAAATGCTAAGGCAAACAACGTAGTCTTCCTTGTATTTTTAAACATTGTAGATTTATAGATTTTAATTCAGGAAGTGCAGGTTGCATATAAAATTCTTGATTTCAGATCATTTCCATAGAAAATGGTTAACTATTGAATATAATATAGGTAGGCTTTTATTTAAAATTTTAATATAATGAAAAAACATTGTTATGAAATATCATGTGTGCTGGGCATGGTGGCTCATGCCTGTAATCACAGCACTTTGAGAGGCTGAGGCAGGCGGATCACTTGAGGTGAGGAGTTCGAGACCAGACTGGCCAACATGGTGAAACCCTGTTTCGTTTAGTCTCTACTAAAACGAAAATTAGCCAGGCCTGGTGGCACATGTCTATAATCCCAGCTACTAGAGAAGCTGAGGCATGAGAATTGCTTGAACCCAGGAGGCAGAGGTTGCGGTGAGCTGAGGTCACACCACTGCACTCTAACCTGGGTGACAGAGAGTCCTTCTCAAAAAAAAGAAATATCACGTGAATGTTTGGCAGAACTTGGTTAAGTTTCTTATTCAGTGGAATGTGTACAAAAATAACATCTCTACAAGGAGGGAGAAGTGAAAGGATTGGATGATAGCCACTAAGTCTTCAGAGCATGATATCATAAACTTCAGCTTTTACAAACGGACAATGTATGGGGAATTAATTAGATCACTTTTAATAAATTTGCCAAGTTTTTTGTAAATCACAGAAAATGAATTTGTGATTATCTCTACTGTTGACAATGAGAAGTGTAGTGGATATACCAAAAATCATTTAGTGTTGAGTTTACACTATCTATGACAATTAGTTTCCTAGCCTTTTTTTTTGAAACGGAGCCTTGCTCTGTCGCCGGGTAGAGTGCAATGGTGCGATCGCAGCTCACTGCACCTCCCCTTTCCGGGTTCAAGCAATTCTCCTGCCTCAGTCTCCTGAGTAGCTGGGACTACAGGCGCACACCACCATGCCCAGCTAATTTTTGTATTTTTAGTAGAGACAGGGTTTCACCATGTTGGTCAGATGGTCTCGATCTCCTGACCTCATGATCCACCCACCTTGGCCTCCCAAAATGCTGGGATTACAGGCGTGAGCCACCGCTCCCGGCCCAACTAGCCTCTTTTTTAATGAATGGTTTTTATTTGCTTCTAAATTTTTTTTAAATTAAAAGATAATTTGCATACATTAAAATTCAACCTCTTTAGGGTACAATTCTGAATTTTGACAAATGCATACAGTCATGTAACCACCACCACCACAATGAAGATACAGAACAGTTCCTTCAGTTCCAAAATTCTGTCATGCCCTTTTATGAAAAGTCAGTTCCCTTACCACCAGCCCTGGCAACCTTGGATCTGTTTACTATTCCTATAGGTTTGTCTTTTCCAGAATGTCTCATTTTATCATATATGTGTCGCCCTTTACGTTGGCTTCTTTCTAATGCATATGCAGGTATCTTGCGTTCATCCCTTGTTATTGCTTTGTGGTATGCCATTGTATGGATGTACCACAGTTTGTTTCCCATTCACTACTTGAAGAACAAGTGGGCATTTCTAGTTTTGGGTGATTATGAATAAAGGCGCTGTAAACATTTTTGTCAATGTAAATACTCGTTTTACTTAGGTTAAGTACCTAAGAGTTAGGACTGCTAGCTCATAGGGTAAGTGCATTCCCACCTGGTGAGAAACTGCTATTGCTCCTATTGGGTAGCCTAGAATTTAGTGTTAAGTTTGTGGTAGATGGTGCAGATTATTGCAGATTGTCCACTTGTGGGCAATTGAGAGTCAGTCATAATTGTTATGTTTTATTTTAGTTACCACTTTCTCCTGCAAGCCATGTTTTGATTTCTGGCCTTCATCTATAAAGATTCAAAAGTGAATACAGTAGTGTCCCGTTTTCCACAGGGGATGTATTCTGAGACCCTAGTGGATGCCTGAAACTGCATATAGTACTGAATAATATATGTACTGTTTTCTCCTTTACATCCATACCTGTAATAAAGTTTAATTTATAAATTAGTCACAGTAAGAGATTAACAGCAATAGCAATAAAATAGAACAATTATAACAATATACTGCAATAAAGATTATGTGAATGTGGTATCTCTCTCAAAATATTGTATGTAATATTTCCAGCCTGAAGTTGATCACAGGTAAAGGGTGACTGCTGTACCATTATATCTTAATTTGTTGTACAATAATGAATTTAATATCTTAATGGTTATCATTGTACTAGCATGATTGGTCAAGATTTTTAACCTCCTGAACTTAGTTTTCTCTTTTGCAAAATGGTGACAAATTATCACTACCTTACAGAGTGGTATTCTTCTCTAAGATGGTGATAAATTATTACCCTGCAATGAGGACTTTATGAAATTCTACATGGAAAATGCTTAACATAGCAATGGGCACAAAGCACATGTTAGCTTTTTTTTTTTTTAAGTGTTTGTTTTAATACCAAACCTGAGATTATAATTTAAACATTACTATCAAAGCTCAGGAAGTACAGACAGACGCTGGGGCATTTTTGTGACAGGGAAATAGTCTGGTTTTTACATTACTGAAATTTGCCAAGGCTAAGTGGTCTTGGAATCAAACCTAAACGGTTTCTCTGCCACAGTGAAATTTAAACACATATGGGTGGAGTTTGCAAAGGAATGAAAAACAATTCAGGTTTCTTCTCTTTGACTTATTTTCTCCATGTACTATTACCCTATTCTGTATTAGATTAATTGTAAAGCTTATTTATTCATGCCTTATATACACATTTCTATTACTAAGAAAAGTACCACGTTCATTAAAATGATTGACAACCCCTGTGTCCTGATGGGGAGCTTGTGTTGAAGTGGGAGAACAAACCCCTCACACCTCATCCTCAGCATTGTATTGGCTCCTGCCTGACATCCATCAGCTCCTAGCAGGCGTGCAATTTACAAGTCCTTTAATCCTCCCCAACCCAGCAATTCACTGCCCCAGTGGCTCTCAAAGTGTGATTCCTGTAGTGAAGGCCCAGGTCAGCAGTGTCACTGTCACCTGGGAGCTTGTTAGAAATGCAAATTATGTGGCCCCACCGTACACTGAATCTGACTTTGATAGGGCAGTCAGTGATGTACGTCTTGATAACCCACTAGGTGATTCAAGTGCACACTAGAGCAAGGGAACCACCAGAGAGGAGGGGGTTGGAGAGGTTATTTTCCCCAGTGAGGGAGAATGTCTGTAGCCTGTTAACTCATTATGATTTTATAAATATTTTAATCTGACATTTTCTTTTGTTTGTTTGTTTGTTTTTGCGATGGAGTCTCACTCTGTTGCCCAGGCTGGAGTACAGTGGCGCAATGTCAGCTCACTGCAACCTCCACCTCCTGGGTTCAAGCGATTCTTCTGCCTCAGCCTCCCAAGTAGCTTGGATTACAGGTACCCCCCACCACGCCCAGCTAATTGTTGTATTTTTGGTAGAGATGGATTTTACCATGTTGGCCAGGCTGGTCTCGAACTCCTGACCTCAGGTGATCCACCTACCTCAGCCTGCTGAAGTGCTGGAATTACAGGCATGAGCCACCATGCCTGGCTTTAATCTGACACCTTCTGATTTTTCAAGGCTATGGGAAATTGTTAATGTACTGATTGAAGTATGTAAAATTATAAAGACAGATAAAAATGAGTAATAAATATTTTACCAGTTAAACTATGTTTTGAAATAACATATACAACTTGTTTTCCTTAGGAAATATGTATGTAGTAGTTATTAATTCTGTATTATTTAGTCACTGAAATCAATGAGCTGTGCTGGAAAGGAAATTATGGGAAAATGGTATTTGAGGTCATTCAAAATGAGATTTTAACATCTTAAGCTTGTGAATCAGGAATCTGTAACCAACATCTTGGTCCAGGGAAGTAACCCTGTTAAATAGAAACAAACTGTTTTTCCGTTAGCTTTTTAGAGCATTACTAATAGTTAAGGCATTAGTCCATTTAGAAATCACCCTATTCCCAGCTGTACTTTGAATGCTTTTAAAGGTTCCATGTGCCTCAGTTGTTTACTTTACTTTGGTAAATAGAAGGCTCTCTGTGCTCATATACTCCCTCTTATGCAGTGCGCTGCAGCAGTTCATCCTCTGGGGAGGTGTGGCATGTTTTGCATGAGGTCGTCCTTGGGCAGTTAAGTTCGAAGAATGCACTGAAGTCATAGTGCATTGGTCTGAGCTCCTGGCAGATCCTGTGTGATCTTCAGCCTCCCCGAGGCTTTACAGCCAGAAGTGAGATTTTATCACATGAACTTTAAAAGAGTAAAGCCAAATATCTTTTTATTAAACCAGAGTAGATTAATTATCAGTATATGTGAAATCATGTCCACTGATCAAGGTAAGTGGTTTCATTTTCTAGTAGATATATTTTTTTCTTCCCCAGCGTGGGTCACTTTGTAACACGGCATGCTGAGGGATGTAAAAGTGGCAGAGTTTGGTTTTATTTTAAAGTTAATAGAGCTCACATTGGTTTTCAACTTCAAGATTAAAATATATGCTATTGATGGGTTTTGACTCTCCTGGAGGCTTCTTCTGGGCTAACCAGATACAAATGTGTTTGATAGTTATGTTTCTCTGGCTTATTTTTATTAACATAAGTAAAGTTTGGAAATTCAGTCACTGAGGGGAGAAATACAGAGAAAGAAAGGAACAGTTTTCTCTTTTTCCTTCCATTTCTGGTGTGAACAAATGTTAAGAAATATTTACCACTAATCATTTTTCTAGTGCTACTGCATGGAGCATTGTTCTGTTAAAACAAACAAAAATTCCCACCATCCCAGTCTTGTTTTGGTGAAGTTCGGGGGAGTAAGTACTATTTGTTTTTCCATAAAAGACAACATTGTAGAGATAGGCACGAGTTTGTTTTTTAAAAATTGTTAGTGGTAGTAGTAGTAAGCCACTGTGGTCTCTTTGAATGGTGTAGAGAGTATATTAATGAGAAATTGAGTCTTTGAAATAGAAATGTAATTCTACTGTGTGATAGAAATGTAATCATGTGACAGGAAATGTCTGCTAAAAATATTTTTAATAGCTGAAATGGGTTCATTTTGTTTATCTATTTTCCCATTCGTTTTTGACTGGATATAAGCCTTGCTGAAAAATGTCTACATTGCTGAACAAGATAAACTAAAACTTAGAACCGGCAGCCCTCACAGTTATCAGTATTCTTTCTGATGGTGGTGTGGCTCTTTCCTTCCTTAAGTGTCAGGGGCATACGCTGAATGTGGAAGCCCAAGGTTGGGGTTGGTGACAGCACTGTCTCGGGAGAGCTGAGGCGCCCCTCCTGCAGCTGCACAGCTGGCTCTGTTCCCAGGTTCTAGTAGCTGTGGGAGGGTTAAGCAGCCCAGTCCATGCCTGCCCCTGCTCCCTCCATCACTCAGGCAGAAGCCTGAATTCTTTTGCAGGCATTCTACCACTCTTGCATCAAGTTTGGAGGTCTTGTGATCTCTCCAAAATTTACCATCATACTCTAAATATGAAATAAATTTTAATGCTGCAAAAGGGAAGTGTTTTCTCACCCCAAGCAGTGAAGTTTTAGGTTCTCTTTTTCCTGAAATAGCTTCTGTCCCTTCTCATTTCATCTTCAGTTAGAGATGATTGGAGAGACAGTATTCCCTCCTGGAAGGCAGCTCTTAATTAGGGAGGAAAATACTTGTAGAACAGGAAGATGAAGCTTGAGAGGTCAATGTTGATAAACATAGAGAAATTGTTGGCTCTTGTTTTCTGCTTTAATGGACGGCACCCTTTAGAGAGTGGCCACTACAACAGTATGGGCTTTTTAAGTTCCTTTTTAGGTTTTTAAACTGAGAAGATAGTAATATAGCATTTTCTGCCTACACTACTGGATAATTTTGTTAAATCATCTAAGAAAAATTGTAAATATGCATATTTAGTGCACATGTTATTTATAACAGTTTTATCTTTTTTAAATGACCTGAAAAAACTTCTTTTTCTAAAGCTTATGCTTTCAGGCAAACTCCTTTCATGTGAAAGAAATGAAATATGATAGAGTATGATGAATGACTCAATAAGAAATATTATGCAGTTCTTTGGAAGGATGATAACTTGGTATTCATTTAATAAACATCCAAATGTACGTGTAACCTAAACCACAAACTAGGATTAAGATTTCAATTTAATCAGTTCTTCTTAGATACTAGAATAGACTTCAGGAGGTCAAGAGTAGATAGGAGGTTCCTGGAATAATCTAAGGAAAAGTTGAGTTCATTTATTTCAAAAATAAAAAGGCATTTTCTTAGATGTTTTGTAGACCATCCCTGCCCACTTCCTGAGCCACCTTCTGATAACCTTTACTGTAGGCGCCTTTTTTCTTTATAAAATAACGAGCTAATTTTTATTGGCTGAAGTACATTTATAAATGTCTTTACCCTGGTTTGTGTGTGTTCTCCGATTTATCTCCCACCACAGCACCTGCTAAGCTCTGGCTAGAACAGGTCCTTCCATTTTTATTCCCTGGCGAATTGACGCAGTTAGTTGGTTATATGTTTTAGCAGGCAGAAGGAAAACACTTATGAGAAGAAAAATAGTGTTAATCATAGAATTTGGTCATTCTACATGGTGGTTATTATAATAAAATTTGGCCTGGGGAAAATGGGTCTTTCACCCTCTTAGAGAATAAGTACACACACTTTTTTTTTTTTTTAATTTAAACAAAAAAATAAAAGACTGTGTCACTGTGGTCTTATCTTTTCTATGCCATTATAAAGCAGTTATTTCTTTCTTTCTTCCTTTCTTTTTTTTTTTTTTTTTCTTTTTTTTGAGACGGAGTCTCGCTCTGTCACCCAGGCTGGAGTACGGTGGCGCTAAGCTCCATCTCCCAGGTTCATGCCATTCTCCTGCCTCAGCCTCCTGAGTAGCTGGGACTACAGGCGCCCGCCACCACACCCGGCTAATTTTTCGTATTTTCAGTAGAGATAGGGTTTCACTGTGTTAGCCAGGATGGTCTTGATCACCTGACCTCGTGATCCGCCCAGTCGGCCTCCCAAAGTGCTGGTGGCATGAGCCACCATGCCTGATCATAAAGCAGTTATTATTTCTTATGCTCAGTCCCAAAAACCTAGTCTTCCTTGAGTCATTTTTCTCTTACGTACAATCTGGCAACAAATCTTGCTTCAAGATCTATCAAATTGACTATGTCTTATTGCCTCTACTGCTACTTGCCCTGCTTTAGGTTACCCACAACTTTCCCCTGGATTGGTTCTACTAGTCTCCTATCTACCCTTGACCTCCTGGAGTCCGTTCTCTACCTAACAGCCTGTGTGCACCTCTAAAAACGAAAGGCAGATAATTGCCACTTCTCTGCTCGCAGTCCTTCAGTGGATTCCCATCTCTTTCAAAGGAAATCCCCTGTTCTTTCAATGATATACAAGGCCCTACCTTCTCTAGCCCCTATCCCTACCCCCTTAACTTTCTGACCTCAGCATCAAATATGCTCCCTAGTCTATCCATGTTGTATTCCTTATTTCTCTTTGAACATATCAACTGTGCTTCTACCTTAGGATTTTTGTAGTTTTACACTTTGCTTGGAATGCGAATCCTCAAAATATGTTATGCCTTATTCCCTTCATGTCTACTCAGCTAACAGCGTATTAGTGAGATCTCCTTGTCCTCCCTGTATATAGGATATAATAATAGCTTCTCATCTAATAGCACTCCTGTTCCTTCACCCAGCTTTACTTTCTTTATAGCACTTTTTTTTTTTTTTTTTTTTGAGACAGGGTCTTTCTGTCATCCAGGCTGGAATGTGGTGGCGCAGTCTTGGCTCACTGCAACCTCTGCCTCTCAGGCTCAAACGATCCTCCCACCTCAGCCTCCATAGTAGCCAGGACTTACAGGCACACACCACCATGCCTGGCTAATTTTTATATTTTTAGTAGAGACATGGGTTTTGCCTTGTTGCCCAGGCAGGTCTCGAACTCCTGAGCTCAAGCAATTCACCCGCCTTGGCTTTCCAAAGTGCTGGGATTACAGGTGTGAGCCACTGTGCCTGGCTCTTCATAGCACTTTTACCATTTAGCATGTTGTACAGATTTTTTGTTGTTGTGGTGGTATTCACTGCTATATTCCTAGGGTCTAGAAAGGTAGCTAATAGTTAGTGGGTACTTTGTTAATATTTGTTGATTGAATACATTTCTAATATTCAGTGTCTTTTTCTGTTGGGAAATGTAAAGTAAAATGAGCAGGAATAAAAGAAGTTTAATAAATTATAAATATTTGTAGTGTTCTCCATTTCTTCCCTTCAGTTCTCTTTTAAGAGTAAATATCCTTGCTTGCTAACCTCTAGCGTCTCCCTTGTTGAGCAGCATGTCAATAATGAGTTCCTGCCATTGGAAGTCTCACAGGCCAAGTTGATATAAAGAAGTATAAAGAAAGTAAGGAGGGGTTAATGAGACTGGAATCTGTGGCTGAGCCCATACATGATTTTGGATGATGAATTAATGGGCTGTTTTGTAAGACAGAAAAGAGATGACGGAGAAGCTTTAGGGTGTGAAACCAAAAAGTTGGAGCGATACTGTCTGTATGGAGAAAATTGTGGCCAAGATTTTTTGCTATTAAAGAGGTACTTAGTCTGGGCGTGGTGGCTCACACCTGTAATCCCAGCACTTTGGGAGGCCGAGGAGGGCGGCTCATGAGATCAGGAGATCGAGACCATCCTGGCTAACATGGTGAAACCCTGTCTCTAGTAAAGATACAAAAAATCAGCTGGGCATGGTAGCACGCACCTGTAGTCCCAGCTACTCAGTGGGCTGAGGCAGGAGAATCACCTGAACCCAGGAGGTGGAGGTTGCAGTGAGCCGAGATCGTGCTATTGCACTCCAACCTGGGTGACGGAGACTCTGTCTCAAAAAATAAAAAGATAAAAATAAATAAAAAAGAGGTACTTACTGTTCTGTATTAATGATGTACTTGCCCCTCTTTTTGTTTTTTCTCTTCCTACATTTAAGTCATTTCACTCTTTGAAATACTCTTGTAGGGCCGGGCGCGGTGGCTGAAGCCTGTAATCCCAGCACTTTGGGAGGCCGAGTCGGGCGGATCACGAGGTCAGGAGATCGAGACCATCCTGGCTAATACGGTGAAACCCCGTCTCTACTAAAAAAAAAATACAAAAAAACTAGCCGGGCGAGGTGGCGGGCGCCTGTAGTCCCAGCTACTCCGGAGGCTGAGGCAGGAGAATGGCGTGAACCCGGGAGGCGGAGCTTGCAGTGAGCTGAGATCCGGCCACTGCACTCCAGCCTGGGCGGCAGAGCGAGACTCCGTCTCAAAAACAAAAACAAAAACAAAAACAAAAAAAATGAAATACTCTTGTAGGAGGGTGATAGGAAAAGTAAAAAGGTTGAATAAAAAATAATCTAGAAATGTTTCCTTAGTAGTTCCTGTAAGTCTTGATGTGGAATAGAAAACCAGTACATGGGCCGGGCGCGGTGGCTCACATCTGTAATCCCAGCACTTTGAGAGGCCTAGGCGGGTGGATCATCTGAGGTTAGGAGTTCAAGATCAGCCTGACCAACATGGAGAAACCTCGTCTCTCCTAAAAATACCAAATTAGCCGAGCGTAGTGGCACACGCCTGTAATCCCAGCTACTTGGGAGGCTGAGGCAGGAGAATCGCTTGAACCTGGGAGGCGGAGGTTGTGGTGAGCTGAGATCACGCCATTGCACTCCAGCCTGGGCAAGAAGAGCAAAACTCTGTCACAGGAAAAAAAAAAAAAAAAAAGAAAGAAAAACAGTACATGAATTAAAGTGTAAGAATTATTTGTGTGTTTACACTTCATGTAGTTTATTTCCAAATTTATCTAGATAATTGGAAATTGACCTGCATTTTAAAATCTGTGGCAACAGTTAACATTAAAACAAAAAAAGTTCCCTTCCCCAAATGCACAGTTAAAATCTGTGAACTGCTGTTTGCTATTTGATAATATACTTGATCTGAATAGTAATTATATATTATTAGATTACATGACTTCTTAGAAATATGGAATCAATTTTGGCTACAGCAAAAAGAAATTATGCAAAGCTTAAAAATAATTTTGTTATTTTATAAATGTAAGCCCCCAATGACTATCAGTAGAGTTACTGATTTATTAGAAATAGCAAGTTTTTCTCTAATATTGCCCAGTAAAATTTTTTTAATTTATTTCCATCAGAGTTACTAATTTAGAGTATAAAATAGCAAAATAAGAAATATCAAGGAAAAAAGATATTTCTGGTAACTTTTTATCTAAAATTGACCATTTAGATACAGAGTGGTAACAAGACATGCTTAGGGTTAGGACATGTAACTGTATTCACTATACTCAGTCCTAAAAATTTTGTAATACCTCTATCTTCAAGGAGATTTAAGTTTGCCTCCCTCATACTCCTCTAAAAGCAGTGACTATGGAAATGTCATAGGAGAGGTACAAAATATGTTTGAAGAATAGAAAAGGAGGAACAACTAACGTTTCATTGATTCAAGGAAATTTCCTCAAAAAAGGTAACATTGGAACTAGATATTGATGAATTTGTTTAAACAAAGACTTTCTGTTTTTTAAGCTAAAAGAACCAACGTATGCAAAAGCAGAGAGAAACATATGAAAAGAGAACTGCGCTTTCCAGGAATGGAGAAGATGGGAATGTGGCTGGAGCGTTAGGGCGCATAGTTCCGAGTAGATGGATATTAGGCCCTTCAGGAGATTGACACCTTTTTTTTTTTTTTTTTAATTGAGACAGAGTTTTGCTTTTGTTGCTCAGGCTGGAGTGCAATGGCGTGATCTCGGCTCACCGTAACCTCTGCCTCCTAGGTTCAAGCAATTCTCCTGCCTCAGCCTCCCTAGTAGCTGGGATTACAGGCGTGTGCCACCACACCTGGTTAATTTTGTATTTTTAGTAGAGACTGGGTTTCTCCATGTTGGTCAGGCTGGTCTCAAACTCCTGACCTCAGGTGATTCACCCACCTCGGCCTCCCAAAGTGCTGGGATTACAGACATGTGCCGCCACACCCAGCTAATTTTGTATTTTTAGTAGAGACGGTGTTTCTCCATGTTGGTCAGGCTGGTCTCAAACTCCCGACCTCAGCTGATCCACCCGCCTTGGCCTCCCAAAGTGCTGGGATTGCAGGCAAGATTGATGTCTTAATGTGAAGGGTCCTTTATGCAAACTAGAGGTTTTGAGGTTCCCCCTCCCCACTGGGCCTTGCAGTTCCATTAAAGAATTTTAAGCAAGGGAGTAATAAAATTGGTTATATCACTGTATGAATAAAATAGTCAAACTTTTTATTTATAGGAGAAAAATTGTATTAGATGTAGCCAAATATGGCTTATGTAATGCAATTTTAAAATTCAGAATTGGAAAATTGGTTATCTTTGATTAACTGGTTCATTTTCTTTTCTTCCTAACTTCTTTCTTCTGTCAGCCAGAAAAAAATATAGGAAATAATGGATAAGCTAGAAGCAGTATTTGCTTTTTAAGTTTTGCATCACTGAAACAATCCCCTACACTGTTAGAAGCCTAACACACAATGCTATTGTGCTCTGGGTCTAGAAAAAATGTGAGGCCTGCTAGTCTGATTCTGCAGCAGGGAGTAAGGAAAGCCAATACTTAACTTTGTAAGCTGCTAACTATTAAATGTTTAATAAAACAGGGTTTATAGTAATGTTTTTTTGAGATGGAGTCTCACTCTGTTGCCAGGCTGGAGTGCAGTGGCGCAATCTTGCCTCACTGCAACCTCTGCCTCCCGGGTTCAAGCGATTCTCCTTCCTCAGCCTCCTGAGTAGCTGGGATTAGAGGCACCCACCACCACGCCCAGCTAATTTTTGTATTTTTAGTAGAGATGGGATTTTACCACGTTGGCCAGCCTGGTCTCAATCTCCCGACCTCGTGATCCACCCGCCTTGGCCTCACAAAGTGCTGGGAATGCAGGCCTGAGCCACCGTGCCTGGCCAGTAATATTTTTCTTAAAGAGAGAATATCAAAATAAAGAGGAGAGTCAAGAGTAGAGGCTATCACCAAGCCTTTTTCAGAGAGTCACCTAATTTGTTAAGTTTTTCTTAAAATTACCAACCATCAAAAAGAAGAATTTTGATCTATATCTACACCTAAGAGATGTCAGTAGAGCAGTAAAAATATTTCTCTAATTTAGAAGTTAAGTAACTTTCCCACAGTCATAAAATAATCATGTCAAAGCCTTTCAACCACTAGTTTTAGTAATCCACCCTGCTTTTTTCCTCAGGAAAAAAAAAAAAAATGTACTTCCCAGATAAACATCACCTTGCGTTTCACCGCAGGTCTGGGTGATCCTGACCTTGGAACAAGTGATAGTGTTGGTGCATTTAAAGTAGCAGCTTTTGGGTGACTGGCTGGTCCTGAGGAGTTTTTCCTACTTAGCAGTGTTCATTTTATCTATTACTGCCATGAAGCAAAATACAGGTTTGAAAAGTTGAATGAGCAGTGTTGGTAACTGCAAAACAAAGTGTTGCAACACAGGAGGCTGAGGTAGTTTTAAGCAGATAAAGTCTACAGAAATTAGTTTACAGAAATAGTGTTAGGCTGGGATGTTTTAGCCGCTAGATTTCAGATTTAGAGAAATCAAGTTTAGAAAAATAAACCAGCAAAGTAGTACAAAATTAATAGCAACAATGTCAGAAAGAATTTGCTTCTGAAAAGGATCTATTTTCCCTTTTGTGAAGAGAAACATTTGTTCACCGTTGGTTACTTATGATTGAGATAATTAAAAGCAATTTTATTTGGTTTTAGCAGCCTCCTTGTAAAAACTTATGAAATATTAGGCAGTTTGATTTTCTTCTCCTCTCTGGACCTGCAGATAAATTTGTTGTGAATAAATGGAAAATAGTTTGGCAGTGGACAGAAGCACGGGAAAAGCCAAGAATCTGGTCGATTTAGAAACCAGACATTGTGAATAAATGAGTTGGGTACAGCTCTTAGAAAAAGGCTAACTTTTGCCCTTCAAGTTCTTTTCCTACATCTGTTTTTATTTCTTTCACACTTTATGAAGTCAATAAAAATTTTGATTTCATTGTTACAGAAGTTTCTCCTTGTATAGGAGCTTTTCATGCCTTCTGTTGGCCATAAATAATTTACTTGATTTCTCAAGGCTCCTGATTGGTGACTTTTCATAAAAGGGGATGTCTAGGTTGTTTCTGATATTATCTCTTTGTACCCAGAGAACACTTCTGACACCAAATGGAGGGCCTTCCTCCCAGCAACAACCAGTTCTTCAACTCTACCTGGAGTTCACGTCAGATCCCATAGGTGAAACGCTGAGTCCCACAAGACTATCTCCACTTTAGATGCCAGTCACAAGTCCCAGGCACCCCATAATTCTGACTCACTCGCTGTAAATCAGAAGTTCCCATGAACTCCTCATCAGGTTTAATAATTTACTAGATTGGTTCACAGAACTCAGGAAAGCACTTTATTGACATTTACTGGTTTATTATAAAGGATACTATGAAGAATATAGATGAACAGCCTGATGAAGAGAGATTAATACATAAGGTGAGGTCCAGAAGATTCCTGATCTTGGGCGCTCCTGTCCCATGGGTTAGGGTAGGCCACCCTCCCTGCACATGGATGTATTCACCAACTTGCAAGCTCTCTGATCCTTGTCATTTAGAGGTTTCATCATGTACACGTGATCAATTATTAACTCAGTCTCCAGGCCCTCTCCCTCTCCAGAAGTTGGGAGGAATGGGTCTGAAAGTTCTACGCTTCTGATCATTACTTGATCTTTCTGGCAACCAGCTCCATCCTGAGGCTACCTAGGGTTGCGCCAAGAGTCATTTCATCAAAACAAAAGAGGCTTCTTCTACCCATGAAGCGTCAAGAGATTTAAGAACTCTCCATTAGGAAGAACAGATGCTTCTCTTATCCCCACCACTTAGGAAATTACAAGAGTTTGTTGTTGTTGTTGTTTTGAGACGGAGTCTCGCTCTGTCCCCCAGGCTGGAGTGCAGTGGCGCCATCTCAGCTCACTGCAAGCTCCATCTTCCGGGTTCACGCCATTCTCCTGCCTCAGCCTCCCGAGTAGCTGGGACTACGGGCGCCCGCCACCACGCCCGGCTAATTTTTAGTATTTTTAATAGAGATAGGGTTTCACTGTGTTAACCAGGATGATCTGGATCTCCTGACCTCGGGATCCACCCGCCTCGGCCTCCCAAAGTGCTGGGATCACAGGCGTGAGCCACCGCACCCAGCTGGAAATTTTGATTTAAGTGCTGTCCTTTGTCAGAAACCAGAGACAAAGATCAAGTATATATATTTTTATTATGTCACAAATGGATTCTAAAATCAGATAATCTTACTGTTACTTACCTGTGAAGAGGACTTCATACTTTGTACATAAGTATTGGCCATGACTTAAACAAGAGTCACATGGTGCTATGAACTTAAATAATTACTAGTAAAATTTAGCCAGGGCTAGGCGCCATGGCTTATGCTTGTAATCCCAGCACTTTGGGAGTCCGAGATGGGCAGATCCCCTGAGGTCAGGAGTTCGAGACCAGCCTGGCCAACATGATGAAACCCTGTCTCTACAAAAAATGCAAAAATGAGCTGGGCATGGTGGTGGGTAACTATAATCCCAGCTACTTGGGAGGCTGAGGCAGGAGAGTCACTTGAACTTGGGAGGCAGAGGTTGCAGTGAGCCGAGATGGTGCCATTGCACTCCAGCCTGGGTAACAAAGCAAGACTCTGTCTCAAAACAAAAAAAAATTTTTTTGGCTGGGCGCGGTGGCTCATGCCTGTAATCCCAGCACTTTGGGAGGCTAAGGCAGGTGGATCACTTTGAACTCAGGAGTTTGAGACCAGCCTGGTCGTATGGTGAAATCCCGTCTCTACAAAAAAATACAAAAATGAGCCAGGCGTGGTGGCTTACACCTGTGGTTCCAGCTACTCGGGAGGCTGAGGCTGGAGGACTACTTGAGCTGGGAAGTGGAGGTTGCAGTGAGCTGAGATCGTGCCATTGCATTCCAGCCTGGTGACAGAGGGATACTCTGTCTCCAAAAAGAAAAAAAAAAAATTACTATTAAAATTAGTTTTCATGGTGTTTTGGTGAACTTTAGCTTACCAGCTTAAAATTATGGAATTCATTTCATATAGCTTCCACTGTAAATACTAACTTGATTCAATCCTGTTAATAACACTAAGCACTGTGATTGTCAACCATGACTGCACAGTGGGATTGCCTGGGAAGCTTTAACATACACTGATACCTGGGTCTCACACCCCAGAGATTGACTTAAGTGGTTTGAGGTGCAACCCAGGTACTGCAGTTTTCTTTCTTAAAGTTCCACAGATGATTCTAATGTAGTCATGGTTGAGAACTACTGACCAAGAAGCATGATTTTTTAAGGTGGCTAACCCCTTTTGGTCTACTGGTTTACATGCAGTAGAGATAGTTGGGGAGATAATTTTTGCTTAAAATAGGAAAGCAACTGACACAGTCACGTGGTAGGCATGCAGGGTTTAGAACAGTAAGAAACTAAAGATTATACCATACAACACTGTGAATTTATTAAATACATTCCAGAGTGGGTTATAAGCCAAGATGTGCTAGATCAACTGTGTATGGTGCTGCTAATGAGTTCACAGAAACCTAGAGGTTTTTACTTGCCCAAGGTCGTACCACTAGCTGGGGACACAACCAAAACTGGAAAATTACAGCAGTAATTCATAGTTTGTTGCCTTGATTATTTAGGTCAAGTTCTGTAAACTTTTTCTGTAAAGGGCCAGATTGTAAATATTTTAGGCTTTGCAGGCCATATGGTCTTTGTTGCAATTACTCAACTCTGCTAACATAGTAAAAAGCATCACACACATTATGTAAATGAATGAATGTGTATTCTAGTAAAACTTTATTGACAGAAGCTGGATTTGGCCTGTGACCTGTAGGCTGCAGATCCCTGATTGAGGATTGTTTGAATCTTCCCACTGGAAAGTTGGCTCCTTGAGAGTCGGTTGAAGACGTTACTGGTGCCCCGTGGTGCCTTACTTCCTGGTACTGTTACAGTGCCCTGTGTCGCAAGGTGTTAGATGAGTGCTTGTTGAATTTGTATCTAGGCAGCTCTTAACTTTTTTTGTTGCTTCTAACCCTTCCAGTAGGGGAAACAGTTGGCACATATTCCAGCTTTGGAGAGGAAATGCTTGAAGTCTGTAGCAGGGTATAACTGCTGAATTCTTCAAGCGAATTAAAGATCTGAATTTGCCCTAGGGCATTTCTAATTATCTTAATGTCCTGGAACAGATTCTAAGAATTCGTTTTAAATCTGAAAGTTTTTCTTAAAATCTGTTTTATGATACACCGTCTTTAATTATTTTTGTGAATGTTGTTAGTTTCTCACAACAATATTTATTTCAATTCATTTGGACCTAAGATCTTCGTTGTACTTATGTGTGGCCAGTAGACTTTTTAGCAAAATTAAACAAATGCTAATGGGTTCCCACAGCCACCCAAATATTAGAAGTACAGCCCCAGATTATGAGCCCATTTCTCTTTTTCTTTTCTTCTTCTTATTATTTTAAAGAGATAGAGTCTCAGTATGTTGCTCAGGCTGGTCTCAAACTCCTGGGCTGAAGCCATTCTCCTGCCTCAGCCTTCCAAGTAGCTGGGATTACAGGCATGAGCCACCACCCCAGACATGAACCCATTTCTAATGCAAAACAGGTATTGACCTGACAACAGGGCCCTTGATTGTGGCGGAAAGAGCAGTGGCCTTGGAATTAAAAGCCCTGTTGTGACTCATGGCTTTGCCACTTTTAAACCCTACTTTTATTTAACTATAATGTGCAGGTATCTGTCCCACTCTTTAGGGATGGAAAGGTGAAATGAGGTGTGCTGTCTATGTGACAGTGCCTTGTGAGCACTTTTCTGACCTCTCCCTGAGGAGGTTTGGGTCAGGCCTAGCAGAAACTACAGCCATAGAGCACAGAGGGAAGTAGGACTAGACTAGCATAGAGTGAGTCTATGGGAGTGTGCCCACTGGTTTCCTGAGAGAATGTCGAAGAGTCTACAATGGGGAGGCCTCATCAGCCTCGATTTGAGAAGCAAGTGTAGGTCAGAAATGGGGAGCAGAACAAGAGAAAAAGAGGAAGGTCAGGAGTCTTGCAGAGCTGAAGAGGTGGTAAGTGATTCAAAGCTGGAAACAGGCAAGGTAATCTGGAACTCTGTCTTGATGTCCATTGAGTTATGCTAAATCGAGACTCATGTTCTTCTTACCTTGTATTTCTTAAATTGATTTGTTTGATGCCCTGGGTATTTTGAAGCTCCTAGCTGCATAATCTCGGCTGAAATAAAGGCACAGAATTAGGGCAAATAACTGCAGTGACTTGTGTACCTGCTGAGTGAAAGCCAAAGAATCAATAGCTAGAATCTGTGTCCACAAATTGCTTACAAACCACATGTAGATATGACATTTAACATCAGGCAAGGCTAGGCACGGTGGCTCACACCTGTAATTCCAGCACTTTGGGAGGATCACTAGAGCCCAGGAGTTTGAGACCAGCCTGTGCAAGATGATGAGACTCAGTCTCTACAAAAATGAAAAAAGAAAAAAACAATAGCTGATTGTGGTGGCATGCACCTGTAGTCCCACCTACTTGGGAGGCTGAAGTGAGAGGATCATTTGAGCCCACGAGTTTGAGGTTACAGTGAGATACGGTCATGCCACTATATTCCAGCCTTTCTGCATGTAAAAACAAAAAATAAAGACACGCACGCGCGCGCGCGCGCACACACACACACACACACACACACACACACACACACACCAGCCTAACCACTTACCACCTCTTAATCATCTTTATAATGGACATAAAAATGCGTGCTATACTTTACATCATAGTATTCTTGAGTGGAATGAAATAATGCATATAAGGTGCTGTGCACAATGTGCTTGGCTCACAATAAACACTTAATATTATTAGATATCATTTCTACCAGTATCACTAACAGTAGTAAGAATAGTAGTAGTACTTAAAAAGCAAGTTTGCATTAGTTTTAAAGCAGTATGAAATCCCAAGTTTTTTAAGACAGAGTCTCACTTTGTTGCCCAGGCTGGAGTGTAGTGGTGCAGTCTTGGCTCACTACAGTCTCTGCCTTCTGGGTTCAAGCGATTCTCCTGCTTCAACCTCCTGAGTAGCTCTGATTACAGGTGCTAGCTCTGATTACAGGTGCGTGCCGCCACATCCAGCTAATTTTTATTTGTATTTTTTAGTAGAGACAGGGTTTTACCATGTTGGCCAGGCTGTTCGCAAACTGCTGACCTCAAGTGATCCTCCCGCCTCGGCCTCCCAAAGTGCTAGGATTACAAGGATGAGCCACCGCACTCGGCCTCAAGTTATAATTGTTAATATTTTTGTGACATTCAGGATAAATACTTTTTAGTATTATGCTACTGAAGGGCATGTCTCAGCATCGGTGTATCCTTGCCTGAAGCTATATGTTACATTGCATTTACACAGAGTTGTCTTGGTGTCCAGAGAACAAATCAGTTGAGACAAGGCCATTTTGAAAACTATTTTTTTCCAGGGAGCATACCTTAGTACCCTGTTGGGGCATCCGTGTGTGCGGGGTATTTGGATTATAGGTCTTCAATGTGAAGGCAAGCTTCTTATCAAATGAAGTGTTTTGTCTGATCTTACAGTTTAAACCCACAAGGAGGTAACAAAGCAAAGGGCTAACACATCTTTTCGCTACTTAGAACTACAGGCCAGAAATTTGCTTTTGTATTCTGAGATCTTATGATACTTGTCTCAATGAAATAAAACTGTGCATGCGTTATTCTGCATTTCCATATTACTATTCTCTGTATTGGTAATTATTATGATACTTGCTTCCTGTACTTAAAGAAGCATGCAGATTTATTTTATAACCACTTCAAGGAAAGAACCAATTCCTTTGGAGATTTCCTGTGGTTCCTAAGTTGCATGCCTCCAAGTCTGTTAGGTTGTGGGATTTTGCATTTGAGAGAAATGAGGGAGGTGGAGAGAATGAAGAGAAAGTGGACTGGCAGAATTACAGAATGTGGTTTCATCTGATTTTTTAGGCTGAGGACTACTCCATTTTTAGATACCATGCATAGAACTCAGGCATCCTGGGTCCTGCCCCACTGCTGCTTTGTGGTCAGAACATCGTGAGATCGTGCAGCCTCAAGGCTGGGAACATATGGGATCGGGTCCAAGAGCAGGTTGGAGTTTGGGTTCATGATTTCAAGGTCAGGGTCATGAGGGCACCTCAAGACGATTACCGAGAAGTCAAAAGCATGTGCCAGTAATGGCAATGGGAAGGTCTGGGAAACAGCCAAAACGTAACTGTCAGGAACGTGGGACAGAGTCCCTAGGGCAGCTTTTCCCAAAACATGTTCCAAGATATACTAGCTGTATGGGATGTTGACTTACAATAATATGTGGTGGAAAGGTTTTCTAGACAAACACTGAGTTCAGAGTTAAGCAGGTTTTTTCTATTGCAGAGCTTGTCAGAGCCTCTGATATGCCCATTAATATTGTAAGTATACAAGATGTAGCTTTAAAATTGGGCAAATAACAGATATTTCATACAGAATCCTGGATGTGGCCAAGAGTGATGAGAGATGAGGGATCCTCTTGTCAGAGTAGCACCCCACAGAACACGCTTAGGGAAAAGTTGTCCCAGGGCCTGTGGCGTGTGCTCTGAATTCATTGCTGTGACCTTTTCGCCTGGCTCTTAACTCTGGGGTTCGGAAGGAACCAGCAAACACCCAAAAAAGTTATCTAGGCTCTTATTGAGTGCTTCCCCCTTGTCCTCCATCTGAGTCACTTGGCTGATATTTGTTGCTGCTATTAACAGAATTCAGGAAATCAGCCCTTCTTAGAGGAAGAAGGACAAATGAGACCACAAACAACAAAACATAATGAATGGATGAGAGCCTGTGTATAATTGGCCCTGAATTAGCAAACAGGCTTTCCCCACTCCCTTAAAATGAAAATAAAATAATTTTAAAGAAAGCACCAAAGTGACTATATCTAATAATGTAACAATGAGATTGAAAAATGAGGGCACACTATGTGTTTAGGGATGGCTGAGGCTAATGAATGTCAAGACAGACTGCATCTTTGACAGCCTCGGCTCACTGGCTCCTGAAATCATCACACACAAAACAGTATTCTTCTCGCATTCTTAAAGTGAAAGACACTGTTTCCCTGTCACACTAGCAATGTTGCGAAGTAAGTGTCATCCTTTCCTGCTCCTTGGCCCTGCCTTCTACAGCTAGTGCCCCTGCCAGTTGTCTCCTCAGCACGTGTCCCGTGTTCCTCTTCTCTTCCCTCTTGGCACAGCCTTGCTTCCGGTCTCATCATCCTGTGCCTGGGCTGATGCCTTTGCTTCCCAGCTGCAGTCGGCTGGTGATGGATGTGGGGGTAAGGCAGGCATTCCAGATATTTATAGAATTCTTCATGTCTCTTTTCCCATTAACCATGAGTTACTTGAGGGTGAAGATAGTGTCTTATTTGCCTTTCTGTCTCTAGTAATTAGCCCAGTACCTGGCACTTTTAATTAAGGAGTTATCACTCAGTACTGTTAAATAGGGATAAAAAGAAAAAAACAAAGAATGGAATAAAGTAAAAGCTTGATAGGTTTTGTTACTCTTTTTGCAGTTGATCATTGGCTATTCTTTTTTTTTTTTTTTTTTGAGGCGGAGTCTCGCTCTGTCGCCCGGACTGGAGTGCAGTGGCCAGATCTCAGCTCACTGCAAGCTCCACCTCCCGGGTTTACACCATTCTCCTGCCTCAGCCTCCGGAGTAGCTGGGACTACAGGCGCCCGCCACCTCGCCCGGCTAGTTTTTGTATTTTTAGTAGAGACAGGGTTTCACCGTGTTAGCCAGGATGGTCTCGATCTCCTGACCTCGTGATCCGCCCGACTCGGCCTCCCAAAGTGCTGGGATTACAGGCTTGAGCCACCGCGCCTGGCCGATCATTGGCTATTCTTAATGCTTGTAGACCAGTTAGCACTTTAGCAGCATACAGATAAGATATATTAAAATCATACATTGAGTTTTTAAAAAGTAGGGCATGGTGGCTCATGCCTGTAATCCCATCACTTTGGGAGGGCGAGGAAGAAGGATCACTTGAGCCCAAGAGTTTGAGACCAGCCTGGGCAACATAGTGGGACCCTGTCTCTACAAATTTTTTTTTCTTTTTCTGAGATGGAATCTCGCTCTATCGCCCAGGCTGGAGTGCAGTGGTGCGATCTAGGCTCACTGCAAGCTCCGCCTCCTGGGTTCACGCCATTCTCCTGCCTCAGCTTCCCAAGTAGCTGGAACTACAGGCGCCCGCCACCACTCCCGGCTAATTTTTTGTATTTTTAGTAGATACAGGGTTTCACTGTGGTCTCGATCTCCTGACCTCGTGATCCGCCCGCCTCGGCCTCCCAAAATGCTGGGATTACAAGCGTGAGCCACCACACCCGGCCTACAAAAATTTTTCAAAAAATTAGCTGGGTGTTGTGGTCCACCTGCCGTCCTAGCTACTTGTGAGGCTGAAGTGAGAGGATCACTTGAACCTGTAAGGTGAGAGCTGCAGTGAGCCGTGACAGTGCCACTGCACTCCAGCCTGGGCGACAGAGCAAGACCCTATCTCAAAGAAAACCCAAAAAGTTCATAAGTACTTAAACATGCTTTTCAGAAAATGACTAATGATCAAAAACTAGCAATTGCGATAATAGCAAATGAAGAAATGTCAAATGGAGGAGAAATGAAAAATGTTTATAGAATCCAGGACACACATTTACAAGAATGTGAAATACTGTGAAAATAATTGGGTGGAGAATTATGATTAAATTGAGACTTGAATTACCTGCAGTAAATTCAGCTGCATATTGGTTGTTAGGCATTTTATCATTACTAATCCTGTTACCATCATTGTTGAATAAGAGAGTCATACTTGATATAAAAGGTCCATACATTTGTAAATAATTCATTATTATGTTAGTTTGCAAGAGTCATGATTTTGCCAGAATTTATCCAGAATGGTCGATTGGTAATCCCAGAGAGTAGCAGAGGCACTGGGCAGTGAAGCTAATAGCAGGTCCTAAAGCCAGCATGAGCAAGTGCTGGGTGGTAAGAAAATAGAACTCAGGTAGTAGTGAGGTAAATACAAGCAGACAGGGCAGACCTAGAAGGAGACAGGAAGTAAGAGGCTTTGGGAGGCTGAAGGAGCAGAGACTCAGGAACACTCCCCCGGCATCATGCAGCATTATTACATAAGTGTTAGTAATTTCAAATAATTACAACTATTTTAGATATATCATGTGCTAGCTACTATTATAGTATGCTCACTAGAATTTACTGCTTTAATCCTCACAGCAACCTAGGTGAATACTATTATGAATCCTATGACTTTTCATTTATAGATGACAAAATTGAAATACAGGGAAAGTAAGTCATTCACCCAGCTGATCATCAGTAAATGGAAAAGCCACAATTTGACCGCAGGAAAATGAGGGTTATTTGACAGGGCTGACTTGAAGAACGTTTAGATTGCTGTAGAACTGTATTTAGTGCTTAACGATATACAATAACTGATACAATTGGTATCCAAACAGCTGAATGTCATGCTTTTAGGGATCAAGGAAAGCTGCCTAAGTGTGCATGTACCTAGCATTTGAGTTGCCTTTTGATACAGATGATCATACCAGAAAAGTATACCATCAGATTTCAGGCCTATCTGCACAGTAATATGCTTGGAGTTCTTCATGATGTCAAAGCTCAAAACTGTTTCACTGTTCACTGATATCAAAGCTCAAAACTATTATGACTCTTAGGCTCTGGCAAAAAACATGTGATTGTTTAAAAATTCGGCATTTATCTTATCCTGTGGATGGGCAACTTCTCAGGCCCATTTCTCACCACCAGCACAGCAGTAACACAAGGTGTTTTAATAAATCTATTGCCCAGTCTCTTCCATATGGCTATGCTTAGCTCTAAAAGAAGGAACCAAGAAATGGGTGTTATGCTGAATTGGAAACAATTTTCAGATAAAGCACAGCAGTCTGCAAACCTCCTCCAGCTCAAGATGGTGTCAATAGAATTGCCTTTTTAAGCATTAGAAAAGACACATGTACTTGATTGTGGTTTCTCTTTACTGCCACCTTCCACTCTGGTCATCACTACAGACACAGAGTAATTTGTGTACTGTAAATAGCTAGATCTTTCTGTAATCTTTATTTGTTTCTTTGTTTGTTTGTTTTATGAGATGGAGTCTCACTCTGTCGCCCAGGCTGGAGTGCAGTGGCTCGATCTCCACTCACTGCAACCTCTGCCTCCTGGGTTCGAGTGATTCTCCTGCTTCAGTCTCCTGAGTAGCTGGGATTTCAGTCGCCCGCCACCACGCCTGGCTAATTTTTGCATTTTTTTTTTTTTTCTTTAAGTAGAGACAATGTTTCACCATGTTGGCTAGGCTGGTCTCGAACTCCTGACCTCAGGCAATCTGCCTGCCTTGGCCTCCCAAAGTGCTGGGATTATAGGCATGAGCCACCACTCCCGGCTTTAACCAACATTCTTAGTTGAACACAGCAGAAAGGGGAACCTCCATTATCACATGGAACTCAGGCAGTAGTGAGGGCAAATATGAGTGGGAGAGCTATCTTCCTGCTGCAAGTTCACTCTCTACCTGAGAATACAGCATGCCAAGGTACAACAGAGCACACTGGCCAGCCCCAGTGCAGGAGTCATCATGGAGTGTGCCTTTTTTTTTTTTTTGGAGACAGAGTTTCGCTCTTGTTGCCCAGGCTGGTGTGCAATGGCGCGATCTTGGCTCACCACAACCTCCACCTCCTGGGTTCAAGCTATTCTCCTACCTCAGCCTCCTGAGTAGCTGGGATTACAGGCATGCACCACCACGCCTGGCTAATTTTTTTTTTGTATTTTTAGTAGAGACAGGGTTTCTCTATATTGGTCAGGCTGTTCTGGAACTCCCTACCTCAGGTGTTCCATCCGCCTCAGCCTCCCAAAGTGTTGGGATTACAGGCGTGAGCCACTGTGCCTGGCTGGAGTGTGCACTTTTAACGTGTCTATTCAGGGACACATGGTCTCTAACAACAAATGGCCATCCCGATAGTGGTGGAGCAGAGTATTGGACCTCTAGAGCCCACATTTTTATTGTAGCAGTATGTAGTCTTCTTATAACAGGTGCTATGGCCATGGGTCTTATCAGCTCCTATTGAAAATTGGAATTAGGATGAGCACAGCAGGTTGCAAGAATTCTAACTTTTAAGGTGCCACAGACGATAGTATTCTTTAGAAATCTTAGTGTTATCCTTTTCATCCTTTTGGGGTAGCAAACAAAAGGCACTCAGTAAATAATATGGAGTCTAATTTGGGGAAAACAAAATTATTGTTTTAAAAATTATTTTTGTCTTTAGAGGCTGTACATTTATGTCAACTGCATGACCACATTGTTGATATGCTTAAGAAAGATAACAGTCAAGGTTGCCTTTTTACACTTTATATTTGTGCTCATCCAACCATGAGACCTTTAGAAATATTGAATATCTGCAGTTATCTCCCTTCAAGTCTTATTTTGAGTTTATATTACTTTTGAACTCAAAAGACCTCAAGCCATTTGATCTACCTGACAGTATAATATTCTTTAATTTTAAGTAGCATTGTATGATGAGTCTGAAATATTGGCAGCTTATAATGCATATAAGTTAGTGATCCTAGTAAATGTAAATAAAATAATAAACAGAAACATGCTGGGCATGGTGGCTTATGCCTGTAATTCCGTAACTTTGGGAGGAGGACTGCTTCACACCAGGAGCTGGAGACCAGCTTGGGCAACAGAAACCCCATCTCTACAAAAATCTTTAAAAAATCAGCTGGATGTGGTGGTGCATACCTGTAGTCACAGCTACTCAGGAGGCTGAGGAGGGAGGATCACTTGAGCTCAGATTGAGGCTGCAGTGAGTTGTGATTGCACCTCAGTCTAGGTGGCAGAGTGAGGTCTTGTCTCAAAAACATAATGATAAATGAAAATAATTATAATAACAAACATTCAGCCAATAACTGGGATTTTTTTTTACCATTGCTATTTTTTTATCAAGACAAACATCTGGAGAGTTCCACAATTCCAGATGCTTACAAATCTGCTTCTGGGTTGTGAAGAAAATCATTTGGGTATGTGTAGCTTTTAACTTTTTTTTAAAAAAACTGAATATTGAGGATTTGTGTAGAATAACTTTGAATGTTTTGGATCTTAGATTTAAATGGAAATATCAAAAATTTTATATAGGTTGGGCTCTAAACTACGTATTTCCATATTGTCAGAATTTAGAAAACATCTTTTATGAAATAGAAACTAAGAATTTTGGCAAACAGAAAAACTTGCCCAAGGTCTCCAGAATTCATTTGTTTGACAAATATGTATTGAGCATCTACCCTGTGACCGGTGGTATTCCTGGGATTTGTCAGGAGCACGATTGCTGTCTTCCTGGAGCTTACATTCTAACCAGGGAAAACTGACAATAAGCAATAAAAAAATAAATAATGTAGTTTGTTAGAAAGCCATAGGTGCTACAGGAAAGAATAAACTATAATGTAGGGTTGGAGTAGCAATAAAACTATATAGTGTGGTCAGGGTAGTTCATGTGGACAAGATACAATTTGAGCCAAGATTTTAAAAAGATAAAGCAATTAACCTCAAAATAAAATCGGGGGAAAGAACATTCCAGCACCAAGTAGTTTGCTCAGCCTGTTGGAGGAATAGCAAGGAGCCAGCATGCCTGGAATGGAATGCCCAAGGGGCAATAGTGGCCAATCAGGTGAAAGTAGTAATGGGGCTAAGGCCAGATCCTATAGAGCTTACAAAGCATTGCAAAGAACTTGAGATTTTACTCTCAGTGGAATGTGGATCCGTTGGAGAATTTTAAGCACAGTATCTGACTTGAGTTTTAAAAGGGTCTCTCTGGTCCTGGTTTGAAAATATGGACTGCACTGGGAACAAGGGAAGGAGCAGGGGTCTTACTGCTATAATTCAGTTAAAAATTATGGTAGTTTAGGCCAGAATAGTAGCACCAGAGATAATGCTAGATGGTAAAATCTGGAAATATTTTGGAAGTAGAGCCACCAGGATTTCCTGGTGGATAGGATGTAGAGTATGAGAGAAAAAGAGGATTTGGGGTGTTTCCAAGGTTTTAGCCTATGCATAAATGGAGTTGTTACTATTGAGTCAGAGAAAACCTTAAGGAAGTTAGTTTTAGATAACAGTTGGGTGATGAGGGGTTCGGATATGAATCTGTTGATAGTGAGATGGCTCTCAGACATACTGGGGAAGATTCTGGTAGGCAACTGTATGTGTAAATCTGGAGGCGGGCGAGGTCTGCAGTGGAGATTTAAGTGTAGGATAATCTCAGCATGTGGAAGGCATGGAATTGTGGGTGCAAGTGGGAGATGAGAACCAAGCACTAATGCAAGGGCACTTCAATACTTAATTTTTATTTTAAGAGACAAGGTCTTTCACTCTGTTGCAGCTGGAGTACAGTGGTACCATTACAGGTCACTGCAATCTCAAACTCCTGGGCTCAAGTAATCTTCCCAAGTAGCTAAGACTATAGGTGTGCACCACCATGCTCAATTAACTTTTTTTTTTTTTTTTTTTTTTTTTTTACTTTTTGTAGAGATAGTGTCTTGCTGTGTTGGCCAAGCTAGTCTCAAACTCTGATCTTAAGCAGTCCTCTCTCCACAGCATCCCAAAGTGCTGGGATTACATGCATGAGCCATCACGCCTGGCCAGGCACTTTAATTTTAAAGAGTCTTTGATATGGTTTCTTGCCATATCAGAGATAAGAACAGCTTAATATTTCTTGACTTTTCCTTGGTTAAACAAAGGGTATGCTTTAAAATTTTTTAAAATTTTAATTGTGGTAGAAAGTACTTAAAATTTGCCATCATAACCATTTTTAAATGTACATTTCACTGTCATTAAATACATTCACCACTGTCATCCACAGAACTCTTCATCTTGCAAAACTGAATTCTGCACCCACTAAATAATAACCCCCTTTTCCCCCTCCTCCCAGCTCCTCAAAATCATCATTCCATTTTCTGTTTCTATGATTTTGACTATTCTAAGTACCTTTTAAAGTGAAATTATACAGTATTTCTCTTTTTGTAACTGGCTTATTTCACTTAGCATTATGTATGTCCTCAAGATTCATCCATGTTGTTGATAGAATTTCCTGCTGGGTGCAGTGGCTCACACCTGTAATCCCAGCACTTTGAGAGGCCAAGGTGGGTGGATCACCTGAAGTCAGGAGTTTGAGACCAGCCTGACCAGCATGGTGAAATCCGGTCTCTACTAAAAATAAAAAAATCAGCTACACGTGGTGGTAGACGACACAGCCTCCCAAAGTGTTGGGGTTATAGGCGTGAGCCACTGCTCCGGGCCTGCTTCTACTTTTTGACTATTGTGAATTAATGCTGCTGTGAACATGGATGTACAAATGTAAGGGATATACTTTTTTTTTTTTTTTTTTTCCCCAAGATGGAGTCTCACTCTGTCACCCAGACTGGAGTGCAGTGGCACAATCTCGGCTCACTGCAACCTCCGCCTCCTGGGTTCAAGCAATTCTCCCACCTCAGTCTCCTGAGTAGCTGAGATCACAGGTACCAGCTATCATGCCCAGCTACTTTTTGTATTTTTAGTAGAAACGAGGTTTCACCATGTTTCCCAGGCTGGTCTTGAACTCCTGACCTCAGGTGATCTGCCCGCCTCGCCCTCCCAAAGTGTTGGGATTACAGGCATGCACCACCATGCCCAGCAGGGATATGCTTTTTTAAAAGTCTCTGTGGTATGTATACTTTGTGACTTTCATAGATTTTTAAAAATATGAGTAATATATAAATACATTTTTATTATAAAAGATTTAAATGATATAGCTATTTAGAGACCAAAATATGAAAATTCTCATTCATTCTCTCACCTCACCTCCATCTGCAATTCCCAAAGTTACATTTGGTGTGTTATCTTCCCTCTCTTTCAGTACATTTCTGTACATTTGTCTATATCTTATTCTTTTAAAAAACTGAGATATTATACATATTCTATAGTTTAATAATGTCTTGGAGACCTCTCAATTAATGATATTTTGGAAATCTTCCCAATCTGTTGCATATGTTCTATAGTGTTATATTTACCTTTACATGTTCAGGGCTATTACCGTAGATTCGAGTCCTAGAAGTGCAGTTCCTAGGTTCAAGGAATTTTCTTTAACTCTTCATCAGATTTTCTTTTTGAAGAACCTTTGTGGCTTGATAATTATGTTTCTAGAAAATTTATTATTCAGGTTTAGAAGTTTGGGGAGCTGTTTGAAATAACACTCAAATAAATTTCCTGGCTATGGATTCGTTCCCCTTAGCAAGAGAGTTGTAAACTGTGAGTTTTATAACCTTAATGACTTTTTTTTAAAAAAGGCAATTGATCTCTTAATCTAGGTGTTTTAGCTATCATATGGGAGATGTAATCTGCAATCTATGGGACAAATGGGGGAGTTTTGGGAGTTATGATAGAAGACTGTTGAGTAATGTTTTATAGTGTTTTACAGTGGAGAAACCTGGTAGATGCCACCTCATCAGCCGACCAGGGTTAACATCACATGATAATCATATTGCTATCATGCAGTGATATTAATATAATAAAGTGAGATGGGTGCATTGCCTCTGTGATATTCTTCCCCCAAACCCATAACCACAGTTTCATAATGAGAAAATAACAGAGAAACCCAATTTGAGGGACATTCTACAAAATACCTGACCATGTTCTACAAAAGTGCCATCCATGGTGCCAAAAGTCATGCAAGACAAATCTAAGTAATCCTCACAGGTTGTAGTACACTAAGGAGACAGTGAAAACTAAATGCAAATAAAGTGGGTTTTGGTTTTTTAAAGTATGTTTATCCTAATGGACAATATGCTCCCATAAAGATCGTCTACCTTAGAAAACTGTGTCTTCCCTCTTAAATCTAAGAGATCCTTATCCCAAAGGGTGGACTCCTTTGAGATCTCCTGGGCTAGAGACCCAGTGCATGGATGGATGAGACAGTATAACCAGACTGTAAGCAAGACCGTATAAAGATGTGATCTGAGCTCATGGACACTGTGGCAAGAGGTCAGGCCTGAAGAATCAGAGAACTGAGTGGACTTTGCAATGGATAGGCAAAGAGAGGGTCCAAACTTAAAATGCAAAAGAATAATTCAAGAATGATTTGGTAAAATATAAGATAACAGCCTATAACAGAGTCTTGCAAATAGTAGCCAAAAGTCACCCTAACCAATCATAGGGCGTATCTACCACACAAAAGCGTGACTTAGTGCATGACTATTGAAATGCCAAAAAAGACAGATAAAGGAAAGTTAAGCCATAGTGGCAACCTCTGCAGATGGAACGAGGGAGCTATATGCAGTCAACACTGAGGCCAATTGAGAATATTTGCAGTTAGCATATGTCTAGGAATTCCTGTAGGTGTTACAACCCAGCAAGCATAGGTCAGCAACCCAAGGTCAGAGTACAAAATGGGTTAGTACTAAAAAGTGGCTAAAAAGATGACCAGCCCTCAAGAGGAGACAGTATTTAAATCATATACCTCTCCTTCCCCATGCTGACTAACATACTGTAATTTGTTATAGCTGTGTCTAAGATAACTATTTATAATTATAAATTAGCCCTACTGGTTCTTCTTGATACTGTCATTTCCAGTCAAAGAACTTCTAGAGTTAATGTAAAACTTCTTAAATGAGAGGACCATCTGGTTACAATTTTGGTTTCAATTCCCTGTTGTGCAACTGGCACCCAAATAAGGACTGTTTCCAAATATGAGTAGGCTAAGTCAGTCATAAATAAGCAAAAAGTTTCAGTTTTTGTTGCTATTATCCAAGATGTTAGCAGATGAAGTGTTTAATGAAAGGGTGCTTCTTTTAGGCAAACTTCTTTTACCATGATTTGTTTAACCTATACCAGTGGTCCATACATTTTTTCCTGTAAAGGGTCAAATAATAATAATTATATTATTATTTTATCTGTGACTTTATAGTTTAATTAAAATATTCCCAAAGCCCCACACGTCTTGTCTTAGGAAACCAACGATTCCCAAAAGGCATCAACCTGCTGAAAAAGGTTAACAGAACATAGCATCTGTGTACTTTAAACCCTGGATGAAAAGAGACTGAATGTGGTGGCATACTTTAGCTCTAGAGTGTTGAGGATGAGAATAATGTTGTAGTTACTTTAGTTTGATTTTCATGTATAGTACCAGACACTGAACAAATTGCTTTAGCAGAAAAATATTAAAATACATAATAATATGTGTGACATAGTCTAAATAATGCATTTCTTTTTTAATGTATTGTTGAGATTTGTATGCTAGCTATTTGGATCCTCTTGGCTTGGGTTCTTCATTCCACCATATACTTTATTTTTCTTTAGGTTTTTATGTATGTATGTATTTATTTATTTTTATTTAAAACTTATTAATGTTATTTTGATTCACAAACCGTAATTCTATCATTTTGGGGGCACAATGTGATGTTTTGATATATGTGTACAAAGTGGCATGATTAAATCAAGCTAATTACATATTTGTCATCTTGCTCACCATTTTTTATGGGGAGACACTTGAAATTTACTCTCTTACTTTGAAATACATAACACATTATTATAGATTATAGTCATCCTGCTGTGCGGTAGATCTCAAGGTAGTTTCTCCTTTCTACCTGAAACTTTGCACCCTTCCATCAACAACTCCTCATTCCCTCCCTCCCCACCCCCACCCCACCTCAGCCTTTAGTAGCCATGATACTCCCTACTTCTTTTTTTTTTTTTTCTTCCTCAACATCAATTTTATTTGGCTAAATATCTGTGGAATGTACTATAATATTACAAACTCCTATCTTTCTTTTTTTTTTCCTTTTTTTTATTATTATACTTTAAGTTCTAGGGTACATGTGCATAACATGCAGGTTTGTTACATATGTATACTTGTGCCATGTTGGTGTGCTGCACCCATCAACTCGTCAGCACCCATCAACCAGTAATTTACATCAAGTATAACTCCCAATGCAATCCCTCCCCCCTCCCCCCTCCCCATAATAGGCCCCGGTGTGTGATGTTCCCCTTCCCAAGTCCAAGTGATCTCGTTCAGTTCCCACCTATGAGTGAGAACATGCGGTGTTTGGTTTTCTGTTCTTGCGATAGTTTGCTGAGAATGATGGTTTCCAGCTGCATCCATGTCCCTACAAAGGACACAAACTTATCCTTTTTTTATGGCTGCATAGTATTCCATGGTGTATATGTGCCACATTTTCTTAATCCAGTCTGTCACTGATGGACATTTGGGTTGATTCCAAGTCTTTGCTATTGTGAATAGTGCTGCAATAAACATACGTGTGCATGTGTCTTTATAGCAGCATGATTTATAATCCTTTGGGTATATACCCAGTAATGGGATGGCTGGGTCATATGGTACATCTAGTTCTAGATCCTTGAGGAATCGCCATACTGTTTTCCATAATGGTTGAACTAGTTTACAGTCCCACCAACAGTGTAAAAGTGTCCCTATTTCTCCACATCCTCTTCAGCACCTGTTGTTTCCTGACTTTTTAATGATTGCCATTCTAACTGGTGTGAGATGGTATCTCATTGTGGTTTTGATTTGCATTTCTCTGACGACCAGTGATGACGAGCATTTTTTCATGTGTCTGTTGGCTGTATGCATGTCTTCTTTTGAGAAATGTCTGTTCATATCCTTTGCCCACTTTTTGATGGGGTTGTTTGTTTTTTTCTTGTAAATTTGTTTGAGTTCTTTGTAGGTTCTGGATATTAGCCCTTTGTCAGATGAGTAGATTGCAAAAATTTTCTCCCATTCTGTAGGTTGCCTGTTCACTCTGATGGTAGCTTCTTTTGCTGTGCAGAAGCTCTTTAGTTTAATTAGATCCCATTTGTCAATTTTGGCTTTTGTTGTCGTTGCTTTTGGTGTTTTAGACATGAAGTCCTTGCCCATGCCTATGTCCTCGATGGTATTACCTAGGTTTTCTTCTAGGGTTTTTATGGTATTAGGTCTAACATTTAAGTCTCTAATCCATCTTGAATTAATCTTCGTATAAGGAGTAGGGAAAGGATCCAGTTTCAGCTTTCTACTTATGGCTAGCCAATTTTCCCAGCACCATTTATTAAATAGGGAATCCTTTCCCCATTTCTTGTTTCTCTCAGGTTTGTCAAAGATCAGATGGCTGTAGATGTGTGGTATTATTTCTGAGGACTCTGTTCTGTTCCATTAGTCTATATCTCTGTTTTGGTACCAGTACCATGCTGTTTTGGTTACTGTAGCCTTGTAGTATAGTTTGAAGTCAGATAGCATGATGCCTCCAGCTTTGTCCTTTTGACTTAGGATTGTCTTGGCAATGCGGGCTCTTTTTTGGTTCCATATGAACTTTAAAGCAGTTTTTTCCAATTCTGTGAAGAAGTCATTGGTAGCTTGATGGGGATGGCATTGAATCTATAAATTACCTTGGGCAGTATGGCCATTTTCACGATATTGATTCTTCCTATCCATGAGCATGGTATGTTCTTCCATTTGTTTGTGTCGTCTTTTATTTCACTGAGCAGTGGTTTATAGTTCTCCTTGAAGAGGTCCTTTACATCCCTTGTAAGTTGGATTCCTAGGTATTTGATTCTCTTTGAAGCAATTGTGAATGGAAGTTCATTCATGATTTGGCTCTCTGTTTGTCTGTTACTGGTGTATAAGAATGCTTGTGATTTTTGCACATTAATTTTGTATCCTGAGACTTTGCCGAAGTTGCTTATCAGCTTAAGGAGATTTTGGGCTGAGACAATGGGGTTTTCTAATATACAATCATGTCATCTGCAAACAGGGACAATTTGACTTCTTCTTTTCCTAACTGAATACCCTTGATTTCTTTCTCTTGCCTGATTGCCCTAACCAGAACTTCCAACACTATGTTGAATAGGAGTGGTGAGAGAGGGCATCCCTGTCTTGTGCCAGTTTTCAAAGGGAATGCTTCCAGTTTTTGCCCATTCAATATGATATTGGCTGTGCATTTGTCATAAATAGCTCTTATTATTTTGAGATACATTCCATCAATACCGAATTTATTGAGCGTTTTTAGCATGAAGGGCTGTTGAATTTTGTCAAAAGCCTTTTCTGCATCTATTGAGATAATCATGTGGTTTTTGTCTTTGGTTCTGTTTATATGCTGGATTACGTTTATTGATTTGCGAATGTTGAACCAGCCTTGCATCCCAGGGATGAAGCCCACTTGATCATGGTGGATAGCTTTTTGATGTGCTGCTGGATTCGGTTTGCCAGTATTTTACTGAGGATTTTTGCATCGATGTTCATCAGGGATATTGGTCTAAAATTCTCTTTTTTTGTTGTGTCTCTGCCAGGCTTTGGTATCAGGATGATGTTGGCCTCATAAAATGAGTTAGGGAGGATTCCCTCTGTTTCTATTGATTGGAATAGTTTCAGAAGGAATGGTACCAGCTCCTCCTTGTACCTCTGGTAGAATTCAGCTGTGAATCCATCTGGTCCTGGACTTTTTTTGGTTGGTAGGCTCTTATTGCCTCAATTTCAGAGCCTGCTATTGGTCTATTCAGGGATTCAACTTCTTCCTGGTTTAGTCTTGGGAGAGTGTAAGTGTCCAGGAAATTATCCATTTCTTCTAGATTTTCTAGTTTGTTTGCGTAGAGGTGTTTATAGTATTCTCTGATGGTAGTTTGTATTTCTGTGGGGTCGGTGGTGATATCCCCTTTATCATTTTTTATTGCGTCTATTTGATTCTTCTTTCTTTTCTTCTTTATTAGTCTTGCTAGCGGTCTATCAATTTTGTTGATCTTTTCAAAAAACCAACTCCTGGATTCATTGATTTTTTGGAGGGTTTTTTGTGTCTCTATCTCCTTCACTTCTGCTCTGATCTTAGTTATTTCTTGCCTTCTGCTAGCTTTTGAATGTGTTTGCTGTTGCTTCTCTAGTTCTTTTCATTGTGATGTTAGAGTGTCAATTTTAGATTTTTCCAGCTTTCTCTTATGGGCATTTAGTGCTATAAATTTCCCTCTACATATTGCTTTTTTTTTTTTTTTTTTTTTTTGAGACGGAGTCTCGCTCTGTCGCCCAGGCTGGAGTGCAATGGCCGGATCTCAGCTCACTGCAAGCTCCGCCTCCCGGGTTTACGCCATTCTCCCGCCTCAGCCTCCCGAGTAGCTGGGACTACAGGCGCCCACCACCTCGCCCGGCTAGTTTTTTGTAATTTTAGTAGAGACGGGGTTTCACCGTGTTAGCCAGGATGGTCTCGATCTCCTGACCTCGTGATCCGCCCGTCTCGGCCTCCCAAAGTGCTGGGATTACAGGCTTGAGCCACCGCGCCCGGCCTACACACTGCTTTAAATGTGTCCCAGAGATTCTAGTATGTTGTGTGTTTGTTCTCATTGGTTTCAAAGAACATCTTTATTTCTGCCTTCATTTCGTTATGTACCCAGTAGTCATTCAGGAGCAGGTTGTTCAGTCCAAGTAGTTGAGCGGTTTTGATTGAGTTTCTTAGTCCTAAGTTTTAGTTTGATTGCACTGTGGTCTGAGAGACAGTTTGTTATAATTTCTGTTTTTGTACATTTGCTGAGTAGTGCTTTACTTCCAATTATGTGGTCAATTTTGGAATAAGTGTGATGTGGTGCTGAGAAGAATGTATATTCTGTTGATTTGGGGTGGAGAGTTCTATAGATGTCTATTAGGTCCGCTTGGTGCAGAGATGAGTTCAATTCCTGGATATCCTTGTTAACTTTCTGTCTCATTGATCTGTGTAATGTTGACAGTGGGGTGTTGAAGTCTCCCATTATTATTGTGTGGGAGTCAAGTAATTATTAATAGTATTTTTAGCCTTGCAGTCACATATGATCTCTATGTATTTGTCAGTGCCTGTTTGTTTTTTTAAACAAATGTTTAAAAATATAAATGTTCTCTGTGTCCTTCACCATGTTTTCATGCTTTGTGATAGTGGCTGAGGTTTAGAGACTTGTTTTAATAAACAATGTTCTGAAATGTTGATCTAATTGCCTCTGGCAAAAGATGTGTAATCATGACTTTTGATGAACTTATTTTAAAAATAGATGCACAGTTGATCTCTTGTTGCACGCATTTTGGCAAATTCTTGAGCGATATTATCTATAAACATGACACTTGCAAAACCTACCATACCCTGAAAGTTTGCTGTCTAGAAATTAAGTGCCTAGTTTTCATTCACATTAATATTTAGGTAAGACATGTTTTATTTCTAAATGGACTGTCAAACTTTTTTCATATTTTAATGTATAACAGTGATGACCTTTTTGAAAAGACTCAATGTAATTCGTTTTCTCATTTAAGCCATTAACTGCCCCCTTTGAATAGTATTGTTGCTGCTTTCTCTTATAAATTGATGATGTCTCAGGCTCTCAATTTACAATTACATTAGTTTCTTCCTTGAGTTTGTAGTTGAGCTGTGGCTCTGCACTGTTTGGGCCTGTACAGGCATCCTTCACAAGTCCCCGGCAGGTGGCCTTTAGCAGGCTCAAAGGTGACCTTTAAGCCATTCTTAGTATCACTGTGAAAAAGCATCCAGATTTTCCCCCAAAAAGGCCAAGTAGTTGCATGATGTGTTGTGGATTTTAGGGATATATTTTGCCTATTTCACATACTTTTTTCCAAGAAGATAGGTGAGCTTACACATTTAAAGGTTTGAACTGTTTTTCTTCTGTTTATAATTTTATTTGAGATGGTGTGTCGCTTGTCACTCAGTTTGGAGTGCAGTGCAATGGTGTGATCACGGCTCACTGTGGCCTCAAACTCCCAGGTTTAAGCCATCCTCCCACCTCAGCCTTCTAAGTAGCTAACACTACAAATGTATGCCACCACACCCAGTTAATTTTTTTTTTTTGGATTTTTTGAAGAGACAAGATTTCGCCGTGGCTGCCTAGCTGGTCTCAAACTCCTGGGCTTAAGTGATCTGCCTGCCTCAGCCTCGCAAAGTGTTGAGATTACAGACATGAGCCACTGTACCCGGCCTTTTTATAATTTTAATAATAATCTGTCAAATAATCCTTCATTACTTTTGCTTTTTAAATTCTTGTTATATTTTACTAAACAATGCTTAATCTCGCTGATAAACCATTTTAGCAGAAGGGTGTCTGATGAGTACCACCCCTCCCACCCCAGCTTTTTTTTTCTTTTCTCAAAGTTACAAGGTCTCCCTCTGTTGACCAGGCTGGAGTGTAGTGGTGTGATTATAGCTCACTGCAGCCTCAACCTCCTGGGCTCAAGAGATCCTCTCACCTCAACCTCCCCAGTAGCTGGGACCGCAAACATGCACCACCATGCCCAGCTAATTTTTTTTTTTTTTTTTTTTTTTTTAAGTAAAGACAAAGTTTCATTATGTTGCCCAGGCTGGTCTCAAACTCCTAGTGTCATTTAATTTCTGTTTTGGTATCGGCTCTGAAAGACCTGTTGAGAAGGTACTTGGAACTCTTGATATTTTCCAAAATCTGTTTTACCAAGATAAATTTTAAGGAGAGCAACAGAAAATAAAGCACAAATGTGGTTTTTTTTGTTGGTTTTTTACTTATTTATTTATTTATTTTTGAGACGGAGTTTCGCTCTTGTCGCCCAGGCTGGAGTGCAGTGGTGCGATCTCGGCACGCCGCAACCTTCCCCTCGTCCCAGGTTCAGGTGATTCTCCTGTCTCAGCCTCCCAAGTAACTGGGATTACAGGTGCCCATCACCACACCCGGCTGATTTTTGTATTTTTAGTAGAGACGGGGTTTCACTATGTTGGCCAGGCTAGTCTTGAACTCCTGACCTCAGGTGATCCACCTGCCTTGGCCTCCCAGAGTGCTGGGATTACAGGCATGAGCCACCGTGTGGTTTTTAATCAATATTATTTAATAATGAATTGGATTAAGAGAGGTGATTTTTTTTACTCAACAGAAAGTTGATTGGGTTTTTTAAAAATAGCTTCTCTTGTTTTTACTAATTAAGGCTTAAAAAATCTCTAAGAGTTCTCTTTGAGATATTTGGATTCTATAAAAATGAAACGCTTTGTTTCTTAACCAAATGATAATGCCTTAAATTGCATTATTTGGTTCAATTATAGTGAATTTCCTGGTAGAAATTTTATTTTCTCTGAAGCAGAGTCAGTCATCTTAATATCACCATGTCAACCAGAAGAGAAGGAAATCTAATATGCATAATAAAGAGAGAACACTGACACATGACTTCTTTAAAAGTCTCTGAAATTCAACATATAATTTTTTATACCAGAATGTGAACAAAAATTTAATCTTTTCCTCTTCATCTATGTCTCATGATATATTTGTGTGATTTTAAAGAACATTTTGGGGTTTTTGAGTTCTATGTAAATGTGACTATGTTATCTGTATAATCTTGCCATCCCTTCTTTGGAAAACATGGGTCACTGTTATAGTATGTCATGGATGCTGATGTGGCGTCTGAGTAAGCCTAGTGGGCACGAGGGTGTGTGTGGACGTGGGCGCGTGCGTGTGTTTGTTCGTTTCTAATCGAGCCATTCTTCTGGAGTCTTTAGGTCAGCTGTCACGTTGGGCTTTCCTCCTTTGTTCTTTTGAGTTGCTCTATGACTAGCCACAAACCCAACACTAAAAAGGAAGGCTTTTAACGGATTAATTCCGTCCTTTCCTTCGCCTACATTGTAGCAGCTGCGTTCTGCCCTTTCTGTGGCCCTGCAAGGAGAGGAGGCCTGTGTATAACAGTCTTCTGTCAACATCTTCTGTCAATCCATTATAAGATTCCTAAAGCACATGGAATGAGATAGTTCCCAGGAAAACTCTTTGTCAAGGCCAGTCCATGTGGGAAAAATATTTCTGTGCTTAGTCTTATAACGATGACTGTTTTTGTTTTATGGGGTCAGGAGAAATTTGACTTATAAGACAGCATTGTGCTATGCCTCCATACTTACCTGCCCTTTCTTTCTGAACTCTTGCAGGTAGCAGCAGTACCTGTCCAAAGATTGCTTTAATTCCGCCTTGCTCCATAAGCAGCACAACCACACTGGTTGGTGAGAATGTATCTGAAGAAGAGGCTCAGGGAATAAATGGGAACAGGCCAGCGAAACACTCAGCTGCAAGTCCGAAGCCACAAGGTATGCTCATTGAGGGTTTGTGATCAGGGTGGGTACTTCGTTGATCAAAGAAGGCTAACCAGAAAACTGATGGCCACAAAGAAAGTGTTTTAAGCTAGAAGGAAGGAATTGGGTACATTATTTTTTAGAGAATAGTCCATCTGTGCATCTTCTCAGGCAGAGGTTGCTATTTGCTCTGCTCCTGAAACAACATACATTTCTCTATTATGGATCTTTTCATGTCGCTGAAATTGTTTGCATGTCATCTTAACGGAACTGTGATCTCTTTATTATGCCTGACCTAGCACAGGGACTTACTGTCTGTGTAATAAATGTGTTTGGAGCTACTGTTAGAAAGAAATGATTTGCTAGATGTCAGCATTTGTGAAACATAATTCTAAAACAGCACTTCATGTACTTATCAAGAACATGACTTGAAAATATTAAGGAGGTGGGGCCTGAAAACACCTGATAGTGTTTTTATACTACCACTTTCTGTGGAGGTATTGTTTCTTCCACAGAAAGGAACAGTAACAGCCCTTCATTCAGGATTCTGTGGCCAGTGAGGGTAAAGAAAAAGCCATAATGGTAGGAAGCTTGAATGATTTTTTTCAGTGACCATTTCCTTTTACAAATAAATTTCCAGTGAACTTGGTATTAACTTTGAGAAGCAAATATACTTTTGATGATAGAGAGCAAGGCCTTTTGAAATGGAACACAAAAGCTAAGCTACCCTGTGGTTTAATGTGTAGTTTCTTCCTTATAGATTTTCATTTATAATGAATGCTAAACAGATATGAGAAACAATACTGGGCATTGTCAGAGTTACTACAGTTGGGAAAAATCAATTTCTATTTGTGTTTATTTTGTGTTTACTTAGGTCTCTTTCCTGTTCTTGCAAAGAAAAATGTATTCTAGAGCATGCATTATAAAATAAGTGGTGTTATTCCTTAAAGTTGTATGTTTTAAAGATTTCTGAAAAAAAATTTTAGAACAAGTTTAAAATGAATCTTCTAGATTATGGGATATTTGTCTTGTTCTCACTACAGTTATATTTGTGGTGATATGGAATATCACTATCAAGCAAGGTCAGATAATTGATGATTTGGATGAGTAGCCTATTCATGATCTTACAACCATTTCTTTTGACTACACTGCTCCTTTATAGCATTGATGTGAATATAAGCATATGACTTTTTTTGACCATGATTTGAGCCTTTTTATTTCCAAAATATGAAATTCCATTTCACCCATTAGACCCGAGTTGACAAAGATCCAATGTGAGGTAAGAATATTAATAGTGAATACAATTCTAGTTGATGTAATTTTCCTGATCAAAGGAAGAATTTCATTACTTAAAAAGCCTTTATTTTTGGAAGATGCACTGCAATACTTCATTGTTTTCCAAAGTCAGTGTATTGAGAGATATAATAAGAGTGTCCTTCCTGTGCTGCGTGTGCCAAAATAATCCCCTTTTTAAGTAGACAACACTAACCTTGCTTTTGCTGTTTTGTAGTTATCTTAAAACCACTATATAGTTATTTAAATACATATTTACTTCCTATCTTAAATATGGGCTAATTATGTATATATACTTTTCTAACTAAAGGGAATATTTGCAGATATTAAATAAATCACAGAGTACTTTATACTTCTTTTTCAAAATACTTCCAAGTGATGTTTGGCCTTTCCTTTATACCCATGGCTAAAGTTTTAACCCCACCTTTCACCCTGTCCTTTTATATTTCCCTATGTTGTAGTCTGTTCAGGCTGCTGTAACAAAATACCATAAATTGGGTAGCTTATAAACAACAGAAATGTAGTTCTCACAGTTCTGTGGTATGAAAGTCCAAGATCAGATTCAGGGTCTGATGAGGGCTTGCTTTCTGGTCCACAGATGGGTCCAAGATCAGATTCAGGGTGTAATGAGGGCCTGCTTTCTGGTCTATAGATGGCCATCTTTTCACTATAACCTCACAGGGTGGAAGGGGTGAGAGCTCTTTCTGGGGCCTCTTTTCAATGGCACTAATTTGATTAATGAGAGCTCAGTCCTCATGACCTAATCACCTCCCAAAGGCCCCACCTCTTCATACTGTCACCTTGGGAATGAGGATGTCAACATGAATTTTGGAACACAAACAAACACTCAGACCATAGCACTCCATATGAACTTTATTTTTTCTCATTTATTACAACCTAAACTGCTGTATATTTTACTCATCAGCTCAGTTTTTTCTGCCTATGTGTCCGCTCACATAGTACATAACCAGTCTTCAATAATACTGCTATATTGATACATTTCTTCCCCTTTGTTTCTGCTACTGTTTAAAACTTTGAATATGTGCCGTGTAGCGACCAACATCCCTGAAATCAGGCTACATCTTAGTATTGTCAGATGAGCTACCACATAGATTGGTCAGCAAGTCAGTCAACAGTACCCAATAATGAGTGTTTGTTTAGTGGAGACAGCTAATTTTAATTTCTCCTAACATTTGGGTGACTGAGGCAGAGAAGAGAAGGGGGTGCTAATAGGGACCTACTGTGTGGAGCAAGGAATTATCACCCTGACACCTTTGTTCCTGCCTCACTGCAAATCCCTTACAAGTTGTGAATGGTGAGATTGCTGGGGCTTCAAGGTCACTGTTTGGGGTCCCAACAAGGGAAGGGGAGTCAGGCTGGCAGGAGCAGGGGAAAGCAGAAAGAAAAAGCAGATAAACTGTTAAGTCTGCCTTTCTTCCTGGTCCAGGGCACGTAGCCCTCCTGTGCAAATAACTCACAATCTTCCTACACTGACTTATCACCAGACACGTGGCTGATAGAAAAATGGAAATTAGCTCACTGCAACCTTGGCATCATCGGTACTGCATGTAGCCCTCTCCAGCACCATGCTGTAAAATCCCTAGGAAACCTTTGTCTCTTTGTAGTCAGCTCCTCTCTTGCTGATCTGCCTGTTGCTTTCTTGCAGTGTATTTTCGTATTTTGTCTAATAAATATGCCTTTCTCTACCTACCTGTCTTGGTGAATTCCTTTACTGCCCATGCCACCAGCCCCTGATAGTTGCTACCCACAACACTATGTTGTTTTAGTTTAATTTAGGACTCTTATTCTAGGTGAGTAGTTCTCAAGTGGAGACAGTTTTGCCCACACTTGCATATCCTCTCCCGACAATAGGACATTGGTAGTATCTGGGGACATTTCTGCTTGACACTGCTTGTGGGAGTTGCTACTTGCAGCCAGTGAGTAGAGGGTAGGGTTGCTCTATATCCTGCAATGCACGGGACAGTCCACAACTAAGAATTCATACAAACTATAATATCAGTTGCTGCATTTGCAAAACTCTGATCTAGATAAAAATAAGCACATAATTATATCTTTTTTTTCCTTATGTAGATTGCTAAGAAGGTTATAGTTATAATTTATTGTGGGAATTTTTTTTTGTTTGTTTGAGAGAGATGGTTTTATTCTGTCACCTAGGATGGAGTGCAGTGGTGCAATCTCGGCTCACTGCAGCCTCCGCCTCCCAGGTTTAAGTGATTCTCCTGCCTCAGCCTCCCCAGTTGCTGGACTACAGGCATGCACCACAACGCCCAGCTAATTTTTGTATTTTTTGGTAGAGATCGGGTTTTACCATGTTGGCAAGGCTGGTCTCGAACTCCTCACCTCAGGTGATCTGCCTGCCTTGGCCTCGCAAAGTGCTGGGATTACAGGCATGAGCCACCATGCCCGGCCTATTGTGATAATTTTAAAAGGGAAATTATTGCACATCTTTATTAGTGGTGATTATGTAGTAATGTCTCTGGAACAATATATGGTTTATGTTTATTAATTACCAATAAGTAAATATTTTTGAAGAATTATTTGTAGGTTTTTAAAAGGTGAATGAGCTAAGTTTTATTTTAAACCTGAAAAAGGAATGACCAGAATGGCAGCCCTTTGCATGGTGTTTCAAAATCAGCAGAAAGAAAGAAAGATAAATTTTAGATTAGAGATTGGATAAACTTGCATTTGGATCCAAATTGAAATACGTAGATTTCGAAATGGATTTGTTTCATAATTAGAGCTTGTTTTGCCTTAGCCTCAGAAAATACCCTGAGGCCTTGGAAATAATGGCTTATTCACTTCATACCAATCCTAATAGTCAAACAAATTACTGAGCAACCTCCAGCATAAGTCTTTCTTCTTGTTCACCACTTTTAATACTGGCCTGTTTCCTAACATGCTAGACAGTGACTCAAAATAACTCCTTTAGTAATTAAAGTTAATAGTTCTTTTTCTCTTAACAGCTTTTATCCAGAACATTCTCCGTAATTCCTGATTATTTTTATAAAGTGCAAATTGTCACATAATGTCTCAATCATTAAATGCTTTAAAGAGCCACATTGTTGTTTGAGTAACTCACATAAATATAGAGTACTTAAACCTATTCATTAGCTTCTAAAGTAAAAGTCTATGTATAATGATCCATTCTTTTAAAAGTGTAATGTTATAATGCATTTATACATAGCCAGCTTTGTTGTTTCTGTTTTTAAAAAGAAGAGTAATTGAAGACTACTGACTTAAACTGGCAATTAGTTTCTTTTCATTCTAGATAGTCACTTTGAATAATCAACTTTTTTTCCTATTTACATCTGTAAATTTGGGTGTAATAAAACCCATCTTATTTATAGTCTAATAGAGATCTCAAACTTAACATGTACCGAAACTGAACTGCTATTCTCCTCTCCAAAAATTGCTCTGCCTGCTATGTCACTTGACCACCATTCCATCCTTCTGGTAGTTGAGACCCAAGGCTTCAGAGTCATCCTTGCCTCCCCTCTCTTTCTCTAATATGTCTCACTTAATCTTATCAGGAAATCTACTTTAAAAATATACCTAGAATCCAAGTATTTCTCACTGCCTTTTCCTAAGCACTGTGATCTCTTGCCTGAATTTCTACAATATCCGCTTAATTGTCCACTCTGCTTCTCCCCTGTTCCTCCTCTACATTCTCAACACAGCTCCCAGAGTGATCCTGCTGAAAGTTAAGTTATATCATGTTACATTTCAGCTCAGAACTCTGCAGGGACTTCTCATTTCATGCAAAGTCAAAAGAAGTGGTCCACAGTCTACTTTCTCAGGCCTCCCTATGCACTACTTTTGTCCACATGCTCATTCTGCTCCAGTCCTGCTGGCCTCCAGACCCCAGGTGTCCCTGGCTCTCATTCCACCTGCTGGAAAGCCCTTCCCCAAACAATTCCTTCTGCTTCAAGGCTTACTCAAATCCTAACTTTTCACAGAGGCCTAACTTTGAACACCCTGTTTAAGACTGAAATCTGCCCTCCCTTTGACTTCCCACACCCTGGATCGTATTGATCTTGTTCTTTTAGCCCTCACCACATTTTCTTCTAGCACTTACCTCCTTCCAATAAATGATTTACTTGCTATTTTTTTTTGTTTATTTTTCCTTTGCTCAAGTGCCTAGAATCTAGTGGATATGCAATAAATATTCATTTAATTAATGAAAAAGTGAAACAGCCTATATAGAGGTATGAGAATTGTTCTAGGATATATATTTTTTAAATGCTGAATTCTTAGTGGTTTTATAAATTTATACTCTTATCAAAAATGTTGTGTTCACATTACTTCATATATTCACTGATACTTGGTATTGTCAGATTTAAAATTCTAGTCAAGCCAGGCATGGTGGCTCACACTTGTAATCCCAGCACTTTGGGAGGCCGAGGTGGGTGGATCACGAGGTCAGGAGTTCGAGACCAGCCTGGCCAACATGGTGAAACCCCATCTCTACTAAAGATAGAAAAAATTAGCCAGTCATGGGAGTACGCACCTGTAATCCCACCTATTCAGGAGTTTGAGGCAGCAGAATTGCTTGAACCCAGGAGGCAGAGGTTGCAGTGAGCTGAGATCGCGCCATTGCCCTCCAGCCTGGGCGAGAGGGTGAGACTCTGTCTCAAAAAAAAAGAAAAAAAGTAAAAAGAAATGCTAAAATTGTAGTCAATCTGATTTGTCTGAAATAGTATCAGCTTATGGATTTAATTTGTATTTCCCTGAAATACTAATAAGTGAGTGTGAACACTGTTTTTCCTGTCTATATCCTTTGAGTTGTTAGGTCTTTTAGTTAATAGTGCATAGTAGTTTTTAAATTTTATTTATTTATTTATTTATTTTGAGATGGAGTTTTGCTCTCATTGCCCAGGCTGGAGTGTAGTGGCACAATCTCAACTCACAGCAACCTCCACCTCCCAGGTTCAAGCGATTCTCCTGCCTCAGCCTCCCGAGTAGCTGGGACTACAGGCATGTGCCACCACACCCAGCTAATTTTTGTATTTTTAGTAGAGTCAGGGTTTTGCCATGTTGTCCAGGCTGGTCTTGAACTCCTGACCTCAGGTGAGCCACCTGTCTTGACCTCCCAAAGTACTAGGCTTACAGGCATGTGACACCGTGCCCGAGTTTTTTTATCCTGATTGTTATTCCTTTCTTCGTTATATATAATACAAAAGTCTTATCTGGGTCGGTAAGATCCAGTTCTTCACAGGGCCTTGTAGAAGAACCACGGACGGCTGAACAAAGAAAGGGGCAGATGAAGGGCATTCTTGCATTTTGAAACTTTGTATCCTGCCACAAAATTTCACATAGATATTATATGGTTATCTTAAAAATAGATGTCTCATATATGTTAATCTTGTGCAAGTACAAAGTGCTTTCATACGTAGGGTTCTTTCATGTGTTTTTGAATCCTTTTCTAGTCATTTACTTCTCAAAGTAGCTGTGTGTTACTTTTTCAGTCTTTGATAGGAGCAGTAAGATTAAATATGAATTCATTTTATTTGAAATAGTGATTTTCCTTAAGAGCTGAATGTTGCTGGTCATGGTGGCTCACGCCTGTAATCCCAGCACTTTGGGAGGCTGAGGCAGGCAGATCACCTGAGGTCAGGAGTTTGAGGCCAACCTGGCCAACATGGCAAAACCCCGTCTCTACTAAAAGTACAAAACTTAACGGTGTGGTGGCAGGTGCCTGTAATCCCAGCTACTCTGGAGGCTGAGGCACAAGAATCACTTGAACCCAGAAGGCGGAGGTTGCAGTGAGCTGAGATTGCACCACTGCACTCCAGCCTGGGTGACAGAGTGAGATTTGGTCTCCAAAAAAAAAAAAAAAACAGTTGAATAGCCGAAACAAAGATGAGGCTCATTTCCTGTTCATCAAGGAACTCAAAAGTCTAGGGAGGCAACCCTGGCTGTAAAATATTATAAAACAAAATGACAAATGAGTTGAGAAGATATTTGAAGATTTTTGAGGCAGGATGGGAGGGCAAGAGGTGGAAGAGTCAGGTAAGCCTTCTGAAAGAGTTGATGACTGAGGTGAGTTTTTTGGGAATTACGGGATTTTGCCAAGTAGACCGTTCTACGTATGTGCTAAAGCCTGAAGGCCTGAGAGAACCTTCCCGAGCTCACAATGGAAGATGCAATTCAGTGTGGCTGGAATCTAGGCCACATAGGGGGTGGGAGAGTAGAGATGAGGCAAGCAGTAAGAAAGTTCCCAAGAAATTTATTTCAAAAGAAAATGAAGCCAGGAGAGGTGGCTCTCACCTGTAATCCCAGCTACTCTGGAGACTGAGATGTAGGATCACTTATGCCCAGGAATTTGAGGTTACAGTGAGATATGATTGCACCAGTGCACTCCAGCCTGGGTGACAGTGTGTGTGCGTGCATGTGTGTGTGTATTTATACCCACATATACACACACACATATAAGATAAAATAGAAAAGAAAATGAACCTACTATGGTGGCTTTCCAATAGACATGTTGTTTTCATTTAGCTCTAGATATATAATAAGGTTCTTACAACATGATTCTGCAGTTGTTCATATCCTAGCAGAATTGTACTTAGCGGGTCTTATTCAGCTTAGTAAATGTTATAGTAGGTATGTTGGATTCAGGGCACCTTTTACCTGAAAAGCTTACTTGCTCTAGAGAGCTTAACAATCAAGTAGGGAAAGACTGTGTTTGCATACTACACTGTTCTCAGAGTGTGAAACACAAATCTGGAGATGATTTTGCTTGTTTTAAATGTCACACTATTGATCTCTAGAATTAATATTCTGTCTGAAGAAAGGAAAAAAATCTAAATAAATAAATAATTGAAATATCAAGAAGAGAAGGAATCGGAACTTTAGGGTTTTCCATTCTCATCGTCTGTAATGCCAATAGAGACTAATAATAAACTGCATCCTTAGAATATTGCCTACAATTTGTAATCTTTTCCCTTCTTATATAACTAATTTGGGAAATCTTTTTAAAAGTGAATAATTGTCTATTTGATAAAATCGTAATTTCTTTAGCCCTTGATTTTTATTTTCTTTGCTTTATAATATAGTGTTCATAATCTGGATTATGTTGCTATACAAAGGATTTACTGGTCCTTTCTAATTCGTGATCTTGTATATGGTTTTATGTCAGTTTACTTACCTTTTAGGTCTCCAGCTGGGCCTACGAATTAAAGTGACATAACAACAGATTAGCAGAACAAAAACATACAAGAGATATAAAGGCCGTTGGCTGCAATTTGTTTGGTTGCCCAGAAGCTAAGAAAGGCGGCCATGAAGAGAAATTTAGTCTCAATAATTTGAAGTATCAATTCCTGGGTTGCTCCCACCATCTGTTGTCATTTCCTCTGGGTACGGACTATTAGATTGAAACTCTCTGAGATCTTGGTTTTTAACTGGAATTGGATTTTTTTTGCTTCGTAAATACATAGCATACAAGATTTCTTTTTCTTTTAGTCCTGCGTTAGATATTCCTCGGTTAACTCCATAACTTTGGGAGTTGAAAGAATCATTTTCATTCATCAGTTAGGTATTCTGAGCCAAAGTATCTGTTATTGTTATTACATTATAAATGATGAACAAGTGATAGAATTTTTTCTAAGACAGTGTGTCTAACTTTAGCCATTCATGTATCATCTTCAGATTTGTCGTATCCATGTACCATTTGTTCTTTTTTATTTAAAATGTGTATATTTACTGATTTACTATACATTTGCATTTTCTCCCTTGCTGAATTTGATACCTCCTCTGTGCTTCTAAAATACCCAGTGTTCACTTGTATCAACATTGTTAAAGTGCCTCTCCACTAGTATATGATCTCCATTTGCCAAACATAATGCAAATAGTCACTATAAATATAGCTGTGATCAAAAGTAATATATTCCTTACCTTCCTTGTGGAAGAAAGAAAAAAACTTCAAACCTGTAATATATTTACTATTTCACTGCAGCTTTATTATTTAATCCTACTCAATACTAATTATTTAATAACTATACCACAAATTGTGATAAGCAGTCTGGAGAAAGCACACAGTGCTTATGAAACAGTTTAAGAGATGGACACAATTTAGACTGGAAAAGTGGGTGGAGTCATCCCTGAGAAAGTGATGGGTATCATTGTATTTTAGTTTTAGTTTTTCACTCATCTGACACATAATAAACAAGGCACGGTTTAGTGAGTAAACTCTAGGTAGATGAATGAGTTATTTCATAACAATTTTAGCACATAAAATTATATTCACTTCCTTCTTTTAGTATTCTAGTTAAGAATGTTGGATTATTCATAACCTTAAGAGGTTTGTTTTTTTTGTTGGGGGGGGTGGGAGATTTTCCTGTTTTACTGCATTAGTTCATTTTTACTACTCATAATGTTAAAAGGGTTTTTTGGTGGGAGATTTTCCTGTTTTGCTACATTAGTATATATTTATTCTACACAGAAGTTTTTCTGTAAAATTAACAAATATTACACTTATATAAGCCTGTTTATTCTCAAATAATACTATGTTAATCACTCCCCTACACATATGTTGGAAAATATCATTTTCACAAAAGAAGCATGCCATTTTTAAATTGAGATTTTCTTCTTGTTTGTATTGAAAGAGAATTAAGTGAATTAATTGCTCCACTTGTAGTTCATTGTGACATTTTTTTCCTTCCCTATAATAAATTGATAACTGGCACTGAAATGATGAAATCTAGGCCAGTGAGCATGAGCCAACTGTCAGCTAACTGAGTTTATAAAAGAGATGAGATCACTAAAAACCAGGGGAACCAGCTGGGGGAAAATGGGGCATGTAATTAGGAGGTGACATGATTCCTCACCCTTCTTCCAGAAGGTAAGAAAAGGATTTAAGGAAGAGAAAAGATGATTCTATTTGATCTGTCAACACTGCTTATTAAAAAATACTACATGTTATAGTATTTTACCCTGCATGTTAATCTTAGAGAAAAGTAATACTGGTTTTCCAAAGTGAAGTAATTTCTCTACCGATTAGGTACTTATCATCTACAGTGAGTGTGTTAGGGAAACTTCTGTAGATTTTAGTATTTCATGAAATGATCTGTATTTATCCTATTAATTGATTACAGGACTTGTGAAGAAAGTAGATGATTTGTGGTATATTGATGCAGGCCAACCGTCTTAAGCTGTTTAGTGTTGTTATATGGGAATACCTGAGGCTGGGTAATTTATAAAGAGGCTTATTTGGCCCACAGTTCTGCAGGCTGTACAGGAAGCACAGTGCCAGCATCTGCTTCACCTTTGGTGAGGGCCTCAGGCTGCTTCCACTCATGGCAGAAGATATAGGGTAGCTGGCATGTGTATAAAGATCACATGGAGAGAGAGGAAGCAAGAGAGAGATGGGGGAGGTTTCAGGCTTTTTTTAATAACCAGTCTTGGAGGAACTAATGGAGCAAGAACCTATTCACTATAGCAAGAATGGTACCAAGCCATACGTGAGGGATCTGCGCCCACGACTCAAACCCCTCCCATAGTTCCCACTTCCAACACTGGGGACCAGATTTCAACATGATGTTTGGAGGGGACAAATATACAAACCTGTAGCACCAACTCTGTTACCCCAGGCCACTTAACCTCTCTAAGCCTTCATAGACATAAGAGGAGAATAGTGGTAGCTACCTGAGAGAACTATAAAGTATAACATTTCATCAAAGATCAAAGAGATAAAGTGCTTTTGTTAAATGGGAAGAAGATGCTATATTAATGCAACTTGTATTAATGTTGTTTGTTGTTGTTTTGTTGGCTTTTAGGTTGTTTAACTTATTAGCTGTGGATTTGGGTATATCAACTAACACTCTATTAAAAAACCTGTTTTATAGCAGACAATGTATGTCTAGGATTTAGTTTTAAATTTAGCACCACCTTTTCCCTGTTGAGATGAATAACTGCTGTGTTATCTGTAGATCTTAGAATGCTTTAGCCTTATGTAGATTCCGAGGTGTTTAATATTGCCATATTTAAGATATAATAAAATTAAAAGAGCCACTTAAGTTTGGAGATGGGATTTCCACAAGGCACAAAGCAAATGTCCAAAATGAACAAAAGTCTTTTGGTTATGGTTTAGTTCAAAATTTGACACCCACCCCTTTACAATAGTTTTATAATGCTGAATATTTTGCGCCCAGGACACCAGAATTTTTATTGTTATTGAATGAAATATCAGTGAAATACTGAATTCTATTCTTTTTCTACAGTGCCTCCAAAGCCATTACACCTGCAGAATTCACCTTCGTCCAATATACACCACACCCCCAAGCATAAAGCTTTACCTAGTGCAAAACCAAGGATGGAGGAAATTAAACCTGCCCCTGCTTCTTGTGTCTCAAAAGAAAAACCCAGTAAGGTATCAGATCTCATCAGTCGCTTTGAAGGAGGCAGGTAAGAGCTAATTTACAATGGGAGAAGGCAGGGGAAGAAGAAAGCTGATTTTCGAAAAAATGATAGTCATAGTCATAGATTTTCTAAATAAAAAGCATCGTATCTTATTCCATTAGGTTTGATAGGCCTTTAGAAAGGGTGAATTTTTAAAACAAATGACTTAGTCTTACCCTAATGTGAACTGTCATGTGTTATGTATTAGCTAGATGCAGCACTGTAGACCACCAGCTTTTTCATGAAATTGTGTGCTTGGTATCTGTGTGGTTTCTCTTGTTTCCTCTGTATCTCTGTGTGTCATTCTGTACGTATTATTCCCTGTGGCTCATTCTGTGGGGCGCTGGATATCTGGGTTGGAAAGGCTGAGCGGATGCCTCTGTCTCTTCGTTTCTCACTTTGTGTGTTTTTGAATGTGACCCCTGTGGGTTTGTCTCCTCCCTGGGGCCGTCTCTTCTTTCCATCCCATTTTCCATCCCATTTTATTTAATGTGGGTATTCTATACCCATTCAGTCCCTGTTTCCCCTCTCCATATACTCCATCATATGCTAGGTTTTGCAAAGAGATAATATTACCAATGGCAAAATGTATGCTAAATTTCAGCTTTGTATTTATTAAAATAATTTATATTCTTAATCCCAATGTTTGAAAAAAAAGTAGGTGAAATATTATATTTCTCATTTAAAGATAAATGGAACCCACATAAGTTGCTTTTCTCCTTATAAAAATCTCAATTGTTTATTTTTTCTTAGTCTTTTGATAAAAACGAATTTTGTCACTGACTTAAACATAATTTTAAACAATTTTATGAGTAGGATTTTGTTATCTGTCACCAAAATCTATGTATAACTAAACAGAATGTGTACAACTTCACTTTCATCCTTGAAACTAAATATTTTCATTCATTCCAGTGTAATATTTGGGACTTATTTCCCATTAGGGTGATTTTATTATTTATTTGTGGGATTTACTGTTATTTATGTAATGAAATCATAGCTTGGAAATAGTTTGAGTATCTTCTGGGAATTGTGACCAAGCACAAAACCTGCAGTGTCCCTCATTTTTTAAATAGGTCTAACAGATGTTGGTTCTTCCTATCAATTTCCTGTGACAACGCAGAACCCCCCTCTATTTTACAAAGTTACAAGTTCTGGAGAAAATTAACTTAGAAGCCTGTCTTCAATTTTCATTCCTGATAAATTTTAGGAACTTTGGTCATAAATATTTCAACTTCAGCATCTCTTCCTCTGAAGTAGGATTTATAGGACCTTTGCTATCTTGAATTACAGTGATCTTTACTAGAATGGTTTAATTCCATTTAAAACATTTTTTTGCTGCTCAGGGTAAGTTGACTTAATAACAACAGAGTGATCCCTCGTGTTTGCAGATTCCAGGGGCCATGCCCAGTGACTGCGTAATAGGAGGGCCTGGAGCCCTGATCCCTGTCATAAGGCATGTCAGAGCCTGCATCCCTAGGTTTCAGGGATAACTCTCTGAAACCTGGAAAGGGTCAGTATTCCAAAGGCTGCGTCCTCCATTTTGGTTAACCCACAATGCATTGTTTTAGATTCGTCTGCATGTGAAATGTTTGTACTTTTAATCATTCAAGCTTCACAAATTCAATCCTGTTTTGATGCAGAGGTTGAAAGTTTAATTCATCTAAGGAAAAATGTGCTATAATTTATTATTTTTTTTAAGCAAATTTATTCTGAGTGCAAATTGGGTATAGTGTATTTTGGCAGGTCTGGTGAAGAAATATTATTTGTGGTAGAGTCCACTGCCAATACAAAAAACAATGATATGTTCTCAGTGAGGTATTACCACTATAGACTGGCCCCAGAAGTGTTTGAGTGGGTTAATACTGCATTAGATCTATAGGACTTCAGTAGAAGATTTGTATTTGCTGTTGAGTGATGTCCTTGCCCTTGCAAGGGTTGTTTTCAGTTTTAACCTTTCTTATGAGAGCTTAGACTAGCTTTGTGAAATAGAGGGAGGCACTGAGTTGTTACAGGAAATTGATAGGAAGAGCCAACAACTGTTAGAGTGGAATCTGGTCAGAATGGTCATAGCATACTGTTGTTAAGACCTTACCCGGCTGGGTGCGGTGGTTCATGCCTATATTCCCAGCACTTTGGGAGGCCGCAGTGGTTGGATTGTCTGAGCTCAGGAGTTCGAGATCAGCCTGGGTAACGTGGCAAAACCCTATCTCTACAAAAAATACAAAAATTAGCCAGGCATGGTGGTGCACGCCTGTGGTCCCAGCTACTTGGGAGGCTGATGTGAAAGGATTGCTTGAGTCAAGGCTGCAGTGAGCCGAGATTGTGCCACTGCACTCCAGCCTGGGCTATGGAGTGGGACCCTGCCTTAAAAAAAAAAAAAAATCCCAAGTAACACTACTTTGTTAAGATGAGAGATTTGGAGCAAGTAGATTTTCTTTAATTTTTACTGTGGTTTCCTTCTTTCTTTCTCCTATTCCTCCTTCTTTCTCTCTTTCAGAGTAAGAGAGAATACTCTTTTTAACCTAGGAAAGACTTTAAGATTTTAGAAATAAGATTATGTTTCTACAGACCTGAACACTGGTGTTTTTTGTTTTTGTTTTTGTTTTGAGATGGAGTTTCGCTCTTGTTGCCCAGGCTGGAGTGCAATGGCACAATCTCAGCTCCACCTCCCAGGTTCAAGCAATCCTCCTGCCTCACCCTCCCAAGTAGCTGGGATGACAGCCATGCACCACCACACCTGGCTAATTTTGTATTTTTAGTAGAGACGGGGGTTTCTCCATGTTGAGGCTGGTCTCGAACTCCTGACCTCAGGTGATCCGCCCGCCTCATCCTCCCAAAGTACTGGGATTATAGGCATGAGCCACTGCGCCTGGCCGGAACGTTGGTTTTTTCCATGGACACTCCAGGGTCAACTGTTTTCCCCTTATGGTTTGGCATCCACAAAGTAGCAGGAATCTTCCAAGTACTGGTTCAACTACTGTTTTTACTAACTCCTTACCCACCTAATCCTTCCCAGTCTCCTTCTCTCCCTTCCCACTCATACCCTTGATGTCACTTACTATGGAACATTTGCAGTTCTCATTCAAAGCCATTCTTTAGACAAGACCTGAACATGCTTAAATTTGTTTCACAGGATCTGTTGAGGATCTTTTCACCAGGGAATCCAGAGACCGATGCGGGCAGGAGAAGGAGGACAGTTTGATTCAAATCTCTAAAGACTACTTGGGAAATTATACAGGCCAAAGGTGTCCTCTTCAAGGGGGCAAGTCTCCATTGAAGAGTGTATAGCATTTATTTATATTGCCCACCTCCAACTTTTATATATATGACATTTTCCCCCACTCAATTTATCCTTTCTTTCCTCTGGTGTTGGACTTTACCTGTATCTTTTTTCTTCCTTCATCACTTTCTTGCTGTCTACTTTTATTCCCTGTTTCATTCTCTAGTCCAGGTCAGCAGTGACTGGGAAGGGTGAAGTGAGAGCGAAGATGACACATCTCAGCATTGTCCTTGGAACTGGGCTGCTTGCTCTTTCCTTCCCCACCTCCCTTTATCCTGTTACCTGTACTGAGGAAGATAATCAACCCTAGACTTTCTTCCCACATTTTGCCTGCAGCCTATTCACCTGATGCTCATTCTGTCCTTCTGCTACAGTACATCATAACTTGGGGTGAAGACCATGAGATTTAGAGTTGGATTCATGGTTTGACTTCTGGCTTTTCTGCTCATTACATTGTGACATTGGCCACCTTAATTTTCTAAGCCTAGATTTCTCTATGGGATCCCTGTCTTTGGAATTATTGTGAGGAGGAAACAAGGTAATTATTGTAAGGGGCTTCTTGTAGTTTGTGGTTCTTAGTAAGCACTTAATAAATGTTTCTGGCTGTTATTATTGTCATAATTATCATCATTATCATGGTTATTCAAAGCTCATCAAATATTTATTGAGTACTTCCCCTGTGTCAAGCACCATGCTAAGAGGTAGGAATAAAGCAGAGAGGAAATCTACACCCTCACCGAGTTTTAGTTCCTTTATTTCTTCTTGTTTAGGTCACAGGAATCTTTCAAAGAGTATAGCCCAAAGTTTTTTGTTCCATTCCCCACTCTACTCCCAGAATCCTAGATTAAAATCTGTACAAATATTTCCACAGGAATATTGTTATATATTGGGAGTAAGTTTCATTCTCCTATTAGGACTACTATTATGTCAAGCAGTAATAAGGACTTTAAAAAAAATAAAATAAGATGTGGAGTTAGTGATGGAGAGTGCTGTTATGATAGATGAATCTAGGAAAACCTCTTTGGAGAGGTGATACCTGAGCAGAAACCCGAATGACGAGAAGAAATACCAGCGTTTTGGGGGAGATTGTCCTAAGCAGAGAATAGCAACTGCAAAGACCCAAAGACACATACACTTAGTTATTAAGAATGGGGAGCAGCAAGGAGTATGGCAAGAACACAGTGAGTTAGGGAAGAATGGAATCTAATGAGGCCAGGCACTTTGGGAACTAGAATATGTAGAATCTCATAGGCTGTCACTGGGACTTGGATTTTCCCTTGAGTGTGTGAGGAAGCTGTCAGAGTTTTGTGACTGACTTGTAGAGGTTCTAGTGGAGGGGATCAGAGTGGAAACAAAGAGACCAGGTAAAAAGCTATGACAGCATGAATAAAAAAGCTTTCAGAGTATTCATTATGTCTTCCAAATAAAAGTAACTTTTTGGTTCATAATTTGTTCATGAATTAAGGACTGGCTACACCTATTTAAAAATGTTAAGAAACATCACTAAGTAAAAATGTTAGGAAGAGATGATATATACGTAAGTATTATATCTAAGTCTTTACTAACTAGTCACATTATTAAACACTGCAAGGATCAAGAAAAGTTAAGTTATAAATAAAATAAACAGCCCAAGGAAGTGTTCCAGTCCCCACAGGTAGACTCAGGGTCATCTTCTTTATTTCAATCTTTATTTAAATGTGGATAGCATCCCCAGAGACTTGGGGCTACACTGAGAATATTCAAATCCATGTTTCTAAGACCATCAGAGATAGAAAAAAAAATTAGCAAATATTCCTTTTCAACTGGAATAAACTTGTCTTAATTCTAGAACTTTTTTCCATGCCAATGTTTTCATGCTTCCTTTGTATTTTATCTTTTAGCTCATTATCAAATTATAGTGATTTGAAGAAAGATTCTGCTGTGAACCTCAATGCTCCTAGAACCCCAGGAAGGCATGGATTGACAACCACACCTCAACAAAAACTCCTCTCCCAGCAGTTGCCACAGAGGCAGGGAAATGAGACAGATAAGACTCAGGGTGCACAGACTTGTGTGGCCAATGGTGTAATGGCAGCACAAAACCAGATGGAATGTGAGGAGGAGAAAGCTGCCACTCTTAGCCCAGATACTTCTATTCAAGCTTCTGAACCCTTGCTTGATACGCACATAGTGAATGGAGAAAGAGATGAAACTGCCACAGCTCCTGCATCACCCACAGCAGATGACTGTGATGGAAATGCTTCTGACAGTAGCTACAGGACTCCAGGCATAGGCCCAGTGCTCCCCCTAGAAGAAAGAGGGGCAGAAACAGAAGCCAAGGTACAAGAGAGGCAAAATGGGGAAAGCCCTCTGGAATTGGAGCAGCTGGACCAGCACCATGAGATGAAGGTAGAGCATGAGACTAGCTCATAAGCAGGGAAAACCCTGCCTGTTCCATTGTTGTCTTAAAACTCTACTTGTTTTTTTTTTTTTTTTTTTTTTTTTTGAGATGGAGTCTTGCTCTGTCGCCCAGGCTGCAATGCAGTGGCGTGATCTCGGCTCACTGCAAGCTCCACCTCCTGGGTTCACGCCATTCTCCTGCCTCAGCCTCCCGAGTAGCTGGGACTACAGGCGCCCGCCACCATACCCAGCTAATTTTTTGTATTTTTAGTAGAGACGGGGTTTCACCGTGTTAGCCAGGATGGTCTGGATTTCCTGACCTTGTGATCTGCCCGCCTCGGCCTCCCAAAGTGCTAGGATTACAGGCTTAAAACTCTTTTATTTATTAGCCGGGCGACGTGGCGGGCGCCTGTAGTCCCAGCTACTTGGGAGGCTGAGGCAGGAGAATGGCGTAAACCCAGGAGGCGGGGCTTGCAGTGAGCTGAGATCCGGCCATTGCACTCCAGCCTGGGCGGCAGAGCGAGACTCCGTCTCAAAAAAAAAAAAAAAACAAAACTCTTTATTTATTGCACCCCTGAAATGTATGAATCAGGTCACCCACACTGGCAGTTAAATGATTTTCAAGCTCTGGTTGCTGATGAGTATTTCCCCTATGCTCTAAGCAGATATTTCACTTTTTCTTTTCGTGTAGTTTCTGTTAATATCTCTGTTGTAATTTCAGGAGTCAGAACAGTGTGGAAACTTTAATATAGGAAATCCACAAACGTATTGTTTTTACATAGAAAGAAAATGTTCCTTGTTGTTCCAGATGTTGGTGCTGTATCCCTAATACTTATGGACCAAGCAAGAAGAAATTGTATAATATTTGTTGTTCAGAAGTTTCTAATAGAATAAATAGTAGACCTGTAAGATGAACTTGCCACTAGTAAATGTTACTTTTAAGGACATGAATATGGAAGTATTAAATTATTCAACAGATTATATTTATAACTCTAGGCTTTTAATTTTTTTAAGTTTTCTAATTAATACCCAATTTCGTAATAAATGGTATAGTCGTTGAGTTAGAAGGCCATTTAAAAATCATTTTAGAGCCAGGCATGGTGGCTGATTGCTGTAATCCCAGTACTTTGTGGGGCCAAGGCAGGAAGAGTTCCTCAGCCCAGTAATTCAAGACCAGTCTGGGCAACATGGCGAGAGCCCCTATCTACAAAAATTTTAAAACTTAGCAGAGCATAGTAGTTCGCACCTGTGATCTCAGCTACTCGGGAGGCTGAGGTGGGATAATTGCTTGAGCCCAGGAGGTCAAGGCTGTAATGAGCCATGATTGTGCCACTGCACTCCAGCCAGGGTGACAGAGCGAGACCCTGTCTCAAAAACAACAAGAAAAAAAAAGAAATCTTAGTTTAGCAATTAATTTCTAGAAGAAGAAATAGCCCCAGAAAGCTTATGATTTTTTTTCAAGGTCACACTGTTTTTTGAATAACAGCTCACAACCTCAATGCTGTGACTCCCAGGCCAGTGTTGTGTCCCTGAAGCAACACATCACAAACTTAAATGGCTAAATGCAAGAAATGTCACTAAATGAAGCAGCCGTGGGTAATAAGCCGGTGGGATTGTTGAGAACTGGACATTTCTGTCCTTTCTAAAGAAGGAAGTGATTTGATGAACTGCCTGAATGGGGTTTCTCTGCCCATATGCACAATATCAGCTTAGAAAATGCTGATTTGCTGGTGAAATATATACTGACTCTGAAGCAGAGAAAGTTTAAAGGAGGAAGTGGGTGGGAGAAAGTGAGTCATACTCAGTAACATCTGAAACAGTAAAGAAACAGGACATTGCAAAGTGAATCCCTATACCTCAATACAATGATAGATTTTAGTGTATTTGTTCGTAAACCATGATGGAAGGAAGAGAAGGTTAGAACCAAGAAAATCTTTTACCACTGTTGGGATGATGCCACCAGCAAGTATCTATAAAATAGTAAGAGCTGTTCTTATAAAGAAAAATATTTTAAATGGTGATGATGCCTATGGTTGTTGGATGGTACTTTTTCTTCCCTTCACATATTATTATGGATGCATTTTCATAGATGAACCTTACACTTCTTTGGGAGAGATTTTATAGAATTTTCCTACTGAACTAGTGAAACATAGAATAGTACTACTGGCCTTTCTCCTGAATGGGCCTTTACACAGTGGGTGGCACATGCTGTATGTGGGAAGAAAAAGCAAAATTTCTCTGGCAAATACCACATCTCTCCTGTTAAAATGGAATGTTAGGATTTCATATCTGTGCTGCAGCAGTGTGTTCACCTTTGCTGCGCTGATGTTTGTTATGTTGCCTTTCCTTCTTCCTAAATACAAACTTAAATCTTAGTATTGTTAAGACGGTAAATTTTATTAGGTGTGTTTTACCACAATTAAGAAAAAAATCTTAATAAAAATATCAGTAGTAATATAGTAGACTAAACAATTAGAACAAAGAAATCTCAATTCTACTTCCGGCTTGTCCATTAACTTGCAGTATGAGCTTGAACAAGTCAATAATTCTTTGTGTGTTTAGTGAAAGAATCTAACTGTATATAATCTTAAGGCCTTATCTTCATGTTGTAAAAGCCAACCCCCCACTAAAAAAAAAAAGAAAAATCTTAAGGCCCATTTCAGTGATTATGTACTAATTCTATGCTGTGATATGTAGGTATATTCCCTTGCTAGCATAGCACACGAGATTATCAGCTGCTGCTTAAGCTATCTAATGTGTTGAACTTCTAAGATACAATGGAATATTTTTAGTTTCAATACGCTGACAACTGAAACACTTTTATCTTCCTGGAAGTGGATATAGATAGTGACTTCAGAATAGTCTTAAATATGTTTCATTTAAGCTAGTGTTAGATTTGATGGCATTTCCCAAATGCCCACAGGAGTGGGAAAATGAAGGGATAAGGAATGAAAGAAAGGAGAGCAGCCAGGTGCGGTGGCTCACACCTGTGTAATCCCAGCACTTTGGAAGGCCAAGGTGAGTGGATTGCTTGAGTCCAGGAGTTGAAGACCAACCTGAGCAATGTGGCAAAACCCCATCTCTACTAAAAATACAAAAAATTAGCTGGTGTGGTGTCATGCACCACCAGCTACTCGGGAGGCTAAGGTGGGAGGATCGCTTGAGCCTGGGAGGCAGAGGTTGCAGTGAGCTGAGATCACACCACAGCACTCCAGGCTAGGTGACAGAGGCTGTCTCAAAAATTATACATATGTGTGTGTATGTGTGTATATGTGTGTGTATGTATGCATATATACATATATCTTAAAGGCAGCTTTTCTTTATTCACTTAGAACTGAATGGTGAACTCAGAAAATTCTTTTTTGTGGCTACTCAGTTTACTATAATATAAGAAAAAAATGTGAAAAAAATGGAACTGTTCAATTAAAAAATTCAGTGTGCCAGGCTCACTCTCCTCGGCACCAGAAACATAGAAATGGACTAAACAAGCCCTATCAACAAAGCCTCAGTCTGCTGAGGGGTGAGAGACATACATAAATTGACATAATGTGGTACAGTAAGTGCTTTGGAAATATAGATGACTGGGCCAGGTGCAGTGGTTCACACTTGCTATCCCAGCACTTTGGGAGGCTATGGCAGAGGATCTCTCGAGCCCAGGAGTTCGAGACCAACCTGAGCAACGGGCAAAACCCCATCTCTACAAAAAATGTAAAAGTTCGCTGGGTGTGGTGGCACTTGCTTGTGGTCCCCACTACTCAGGAGGCTTAGGTGGGAGGATTGTTTGAACCCAGAAGGTCGAGGCAGCAGTGAGCTATGATCCTGCTACTTCACTCTCACCTGGGCCACAGAGCTGAGCCCTTGTCTCAAAAAAAAAAAAAAAAAAGAAAGAAAGAAAGAAGAAAAAAAAAGGAAATGCAGATGAAGAAGCAGTTGTGCCCCAGGAGTACTAGTTGAGGGCCAGGCTGCTGAGAAGCAGTTGAAGTATCCTTGAAGCAAGGATGGGAGATTGCTGGGTGAGATCAAAGATGCGGTGGGATGGGGATGAGTGAAAGTGTGAGCAATGAGTAGAGGCAAGACTGTAGATGCTGCATTTGGGGGAATATTTCTGACTGCATAATCAGAGGTCAGAATGGCTAGAGAAATTAATGTAGAGGTACAAGGCTAGATTTAAAAGAGTAAGCTAAGAGCAGACTACAATGGCCTTTTGAATGCCTGTTAAGAATGTACATATTTTTTTCCTGAAAACATTAGAGACTTTTTTTAAAAGTTTGAAAGTTTAAAAAGTTTAAAAATCTTAAAAGGTTTTTAAAACATTTTAAGTTGCTAAAAGTGTAGAATTTTCATTGAAAAAGAGGAAAATTGGCAAAGCACAGAAAATACACACAAAAACCACACCTGTAATTCTACCAGTGAGAATTGCTTAGATATTTGATATTCTAGCTTGTTTTTATGAGCTGTTTGAAAAAACATACTTGATCGCATAATGTATGGTCGTTCTATATCCTGTTTTGTTGGGTTATACATAGGTATTTCCCTCATATTAATTCAGACTTTCCATAAGCCTAATATTATCTGGCCTTAGAAACAATTGAAGCATGGAAGTGACATGATGACACATGTGTGGGTTTTTGAAAAATGAGTCAGATGAAAGGGAAAACAGATGGAGCAGGACACATGGTTAGGAAGCAACTGCACTAGTCCAGGTGTGAGATGAAGGGGTCCTGGATGAGGCAGAGGGTGAGAGACAAGGAAGATTCTGAGGACCTTGTGGGTAGAGGTGGGGATTAAGTCAGGTTTAACTCCTAGGCTGGATGAATTGGCAGATGGTGTGCCATTGAATGAGCTACAAGAGAATGGAAGGCAGAACCTATTCTATGGGCAAAAAAAAAAAAATTACATTTTAACATACTGAATTGAGGGGCCTCTTGGAAGTCCGGGTGTAGATGTGTTACAGAAATGGAATATTCTGGGCCTGGTGCAGTGGCTCACGCCTGTAATCCCAGCACTTTAGGAGGCCAAGGTGGTGGGATCACCTGAGGTCAGGAGTTCAAGATCAGCCTGGCCAATATGGTGAAACCCCATCTCTACTAAAAACACAAAAATTAGCTGGGTGTGGTGGCACGCACCTGTAGTCCCAGCTGCTCCGGAGGCTGAGGCAGATGAATTGCTTAAATTCTGGAGGTGGAGGTTGCAGTGAGCCGAGGTCACGCCGTTACACTCCAGCCTGGGTGACAGAGTGAGACTGTTTCAAAAAAAAAAAAAAAAAAAAAACGGAATATTTTGGAAGCATTACAATTTACAGGTTAAGCATGAAGGCTTTGGAATAAAAAGACCTGAGTTCGAATCCCGGCCCCGTCACTTACTAGCTAGGTGACCACTGACACATCACATTTTGTATAATTAAAAATTTTTAATGGTTATTTTATTTTGTTTTATCTATTTATTTTGAGACAGGGTCTCAGTCTGTTGCCCAGGCTGCCAGGCTGGAGTGCAGTGGCGCTATCTCGGCTCACTGCAACCTCCACCTCCTAGGTTCAGGCAATTCTCCTTCCTCAGCCTCCCGTGTACCTGGGACTATAGGCATGCGCCACCACGCCTGGCTAATTTTCGTATTTTTTGTAGAGACGGGTTTTCACCATGTTGCCCAGGCTGGTCTTGAATTCCTGAGCTCAAGTGATCCACCTGCCTCAGCCTCCCAAAGTGCAGACAGGTGTGAGCCACCGTGTCTGGCCAGACACATCACTTTAACAAACTCACCAGGCCATGGCTTCCTGACATGTTGAAATCATCGAGATGACAGGAAGGAAAGTAATGGTGTGGGTTTGAGAGAAGGAAGTAGAGTTGCTAATTAGGTTAGTTTTGTACTCTTACACTAAGTTTATAGTTCCTGCAAAACATCCATTTGGAGATATTAATTAAGCAAGTGGAACTATGGATCCAGAGCCCAGGAAAGGGTAAGAATGTAAGAGGATGTGCATGAGGGTGTGATTAACGTTGGCAAAGTAGAATGTGTAGGAACAGGAAATGGGCCAGGAGTTGAGCTGTGAAGCACAAACAATAGAAAAGGATGTTTAATAAATTGTCTAAGAGGAAAAAGAAGAGAGAACTGTGTTTTGGAACCACAGGGATGGAGGGGAATGGGGTGGGGGTGCAGGCATATTGGTAAGCTCTAAGGAAAAAAGTATGGTCAGCATTTAGAATATGGAACTAGGAGTTAACTTGGAGACCTAGGCCTTTAGTAGGACTTGATAGCTAACTAGCTGTATACCAGTATATAACTTGGTGGACTTGGGTAATTGAACAAAGTTGAGCAAATGTATATTGCACATAGGCTATGGGCAAGGCACTGCAGTAAATCCAAAGAAGAAACTTATAGTTGAGATGGAGAGTTAAGACAACAAATGACCATTACTCAAGATATCCTGAGATAAAGAGAAAAGGCCTCACTCATAAAACTAAGGTTTACATCATGGCTATTAGTGTGAATTCGCTGTTGTTAGCAGAAACAGAGAAGTCATGGAGAATCTAGGATGGACTGAGGGACCACAGCACCAAGGTAGTTTGCAGGCTTTGTGATTGAAATGTCGATTTGGGCAGTGCCCTGTCCAGACCAGTAGGAAGTCCTCCGGGTGCAAGACTTGGAGCTTAGAAAAGGTGGCTATTGTGGCAACTGTGACCATGATTCTGAGAGCCTCGGGCAAAGACTGTTGGGCCAGTCAGAAGTCTTCCCAGCATTGCTGAGTGGCCTGGAATTCAAGAAAGAGAAAAAGCAGACTTGGAACGGGAATTAGCCAGGATCAGCAAGTCAGCAGTGCCAAGAGAACAAAGGATGGGGTTTAACAGAATGTTGAGTTGAACCAGGAGAATTGGGAAAGATCAGGTGCTTGGAGGTCACAGCGTGTAGAAAGACCCAGTTTAGTGTGAGTGTGAGAGAAATGGAAAGCTAAAATCTTGCTTTGTATGGGTTTAAAAACAAATTAAAAAGCTGGATACCGTAACCTAGTGGTCAGGAGCACAGGCTCAAGAGCCAGGTCCTCTAGATTTGAATCCCACTCAAGCAGTTACTAGCTCTGTGACCTTGAACAGATTACTTCAGCCTCCCTGTGCCTCAGTTTCCTCATCTGTAAAATGGAGATAGCGTATCTACCTTGTAACATTATGAGGTATAGATCATGTACTAGTTGTAAAATGCTTTAGAACAGTGCCTTGGCACGTAAAAGCTATGTGTTTATTAATTAAACATCCTGTTTCCTCACTTGTGAATCAAGATCAATAGACTCAAGACCTGAGATGTCATTTAATAGATCCAAATTTCAACACATTCTGCCAGATTAATATGAGCCCTCTCTTTCAGTTCTCCCACTGTGAGATACACAGAGATCAGTTTGCATACCACCTCTTTTTTAACCTAGGGTTCCTGTATTTTGTTTCTCCTGCTTGAGGACCGTTGGTTGTTACCACATGATGTACTCTCATTAGTGTGTACAAAGTTCTAACTTAAGGGAATTAACGTAAAGCATTTATAAATGACTGAGATACTTCGATGACTAAGTCTTTAGATAGGTTAATTCAGTTATTTAAAGTGTATACATAAACTCAGTTTTTCTTGGTGCCTGTTCTTTAATTTCTATAAAACTCAAAGGACTCTTTAGTGTAACTTATATTACGTGGATTATAAGAAGACCAAAGTTGTTCTCTCTTCACTACCACTTACTTCCTGTCTGATCTTGTGCAAGTAACCAAACTTTTCTTCTTTGTGCAACCTCTATTTCCCCCTCCTCCCCGACATGTCATGAAAGAATGTAATTGAAACCTTCAGATTAAAAGCTCTCACTTTTTTTTTTTTTTTGGCACGGAGTCTCACTCTGTCACCCAGGCTGGAGTGCAGTGGTGCGATCTTAGCTCACTGCAAGCTCCAACTCCTGGATTCACGCCATTCTCCTGCCTCAGCCACCTAAGTAGCTGGGACTACAGGCGTCCGCCACCACACCCAGCTAATTTTTTGTATTTTTAGTAGAGACGGGGTTTCACCGTGTTAGCCAAGATGGTCTCGATCTCCTGACCTCGTGATCCACCCATCTCAGCCTCCCAAAGTCCTGGGATTACAGACGTGAGCCACCGCGCTCGGCCTAAAAGCTCTCACTTTTAACTCTCCTTGAACCCAGGAGGCAGAGGTTGTAGTGAGCTGAGATCATGCCATTATCTGTTCGACCCTCTGGTTTCAAGTTTTGAATTGGCTAGTGTGGAAGACCTAAGTTTGGGAACATATTGGTGGTAGGTCACAAGGAGGCCTGGACTTACCTCCCAAAGCTTCTTGCAAGATCATGCTGAGCTGACAGCCTGTTGATGCTTATGACACTATATTATAAAGCAAAGAATGCCAGGCACAGTGGCTCATGCCTGAAATCCCAGCACTTTGGGAGGCCGAGGCGGGTGGATCACCTGAGGTCAGGAGTTCTAGACCAGCCTGGCCAACATGGTGAAACCCCGTCTCTACTAAAAATAACAAAAATTAGCCAGGCATGGTGGCAGGCACCTATAATCCCGGCTACTTGCGGGGGCCGAGGTAGGAGAATCACTCGAACCCGAGAGGCCGAGGTTGCAGTGAGTCGAGATCGCGCCATTGCACTCCAGCCTAAGGGACAAGAGCGAGACTTCGTCTCAAAAAAAAAAAAAAGCAAGGAGTAACATGTGCATATCATAAGTGAGTGTTCTCTCTCTCTCTCTCTCTTTTTAATAATGTGAGTCTGGTGATAAATTCCTTACTGTTAACAAATCTTTCTTGAGACCTCATGACCCTTTTGATGGCATTTATGACATGATCTTATTTGAACATGAAACCTGTGTTTTATTCCTCTATCTTCTGGTTTTCTTGTTCCCTAAATCCAGAGGGATTTCCCCTCGTGCAAAAGGCTGTAGCAGAGCAAGAACTTGGTTTTCACAGACCTGGGTTTGAATCCTGGCTCAGTCACTTACTAGCTGTGTGACTCTGGGCAAGTTACTTAACCTTGTGATGACACAGCTTCCTCATCTATAAAATGAGAGTGATAATACTTCTGCTTCACAGGTGGATTGGGATTACATGAGATAACTCGTGTGCAGCACATAGAATAGTGCACATAGTAAGTACTCATTAAATGGTAGTTGTCACCATCTCTGACTTGTAATAGCTTCCTTGATTTCCCAGCTCCTTACTTTCATGATAAAGAATCTGCAGAATTTTGGAATATCACAGAATGAAGATGTCTAATACAAGTAATAGGTTAGACCAATTATGTGACATTCAAATGTCCTTGTGACCTAATTTTAATTTAACAGCCTGCGGCCCCATTGAAGACTTCAGTGTGTGGCAAGACATATAAAATGACGTATCAAAGTGTTGATGCATCTGATAAATTGTGGCACAAAATCAAATATTCATTCCCTAAGTTGACTCAACTTCTTTACCAGAGGATGGGTTTTAGGGACCACAGAGATGCTTGTACCTATACAAAGGGTACACCCTCTTTTCCCATAGAAGAATATAATTAACTGACAGCAGATTTGAGTAGAAACTTGCCATGATTAATAATTGTTCATTCATGTCCTGTAAAAACCTGATAATTTACTTGTTTTGACTATAACCTCTAATAAATACATAGGAAAAGCTGCAAAGCCTTTTAGTAGCTTTTAGTATATGTTTTTAGGAAACTTATTCCTACCTAAAATGAAATCACATATGAGAACATGTGCTGAAGAGTCATAAAAAATAATATTGTCTGATTCATTTTAAAATAATTGAAGATTTTGCCTTTGAAGCATTTCTCAGGAAACTATAATTGTTTTTAGCATTTACAACATTCTTCCCAGAAGATCTGCTCCCCGACTTGGTAGTTTCGAGGCATGTAGCAGGGTGGATGGCACCAAGATTTTGAATCACTGGTGCCACCCAAGTGTTTCTGCCTATCCAGTTAATGAACTCTGTGAGCTGCAGTGGGGGCCCTTTGTTCTGCCTCCAGCCGTATGGGAGAGTCATGCCAAAAGGTCTGAAAAGAGCTGCAGGATCTGGTAGCATCTGCAAATGAGGAGGCAGGACTGACACTGCAGTATATTCATGAAGTAGTGGGCTATAGTGACTAACAACCAGGCTGAACCTAAGCCTAGAGAGAAAGGAGCAGATCTCTCTTAAAGGGTACTGGAGGTGTGAAGGCAGACAGTAACAGCCTAGGAAGTGTGTTACACAGAAAGAGGAAAGTTAATTGCATACTCTATTGTTGTTAAGAGGAATGTAACTTTTGGTGCTGATAGCCTCAATATCCTCTCATGTATTTTTATTTTGAGGCAGTACTCTGGGAATCACCTTTCAATTTATGAGTATAGTATTGTGTGTGTATTTGTAAGTTAAAAATTAATCTATTTATTTATTTATCATATTTTGAGACAGAGTCTCGCTCTGTCGCCCAGGCTGGGGTGCAATGGTGTGATCTCGGCTCACTGCAGCCTCCGCTTCCTGGGTTCAAGCGATTCTCCTACCTGAGGCTCCTGAGTAGCTGGGACTACAGGCGTGTGCCACCATTCCCAGCTAATTTTTGTATTTTTAGTAGAGATGGGATTTTAAAAGCATCTTACTTTTGATATCCCTATTTAAAATAAAGGGATATCAAAAGTAAGATGCTTTTAAAATCCCATTTTTGAAAAACTATAAATTATACTTTAATTATAAATTATGTTGAAAAGGCAAGCTTTTTTTCCTTAGACTTCAATAGAAGAAAATGGCATTATATATTAAATTAATAGTGCATGACTATTACTGTTTCCCAAAAGATTGCAAGAATAAATGGCTTCATGGTAAAGTGCTAAGCATGAGTAGTGGTTATATAACTTTGAGGTGCCCGATGTTAAGAAACAGTGTTTACCCATTTAGCTTTCCTAGTTAACAAAAATCCGGCTACAGCCCCGATGTACCAGCAATTTTAAAACTACTTTATTATTTATATGTAATTCTAATATAGTAATAAAGCCCCATGCATGCAAATAAATCATCTATTTCCCCTTAAATGTACTTATAGATGTGTTTTCTTAAATAAGTTTTTCAAGTTGGAGGCCACCATATTATTACTTCAAAATGACTGTATTTTGTATACCTAATAATTACTAAAATGCTGAAAAGTCTCTTTTTAATAGAACTTATGTTGGAAAAAAAGAATGTATAAATTAAAGTATATAGTAGTACCACTTTTCATTTTCAGGTGGATTTTGTAAGCAGATAGTTGGTGATTTGTCAGTCTGCCTGTTTACAGGCACATATCACAGTCTTGGGTTTTGTTGAAAGAAAGATGATAGTGAGAGCCAAGATATATCATGAATAGTAACTTAAAATTGTGTACTTGCCTATATGATACAGTTACTTTCTAACTCTAACCTTGGGTAAGTAACCTGGCCTCTTTGAGCCTCTGGATTTTGTTTGTTGTATGTGTGCTATCTATAAAATAGAAATAATAATGGTATTTATTGTTGTAAGGATTAATCAGTTTATGTAAAATAATTATAATGGAGTCTGGCATACAGTAATCAGTGAATAAGTGTTAGCTTTTATTATTATGGTGATATTATTGCTGTTTTGGTTGACCTAAAGCAAGGCACAATTAGTCCATGATTTACTCATCTCCATCTCAAAATCCCTAGTAACTTTTCTGCAAACCTATATGTAAGTGAGTGATTAAACCATATGTTGTCAGCAAACTTACGTTTTGCTTATCTTTGTGTTGGCTTTGTCAGGGTTAGGGACCTAACATGTAGAAGACCGTCTGTGTGGAGAGAGCATAGCTTTTGCTAATAACTGCTGGCATCCCCCTTGGATTTTGCAAAATCTGACCAGGATATCCACAATTGCCAAGTTCAGCTAAAGCATGCTTTGCAGTCAGCAGATTGTTCTGATAAGCTTCCTATTTAAGATCCTGTAGGATTGTGGAAGACCTCAGGGGTGACTTCATTGCATAGCATTAATACATAGTAAGATCTGTTAGTTAACATATTCTCTGATTCATGAAAGATGTATTATTTTATCATGGCACAAGTTCTGCCAGGTTGGTGTCTTTAAAGATATTGTCATAATTAGAATCAGGGCCGGGCGCGGTGGCTCAAGCCTGTAATCCCAGCGCTTTGGGAGGCTGAGACGGGCGGATCACGAGGTCAGGAGTTCGAGACCATCCTGGCTAACACGGTGAAACCCCATCTCTACTAAAAAAAATACAAAAAGCTAGCCGGGCGAGGTGGCTGGCGCCTGTAGTCCCAGCTACTCGGGAGGCTGAGGCAGGAGAATGGCGTAAACCCGGGAGGCGGAGCTTGCCGTGAGCTGAGATCCGGCCACTGCACTCCAGCCTGGGCGACAGAGCGAGACTCCGTCTCAAAAAAAAAAAAAAAAGCATAATTAGAATCAGAACATAGGGTATGAGTGAGTCAAAACGATACATCACCACTATCAGAATAAAACCAAGGGCTTGAAAAGAATAAACTACTGTTACTAATAACAACATGCATGTATTTCAAATGAATTTTGCTGAATGACAGAAACAAGACTAAGAAGGCACATGCATTTACATGACATAGAAAAGGAAAGATCAGTAGGTACCAGGATCTGATGATAGAAGGATAGGGGGTTGATTGCAAAGGGGCACAAGAATAGTTGAGGCATGATGGAAATATTCCATATCTTAGTTATGGTAGTGGTTATATCAGAGGTTCTCAGCCTGTGGGTCACAGACTGGTACCGGCTGGTCTGTGGCGTATTTGGGATGGGGCCGCACAGCAGGAGGTGAATAGTGGGACAGACGAGCAAGCAAGTGAAGCTTCATCTGTATTTCCAGGCTTGCTCCCTATCACTCACATTACCATCTGAGCTCCACCTCCTGTCAGATCAGCAGCAGCATTAGATTCTCACAGGAACTTGAACGCTGTTGTGAACTTCGCATGTGAGGGATCTAGGTTACCCACTCCTTATGAGAATCTAACGACTGACGATCTGTCACTGTCTCCCATCACTCCCAGATGGGACTGCCTAGTTGCAGGAAAACAAGCTCAGGTCTCCCACTGATTCAACATTATGGTGAGTTGTATAATTACTTCCTTATATATTACAATGTAATAATAATAGAAATAAAGTGCACAATAAATGTAATGTTCTTGAATCATCCTGAAACCTCTCCCCACCCCAACCCAGTCAATGGAAAAATTGTCTTCCACAAAACCGGTCCCTGGTGCCAAAAAGGATGGGGAAGTCTGGGTTACATTATCACATGTATTTGTCAAAACTCCTGGAACTATGCACCAAAAAGGGCGAATTTTACTGTTTATAAATTATGCCTCAACCGTTCTTGCTTAGAAAAGCAAAACAGGCTGGGCACAGTGGCTCATGCCTGTAATCCCAGCACTTTGGGAGGCCAAAGCAGGTAGAACACGAGGTCAGGAGTTCGAGACCAGCCTGGCCAGCATGATGAAACCCCGTCTCTACTAAAAATACAAAAAATTAGCTGGGCATGGTGGTGTGCACCTGTAGTTTCAGCTACTTGGGAGCTGAGGCAGGAGAATTACTTAAACCCAGCAGGTGGAGGTTGCAGTGAGCCGAGATCACGCCACTGCACTCCAGCCTGGGTGACAGAGTGAGACTCCGTCTCAAAAAAAAAAAAAAAAACAGTAAAATAAAACAAAGGGCTTACAACGTTGATACAGGGGAGTATTTCCTGTGAATATTCCTGTATCTTCCTCTGAAATGTTGATAGGTATATTGTGTATTTACTATGCGTTTATGTTTACTTATTACAGTTTGGAAAGTCACGTTTTTATCCCACAATGTATTTAAGTTTTATCTCTTTCTCCTTATAAGTAGTAATTGCTTAAAAATTACTTAGGTTTTTAAATTTCATGGAGTATCCTGCATATGTTTCATATATCAATCAGGATACTTCTGGCCACAAGTAACATTTAGCCTGGCCTAAACAATAATGAAGTGTATTGATTTCATTCCTGTGGTTATGGGCTGGTTGCTCATAGCACTTAAGCCTCCATACACTCTCATTTTCTGGGAACCCCAAAAAGAGATGTCTTCCCATTGGCTCTGCCTTAAGAATAGGAAGCTACCGGCCGGGCACGGTGGCTCAAGCCTGTAATCCCAGCACTTTGGGAGGCCGAGATGGGCGGATCACGAGGTCACAAGATCAAGACCATCCTGGCTAACACGGTGAAACCCCGTCTCTACTAAAAAATACAAAAAACTAGCTGGGCCAGTTGGCGGCGCCTGTAGTCCCAGCTACTCGGGAGGCTGAGGCAGGAGAATGGCGTGAACCCAGGAGGCGGAGCTTGCAGTGAGCTGAGATCCGGCCACTGCACTCCAGCCTGGGCGACAGAGCGAGACTCTGTCTTGGAAAAAAAAAAAAAAAAAGGAATAGGAAGCTACCTATTGCCAAAGCCAAAGCCTTTAGCGTATATTTCCTCATATCTCATCTCCAGAACCAATCACTGTGTACTTGGATTCTTACACTATTCAGGGCTCCACCTTTTGATCTGGAAATAAGGTCTGTTTCCCTAGAGGAACTGACTGTATAATAGTAATATATACACTAACCCAACGTGGATACTATTAAGAAATGAGGGGTGGGAAATATGCCAGGCTGGCAACCAACAGTGCCAATACTTTATCCCGAATTATATTAAGTTAAACCAAAACTTTGACTCATTGTGCAACTAGATGACTACATAGTTCTTATATCTGTGTTTCTGAGACCACAGATTATTTAAACAGTATTATATTGCTTTACCTGAGGACTTCACCTAAAAATACCTCATTTCAATGCCACTGTAAGAAGCAACACATTAACTTTATATATTAGAATGGATCTTGTATGTAAAGTGTAAAGCATGAAGTAGATCTTATGAGGTGAACACAGTGAAGTATTCGTAGAACTTAGTAGCATTTATACACAGTTTAAAATGTAGTATTTATACATAAGTTAGACACTGGCTTAAAATATACTTTGGTCTACTTTGCTTCTAGAGTTTTGCCTATACTTTATAAGCTCCTACAGAGAAAGGGAGGGCATTTCAGCAAAGTAGTAGATAGAAAGTTTTCAATACAAAGATTTGCATACGAAACACAGAATGCCTTCTAATAGGACCAAGCCCAAGGGCTTTGAATAGTTGAAGAAGGCTCCATGGACAAGAATTGGAAATGCAACCATCAAAAGAAAAGTGTCTTAGATGCCTAGAGAGCTGCAATAGCAAGAGCATATGCCAGGCAGAGGATGGAAAGAAGAAAGGTTTAGAGATGGCCAGGGACACATTTGGATGGTAATCAAACATGCATTTGAGTGATGTGTTTGGAGGGAATGGTGCCTGTGATGATAGAATGAGAAGGAAGTTTGAGGAAGTGAGTAGAGATCTGAATAACCCTGAATGTACACAGTATGGATTATATCCTGTCAGTGAGAAGAAGACGAACGAAGGCTTTTCTTTCTGTGAAAGTAGAATTATGTGTGCAATGCAAAGTGTTTTGTTTTGTTTTTTTTTAAGTTTAGAATTTTCTTTTCACTTTAAGATAAATAACCCTAGAAAGTACTTGGAAGGAGCCAGGCGCGGTGGCTCATGCCTGTAATCCCAGCACTTTGGGAGGCTGAGGGGGGCAGATCACCTGAGGTCAGGAGTTTGAGACCAGGCTGACCAACATGGGAGAAGCCCTGTCTCTACTTAAAATAACAAAATTAGCCGGGCGTAGTGGCTCATGCCTGTAATCCCAGCTACTTAGGAGGCTGAGGCAGAAGAATCACTTGAACCCAGGAGGCAGAGGTTGCAGTGAGCCAAGATCACGCCATTGTGCTCCAGCTTGGGCAACAAGAGGAAAATGCTGTCTCAAAAAAAAAGAGAGAAGTACTTGGAAGGATATAACTTTGTTATATATTTTTCTCAGAGCAGAAATCTTAGCATATACATTAGAAAGATTTCCACAAAACAACTGATAAAATACAAAAATAATAACATTCAGAGACAATGGCTTAATTATTTGGAAATACTGTTTCTTTTTAGTATTTATAAGGATTAATTCATTCTTGACAATGCTTTATAAATGTGGAACAAAGAAAAGTTTTAGAAAGATTTCTCATACGGCAATATACAAGGTAAGAACCACAAAATATTGGAATCAGATCATTTGATAGCTATTGATTGGGCTGGGCTTGAGAAGAGATGAGCAAAACAGGGTGGCAGTGTTGACAGCTTAAAGGATGAATGCTAAATTTAGACATAGTATCATAAGTAGGACTTGGTAGCAGTTAGGATGCCATAGTAGAGAACAAAGTTTAATTCAAGGTTCCAAAGCCAGGTAACTGTACCATTACCAGGAAGAGAAAATTAGGAGTTAGTAGTAGGGTAGGAGTTTCTCAGAAAAGATGAATTTGGACTTGTGTTGTCAGCATGTCAAAGTAGTAATAAATGTCCAGCGATAGTTAGGTATATGATTGCTACTCATTCATTCATTTGTTCAGCAATATTGTATTGAATACCAGTGTTTTTATTGAAGCATTGTAGTAGGCACAGGAGATACAGCAGCTAGCAAGAAAAAAATGTTTCTGTCATCATGAAACTGGCAGGGTTATAGAAATATATTTAAGGGTTAAATAAATACATACTGAACAAATAAAGTGGGATTTAATGGAAAATAATATGGGCAGACAGAGGTGAGGGGGAGCATAAATGAAACAAGATTGACAATGAGTTGATACTTGTTGAATCTGGATGGGCATGTGGGAGTTCGCTCTACTATTTTCTGGATTATTTGATTGAAGTTTTTCTTTCTGTTTTTTTGAGATAGGGTCTTGCTCTCTCGCCCAGGCTAGAGTGCAGTGGCACAGTCATGGCTTACGTGGCCTCAGCCTCCTCCCATCTCCACCTCCCAAGTAGCTGGGACTACAGACATGCGCTACCACACCTGTGCTCAAGTGATCCTCCTTCCTCTACCTCCCAGTGTGTTGGAATTATAGGCATGAGCCACTGCGCTAGCCTAATAAAATATTTTTAAAAAAATAAAAACTTAATGAATGTATAGAGCTGATAATCAGACAAGATGTCTGAGTGATAACATTTCCAAAGAGTAGCCTGAGAAAGATGGAAAAATGAAGAAAGAGTAATGCTAGAAACTGAAAAAGATAAAAGATTTCCAGGAAAAAGGTAGATATGATAGTGGTAATGGCTGCAGAGGTCAAAGGAGAAACTATAGTTTAAATCCAGCTGCTTGCTAATTTCTAGTTTTTTTCGTTTCTGATTTGACATCTCTTCATGGCTGAAAGAACTGAGTAACTGAAAAGCTTGACAAAACTGTTTCGATCAAATCATTTGAAGAGGTGTTTTTTACTTTAGAAATATTGTCCAAGGTATCTTTCCTAATGTGTGAATATCTGTTCAATTTTTAGGAGACTAATGAGCAAAAACTTCACAAAATAGCCAATGAACTTTTGCTTACCGAAAGAGCTTATGTCAACCGACTTGACCTCTTAGATCAGGTAAGATTTTCTTTCTCAGAATTATTTGATATTTTGGCATTGTACATCATTTTAACCTAGTAATTAAAGTATTTTAGAAACTGCATGAAGGAAGGACCTGTTTTTGACTAGTAAAAGGTACTTGCTCAAGGAAATCTCTAGCACTTTCAGCTTGGTCAGGTACAGGCATTTTCTAATTTGTAAACAGTAGAGGTATCTCCCTGTATGAATCACAAAACGTGTTTATCAGGTGTCCTGTAAACTTAAACACTAGTCTGTTTCTTGACCTTTCATTGTCATCCTAAGGACCATGTTACCATTATAATCTAAGTAAGATATTGATGATTCTAATGCTAAGAATCATTGATTCTGTTTGCCTCATTTGCTATCTAGCGTTATGCAAGTGATCCAAGCTGGTGTAGTCATAGGCCAGAAGGGATTTTGAAAGTTCACTTGTTCAACCTTGTATGAAACATTTAATATAGTAGCTGGCATAAAGTTGCCCAGCTGATATTAGTTTAATGTGTGAATCTACTTTATCATATTTTGTACTTTCATCATGGAACCTTGAGTATCATTTCAAATATACACTTGCAAAGTCTAAGAACATATTATAAGAATAACTTTTGAAAACTAAGGCATCTTTTTTTGTGTTTTGGTTTTTTTGAGACGGAGTCTGGACCTGTCGCCCAGGCTGTAGCGCAATGGCACGATCTTGGCTCACTGCAACCTCCACCTCCCGGGTTCAAGTGATTCCCCTGCCTCAGCCCCCCGAGTAGCTGGAAATACAGGCATGCACCACCAAGCCCGGCTAATTTTTTGTATCTTTAGTAGAGATGGGGTTTCACCATTTTGGCCAGGCTGGTCTTAAACTCCTGACCTTGTGATCCTCCCACCTCAGCCTCTCAAAGTGCTGGGATTACAGGCGTGAGCCACCACCCCCGGCCACTAAGGCACCTTAATCCTGTTTCAGCAATAAATAGGACAAATGGTTGATTGCCCATACAGACTCCTTGTTAGAAGAGAAAGCTGCCATGTTAGAGTGTTACTTGTAAGAACTGTCCCACTTCTGCTGCTGGAAACTGGAATTTCATGGAAACAGGCAATCTTGTGTGTACCTCCTTATCATTAGTTTCAGAAGTGAACTGCTTGCCTGCTAGGGTGAGCTGTGGGAAGCCATTTTAAGGCTTATGCTCTTTGAAAGAATGAGTTTAGGGGGGGCGGAGCAAGATGGCCAAATAGGAACAGCTCCAGTCTCCAACTCCCAGCGCGAGCGACACAGAAGACCGGTGATTTCTGCATTTTCAACTGAGGTACTGGGGTCATCTCACTAGGGAGTGCCGGACAATTGGTGCTGGTCAGCTGCTGCAGCCCTACCAGTGAGAGCTGAAGCAGGGCGAGGCATCGCCTCACCTGGGAAGCGCAAGGGGGAAGGGAATCCCTTTTCCTAGCCAGGGGAACTGAGACACACAACACCTGGAAAATCGGGTAACTCCCACCCCAATACTGCACTTTAAGCAAACGGGCACACCAGGAGAATATATCCCACACCTGACTGGGAGGGTCCCACGCCCACGGAGCCTCCCTCATTGCTAACACAGCAGTCTGTGATCTAACCGCAAGGCAGCAGCGAGGCTGGGGGAGGGGCGCCCACCATTGCTGAGGCTTAAGTAGGTAAACAAAGCCGCTGGGAAGCTGGAACTGGGTGGAGCTCACAGCAGCTCAAGGAAACCTGCCTGTCTCTGTAGACACCACCTCTGGGGACAGGGCACAGCTAAACAACAACAACAAAAAAGCAGCAGAACCTCTGCAGACGCAAACGACTCTGTCTGACAGCTTTGAAGAGAGCAGTGGATCTCCTAACACTGACGTTGAGATCTGAGAAGGCACAGACTGCCTGCTCAAGTGGGTCCCTGACCCCTGAGTAGCCCAACTGGGAGATATCCCCCACTAGGGGCAGTCTGACACCCCACACCTCACAGGGTGGAGTACACCCCTGAGAGGAAGCTTCCAAAGGAAGAATCAGACAGGTACACTCACTGTTCAGCAATAGTCTATCTTCTGCAACCTCTGCTGCTGATACCCAGGCAAACAGGGTCTGGAGTGGACCTCAAGCAATCTCCAACAGACCTACAGCTGAGGGTCCTGACTGTCAGAAGGAAAACTATCAAACAGGAAGGACACCTATACCAAAACCCCATCAGTACGTCACCATCATCAAAGACCAGAGGCAGATAAAACCACAAAGATGGGGAAAAAGCAGGGCAGAAAAGCGGAAATTCAAAAAATAAGAGCGCATCTCCCCCTGCAAAGGAGCGCAGCCCATCGCCAGCAACGGATCAAAGCTGGTCAGAGAATGACTTTGACGAGATGAGAGAAGAAGGCTTCAGTCCATCAAACTTCTCAGAGCTAAAGGAGGAATTACGTACCCAGCACAAGAAACTAAAAATCTTGAAAAAAGAGTGGAAGAATTGACAGCTAGACTAATTAATGCAGAGAAGGTCATACACGAAATGACAGAGATGAAAACCATGACACGAGAAATACGTGACAAATGCACAAGCCTCAGTAACCAACTCGATCAACTGGAAGAAAGAAAGAGTATCGATTGAGGATCAAATGAATGAAATGAAGCGAGAAGAGAAACCAAAAGAAAAAAGAAGAAAAAGAAATGAACAAAGCCTGCAAGAAGTATGGGATTATGTAAAAAGACCAAATCTACGTCTGATTGGGGTGCCTGAAAGTGAGGGGGAAAATGGAACCAAGTTGGAAAACACTCTTCAGGATATCATCCAGGAGAACTTCCCCAACCTAGTAGGGCAGGCCAACATTCAAATTCAGGAAATACAGAGAACGCCACAAAGATACTCCTCCAGAAGAGCAACTCCAAGACACATAATTGCCAGATTCACCAAAGTTGAAATGAAGGAAAAAATCTTAAGGGCAGCCAGAGAGAAAGGTCGGGTTACCCACAAAGGGAAGCCCATCAGACTAACAGCAGATCTCTCGGCAGAAACTCTACAAGCCAGAAGAGAGTGGGGGCCAATATTCAACGTTCTTAAAGAAAAGAATTTTCAACCCAGAATTTCATATCCAGCCAAACTAAGTTTCATAAGTGAAGGAGAAATAAAATCCTTTACAGATAAGCAACTGCTTAGAGATTTTGTCACCACCAGGCCTGCCTTACAAGAGACCCTGAAGGAAGCCCTAAACATGGAAAGGAACAACCGGTACCACCCATTGCAAAAACATGCCAAAATGTAAAGACCATCGAGGCTAGGAAGAAACTGCATCAGCTAACGAGCAAAATAACCAGTTAATGTCATAATGGCAGGATCAAGTTCACACATAACAATATTAACCTTAAATGTTAATGGACTAAATGCTCCAATTAAAAGACACAGACTGGCAAACTGGATAAGAGTCAAGACCCATCAGTCTGCTGTATTCAGGAGTCCCATCTCACATGCAGAGACATACATAGGCTCAAAATAAAGGGATGGAGGAAGATCTACCAAGCAAATGGAGAACAAAAAATAGCAGGGGTTGCAATACTAGTCTCTGATAAAACAGTCTTTAAACCATCAAAGATCAAAAGAGACAAAGAAGGCCATTACATAATGGTAAAGGGATCAATTCAACAGGAAGAGCTAACTCTCCTAAATATATATGCACCCAATACAGGAGCACCCACATTCATAAAGCAAGTCCTTAGAGACTTAAAAAGAGACTTAGACTCCCATACAATAATAATGGGAGACTTCAACACTCCACTGTCAACATTAGACAGATCAACGAGACAGAAGGTTAACAAGGATATCCAGGAATTGAACTCATCTCTGCACCAAGCGGACCTAATAGACATCTATAGAACTCTCCACCCCAAATCAACAGAATATACATTCTTCTCAGCACCACATCGCACTTATTCCAAAATTGACCACATAATTGGAAGTAAAGCACTCCTTAGCAAATGTAAAAGAACAGAAATTATAACAAACTGTCTCTCGGACCACAGTGCAATCAAACTAGAACTCAGGACTAAGAAACTCAATCAAAACCGCTCAACTACATGGAAAGTGAACAACCTGCTCCTGAATAACTACTGGATACATAACGAAATGAAGGCAGAAATAAAGATGTTCTTTGAAACCAATGAGAACAAAGACACAACATACCAGAATCTCTGGGACACATTTAAAGCAGTGTGTAGAAGGAAATTTATAGCACTAAATGCCCACAAGAGAAAGCTGGAAAGATCTAAAATTGACACTCTAACATCACAATTAAAAGAACTAGAGTGGCAAGAGCAAACACATTCAAAAGCTAGCAGAAGGCAAGAAATAACTAAGATCAGAGCAGAACTGAAGAAGATAGAGACACAAAAAACCCTCCAAAAAATCAATGAATCCAGGAGTTGGTTTTTTGAAGAGATCAACAAAATTGACAGACCGCTAGCAAGATTAATAAAGAAGAAAAGAGAGAGGAATCAAATAGATGCAATAAAAAATGATAAAGGGGATATCACCACCGACCCCACAGAAATACAAACTACCATCAGAGAATACTATAAACACCTCTATGCAAATCAACTAGAAAATCTAGAAGAAATGGATAATTTCCTGGACACTTACACTCTTCCAAGACTAAACCAGGAAGAAGTTGAATCCCTGAATAGACCAATAGCAGGCTCTGAAATTGAGGCAATAATTAATAGCCTGCCAGCCAAAAAAAGTCCAGGACCAGATGGATTCACAGCTGAATTCTACCAGAGGTACAAGGAGGAGCTGGTACCATTCCTTCTGAAACTATTCCAATCAATAGAAACAGAGGGAATGCTCCCTAACTCATTTTATGAGGCCAACATCATCCTGATACCAAAGCCTGGCAGAGACACAACAAAAAAAGAGAATTTTAGACCAAATCCCTGACGAACATCGATGCAAAAATCCTCAGTAAAATACTGGCAAACCGGATTCAGCAGCACATCAAAAAGCTTATCCACCATGATCAAGTGGGCTTCATCCCTGGGATGCAAGGCTGGTTCAACATTCGCAAATCAATAAACGTAATCCAGCATATAAACAGAACCAAAGACAAGAACCACATGATTATCTCAATAGATGCAGAAAAGGCTTTTGACAAAATTCAACAGCCCTTCATGCTAAAAACGCTCAATAAATTCGGTATTGATGGAACGTACCTCAAAATAATAAGAGCTATTTATGACAAACCCACAGCTAATATCATACTGAATGGGCAAAAACTGGAAAAATTCCCTTTGAAAACTGGCACAAGACAGGGATGCCCTCTCTCACCACTCCTATTCAACATAGTGTTGGAAGTTCTGGCTAGGGCAATCAGGCAAGAGAAAGAAATCAAGGGTATTCAGTTAGGAAAAGAAGAAGTCAAATTGTCCCTGTTTGCAGATGACATGATTGTATATTTAGAAAACCCCATTGTCTCAGCCCAAAATCTCCTTAAGCTGATAAGCAACTTCGGCAAAGTCTCAGGATACAAAATTAATGTGCAAAAATCACAAGCATTCTTATACACCAGTAACAGACAAACAGAGAACCAAATCATGAATGAACTTCCATTCACAATTGCTTCAAAGAGAATAAAATACCTAGGAATCCAACTTACAAGGGATGTAAAGGACCTCTTCAAGGAGAACTATAAACCACTGCTCAGTGAAATAAAAGACGACACAAACAAATGGAAGAACATACCATGCTCATGGATAGGAAGAATCAATATCGTGAAAATGGCCATACTGCCCAAGGTAATTTATAGATTCAATGCCATCCCCATCAAGCTACCAATGACTTTCTTCACAGAATTGGAAAAAACTGCTTTAAAGTTCATATGGAACCAAAAAAGAGCCCGCATTGCCAAGACAATCCTAAGTCAAAAGGACAAAGCTGGAGGCGTCACGCTACCTGACTTCAAACTATACTACAAGGCTGCAGTAACCAAAACAGCATGGTACTGGTACCAAAACAGAGATATAGACCAATGGAACAGAACAGAGCCCTCAGAAATATACCACACATCTACAGCCATCTGATCTTTGACAAACCTGAGAGAAACAAGAAATGGGGAAAGGATTCCCTATTTAATAAATGGTGCTGGGAAAATTGGCTAGCCATAAGTAGAAAGCTGAAACTGGATCCTTTCCTTACTCCTTATACGAAGATTAATTCAAGATGGATTAGAGACTTAAATGTTAGACCTAATACCATAAAAACCTTAGGATAAAACCTAGGTAATACCATTGAGGACATAGGCATGGGCAAGGACTTCATGTCTAAAACACCAAAAGCAACGACAACAAAAGCCAAAATTGACAAATGGGATCTAATTAAACTAAAGAGCTTCTGCACAGCAAAAGAAGCTACCATCAGAGTGAACAGGCAACCTACAGAATGGGAGAAAATTTTTGCAATCTACTCATCTGACAAAGGGCTAATATCCAGAATCTACAAAGAACTCAAAGAAATATACAAGAAAAAAACAAACAACCCCATCAAAAAGTGGGCAAAGGATATGAACAGACATTTCTCAAAAGAAGACATGCATACAGCCAACAGACACATGAAAAAATGCTCATCATCACTCGCCATCAGAGAAATGCAAATCAAAACCACAATGAGATACCATCTCACACCAGTTAGAACGGCAATCATTAAAAAGTCAGGAAACAACAGGTGTTGGAGAGGATGTGGAGAAATGGGAACACTTTTACACTGTTGGTGGGATTGTAAACTAGTTCAACCATTATGGAAAACAGTATGGCGATTCCTCAAGGATCTAGAACTAGATGTACCATATGACCCAGCCATCCCACTACTGGGTATATACCCAAAGGATTATAAATCATGCTGCTATAAAGACACATGCACACGTATGTTTATTGCGGCACTATTCACAATAGCAAAGACTTGGAATCAACCCAAATGTCCATCTGTGACAGACTGGATTAAGAAAATGTGGCACATATACACCATGGAATACTATGCAGCCATAAAAAAGGATGAGTTTGCGTCCTTTATAGGGACATGGATGCAGCTGGAAACCATCATTCTTAGCAAACTATCACAAGAACAGAAAACCAAACACCACATGTTCTCACTCATAGGTGGGAACTGAACAATGAGATCACTTGGACTCGGGAAGGGGAACATCACACACTGGGGCCTATCATGGGGAAGGGGGAGGGGGGAGGGATTGCATTGGGAGTTATACCTGATATAAATTGACGAATTGATGGGTGCTGACGAGTTGATGGGTGCAGCACACCAACATGGCACAAGTATACATATGTAACAAACCTGCACGTTATGCACATGTACCCTAGAACTTAAAGTATAACAAAAAATAAATAAATAAATAAATCCCAAAAGTAACCCATAGATTTACTATGGGAAAAATAAATAAATAAATAAAAATAAATGAATGAGTTTATGGGTCACATATTCATTTTTAAAGGAATTTCATCATAAGCCAAAATCAAATAATGTGAAGTTTGTACCTTTGAAACAACTTTCTTCCTTATGGGAATTACAGACCTGAAATTTTAGATATTCCCATAGTGGACGTATTTCTCTTCTCTTATCAAGTTATGTGGTTTTTTAAAGCCAAATAACTCTTTAGCCACTGTTGCTGACCTTTTAGAATTCTAGAGTCCTAATTACTACAGTAACCTAACTATTGGAACCTCTAAGGACATAATTTTTTGTTCTTTTTGCCTCTCAAGAAACTACAGTGGAGGTGCATTTAAAAAATTAACAACCATCTGGACATTATGAAGGAATAGACCTCCTTCTGCTTACATGTAACAGAATGGCAATTAAGAGGTATAGTAGCCTTAGTGAAGTATAGCTAAGACTGAAGGTTTGGGTTTTTTGTTTTTTTTTTTTTTTTTTTTTGTCTTCAACGTACGTGTTATTATGTGTAGGAAGAGACTTTTCCCCCTACGTATCAGTGTTTCATGTTGCTGTGCATTATTATTTACTAAAAAGCAAGTAAATATCTGAGAATTGAAATATTCCTTTGTCCATTCATTGGCCGGATATTATGCAGTTGTTCTGTTGTGGGAACTAAATGATGATGTTCCCCTTTCCCAAGAAGCATACAGTTTTAACAGGAAAAATGACACTTACATCAGCAAACTACAATAAAGGGAAATATGTAATAAGTGAATAAGTCTTTCAAAACATAAAGAGAAGTGAAAAATACCACAATTATTGTGTATACATAAAGTGTTTTCACATTTCTTAACTCTGGCTTATGGATAAGAAGGGTAAATTCTATTAACCTCAATTGGAAATTTTCTGGCACAGAAAAGGTGAATTATTCACCGTAATATTCCTATGGATAGAAGCATAGCCTAGATTAGAATCAAAACTTCCTGATTCTTATTCCTGATTCTCCTAAATCAAAGCATATACTCCTAAATTTCAAAGGATTTTCTTGAACCGTAAACTTTTCCAATTGCTCAATAAAAAATTACTAAGAGTCCACTATGTGCCTAGCACAGTGCTAGGTGGTTAACCAATAAATGTGAAGTAATGCTTACATTATTCTTTTATTCAGGTATTTTATTGCAAACTGTTGGAAGAAGCAAACCGAGGCTCGTTTCCAGCAGAGATGGTGAATAAAATCTTTTCTAATATTTCATCAATAAATGCCTTCCATAGTAAATTCCTCTTGCCAGAGCTGGAGAAACGAATGCAAGAATGGTAAGAGGAGTAGATAGAAAAAGATATGTTTAAGGCAGTCATATAAGATGCTGTATTTTTTAGCTTTTAAATTGAAATAGAAATGCCACACACAACTGTAACTAGACATTTATGCTAAATTTTTACATTGAAGACTACTGATAGAAGTTGTGGTACAAAGGACTTCATGTCTGCTCTCCAGACTGTCATTTGGCTAGTGAAGACAAGATATCGGGTCATAACCCCGTCTCTACTAAAAATACAAAAACTAGCCGGGCGAGGTGGCGGGCGCCTGTAGTCCCAGCTACTCGGGAGGCTGAGGCAGGAGAATGGCGTAAACCCGGGAGGCGGAGCTTGCAGTGAGCTGAGATCCGGCCACTGCACTCCAGCCTGGGCGACAGAGCGAGACTCCGCCTCAAAAAAAAAAAAAAAAAAAAAAGATATCGGGTCATGCGGAGCTTCAAGAATTCCAGAACATCTCTCTTTGCTATGACATTCCTATAGTCCCTTTAAAAAGGTGCTACATTGTTCTCTACCAGCCTCATAGTACGGTGAATGAGATAAAGCACAAGATGCATGTAGAATGTGATGACTTCCTCTCTAGTCCTGTCAGTTCACTCATTCTATAAAAAATCTTGGCCGGGCGCGGTGGCTCAAGCCTGTAATCCCAGCACTTTGGGAGGCCGAGACGGGCGGATCACGAGGTCAGGAGATCGAGACCATCCTGGCTAACATGGTGAAACCCTGTCTCTACTAAAAATACAAAAAACTAGCCGGGCGACGTGGCGGGCGCCTGTAGTCCCAGCTACTTGGGAGGCTGAGGCAGGAGAATGGCGTGAACCCGGGAGGCAGAGCTTGCAGTGAGCTGAGATCCGGCCACTGCACTCCCGCCTGGGTGACAGAGCGAAACCCCGTCTAAAAAAAAAAAAAAATCTTAATGTGCCAGGCGTGGTAGCTCATGCCTGTAATCCCAGCACTTTAGGAGGCCAAGGCAGGCGAATCACTTAAGTTCAGGAGTTCAAGACCAGCCTGGGCAACATGGTGAAACTCTGTCTCTACAAAAAATACAAAAAACTAGCCAGCTACTGAGGGGGCTGAAGCTGGAGGATTGATTGAACCTGGGAGGTCGAGGTTGCACTGAGCTGTGATCATGCCACTGCACTATATGACAGAAAGAGACCCTGTTTCAAAAAAAAAAAAATTTTTTTTAATGACTTGTTTTTCTGTATTTCATACAGGGAAACTACTCCTAGAATTGGAGACATCCTTCAGAAATTGGCACCATTCCTTAAGATGTATGGAGAATATGTGAAAGGATTTGATAATGCAATGGAATTGGTTAAAAACATGACAGAACGTATTCCCCAGTTCAAATCAGTGGTTGAAGAAATTCAGGTAATAGGACTGTTTCATTCAAAGCTATAAATTACTATTGCCATACAAATTATACAGTCTTCTAGATCTAAAACTGAGATCTAGAGATCTGAGACACCTAGCCAAAATTCATTCTACGCCGAATTATGCAAGATCATCTCTGCAAAGCTGAAATAGACATCAATCACATGCTGCATACTAAGCAATAACTTCTCCATTTGCTTTTGAGACCAGCAGAGGATGATTTTTATTAGGGTCTACATAAATTTACAAAATGAGTTCCCATTCGGGTCTGTGCCTCTCTTGCATTATTTCAGAGGTTGAGTTGTTGGAAGGAATATAAAGAATGATTGCTGTAAACCTTGAGATTTGGGAAACTAATCATTCTTTTTTTGTCACTTGATATCTGTATCCTCGTTTTCTTCTGTTTCACCAAACCTGAATAACACACTTTAATAATACCATAATAATTTCCACTTGATTCTCTAGTCAAAATTGTTAATATCATATTCTTTGATACAGTTGATATTGAAGAGGCATATTTTAGATCATCTAAGATTCTTGGCGTGGGACTTCTTTTGCTCCTTGACTGTCTTATTTTGTGTCATAGGAATTTTTTTAATTGTACCATTTTAATTCCTCTAATTGTCAACGATTTTTTGAGTTATTTTCCAGTGGTTGCTTTTAGGATTATAGTATGCATCTTAATTTTTCACAATGTACTTCAGATTATACTCACCTTAATTCTTGTAAAATGTAGACACTTAGTTCCAATATAGCTCTGTTCCCTCCTCTATGCTCTGTACTGTTAGTGTCCTGTATATTACATTTTTTATATGTTGTGAGTCTATAATACAGTGCTACAATTGTTATGGAAGGATATGAGAAAAAATGTATCAGTCTATTTTATACTAACGTTTATATTTGCCCTTTCTAGAGTAACTTTCTTTCAGCATACATGATTGTTGTTTCTTATAAAGTAGGCCAGCTAGCAATGAATTCTGTCAGTCTTTTTGTCTGGGACTACACTTATTTTTTCTTGACTACTGAATGAATGAAGAATGAAGTGCTGGATTCAGAATTCCTAGTATATGGGTTTTTCCTTTTTTATTTTCTATTTTGTTTCTATAATTTGTGTTTGTTTGTTTTGAGACGGAGTCTTGCTGCTCTGTTGCCCTGGCTTGAGTGCAGTGGCGCGATCTAGGCTCACTGCAAGCTCCGCCTCCCGGGTTTACTTACGCCGTTCTCCTGCCTCAGCCTGTAGGTGAGACTACAGGCGCCTGCCACAACACGCAGCTAATTTTTTGTATTTTTAGTAGAAACGGGGTTTCACCGTGTTAGCCAGGATGTTCTGGATCTCCTGACCTCGTGACTCGCCCACCTCAGCCTCCCAAAGTGCTAGGATTACAGGGTTGAGCCACCACGCCCAGCCTTTGTTTCTATAATAATAATAATAATAATTATTATTATTATTATTTTAAGAGATAAGGTCTTGCTCTTGTCACCCAGGCTAGAGTGCAGTGGCCCAATCACAGCTCACTGCAGCCTTCAACACCTGGGCTCAAGCAATCTTTCCACCTCAGCCTCTCAAGTAGCTGGGACTACAGGCATGCACCACCACCCTGGCTAAATTTTAGATTTTTTTGTAGAGACAAGGTCTGGCTCTGTTGCCCAGGCTGGTCTTGAACACCTCGACTCAGCCTCCCAGAATGCTGGGATTACAGGCATGAGCCACTACACTCAACCAGTATATGGGGTTCCCCGCCAGCACTTTGAATATGTGGTTCTCCTGCTTTCCATCCTCTGTGGTTTGAGATGAGAAGCCAGCCATTGATTGTATTGATATTCCCATGTATGTGATGAGTCACTTTTCTCTTGCTGCTTTCAAGATTTTCTCTGTGTTTTGGCTTTCAACAGTTTAAATATGATGTGTCTGGGTGTGGACCTTTTTGTATTTGTCCTAGTTAGGATTGGTTGAACTTTTTGCATTTGTGGATTGATTTTTTTTTTTAATCATTTTCAGAAGTTTTCAGCCATTATTTCTTCAAATATTTTCTGTCCTTTTCACGTTCTCTTTTTTTTAATCTTTTTACTCCGATTACACAAATTTTGGTGGGTTCCTTTTGTTTGTTTTGGATATGGTGTCTTGCTATGTTGCCTAGGCTGGCTTCAAACTCCTGGGTTCAAGTGATCCTCCCAATCTTTCTTCTATTATTCAGATTGTATAATTTCTACTAGTCTTTCTTCAAGTTTCCTGATTCTTCTGTCATCTCAAATCTGCTGTTGAACCTATGGTGAATTTTTCTTTTCAATTATTATATTTTTCACATCCACAACCACAACTTCTGGCTAGTAGAGTTATTGGCTCTCACCCCTCGCTTATCTCAGGGATCTTCACTTCTACTGGTGTTGCTGGGTGTGTGTGTTCCCCACCATTCCAAATTGAATGAGCCCTTTTCAGCCTCAGCAGAGGAGCCGCCAGTCCTCACAGCCCATGCCACCCTGACGCCCCCTTCCTAGTGACTGAGCTGGGAGAGGGACAGGAGCAGCTGCAGGCTAGCATGCCACAGATTCTCACCGTTCTTACCCAAAGTTCAACAATTTTTAAAGCGTAAACGGATTTCAGGTTGTTGCATGCCTTTTAATCAATTTCTAAAATGCAGATATTGTTTTGTCAATTTTATCTAGCTTTATAGCTGCTTTAATTTTTTTTTTAATTTTTGGAGATAGAGTCTCACTCTGTCGCCCCAGGCTGGAGTGCAGTGGTATGATCTCGGCTCACTGCAACCTCTGCCTCCTGGGTTCAAGCAATTCTTGTGCCTCAGCTTCCTGAGTAGCTGGGATTATAGGTGTGTGCCACTACACCTGGCTAATTTTTGTACTTTTAGTAGAGACGGGGTTTCGCCATGTTGGCCAGGCTGGTCTCAAACTCCTGGCCTCAAATGATCCCCCAACCTCGGCTTTCCAAAGTGCTGAGATTACAGGCATGAGCCACTGCACCTGGCCTATAAGCTGCTTTTAACAGGGAGGATTTGCCAGTCTCTTCATTCAGCTATAGCCAAAAGGGCTGCCTCATCCTCTTCACTCCTTTTTTTTTTTTTTTTAATCTTATTTTCTTTTGTAATTAAACACTTACCTACCTTACTGGGCTCCTTTGATTTTTACTAGCTTCTTTTGCTAATTCTGAAACGTGGGCAGAGCATAAAGTTTGCCTTCAACAATCTTTCTTTTCATGCTTTTCAGTGATATCTTATTCCCGCATGCCTTTAACTATCTTGCCAGACAGTTTCCTCTAGGGTTGCTGTTTCTAGTCTAGTTCTCTGCTCCCAAACTCCAGGTACAAATAGCTGAGCATGTGAACATCTTGTCATCCAAACAAAGTCAACATTTTTTCCTCTTTTTAGCTCCCAAGCATTTTTCCATCTAACTTTTTAGGCCTTGCATAGAGTAGATAATTATTCTGATATGTATTGGATTTATTAGGTGACACCATTATCCTGGCATTTACCAGAGCTTGACAACTTAGCTTTATCTTTGATTTGTTACATGTCTTTATTCTCTGTATGTGTTCATTTGCCTGTGAAATATTATATTCCAATTGCTTAGCATAGTGCTTGTTGCATGGTAAGTGCTCACTAAATGATAGTGGTGATGGTGGTGATAGTGGTAGTTATTGTCTTATCATCCTCTGAATTCTGTCTCTACAATGTATGTCTTCTCCATATTGTGACCAAACGACATGGCTTATGAAAAGAGTAGTAGATTGGGAATCAAGTAACCTAGTTTAGAATTCTAAGTCTGCCACTTACAGTCACTTGATCTTAGAAAGCCACAGTTTCTTCATGTAAAATATTTAGGATCAATTATACTTTCCTTGATGTACATAATAGATTTTGGGAAAATCAAATGACATATTTAAATTTATATAATTAATATCTTAAACTTTATTAAGGAAAGCTATTATTCTCTCAACTTCTATGCCAATTTCAGGCCCTTATTGTTTTCTTCCTGGTCTGTCGTAACAACTTCCAAACTAGTTTTCCCCGTCCCTCTAAAGCTACACTGTAGTAGATTAATCTAATAGAGCTCAGATCTAATGATACAACTGTCATGCACAAAAATCTACATTAGATGAAACAAATCTAAACTCACCTTGACATCATTACCTCATATTACCTTTACTTTACATCTTCTATTTCCCACTAATATTTTTTGCCGAGAAAACCTCTCTGTCCCTTTCACTGAACATACTTCATGCTTCATTACCGTGGGCCTGTTCTCTCAGGTTTCTGCTCCTGGACTTGCTCCCTAGTCTGTCTTTTTCTCCAAAACCTGCACTCATCAGAGGTTGCATTAAATGTTCCCTTCTCTGTGAAGCCTTTAGTTACTTGTTTGCTTCAAATGCAAACACTATGTCTTAAGATAGTTTTGATGCCTTGCAGTGTCCTGATCATGGTGTGAGTTCAGTATATATTTTAATGGGATTTCTGCTTTGTTTAACAGGAACAAGAACATTTCTTATTTTTTCCTCTCTTTTGTTAACAGCTTCTTGGAAGCAAGTGATACGGACTTAATTTTGTCCTAAGAAATGGAGTTCCATTTACAGAATTTGGTTTCTAATGAAAAAGAATGCTTTGAACTGATGAAAAATTAAAATTTTCTGACAGATAAGATGCCCAGATCTTGTTATTCTTCTTTGTGGAGTCTTTTTTAAGTTCAAAGGCAATGACATTTATCATAGCCTTATTATGAAATAGTTTCTGCTGAGTCCAAAGTCATTTAATACAGTTGTTCTTAGCAAACCTCATTAAATAGGCACATCTTTTGAAACATCTCTATAGAATGATTTAATGATGTGACTTCACAAACCCTTGTAGTGACTAATTGAAGTGGTTGTCAGCAATCTGGAATTTTCTTGCTTAAAATTCTGCTTGATTTTTTTCCCCCTTTCTGTTCTTACACCAGATTGGTAGTTCTCAACTTCAGTGTTATAGAAATATCAGGTGTTTTTAAATGCATATTCTGTAGCTGGGAATGGTGGCACGTGCCTATAGCTACTTGGAAGGCTGAGGTGGGAGGACCATTTGGGCCCAGGAGGCAGAGGTTGCAGTGAGATCACACCACTGTGTGCCTGGGCAACAGAGTGAGACTCTATCTCAAAAAAAGAAGAAAAAAATGCGTATTCTCCATCTCCTTCCCCAAAGATTGTGATGTTATAGATTGAAGTGAGGTTCAGAAGTCTGCTTTTTTTTCTAATTTTTTAAATTTTATTTATTTATTTTTTATTTATTTATTTATTTATTTATTTATTGAGACGGAGTCTTGCTCTGTTGCCCAGGCTGGAGTGCAGTGGCCAGATCTCAGCTCACTGCAAGCTCCGCCTCCCGAGTTTATGCTATTCTCCTGCCTCAGCATCCCAAGTAACTGGGACTACAGGCACCCGCCACCTCACCCAGCTAGTTTTTTGTATTTTTTACTAGAGACGGGGTTTCACCATGTTAGCCAGGATGGTCTCGATCTCCTGACCTCATGATCCACCCGTCTCGGCCTCCCAAAGTGCTGGGATTACAGGCTTGAGCCACCGCGCCCGGCCATTTTTGTTTTATTTTTTTGAGATGGAGTCTCACTCTTCACCCAGGCTAAGTGACATGATCTTGGCTCACTGAAACTTCTGCCTCCTGGGTTCAAGCAATTCTCCTGCCTCAGTCTCAGCCTCCGCATAGCTGGGCCTACAGGTGTGTGCCACCATGCCTGGCTAATTTTTGTATTTTTAGTAGAGGCGGGGTTTTGCCATGTTGGCCAGGCTGGTCTCAAACCCTCCCCTCAGGTGATCTACCCATCTCAGCCTCCCAAAGTGCTGGGATTACAGGTGTGAGACACTGCGCCGGGCCAGAAATCAGCATTTCATGCAGGTGATGGACAACTTTGTCAAAAAATATTGTCCTTGACGAAATTTCTGTTTTGCAGTGAGTTTTTAGACTTGCTAACCTAATTTTTAAATGTTTCTTAGAAAACCTTTCTCATTACAGAAACAGAAAATCTGTGGGAGCTTAACTTTGCAGCATCACATGCTAGAACCTGTTCAGCGGATTCCCCGGTATGAGATGCTCCTTAAGGACTATCTAAGGAAATTGCCTCCTGATTCCCTGGACTGGAATGATGCTAAAAGTAAATGCTTTTTTTGTTTTCTCCCTATTATGGAATAATCAAGTGGCCAAGCAGCCTCATGGTTTCAAAGGGAAATATATCTCACAGCTACTTTAGTCAAATGTTGCTGTTAGAAGATAATTTCGTTGGAAATTGTTATCATCACCTTAGTTAGGCAAGTCACTTTTGAGCCAAAATGACAAGTTTAGAGCAGTGCAAATCACATTTATTTTTCTGGTTTCATGTTAGTCACTGGCTCTGAAATATAAAATTATAGACTTAAAGACATCTAGAATAGCAATACACAATTTCCTTGTCAGAGGAAGAATACAACCATTCAGAATTACAAGTGCTGCTGTTTAATTAGATAGGTTGGTGCATACCAAGAAAGCTAAGGTGACATTCACTATGTAAAAATAACCTAAGCAGAGTTGGTTCCACCTGCCCTAACATGCCTACCATAACAGGAAATGGTGCTTTTTATTATCCAGTAACATTTTCTACAAGAAAACTTTATTTCAATTCTGTTAGATGTCTTATTTTTTCATTAGATTATAATGAAAAGGTTTTTTTTAAAGGCTTACAAGTTTCACTTTACCTTTTTCTGTACTTTTATGAATCAACTGTAAAGGCATGAATGAAAATTTAAGAAATAACAGTGGCTTGATATTCAACAAGCAGTAATGGTACTTTAATGGTACAACCTTAAAACATTGCTACTTTCCCTTGTAATTTCTTGTTTTTTGTCATAAGTGAACCTTGATGAGAGATGAAGTACATAAAACATTTTTTGTCTTGGATCCTTAACCTTTTCTTTTTTAATTATTATTATTATTTTGAGACAGAGTCTCACTCTGTTGCCCAGGCTAGAGTGCAATGGCATGATCTTGGCTCACTGCAACCTCCACCTCCCGAGTTCAAGCCATTCAGCTAATTTTTGTAATTTTAATAGAGACAGGTTTTCACCATGTTGGCCAGGCTGGTCTTAAACTCCTGACTTCAGATGATCCACCTACCTCGGCCTCCCAAAGTGCTGGGATTACAGGCGTGAGCCACTGCTCCTGGCCCTGATCCTTAGTCTTTTCTAGAACACAGGCTATCTCAGATGTGTTTCTCCCACCATTTGAGTGACTCTGACCACAGAAACTTCACTTCTCCATTTGCCCCTTCCATAGTGTAGAATGAACTCGACTTGCCATCTCCTCAAACCAACTACTTCCTGAGAACTCTGCCCTGTCTACATTTCTATCCATCTCGCCTGACTGCTTGATTTGAGTGGCAGATCTAGTGGTGGGGGTGGGGGTGGAAACACCACTGCTCTTCCTCAAACTCATCTCTAGAGCAGTGGCTTCATCCCGTCTTATTTTGTCTTCCTGTATCCTGGATCCTGTATCAAGTGCACAGCATCGCCCACATCAGAATAGTTCTTTAAAATGTAAATTAAAATTCAGTTTCTTCTATACTCAGACTTTGGTATCCCCTTAGATGCCCATGTCAAAAATGAAAAAGTTGGTGACATGGTATGGCATTTTATTCCTTTTTGTTTGTTTGTTTTTCATTGCTACTTACACTAAAATTCTAAAGAGATCACAGAAGAAGGGCTTTTGGTGACCTAAAAGTAGAAGTGAAAGCAGCAAAAGTGCATTCTGTCCAGCAGTGCACAGAAGGCAAAAAAATGTAGTTGAAAAGTCTCAGGGTTTTTGTGGTAACAGAATTAGGCAGGCCAGTATTCACAAAACAAAAAAGAAAGGAAGAAAACGGGACATGATTTAGGATTGAGAGGTTTTCCCTGGGGTCAGTCCCGCAAGAGGTCTCGGCATCCACAGCACTTCACCAGCAGCCCCTGGAGCTCCTGTGATGTCCACACCAAAGAGTTCCCATTCCCAGCTGCCCCAGCAACAAAACCCTCCAACACTGGCCTCAGAAGATTCCCTTTCACCCGACCCAGGCTAGAATTGTGAATGTATTTTCCCAAAGAAAGTAGGCTATGCTTAGTGGTTAATTTGCTCATACAACTAGTAAAATACTTACTACTCCTGAAATATTTTAGAACTTTTGAGTCAGAAACCTGGGTTTAAATCTGGCCCTCCAATAGCATAGCTGTGTGACCTCAGCCAAGTTGTATTACTTTCCCATTTCATTCATCTGCCAAATGAAGCTAAAATACTTAACGGTTTAAGGCTGTGTAAGAATTGATACTGTAAGTACCTGGCAAAGTACCTAGTATGGAGTTAGTGTACGCTGTAAGTTTCAAAGTCTTTGAGTATAGAAGAAACTGAATTTTTGTTTACATTTTAGAGAACTATTCTGATTTGGGCAATTCTGTGCACTCAATACAGGATCCAGGATAGGGGGAGACAAAATAAGTTGGGCTGGGGCCACAGTTCAAGAGATGAACTAAGGAAAAGCAGTGATGTTTCTATCTCTGCTTATTAATTTTGATGGTTCATTAGGGATTAATTAAACCTGTGAGCCTAATCATCATGTACGACTTTTTATAAGGAAATACGAAGTTTCAAGTAATCTGCTTACAAATGAACTTTAGAAAGTATACCATTTATAAATGGAAAATGCCACTATTTCTGTTGTATCTTTGGTCTCAGACCTCTTAATTTAGTAAGTTATTCAGCTATATAGAAGCACAGAAAGGATAAAGCATATTTATCTACTTTTCTTTTTTTCCCATTTAGAATCACTTGAAATTATATCTACAGCAGCAAGCCATTCTAATAGTGCAATAAGAAAAATGGTAAGTGGTTTTCGGAGGAGACAGGAGCCTTCTGATTAGACAATTATCAATAATACTGCCTCAATACTATGTAGATTTGGACCAAAGTGAATTGAAATAGATGAACCAAAAAGAATGTTTATGAAATGTTTAATGTTATCTGGAATAACTCTCTGAACTTGCTAATAACTGATGGAATTTATATCAAAATGTATGCTTTCTCCTAATCCCTTCTGAATTTACATTTTAGTTAAGGTCATAGTATTATTAAAGCTACTAGGTTGAAACCTGCCTGTATGTGATCTTGCTGTTTTAATTTCCTAGGAGAACCTAAAGAAACTCTTAGAGATTTATGAAATGTTGGGAGAAGAAGAAGACATTGTAAACCCTTCAAATGAACTAATAAAAGAAGGACAGATCCTCAAACTAGCTGCTCGGAACACATCAGCACAAGAACGCTACCTTTTCTTAGTGAGTATTATAGTGTTGCAACTCATGTAAGAACTATAGGCTGGGCGTGGTGGCTTACACCTGTAATCCCAGCACTTTGGGAGGCTGAGGCGGGCAGATCATGAGGTTAGGAGATCAAGACCATCCTGGCTAACACGGTGAAACCCCGTCTCTACTAAAAATACAAAAAATTAGCCAGGCATGGTGGCAGGCGCCTGTAGTCCCAGCTACTTGGGAGGCTGAGGCAGGAGAATGGCGTGAACCCAGGAGGCGGAGCTTGCAGTGAACCGAAATGGCACCACTGCACTCCAGCCTGGGCAACAGAGCGAGACTCCATCTCAAAAAAAAAAAAAAAGAAAGAACTATATATAAAAATGTGGCTGGGCACGGTGGCTCATGCCTGTAATGCCAGCACTTTGGGAGGCTGAGGCAAGTGAATCTCCTGAGGTCAGGAGTTTGAGACCAATCTACTAAAAATACAAAAATTAGCTGAGTGTGGTGGCAGGTGCCTGTAATCCCAACTACTCAAGAGGACGAGGCAGGAGAATTGCTTGGACCTGGGAAGTGGAGGTTGTAGTGAGCTGAGATCGACAGAGCGAGACTCCATCTAAAAAAAGGAATGATATATAAAAATAGTTGTATACAGCTTGGAAAAGTAGAATGTTTCCTTATTCACCAAAGCAATTATATCTAACCTGTTTCAGTCAACATTCCATTTAGGGAATATTCCATTTAGAGATTCCATTTAGGGAAATATTCTAAGTAACGTATTTTTCTGTAATTTTTCTGTATACTTGGTATGGATGGCCGGCAGTAGTGTCCCATCTGGAGCGGTGCTGCAATGATGCTGGTTGCAGCAGGAGAGGCATGGCCAGGGCAGCCACGCAGTCGCAGCTGCTGACCCAGGCATTCCTGGGAAGCCCCCGTACCCCCGCAGGCTCAGAAATGCCTGCTCCCACTGCCTGGCCTCTCCCCACTCCCAGTGCCCATTCCGATTTCGGAACAAATGTGGGGCCAAGCCTGGGTGCTGTTGCAAACCAGCAGGGTGTGCACACACTTGGGACAGCGCTGATATGCCAGCCCCCTGGTGTCTCAGCCTCTTCTAGACTTTGGGTACCAATGATCATGGGAGGGAAGCCAAGGGGGTGCTGAGGGTGGCTTGGTGTGGCCCTACGTGTTCCCCAGTGCCAGCAGTGGAAGCCGCTTGCAGTATGCTTGGTCCAGCCATAGCTTTGTAGGGAGCCGGCACCCATGCTGGTGCCTGGAAATGCTCCCCTTGCTGTAGCCGGCATGCCTGGCTGTGCGCATGACCCAGAACCCGTGCTCGCTCATTCATGTACCCCTTGCTGCTCCAGGCTCGCCCTTGGCAGATGTGGGATCTGGGCTGGTAGCACAAGCCAAGCGTAGCCTGCCAGGCCAAATGGGCAGAATGAGCCCAGCAGGCCCAAGCAGATTTCAGGCAAAGGAGCCACTGGCCACAAAGGTACGGCTGACTAAGCAACACCCCAAGGATCCTTTGACGGTATAATTTACTTCAGTAGCACATACTGACAATTTAACTTTACACATGTGGGATATGATACTTTCGGAAATGCTCCTTTTGCTTGTTTCAGATTTTCTCTTTCATTCTCAGGTAACTGGGTACCATTTCCTGGATATTTTGTTGGTGTGTCATTTCCTGACATCAATTCTCTTCCTAATCCTCTGTAGTCACTATTTTTAATCTTTCTAGGCTAAAAATATATATAGGCCTGGTTGTAGGACTTGTGTCTAAAATATCTATGGGAAAAGTACATGAGTTCTCTAGATAGTTCTTACTCGCTGCAGTCAGTCCTTGGCCCTTTCTTCACTTCCTGGAAATGACAGTCTGAGGCTTATCTCAAATATAAGAGCACTTCCTGGGGCATCCAGACTATTTTTTTTTTTTTGGACTCTGTCCGCCTGACCTTTACTCTTTATTATCCTAATGAATTTCAGTTCCTTTCTATATCTAATAAGATGATAATAAGAATCATAATAATAATATGCATTGACAAAGAATAAGCTAACATCGAATGGTAGCTTAATAAACATTAGCTTTCATTCTGATTGTTATTAAAGAGAAACAGACACATGGGTGAAAAGGCTGCCTGGTGACTGGCATACAGTACATTCTTACGATGTTATTCATGTCTGACTTTTCTGCTGCAAGGCAGTCATCTCACCCACCATAGCATGAGTTGTCATGGGGGCTTAGAGACTTCTGTGTCTGTTTCCAGTCTCCATTGAAAGGAAAACTTAGGAACTAATTGTCATGCAGAGGGGTGTTCAGTACAAGGGGTCTTGACAAAGTTCATGGAAAATGCATATTATGAAAAAACTATGCATAGATTTCAAAGCATTTTGCAACAAAATAAACCCATAGTAACTTATTATAACATATCTGAACAGTATCTGGTTTGAGGCACTAAGAAGGGTAAGACATCAGTTTGAGGCCAGGCACAGTGGTTCATACCTCTAATACCAGCACTTTGGGAATTCGAGACAGGAAGATGGCTTGAGCTTAGGAGTTCAAGACCAGCCTGGGCAACATACAGCGACCTCCCTGTCTCTACAAAAAATTTAAAAATTAGCTGGGCATGGTAGCTTGCACCTGTAGTCGTAGCTACTTGAGAGGCTGAGGCAGGAGGATCTCTTGAGCCAAGGAGTTCCAAGGCTGCACTGAGCTATGACCATGCTACCCAGCCTGGGTGACAGAGTGAGACCCTGTCTCAGAAAAATAAATAAGTAAAAAATAAAGACATCAGATTGAATCAAAGCAACATGAATTCTGTTAAAATTGAAGCAAGAACAAACATCAAACTTACGGTGAAGCTTGGATGCAAAAATGACAAAATCATTGATTCTTCATGAAAAGTTAATGGAGACAGTGCCACAAAGAAATCAGCAGTTTACAAATGGGTAACTGATTTTAAGAAGGGTCAAGACATTGTTGAAGGTGAAACCTGCAGCAGCAAACCATCCACATCCTTTCGCTAGGAAAAAATTAATCTCGTTCCTGCCCTAATTGAAGAGGACTGACAGTGAACAGCGGAAGCAGTAGCCAATACCACAGACATCTCAGTGGGGTTCACCTTGCACAAGTCTGACCAAAAAATTAAAGTTGAGCAACTTTCCACTCAATGGGTACCAAAAATGTTGCACCCACCTCAGCTGCAGACAAGAGCAGAAGTTTTGGTGGAAATCTTAAATAAGTGGCATCAAGCTTCTAAAGCATTTCTACAACAAATTGTAACAGGAGATGAAACATGGCTTTCCCAGTACAATCCTGAAGACAAAATACAATCAGAACAATGGTTACCAACAGGTGGAAGTGGTCCAGTCAAAGCAAAAGAGGTCCAGTCAAGAGCAAAGGTCGTGGCAAGGGTTTTTTGGGATGCTCAAGACAATATTCCTGCTGACTTTCTCGAGGGCCAAAGAACAATAACATCTGCTTATTATGAGATGATTTTGAGAAAGCTAGCCAAAGAGTTTCACAGAAAAACACCCAGGAAAGCTTCTCCAAAGAGTCCTTCTAAACCATGACAATGTTCTTGCTCATTATTCTCATCAAACAAGTACAATTTTTTTAGAGTTTTGGCAGAGAATCATTAAGCATACACCTTACAGTCCTGGTTTGGTGGCTCTGACTTCTTTTTGTTTCCTAATCTTAAAGAATCTGTAAAGGACACCCATTTTCTTCAGTTAATAGTGTAAAAACTACTGCATTGCCATGGTAAAATTCTCAGGACCCTCAGTTCTTTAGGATGGATTAAATGACTGCTATCATTGATTATAAAATTGAACTTGGTAGAGCTTAGGTTGAAATAAAATTTTTTCTTTTAATTCCATTTTTCCACAAACTTTTAAAAGTCTTTTTGTATCAGTCATGTTTTTAAAAGAATTTGGTCGCTATATGACCCACTAGTTCTACTCCAAGTTTTTATAATTCAAGAAAACTGAAAACGTGTGTCTGCACAAAAACCTGTACATCTTTGTCCATAGCAGCATTATTCATAGTAGCCAAAACATTTGAGACAACCTAAATGTCCATCAACTGAATCGATAAACAAAATGTGGTATGTTCATGCAATGAAATATTATATGTCGAGAAAAAGGAATAAAAACTTATAAATGCTACATGGATTAACCTTAAAATGTTGTCTCAAGTGGAAGATGCCAGTTACAACAGACCATATACAGTATGATTCTATTTATGTGAAATGTCCAGAAAAAGCAAATGCATAGAGACAGGATGTAATTAGTGGTTCCCTAATACTAGCAAGGAATGGAAAATGGATACGAGGTTCCCTTTTAGAGACGTAAAATGTTCTGGAATTGGTGATAGTTGCACAATTTACAGATATCCTAAACACCATGATTTGTACATTTTAAAAGAGTAAATTTTATGGTATGTGAATATCTTCATAATTTAAAAATGTGTATTTTTACCAGATTCACTATAAAAGTTCTCATTTGTGCTAAACAGAAGTACTTCTTTCGCAGGTAATATAGAGAGCTAGATAGAAAACAAGGATGAGTCATGTTAGGGTTCAGAGTCCTCTTCAGAGGTCTGTTATAAAAGATCAGATGATTGCCATCAGAAAGGCAAATCGGGGTGGGGTGGGGGTGTGGCATATGAAGCGGGAGAGCATTGGGAAAGCACCAGCATCAGGAGGCAGAGGAGCAAGCAGAAAACGTGGGCAAGAGCCTTTATTGTGGTTTCTGCAGGAAGGAATGGGCAAGACAGAGCATCAGGATTAGGAATGGCTAGATGGAATAATTTCTTTAGGGCTTAGGGGCCGGGCTTAGGGTCTGTTGTCCTGGCCCTGAGGTGACTGGGGCAGGAGAATAGTGGCCCAGAGAGTAAGTGTACAGGAGGTACCTCTTTCACAGGTAATATAGTGAATAGAGAATATAGAGAATAGTGGCCCAGAGAGTAAGAGTACAGGAGGTGACTGCAGGTGTGAGTTCTGAATTGGTTGATTTCCACATGGAAGGCGTGTTATTCTCTCTAGGAATTGGATAACCTTGGGAGGGGCAGTCCTGTCAGTGTCAACAAGGCCTTAAGATGCCTAAAATCAAAAATACATAAATAAAAAGACATGCTTAATACACCGTTCTAGGCAACATAACCGGGAGCCAATGTCTTTCCTCTGTGCCTTTTAGGTGCTAGGATCATTTTCCTTTGTCCTCTTCCTCATTAATGTGACAGCCTCTGCAGTTAAACTCTGAGCTCTGGGTCTAACCAATTGCCTCGGCCTAATTTTCACATTTGGGAGTTATTTTGGAAAGAGGTTTATGTTGAATATCTTGGTGCAGAGCTGAATTAAACAGCTCTTTGGAGGACGGGTGGCAAAGAACCTTGGGGAAAATGCAGTCAGTGACTGAGGAAAAGATTCCTCCTGTTCCAGTTACTTTAAGCCATCAAACATATCATGCATGCCATTGCCTCCCAGGAGAATGAGGTCACATGGCAGGAATTTTAGGAGAGCCACATTCAGTCTTTGAAGACCATCTTAGAAACATTTCCAGTGTCATGTTGGTTCTTTTCATCCACCCTCTCCAGTGCTGTGCTTGTCACAGAATCCTGCCTCGCCAGTGCACATTTATTCCCATGGAGCCTCTTGTTCTTTTGCTTGTAGAAACTTCAGAAGCACCATTTTTATTTTCTTTTCTCTCTAGAAAGATAATGAGGGCTAGTTTTCTGTTTCCTACACTTGAGATACTACATTTGTCTGGAAAACCAAACTATATTTAGAATCTGCTATCTGCTTTTAAATGATCTTCATGTGTTTGCATGTTTTCATGCCTCCACACCATACTTTTTCATTGTTTTTTATTTTAATGTAGGATGCTGTTTAATGTAAGCCATTTCATGTTGCTATCACAGAACACCTGAGACTGGCTAATTTATAAAGAACAGGGGTTTATTTTCTACAGTACTGGAGGCTGGGAAGTCCAAGATTGGGGGGCTGGCATCTGGTGAGGGCCTTCTTACTGCATCGTAACATGCAGAAGGCCGGCATCACATGGTGAGAAAGAGAGAGAGCAAGAAATCCAATTCATGGCCTCGAGCCCTTTTGTAATCAGCGTTAGTCTATTCCTGGATTAATTCATAGATTACTGGAGTCCTCATGACCCAAACACTTACATTAGGCCCCACCTCTGCATTAGGGATTAAGTTTCCAACACATACTTTTTACACATTACTATGGCAGGTACTCTTGAAATAAACTGTCTGACATCCAAAAGTTTAAAAAAAAAAATAAAAGCAGCAAATTACCCCGCAAAACAACCAAGACATTTTATTCTTGGCTCTTTGGAGTTGTTCTGTTCCTTATTTCCTTGGAACTTGATAGATTCAGATTATTTTTCCCTTATTTAATCTTTGAACACAGAACAAGCACTAGAAATTTTCTCCACCAATATCCTATTGCCTTTGGAAACAAACGTTAATGAAATTGTCACTGGTGAGAAAACAAAATTGAATTATTTCAGTCAAACATATTTTTAGAGGCTTGAAATAAATACTTGAACAGTAGAGATCAAGAAAGACCCTCCCTCCCTGTGTTTTGAATAATGTTGAGGTTTGTTGTTTGTTGTTGTTTTTTTTTTTTGGAGACAGAGTCTCGCTTTGTCACTCAGGCTGGAGTACAGTGGCGCAATCTCCGCTCACTACAAGCGTCGCCTCCCAGGTTCACGCCATTCTCCTGCCTCAGCCTCCCGAGTAGCTGAGACTACAGGGGCCCGCCACCACGCCCGGCTAATTTTTTGTATTTTTAGTAGAGATGGGGTTTCACTGTGTTAGCCAGGATGGTCTTGATCTCCTGACCTCGTAATCTGGCCACCTCGGCCTCCCAAAGTGCTGGGATTACAGGCGTGAGCCACCACACCCGGCCGAGGCTTGTAGTTTTTATCACAACCTAGGACTTGTAGAAATTGCCTCGCTAGTCTGAGATTGCTTCACTGATCACTACTTCTAAGCTATGGGCATGAAATAAAAGGGAATCTCCTACCCTGAAAGGGAAAGTCAATGTTCTTCATACCATAGTTGCTATAATTTCTTTTTTCAGTATCAGGGAAAACCCAGAGGGAAGTAATTATTTGTGAAAGGTGGTGGCGGCTTTTGCTACAGGAGCAAGGTTCATGGAGGGAACAGGACTAGCTACTTGGTTTCTTCCTATATATGATATCTTCTTTGTAAGCAATGATTTCTATCGTGCAGGAGCTCCCACCTTCACCTACGCAAAGAAGAAAAGGATATATGTGAAGTCCCATATAGGGAGAATATAATAGAGGGAATATAGTCCTGAAAGCATGAAAGGGAAGGAGAAACATACACATTTATAAGATAATCTGTCATATGAGCATAACTACAAATGGTAAATGCTAAAAACCTTCATGTTCATGGACTTGTTTCTATAAAACAGCATGAGTGCTGAACTTAAAAGCCAACTTGAAGACAAGTATCAGATAACTCACAAATTTTATGCCATACCATTACATTTGTCACTCAGTTTGCAGAACAATTTGGTTATTGTTGGTGGCTGGAATGTGTGACCTCTGTCCCTTGTGCTGGTGGCTGTGCAGCTCCTGCAACATTCATAGCTTCAACCAAATATCCTCCTGAGAAGGCCTTGATAGAAGTGTTAACAGGAAAACTTAGCAAGCAAGCTGTGGCCTTAATCAGACGATGATATGGATGGTGATAAAAACCTTTTGGAGCTTTTTTCAGATCTCTAAAATCTATATATAATGAGGTGTATAATGAGGGTGTCATTACCAGATTCAGATACAGTGGACAGTTAGTGATAAAGGCCTACACCCCAAGAGGATATATTTGAGAGGCTGAGACTGGAGGATCGCTTGAGCCCAGGAATTCAAGACCAACCTGGGCAGCATAGCAGTACCCCATCTCTATTTAAGAAAAAAAAAAAAAAAAAAAGCTCTGTCTTTTTTTTCCAGGATATAGGTTATATCTTTGGTTGTATCTGTAATGTGATCATTACAGATGTAATCATTTATTTCTACATTCTCCAGTGTGGAACTGAAATTTATAACACTGGATACAGGAACTTATAAAATGAGAAAACAACTGTGAGAAACTAACGTCCAGAATGACTATTACAGACCGTCACATAAACTTGTTGGAATGTTTTACATACCCATCAACCTTTCTTGTCTTCATAGCAATGTGAAGCTGAACAGAGGGCATAGCAGGACGGATCTAGACTCAAGTCCCAAGGAGAATAAAATGAGAAGACTTGTTGAATTTAGGCACTTAGTCTGTGCAAAGCACTGTTCTACATACTTCACATTTGTTCCATTTAATCTCAGCAACCTATGAATTTTACAGATAATGACCTCGAGGCATGAGGGTTTGCACAGCTCATAAGAGGTAGAGTGAAGGTTTGAGAGCTTCTAGTCTGGCTTCAGAGCCTCTGCTAATAATAGTACTCAGCTGAAAGTAAAATTTTAGAGAAAATTTGAAGAATTAATAAATTGAGAAATCTTGATGAAGCAAGTTAAATAAAAACCATGTTGAATTTAGCCCACATGCTATTGGGAAAGTAAATTTTAAAGCAATTTTATTCCCTAATTGCTCTGGTCTTAGAAAATACATGTAACCTTAGAAACAACTTGAGAAGTAATAAATATGAAGAAGATAAGTATAGACCTTCTCTCAGGAATCTGCCCTCAAATTAACACAAATATTTAGGGTTGTATTTCTTTGCATGTTTTAACATAGTCAAAAGTGAACTAAATGATTTCATAAAGTCTTTGAAAGTGAATTTCTATCGTGTCAGCCTTCTAACATACCATTTTTCATGCAATTAATAGCCCATGCTTTTTTTTTTTTTTCCTTTTTTGAATGGAATCTCACTTTATCACCCAAGCAGGAGTACAGTGGCGTGATCTCAGTTCCCTGAAACCTCTACCTCCCTGGTTCAAGGGATCCCACCTTAGCCTCCTGAGTAGCTGGGACTATATGTGCGTGCTACCACACCTGACTAATTTTTGTATTTTTTGTAGAGACAGGGGTAGTCTTCATTTTTAAAGGTATATCTTGTAAAGAATAAGGCTCTGCCTTTAAAGACCTCTAATAAAACTGATGGCTTTTCAGAAAATTCATATGTGGTAAATTCTTTTTTTTTTTGAGACGGAGTTTCGCTCTTGTTGCCCAAGCTAGAGTGCAATGGCACGATCTGAGCTCACTGCAACCTCAGCCTCCTGGGTTCAAGTGATTCTCCTGCCTCAACCTCCCGAGTAGCTGGGATTATAGGTACACGCCACTGTGCCCAGCTAGTTTTTCGTATTTTTAGTAGAAACAGGGTTTCACCATGTTAGCCAGTCTGGTCTCGAACTCCTAACCTCAGGTGATCCACCCCCCTCAGCCTTCCAAAGTATTGGGATTACAGATGTGAGCCACTGTGCCTGGCCCATATGTGGTAAATTTTTAAGCAAGAATTAAGGATTCATAATACTATTCAAGAGCACTGTGGGATCACAGAGACCTTGGCCCTGTGGCTTGCTTTTTATGTAGGGTTTAATGTCCAAACCCCACATGTTCTAATGAGATTCAAACTAATAAATAGGCTACTTTTTTAAAAGCTTAACATTCAACAGTCCAGTTAAAAAAAAAAAAAAATTACTGACTAGGTGCTATGTCTCACACTATAATCCCAGCACTTCCAGAGGCAGAGGTGGGAGTATCATTTGAGGCCAGGAGTTAAAGACCAGCCTGGGCAACATAGGTAGGCCCTGTGTCTACAAAAACAATTTTTAATTGAGGCCAGGCGTGGTAGCTCAGGCCTGTAATCCCAGCACTTTGGGAGGCCAAGGCAGGAGGATTGCTTGAGTTCAGGAGTTCAAGACCAGCCTGGGCAACATAGCAAGACCTCATCTCTACTAAGAAAAACTAACTGGGCATGGTGGTGTGTTTCTATAGTCCTGCCTGCTCAGAAGGCTGAGGCAGAAGGATGGCTTGAACCCAGAAGTTAAAGACTGCAGTGAGTTATGATTGCACCACTGTACTGCAGCCTGGGTGACGGTGTGAGACCCTATCTCAAATGTAATAATAATTGCTAAATATTACTCTCTTCTTCTAACACCTAGTTTTAGATTTGCCCTCTAAGATACATCAATGAGAAATTCTTGTGTTTAAGAACTTAAAAGGTTAAGAAATTAAGCTCCTGGCGTATCAAAGGTCCTTAGTAATTTGTTGTGAATTTATTGAACTAATTTGCTTAGTACAGTAGTACAAAATTATTGATTTAAATGAATATCAATAAAATATGTATGAGTCATGAATGGGAAATATATTTTTCAAAGTGCGAGAATATGATTTTTTATACAAGCATAAACCTCAATGTTTTAGAAAATAATTTTTCTCATGCAGAAAGTACTGGGTTCTCTAGAAAGTACTTAGAATTTTTGTCTAGGGCTGCCTTTAAAATTGATCAGTTTCCGACTGGGCACGGTGGCTCACACCTGTAATCCCAGCACTTTGGGAGGCTGAGGCAGGCGGATCACGAAGTCAGGAGATCCAGACCCTCCCAGCTAACATGGTGAAACCCCATCTCTACTAAAAATACAAAAAAAGTAGCCAGGCGTGGTGGCAGGCGCCTGTAGTCCCAGCTACTCGGGAGGCTGAGGCAGGAGAATGGCGTGAACCCAGGAGGCAGAGCTAGCAGTGAGCCAAGATTGCACCACTGCACTCCAGCCTGGGCAACAGAGCAAGACTCCGTCTAAAAAAAAAAAAAAAAAATCACTGATCAGTTTCCCCTATTTATTTTCTTTACTGATATATGTTCTCCTTCCTTGCAGTTCAACAACATGTTGCTGTACTGTGTGCCCAGATTCAGCTTGGTAGGCTCTAAATTCACAGTTCGAACCAGGGTTGGCATTGATGGAATGAAAATTGTAGAGACTCAAAATGAAGAATATCCACATACTTTCCAGGTATCTGGGAAAGAGAGAACACTGGAACTGCAGGCCAGGTAAGGGAACCATTTCTATCACACTGCTTTCCAAAAGCAAGCATCAGAATAAATCGTTAGAACAGAATGGCTCTGAGGGTTTTCCCCAAGTGAATACTGCAGATCTCTGGGACTCTGGTTGGATATAAAAAGCAGGAGTCATGTCTCCTCTCTCTCAATTCCTCCATAGTGCCTAAGACAGTGGTTTGTAAACAGTAAGCATTCAGTAAATTGATTACTCTTCAGAAATACAGGGTACTCAGAGGATGAAATTATTGCCATCAAGCCAGTACCTTGACTTACAGGAAAAGGTTCTCTCCTAATCCTTCCACCCCTCCTTTTGGTCCACAAATATTTATTGATGCTTGTTATTCCATGCTAATCTCTGAGTCTTTCAGATACTCTACATTTTAGGGCCTTAGGGGCACTTGAATGGAAAGAAATGTTCATAAGAGGCAGGGTGGTAAGGGTAAAATTTCTCCCACCATAGTTGCAGAATACATGAAGGGAGCCATTAGGGACTCAGGTGGCCTCTGACAACCAGGACTTCTAGAAGGTATGGCTCTTGTTATATTTTTATTGGGAGAGAAAGGTTTGGAGTTCTGGCTAACATTCCCTAGCCTCATAACCATTTTTTTTTTTCTTACTTTTTTTTTTTTTGAAACAGAATTTCACTCTTGTTGCCCAAACTGGAGTGCAATGGCACGATCTCAGCTCACTGCAACCTCTGCCTCCGAGGTTCAAGCGATTTTCCTGGCTCAGTCTCCTGAGTAGCTGGGATTACAGGCACCTGCCACCACGCCTGGCAAATTTTTTTTTTTTTTTTTTTTTTTTTTGAGACGGAGTCTCGCTCTGTCTCCCAGGCTGGAGTGCAGTGGCCTGATCTCGGCTCACTGCAAGCTCCGCCTCCCGGGTTCACACCATTCTCATACCTCAGCCTCCCGAGTTAATTTTTGTATTTTTAATGGAAACAGGGTTTCACCATGTTGACCAGGCTGGTCTCGAACTCCTGACCTCAGGTGATCCGCCCGCCTCAGCCTCTCATAATGCTGGGATTACAGGTGTGAGCCACTGCACCCAGCCCGTAACCATTTTTGAAGGATAAAAAGTCCATGAGAACCACTGCAGTTGATCAGAGCTACCTCATGCATGAACCCCTGGAATACAGAGTGCTGTCAGGTTTTGAAATACCTGCTTTAGAAAACAGTCATCCAAGCTGGGCTCAGTGGCTCACGCCTGTAATCCCAACACTTTGGGAGGCTGAGGTGGGAGGATCACTTGAGATCAGGAGTTCTAGACCAGCCTGGCCAATATGGCAAAACCCCATCTTTGCTAAAACTGCAAAAATTAGCCAGGCATGATCCCATTACTGCACTCCAGCCTGGGCAACAGAGTGAGACTCTGTCTCAAAAAATAAGAAGAAGAAGAAGTCATCCATTTATTGTTCTAATGCATGGCCTGGTAAAAATTTAGATGCTTCAGGGGGTCACAGAGCAGAGGGTGAAGAACTGATCCTAGCTCTAGTGGTGTCAATATCCCAGAATCCATGGAGACTCAGAATATTCTTCTGGTCCTTTCCACCATTAGCTTATGCTTCTGGCTGCTCAGGTGAATATACCCTGAATATTTGTACTTAGTAACTGCTTAAAAGCTGAAATTTTAGATTTTAAAAAGAGAATAAATCATTTTAACAGGAATCTGTGCCCAGGGAGTCCAAGAATTGGTGAATTTACAGTTTTGGAATGTGGGCAGGCTGGGAAAGTTTGAAGAAACAGCCCATTCTTTGATTTTCCACAGAGAATATATACTGAACTTCCTTTTCCTTAGGGAGCAGGTAGCATTTGAAACTTGCCTTTGAGTGTCATTGTTTCCCTACCTCATGGTAGGTTTGGGCCCTAGCTCCTCAAACCCAAGGGCAGAATATATGGTGCTCTGCTGAAGGCTCTTGACTGAGTCCTCACTCTGGTTGATTTGCTGAGCTAAGCTAATGGCCCTAATGGCCCTGGCAACTGGGAACACTATCAATAGTTTTTTTTTTTTTTTTTTTTTTTTTTGGAGACAAAGTCTCACTCTGTTGCCCAGGCTAGAGTGCAGTGGCATGATCTTGGCTCACTGCAACCTCCATACCCTGGGTTCAAGTGATTCTCATGCCTCAGCCTCCCAAGTAGCTGGGACTATAGGTGCCTGCCACCAAGCCCGACTAACTTTTGTATTTTTAGTATAGATGGGGTTTCGCCATTTTGGCCAGGCTAGTCTCGAACTGACCTCAGGTGGTCCACTCGCCTTGGCCTTCCACAGTACTGGAATTATAGGCGTCAGCCACCGCACCCAGCCTCATCAATAGTTCTGATCATCATAGTTTTCATTGCAGAAAGAATGAAGGCATTGCTGACTCTGAAATTTCAGCACACTTCCAATCTGCAAACCCAAGAGATGTGTCTAACTACAGGGGAGATATTTCTAAAGTTTCTTAGTTTGCCTGAATGCCTACTTTCAGTCCTCCTTTAGCCAGTTGGGCTATTTTCTCATCAAGATGGGGCTAATTGGTGAGGAATTTTCTTAAGTACAGGCAGTCATCACTTTATAACATTTCAACACACAGTACTGGATACCTTCCATTTCTTGTTGGAAACATGGTTATTCTGTCAAAAAAATTTTATTTACCTAATCTCATTGCTCTAGTTATATTTGTGCTTATATGGTGATATTGAACATCTGAATTAAGTGATTACTTTCCGTATGATCTATCATGCTTTTTTTTTTTTTTTTTTTGAGGCTGAGTTTTACTCTTGTCACCCAGGCTGCAGTGCAGTGGTGCAATCTTAGCTCACTGCAACTTCCTCCTCCCAGGTTCAAGCAATTCTTCTGCCTCAGCCTCCCAGAGTAGCCGGGATTATGGGCACATGCCGCCACACCCAGCTAATTTTTTATTTTTAGTGGAGACGGAGTTTCACCATGGCCAGGCTGGTCTCAAACTCCTGACCTCAGGTGATCCGCCCACCTCAGCCTCCCAAAGTGCTGGGATTACAGACCTAAGCCACCGCACCCAGCCTATCATGCTCTGTTAAGAATGGGAGAAACACTGAAGTTCCAAGAAAGTCAGAGTGCCGTAGGAATTATTTGGAATCAAAACTTGGGTATATATTTGGAGATACTGAAAGAGTATTTGATTCTGAAGCTAACTGGGAAAAAACTACCCCACTTTTCTTGCTAAGGTGTGAGTCAGCCTCAAGACTGAAGTACTTTTGTGCTTCTTCTTCTACTTTCAAAAAGATAAAAAGGATTCTGTTTTATATACAGAATACCATTATGGTTTTCTATTGCTAAGTGGAAATAAAAATAGAAAGGGGAAAACAATCTACCATAACTAAAAACTAAAATGAAAAGCTATAAAGACTTGTTGGGTTTCTCTGCATTTGAAAGGCTAAAAGCAGCTAGCAAATAATTGTGCTTCCAGGGCAACAGAGCTGTGGTGGCAAGGCAGAGCAATAGGGAGAGTTTTTTAATGTTTAATTTTTTTTTTTAATTTTGAGAAGCAAGATTGAAGCCCCCAGGTGAACAATGAGCAGAAGCTTCCACTTGGCGGACACAGATTCCAGCAGCATTCCTGGCACATCATGGTGTTCAATAATCAATTTGCTGGAAAGATAGATTGTGACACAGAAACAATCCTTCAGCTAGCCTCATGCATATTTCATACCTATGGGCAGGCAGGTGACCTTCAGGCTGGAATTCAAACTTAGCCCCTCTACCAAGCACATACAAACAGATAGAGCACACTCTTTCATCCTCTTCAGAATTTTTCAATTTGGAGATCTTACCCAGTTCAGACTCCACTAAAGAGGATTTTTCAAACGTGGTATGTGACAGCAGCCAGCAACATAAGCTACCTGCAAGAAAGAGGAAATAACGTTTGCCTTATAGGAAAAAGGGAACCTGACTACAGTCAAGGAAATTTGTTTTCTGAGGATAATTACTAAACACTGGGGTCTCTTAATCTGTAACACCTCCTTCCTACAGGCATTTAAAATTTGTATATGCTTTTCTTTATCTAAAAGGGGTTAGGTTTGGTATTGCCTAAAGCCTTCTAAGAACTGGAAAATAAAATTAAATTGTTTATCAAAGGAAATGTTAAATAGCTCCCTAAGGCTTTACGGAGATATTTTAGATTCTCAAAGATAATTACTATCTCTTCTAAGATGGGTTGTGATTAGTAGCCTTTAGTAGCCTTCATGTGTTTTAGAAAACTGGAAGATTAGCTGTTGTATATTCAGTGTAATGCTATATATACAGTCACCTGATATATCTAACCGGATGATGGTGATTAGACTTCATGTCTGGACAGTATATTAATGGAAGCTAAACCTAACTAACCCCATCAACTTTTATGTGTACCAAAGTCAGTGAATAATCTGAACCTGTTTTTAAGATTTTTATTTGTTTAATTGCCAGAGATTAATTTTTGTTATAATTCCTTCCATAACATCCCTGAATTTTCCAGAAAGTTGGGACAACATGAAAACATAGTTTTATTCACCGGCTGTGAATCATTAATGTTCTTTACATTCACTTTAATTTTGTTTTGTTTTAGTTCTGCACAAGACAAAGAAGAATGGATCAAGGTACGCCTCATTTCTATTTCCTTTTCTTTCTTTTTTTTGAGACAGAATCTCACTCTCACCCAGTGTGGAGTGCAGTGGTGCATCATGTCTCACTGCAGCCTGTGCCTGGGCTCAAGCAATTCTTGCATCTCAGCCTCTCGAGTAGCTGGACTATAGGCATGCACCACCATGCCTGGTTAATTTTTTTTTGTATTTCATAGAGATGAGGTTTCGCCATGTTGCCCAGGTTGGTCTCAAACTCCTGAGCTCAAGCGATCTGCCTGCTTCAGTCTCCCAAAGTGCTGGGATTATAGGTGTGAGCCACCGCGCCCAGCTTATTTTCACTTTTGTTTTTTAGTAACATCTTTGTGTATACAAATGTGCATATATTGTTGTGTGTGTTTTAATATACAGTCATCAGAACAGGTTCACTTAATTTTCAAAATGATTCCTATCATAGATATTTGTTTGATAAAGTATATTCGTTGGTTTATATGAGAAACTTTAATGTGTGCTTTGAATTTTACTTATACTTTAGGCCCTTCAAGAAACCATCGATGCTTTTCATCAAAGGCATGAAACCTTCAGAAATGCAATTGCAAAGGATAATGACATTCACTCAGAGGTTTCTGTGAGTTGAATTAAATTCTTAACTTCAAGCTCTTTCATATCTTTGCAGGTGCAGAAGATCTGTCTAATCATTTTGTTCTCCAGCCTTTTCCCTTTACAATGTCAGAACTGGCTGGTTAGACAGAATCTCATTCTTTCTTAGATGAACACAATAGTGAGTGACTTTTCATTCTACTTGAACTTCTTTGAATTTTTCTTATCTTTTTTTTTTTTTTTTGAAACAGAGTCTTGCTCTGTCGCCCAGGCTAGAGTGCAGTGGCGCAATCTTGGCTCACTGCAACCTCTGCCTCCCGGGTTCAAGCAATTTTCCTGCCTCAGCCTCCGGAGTAGCTGGGATTATAGGTGCATGCCACCATGCCCAGCTAATTTTTGTGTTTTTAGTAGAGACAGGGTTTTCACCACGTTGGCCAGACTGGTCTCGAACTACTGACTTCAGGTGATCTGCCCACCTCAGCCTCCCAGAGTGCTGGGATTATAGGCGTGAGCCGCCGCACCCGGCCTTGTTCTTGAGTTTCAGAACATGGTTTGAGCAATATAGTTAAAGTTCTTTCAAAAAATAATAATAAAAGGGAATTATAGTTTTTTTCTATTAAAATTGAATCTTTCTTCCCTTTTTAGACTGCTGAGCTAGGGAAAAGAGCCCCAAGATGGATCCGAGATAATGAAGTGACAATGTGTATGAAATGTAAAGAGCCTTTCAATGCACTGACACGAAGGAGGCATCATTGTCGAGCATGTGGATATGTAAGTGAGATTTCTTGATCATTAGGTTGCTAGTAACTATATAAGTGATATAAAGTCATCAACTTAGGACATACAAAAAAATGACTTTCAATAAATCACTTAATAAATTTATTTTGGTGCCAACTATGTGCAGAGAACTGTGCTGAGCCCCGGAGAAAAAACGTTAGACAAAAGGTTCCCTGGCTTTACAGAGCTTACATTGTAGTGGAGAAGACAGAAAAATAAGAATTTCAAATTACTATAGATGAAATAAAACAATTGAGAAGTTAAAAATGGACAGTATTAGTAACAGAGGAAGATTTGGAACCAATTTTGGTTAGAAAAAGAGACCTATCTGAGGGGTTGGTATTTAAGATGATGCTTTAAGATCTTTGCATATAGACTTTCACTGTCTGAAGTTTCTCCCTGTCTCTATTGATTATCGGCTCTTTCTCAACCCCCCCTTTTCTTTTCTTTATTTTCTGAGACAGAGTTTCACTCTTGCTGCCCAGGCTGGAGTGCAATGACGTGATCTCGGTTCACTGCAACCTCCGCCTCCCGGGTTCAAGCAATTCTCCTGCCTCAGCCTCCCTAGTAACTAGGATTACAGGCATGCGCCACCACACCTGGCTAATTTTTGTATTTTTAGGAGGGATGGGGTTTCTCCATGTTGGTCAGGCTGGTCTTGAACTTCCGACCTCAGGTGATCCGCCTACCTCGGCCTCCCAAAGTGCTGGGTTACAGGCGTGAGCCACCACGCCCAGCTAAATACCTTTTTTTTTTTTTTTTTTTTTTTTTTTGAGACAGAGTCTCACCCTATTGCCCAAGTTGGACTGCAATGGTGTGATCTCGGCTCACTGCAACCTCCGCCTCCCGGGTTCAAGTGATTCTCCTGCCTCAGCCTCCCAAGTAGCTGGAATTACGGGCATGCACCACCATGTCTAGCTAATTTTTTGTATCTTTAGTACAGACGAGGTTTCACCATGTTGGCCAGGCTGGTCTCGAACTCCTGACTTCATGATCTGCCCACCTCGGCCTCCCAAAGTGCTGGGATTACAGGCATGAGCCACCGCACCTGACTCCATTTAGGTGCAATGTCTGTATGTTCACTGAAGAATGAAGTAGAGTCATCAGTTGAAAGTGAAGGGGAAGGAGGAAGAGATGGGGAGATTCAAGAAAGAGGACTAAGTGTGAAAATTTTCTCTGGGCAGAGAAAGGTGAGCCTAGTAGAGAAACAAAGCTGGACTTGGGCACCTGTTAGAAATTTACAGTTATAAATTTAAAGGGACACTAGTCAGCTTAATGGCAGTGATTTTTCTCTAACAAGATACAGCAACTCAGGCCAGCGAAGGCAGATAGCAGGATTTATCTAGAGTAAGTATAACAAGAAGAACACTGGAAGAGAAGGGAAGTACTTGCATCAGAGAGTTAATAATGAATAAGAGAAGTCTCAATTGGATAAAAAGAGCAGGAAAGCTGGGAAACAGGCTGATGGTTAATGAGAAAGTGGTGGGGTCAGTGGACAGAATAATTTCGGTAAGTTCAGAGATGTATGGTAGCGGACATCTTGGGGCCAATGAATTAGAAATAAGAGAGGTGTTGGTGAAAAAAAATGGGATATGTGAACCTGGCATGCCAGATATGGTTCACCCTCTGGTGGTGACACAGTCCCGGGGGTGACCATGAGATTGGACAGAGAAGGTAGACTGCACGGCGCTGGCAGCAGAGATATAAGGCAGCAGAGCTGGGCTTGTCATGTGAATGTTGAAGTCCACATACATTGTGGTAGAGCAGAGAACTATGATCTGTTAGTGAGAAATTCCTGAGTGAGTGGGTGTGGGGCAGATGATGAGGAGATGCTAACTCAGTAGGGGAGATGGGTAGAGCCAGACGATGATGGGCCTCAGAGCTGCCAGGGGTTTTTGAAGGCAAGAAGAGTCAGGGAATACACGCCTCAGTTCTCAGCCCTGAGGTCTCAGAGGTGACAGAAGGTGAAGTGAAAAAAAAAAAAAAAAGCCTCCACTAGAGAAAAGAACCTGAGGATATGGAAGAGTTTGATTCTAGAGTGAAAGGTCCAGAGGGCCCAATGGAGGGGAAAGTGGGAGATGGGGACTGAACTAGATTAAATTATGTACAGAGGTCGGGTGCGGTGGCTCACCCTTATAATCCCAGCACTTTGGGAGGCTGAGACGGGCGGATCTCCTGAGGTTGGGAGTTCGAGACCAGCCTGACCAACATGGAGAAATCCCGTCTCTACTAAAAATACAAAATTAGCTGGGCATGGTGGTGCACGCCTGTAATCCCAGCTACTCGGGAGGCTGAGACAGGAGAATCGCTTGAACCTGGGAAGCGGAGGTTGCAATGAGCCGAGATTGCGCCACTGCACTCCAGCCTGGGGTACAGAGTGAAACTCCGTCTCAAAAAAAAATTATGTACAGAGCAATATGTTTGGGGATGAGGCTGAGAAAATAACCAGAGAGCTGGGCGTTTTCCTGGGATATGAGATAAACAGGGAAGTGGGGCATGACATGGAGTGAATTCTACTGGTGTTTGAGATAAGGGTAGGCACCCAGACCTATTGCTGTGATCCCAAATGTTTCCCTTGGTGGCATGGCAGCCTAAAGGATGGTGCTTCCTGATAATCTAAAGAACCATGCTTCACCCTGAAGATACACATGTTATGTATTGGAGGACACAAGCTGCTTGATATTGGAGTAAGCACTGCAAGACTGGCAGAAAACTGAGGCTGGAATGGTATAGGTAAGAATCAGGTCATTGAGAGCTAGAGATGCCATGGTAAGATGCTGAGATTTGATCACGCTTTAAAGGGAATTGGTTCAATGAAGAAAGAGCTGAGAAAGACAGGGAGTAAGTAGTCAGAAATGACTTTAATGTTAAGATTTGGGTGACTGGATAAATGGCAGTGTGCTATTGACATAAGAAATAGAAAAATGAAGCAAGTTGAAATGAAGGGGAGAGGAGCAGAAATAAAAACAGTAGCAGTTACCATTTATGATGTACCAGTGCCAGGCATTGTTTGAAGTGTGTTGTGTATACTGTTGCTTATGGTTTCTCAATTCCCCTGTGAGGAAGGTTGTATTTTCTCCATTATATAATTCAGAAATGGACTCTTGGAAAAGTTATGTTATTTCTGTTATCTGTTTTTCTTTTTTCTTACTCTCTGCCTGTGGAATTCAGTTCAGATATATATAACATCACCTCATTCCATCTTCCATGTCTTTCCTGTTTTCTACCCCGTGTCTCTCTCTATAGCATTTTATTCATCTCTATCTCCTGTTTTGTTCATTTACTCTCCAGTTGTCGCAAATCTGCTGTTTTGTTCATTTTTAATTTTAATTATTTCCAAAAGTTTTTTCCTTCCAAATCTGCCTGATCATTTCTGATAGTTTTTGTTGTTTGCCACTTTATGTTTTCAAACATTTCTTATGTAATTTTCAAATTTGTGTCTAATAATGCCAGTAGCTGAAGACATTTCAAGGGTTCCAAATCTGTTGTTTCTACTAAATTCTAGTTCCTGGAGACTTGCTTTCTGCTGTAATTAGTCTCTTCTCATTGTGAGCTCGTATTTGGTTGATACTTCATCATCTTCCTTTCATAAGTTTTGGCGTAATGACCAAGTCTCAGACCCTTGTCCTCCAGGCCCCATGGACTGTCTCCTAATCCCAGGACTGTCCAACCCGAGCTTTGTTTGCTCCATTCATTCACCGTTACAATTTCAGCTTATTGTATGTGTGTTGTTTTGTTTGTTCATTGGGTTTGGGGGCCTTGGAAAGTTCTCTTACTTTAATATTAAGAAGTAAAGCATTACAATTATTTGCTGAATTTTGTCCAGGATCCAGTTGTATTGTAGTAAAACTCTTCTCAGAGTATCTATCTAGTCTGTTATACTGACAGCAGCAAGAGTCAAAAACATATTTAATCATGGTTATGTATTTCATTATGACTGTTTACATAGTCTTTTTATATCCTAAAGTTATATAAACTTCAGCTGGGCATGGTAGCTCATACCTATAATCCCAGCACTTTGGGAGGGAGGTTGAGGCAGGTGGATCACAAGGTCAGGAGATCAAGACCATCCTGCCCAACGTGGTGAAACCCCATCTCTACTAAAAATACAAAAATTAGCTGAGTGTGCTGGCGCGTGCCTGTAATCCCAGCTACTTGGGAGGATGAGGCAGGAGAATGGCTTGAACCCAGGAGGTGGAGATTGCAGTGAGCCAAGATCATGCCACTGCACTCCAGCCTGGTGATAGACTAAGACTACATTCAAAAAAAAAAAAAAAAAATTAGCCTGGTGTGGTGGCACACGCCTGTAGTCCCAGCTACTCAGGAGGCTGAGGTGGGAGAATTGCTTGAGCTCTTGAGGTCAAGGCTGCAGTGAGCCAAGACACACCACTGCGCTTCAGCGTGGGTGACAGACCCCAGGTCTTGACCCCATCTCAAAAAAATAAAAAATGAAAAGTTATATAAACTTCTATAAAAACTTGTAATTTTTCTGGATTTTGTGTTTCTTTGATACTTTATAAATTCCCCTCTTGTTTATGGAATTTCAAGTTCCTTATCCAAAAATATGTTTCTGATTGTAAGTTAATAACTATATTGCTAATATTTAAATGCAGTGATGCTACATGTTAACATAATTTGATCATGATTTGGTCAGCCATTGAGCTGAGTTTCATATGGAAAAAGTGAGGAACAAACTATGGAATGAAGCTGGAGAAGAGGCAGTGGCAATTTTTGGAGGGCCTTGTAAACCAAGTTAAAGATCATAGCCCTTCTCCTAAAAGGAATGGGAGACAGAGAACAGTAGGTGTTTACAGTGTTGTGAGTGAATATATTGTGTGCTTAAGTGCAACAGTTCTTACTGATAGTTGTTTTAGTTATTCTTCCTATTTTCCTCAGACTTATTTTTGACTCACTACAGTATTTTTGTGATCAAAATTAAATTGACAGCAAACAGCTCTTTTTTTTGAGACGGAGTCCCGCTCTGTCACCCAGGCTGGAGTGCAGTGGCGCGATCTCAGCTCACTGCAACCTCTGCCTGCTGGGTTCAAACAGTTCTCCTGCCTCAGCCTCCCGAGTAGCTGGGACTACAGACGGGCTTCACCATGCCGGGCTAATTTTTTGTATTTTTAGTAGAGACGGGGTTTCACCATGCTAGCCAGGCTAGTCTCGAACTCCTGACGTCATGATCTGCCTGCCTTGGCCTCCCAAAGTGCTGAGATTACAAGCATGAGCCACCATGCCTGGTCCAAATAGCTTTTTTTTTTTTTTTAAATCAGGGTAAGACTTTTAAAAATCTATCATTGAGTTTGCCTGAAATTATTTTTGGTATTGGCCTACTTGCCTTCAGTAAGCAAACAAAAAATGTGTTTGCATGTGCGTGGTCAAAATACTGTGCTATGGTTTGAAAACAAACAAAAGGGATGGTATGTGTTTGCAGATACAGGTATGTCTAATTCTAAATCCCAGAGTAATTTCATTGTAATTATGAGCAAACAGTAGACCATTTTTATCATGAATTTTAAATGCTGTAAACCTACACCAAAAATTTGACTAATATATTTTCTTTAATACAATTTGTCTACTGTAAATTGAGGGGAAAATATACTTCTATAAGCAAGAAGATAATCTGTTAAACTAGAAGATTTTAAACAATTATTCTATAATAGTGAAAGATTATCACTAAGAAATCATGCACATTGGCATCATAGTCATTCATTCATTGGTATTCTGTAAATGTTTATTGTGTGTCTGGTGAGCAGAATACTCAAAGACAGTCTATCCTGGAGCTTACAGCCCTGTAAGGGAGATAAAACAATCAAATAATAATGCAAGAATATAATTAAAAACTGTAATCAGTGCTATGAAAGAAAATGCAGGGAGCGCTGACAGGAGACATACTGTGTCTGGGATTTGGAGGAGTCCTTCTTGAGGAACTGGAATTTGAGCCAACATCTGAAGGGTGAGCACAAGTTAACTTAGTGAAGCAGAGAGGAGAGAAGCAGTGAGCATGGCCTTTGGGAACTGTAAGAAACCAGAGTCACTGAAGACACAGTCCAGAAAGAGGGCAAATTATGCAGGACTTTGTAGGCCATGATTAAGAGTTGGTTCTTTAGCCAAGAGCAAAGGAAAGACTGAAGGATTTTAAATAGAAGAGGAATAAATCAGAGTAGCTTTTTTTTTTTTTTTTTTTTTTTTTTGAGACAGGGTCTTGCTTTGTCACCCAGGCTGGAGTGCACTAGCACTGTCTCCACCTAGGCTGGTCTGGAACTCCTGGACTCAGGCGATCTGCCCTTCTCAGGTTCCCAAAGTGCTGAGATTACAGGTGTGAGCCACCACACCCACCCAGATTAGCATTTTTTAAAGGGTGGCACTCCACTGTTTGGAAGATATTATAGCTTGGAGGAGGTGTAAGAGTGGAGGCCTGTAAACCAGTAAGAATGCTACAAGGACCAGTCACAAGTAGAAAAGTAGCCATGGACGTGGGTTCTTGTAAGGAAGTTGTGGAAAAATAGATTGAAGAAATATTTAGGAAGCAAAATCAGCAGGACTTTGTAAAATGGAAAATCCTTGAGTAAGATCAAAAGAGATTTTGGGGATGACTCCTATGTGTCTGACACAGGACCAGTTGTATGACTGCCCCATTTCCTGCAATAGAGAGGACTGTGAGAGGGGACTGGCTTGGGAGGAGGGTGTGAGGTGGGGTAAGAGAGACTAGGGAAGGTCGTGAGCAGTTTGGAAAGGATATTGACAAACATCCAGAAGTATGAAGAGTCAAGATCTAGACTAAGCCTTTGAGTGACTTCTGCCTTTAGAGGCCAGGAAAAGGAGGATGAGTGAGCAGAGCTCGTCACAAACAGGGTTGAAACACCATGATATGTACTTCTAGTGTTTATAGGGATGTTCTTTTTCTAACAAAAATCTGCCTTCTATGCTTAACATTTTCTCATGTATTATTACCTATAACTGATTACTGCTTAAATCGTATCCTTTAAATATGATTACTGTTCATTTTTCTTTTAAATTTAAGGTGGTTTGTTGGAAATGCTCTGACTACAAAGCTCAACTTGAATATGATGGTGGTAAATTGAGCAAAGTTTGTAGAGATTGTTATCAAATCATAAGTGGATTCACAGACAGTGAAGAAAAGAAAAGAAAAGGAATTTTAGAGGTAAGAAATATTAAATATTGGATATCTTTTAGATTTTTTTTTTTTTTTTTTGCAATAGACTCTCGCTCTGTCGCCCAGGCTGGAGTGCAGTGGTGCGATCTCAGCTCACTGCAACCTCAGCCTCTCAAGTAGCTGGGATTACAGGCCCACACCACCATGCCGGGCTAATTTTTGTATTTTTAGTAGAGATGGGGTTTCCCTATGTTGGCCAGCTGGTCTCAAACTCCTGACCTCAGAGTTTCTGCCCACCTTGGCCTCCCAAAGTGCTAGGATTACAGGCATGAACCAACGCACCCAGCCTAGATTTTTATAGAAGAAACAGAATCCTCTTACCTATGAGGAATACAAATAGTATCTTTTTGTTATTTCTTTGAGTGTTTAACAGTTTGTGTAATGAGCAAGATTTATGATTTTGTTCTATTTTGCTGACTTTTGGGATTCTGCTTGGATGCATAGAAAAGGGGAGCCACTATTTAAATCAACATGCATTTAAGAATGAAATACATTGATTTCGTGGCAGTAGCTATAGCCAAATATTTCATTATTAATTGGCATCTCTTCTAATACCCAAATTATTGTAGTATATTTTCTATAAAGGAAAGCTTTTACTCTCAATTTCATCATATTGGCTTTACAAACCACTTTAGATAAAAGTGCTATTACCTGACAGACTCTTCCAACTTATTATAGTAAAATATCTAGTTTATTATAGTCATTTAATTGCCAGTGATGGTAATCTGATAACTGCATTGAGATATTAGTGAAATGTTTCCCAAGTTAATTTGACTCATGTTCTAGAAAAAATTCAGACCCCCGCCAAGCCTGAGAACTATAATGCAGCTTATCTGAAATGAGTTTTACATCTAGAAATATTAACAATATAAGGGATAGGTTATATAATAAGGCCTTTGTAGCAGTAAGTTCAAGGTAGCCTGGAAAGTCTATAGAAGAATAGGCTCAGGATCAAAATGCTATGTATCTAAAATCATAGACCTACTTGATTTAAGAATTTCTAAAGAGGCTGGGCGCAGTGGCTCAAGCTTGTAATCCCAGCACTTTGGGAAGCTGAGGCGGGTGGATCACGAGGTCAAGAGATCGAGACCATCCTGGCCAAATAGTGAAAACCTGTCTCTGCTAAAAATACAAAAATTAACTGGGTGTGGTGGCGCACACCTGTAGTCCCAGCTACCTGGGAAGCTGAGGCAGGAGAATCGCTTGAACCCAGGAGGCAGAGGTTGCAGTGAGCCAAGATCGCGACACTGCACTCCAGCCTGGCGAGAGAGTGAGATTCCGTCTCAAAAAAAAAAAAAAGAATCTCTAAAGAATCAGTATTTATTGAGCATTTACATTATGCACGCATACAAGTATACCTGTACACTTATAAGTGTACAAAGGACACTTCTGTTAATTGAAAAAGAATGACAAACCTCAAGGTCCATTTGAGGCTAAGTATAGGCCTACACACTAAAGTCATTCTTCTAGGGTATAGATGTTACTTGTATGGCCTACCAAACTGGGGCTTTCTCAGGCGGTAAGGATAGAAAGGCATGCTTCATTGGACATCAGGAACACAGCCTCAAGACTTAATAGGAACAACTGATGAGACTGGCACAATATAATGAGTCAGGGAACTTGGTTTAAGGGTCAGCTTCAGGCTGTATCTCTGAAAAATCTCTAGCTAGTTTTTTAGAGAACCTTATACTTGGGCAAAAATTAATCAATTACTTATTAGGTCAACTCATATAATGAAATAAATATATAGTATGAAGTCCATACATAGGAGATAAGTATGTACATGCACACATTAACTTAAATGCATATTTGAGACTGATTCTGTACCAGCTAGTATGTTATATGCTCTAGAACAGTGATCAACACACTTTTCTTTAAAGGGTCAGCGAGAAAATATTTTAGTCTTTGCAGACCAAGAGGCCAAACCAGGGATATTACATACATATTTGTAAGAAGAGAGAAAACAAATTTCCACAATTTTTTCTTACAAAATTAAAATTAGAATATATTTATTTAGGCTTTTTAATAATATGGATCGGCCAGATGCGGTGGCTTATGCCTGTAATCCCAGCACTTTGGGAGGCTGAGGCAGACGGATCACGAGGTCAGGAGTTGGAGACCAGCCTGGTCAGCATGGTGAAATGCTGTCTTTACTGAAAATACAAAAATTAGCCCATGCAGTGGTGCGCGCCTGTAATCCCAGCTACTCAGGAGGCTGAGGCAGGAGAATCGCTTGAACCTGGGAGATGGAGGTTGCAGTGAGCTGAGATCGCACCATTGTACTCTAGCCTGGGTGACAGGACGAGACTCTGTCTCAAATAATAATAATAATAAGGATCTACTAATAAGAATGGAATTATTTGGGGGAGGATAACCTTTCACTTAATTGGAATCCGAAGTTAGCGTTCCCTATCATCAAATTAATTGTAAGTGGTTACGCAAAAAACTTTCCCTGGCTCATGGGCCGTACAGAAACAACTGGTGGGCTGGATTTGGCTTGTGGGCTATCGTTTGCTAACCAGTGCTGCTTTAAAAACTGTCTGTGGCCAGTTGCAGTGGCTCACGCCTGTAATCCTAGCACCAAGGCTGAGACAGGTGGATCACCTGAGGTCAGGAGTTCAACATCAGCCTGACCAACATGGTGAAACCCCATTCTACTAAAAATCAAAAATTACCCGGGCATGGTGGCATGTGCCTGTAATCCCAGCTACTTGGGAGGCTGAGGCAGGAGAATCACTTGAACCTAGGAGGCGAAGTTTGCAGTGAGCCAAGATTGAACTATTGCACTCCAGCCTGGGCAACAAGAGTGAAACTCCATCTCAATAAATAGATAGATAGATAGATAGATAGATAGATAGATAGATAGATAGTCTATGATGAAGCATCAGTTTTTTTCCCCAAACTATCACAGCTCAATATTTTTGTAAAATACACCATAATGTACTTGGGTATCATCACAAATTCAAATTGTTATAAAAGTTTAACACGTACTCCTACTTTGTGTGCTTACCAGAAACTGGTAACAAAACCATTTGCTAACCTGGAGACCAGCATGGATAACACTGAGTAGGACTACCTGAAGAGTTTCGGAGATAGAAAATAGAAGCAAACAGTTAGTTTCCATAAGGCATATAATAAAAACTACCATTTGGTTAAATGGTTTTGTTCCCTTTTTTAGTATTTTTTTTTTTTTTTTTTAGACAGAGTCTCACTCTGTCGCCCAGGCTGTAGTGCAGTGGTGTGATCTCAGCTCACTGCAACCTCTGCCTCCCCAGTCCAAGCAATTCTTATGCCTCAGCCTCCTGGGTAGCTGGGATTACAGGCATGTGCCACCACACCTGGCTTTTTTTTTTTTTTTTTTTTTTTTTTAGTGGAGACAGGGTTTTGCTGTGTTGACCAGGCTAATCTTGAATTCCTGCCTCAAGTGATCTGCCTGCCTCTGCCTCCCAAAGTGCTGGGATTACACGTGTGAGCCACCGCACCCGGCCTTTTAGCCAACAATTTTTATATTAGGAGGCAAAACAGAAAAATTAAATGTCTCTATGTATTAGTCTGTACTCACACTGCTATAAAGATATACCCAAGACTGGGTAATTTATAAATAAAAGCGCCTTGGCCGGGTACGGTGGCTCACGCCTGTAATCCCAGCACTTTGGGAGGCCAAGGCGGGCAAATCACGAGGTCAGGAGGTCAAGACCATCCTGGCTAACACGGTGAAACCCCGTCTCTATTAAAAATACAAAAAATTGGCCGGGCGCGGTGGCTCAAGCCTGTAATCCCAGCACTTTGGGAGGCCGAGTCGGGCGGATCACGAGGTCAGGAGATCGAGACCATCCTGGCTAACCCGGTGAAACCCCGTCTCTACTAAAAAATACAAAAAATTAGCCGGGCGAGGTGGCAGGCGCCTGTAGTCCCAGCTACTCAGGAGGCTGAGGCAGGAGAATGGCGTAAACCCGGGAGGCGGAGCTTGCAGTGAGCTGAGATCCGGCCACTGCACTCCAGCCTGGGTGACAGAGTGAGACTCCGTCTCAAAAAATAAATAAATAAAAAATAAAAAAAATACAAAACATTAGCCAGGTGTGGTGTCGGGCGCCTGTAGTCCCAGCTACTTGGGAGGCTAAGACAGGAGAATGACGTGAACCCGGGAGGTGAGCTGAGATTATGCCACCGCACTCCACCCTGGGCAACAGAGTGAGACTCCGTCAATAAATAAATAAGAAATAAATAAATAAGAAAACATACAATCATGCCAATCAATCAAATCCCAGCATGCCAATGTGTGATCTTGGGAAAGCTGTTTAAACTCTGAGCCTCAGAAAAAATGAAAATACTAACTTCTCAGTGTTGGTATGAGGATTAAATGAAATAAGACATGTATTGAGCTAAGAAAAGTGCCTACATAGTAAGCAATCAATAAACATTTAACTCTTTAAATACAAGGTCTAGTTATATAAAGAGCTAAAATTGGCTTAAATATTTTCCATGTTAAAATGTTTAAACAATAATTGCAAATGAATCTTTTGGACAGTCCAGGGAGACATTTTATATAAACACATTGTACTTTGTGAATATTTCCCTTTAGTTGAGCAACTTCTCTATCTGGTTTGTTGTGTGTTCATTCTCTCTTTCTTTCCATTGTATTTTTCTAGATTGAATCAGCAGAAGTATCTGGAAACAGTGTGGTGTGCAGCTTTCTTCAGTATATGGAGAAGTCAAAACCTTGGCAGAAAGCTTGGTGTGTGATCCCCAAGCAAGACCCTCTTGTGCTGTACATGTTTGGTGCCCCCCAGGTATCTAAACCACATCTGTCTGAAGGGATAGATGCCCTTGGGGGCAAGGGGAAGCAAGTGGACCGTGGACTCAAAATCTGTAGAACAAGAGTTCAGGCAGTTTCACTGTTTCATTAAAATTGAAAAATAATGAGTAAAGTTCAAGTTTGTTGTTTAAGCTGATTGATTCATTTTATAGCCTATGTTTTCTTCAGTCTATGGATCGTCTGTCCCCTTTCTTGTCTCATTCAATGGGTTTGAGAAAAGGTGAGTTGAATTAGGAATGAGCATGAGGAGGAGGGGAAGTAAGATGGGAGAAACAAGTCTTTTTAATGATAGGAAACATTAAGAAAAGACTCTTTAATTTTGTTTTTTGTTGTTGTTGTTGTGTTGTTGTTGTTTTCTTTGTGATAGCATTTTGCTCATATCACCCAGGCTGGAGTGCAATGGCGCCATCTCGGCTCACTGCAACCTCCACCTCCCGGGTTCAAGTGATTCTCCTGCCTCAGCCTCCCGAGTAGCTGGGATTACATGTATCCACCACCGCAACTGGCTAATTTTTGTATTTTTAGTAGAGATGGGGTTTCACCATGTTGATCAGGCTGGTCTCGAACTCCTGACCTCAGGTGATCCACCCCCCCCCCCCCCCCCCGCCCCGGGCCTCCCAAAGTGCTGGGAATAAAGGCGTGAGCCACCGCGCCCAGCCAATTTTGTTTTTTATTTTATTTTTTCTTTTTGCTCAATGGCTAGATACCTGAAAAAGGTGTTTAAGAGGAAGGGGAGCTTAAAATCAATCTTGCATTATCATTGAGTAACAATTTGTTGAGAACTCCACTTATATGGATCTGAGATAAATCTATGGGAACGATGACATGCAGGTTTAGCTTTTAACAAGAGCAGCACCAGGTCCTATGATTGTGTTGTGCTTGAAGAATCGAATGTACAACACTTAAACCAGTTATGCGTTTACTCTGAAATATAACAATTTTCAATATACCTGTTATATTTCAGTCTATAAATTAAGAGCTGGTAAAATTATTTTATTTTGAAAATAGACTGAAAATGAAAGGCTGTATAGCTTACTCTCCTTTATTGCTTTTCCTATAAGCTTTCTATGTCCATAAATAAGTTGATGAGGGAATGAATGAATCACGAAATAAAACTGCCTTTAGTCATGAGATAATCATTAATGTTTGCTGGTTTAATACAGTTTGATGGTGATTGTTTTCTTCCCCTTTTCACTGAATGAAGAGTTGAATGGGCTCTTTCACAGAGAGGAGGGTGTAGTGTCTCTGAGTCCTAGCTGATTTGGGTGTCAGCTCTCCTTCATTCAGCTAACATTATCAGTGGCCTCACATACAGGCTCTGTACTAAGCAATGGGATTGCCCTCTGTGCCCATGAAGAACTCACTGTTTAAGTCTGTTTGGAACAGTGGTAGGAAGAGAGATGTAGTAGGAGCAAGGGACACATTTAACAAGCGAATACATCTCCTGCTTTTAATGTCTGATGTTTTTGTTTTAGGACGTCAGAGCCCAGGCCACCATTCCCCTTCTGGGCTATGTGGTGGATGAAATGCCAAGGAGTGCAGACCTGCCACACAGTTTCAAACTGACCCAGTCTAAGTCTGTGCACAGCTTTGCTGCAGACAGTGAGGAACTGAAGCAGAAGTGGCTGAAAGTCATCCTTTTAGCTGTCACAGGTGAGACACCAGATGGTCCAAATGAGCATCCAGCTACCTTGGATGATCATCCTGAACCTAAGAAAAAATCAGAATGCTGAACTCCTCAGGACCAGCCACAGTGTGGAGGTCTCAAGACTTACAGCTCAAGACATTCCCAGCTCTTCTTACACATCTGCTAGCACTTTATGTTGAAAAATATAGGCTCATAAATGCATCTTTTGAGGACTGTTTTCCTATGTTTATGTACTCTTAGTGAAATTAGTGTGCAGAGTCATTCTACCGATAAAGTTTTGAAATAATGTGAAAACTGGAGCATTTTTTGAGCTATTCCTTGAATATGTGTTTTTGTCTTGAAGAAATGGTATCAATTGATTCTGTCACCGTCAGGTTAGAATAAGCACTTTGATTTAAGAAATCCTTTCATGTCTTCTCTTTCACATGTAGAACCTGGAACCGTTTGAAAGATATACCTCCATGTTGCCAAAATAGATCCATGGTGAAAAATACAGGGACAGTTTAGGCTATTGTATTAACTTATTGAATTTAGTTTATAAATCTTTAGCTGCATAAATGATGTCTGTTCTTTTAAAACAAAAGGACAAATTGTTGTGTTCAGATTTTGGATTTATGAAGAAGAGATAACTTGTTTTTGTAGAAATACTCCTAAGAATATCTTAAGTATATAGCAATTATGTATATATAGTATTGAATATATATATTATACATGCTTTTCTCTTTAGCTTTGGGTTCAGATTCATCTCTAATTTATTTTTTAAATATAAAGCATGGTTTATCTTGGAACTGAGCAATGTTCTAAACTGAAGAAATGTTTTGGTGATTTATGTTTTGCTGATTGGCATTTGAGGGTATTGATATTTTTATAACAAGCGGTAATTTATGTGGCATGGGATATATTTGTGAATTCCAACAATACTTTTAAAGTACCATTTTTTGTTTCTGTGCCTATTTAAAACAGTGCCTCTCTTAGAAGGTGCTATTAATGTAAGATGAGAGTTCAGTTAATGCTTCAGTCTTGATTCTTCTAAGATTAAAGTGCATTTTGGTCACTGGGACAGTCAAAGTTGTCCAGGTTATTTTACCTTTTACGATCCTGTAATTGTTGCAGTAGTTAACATCGGCATGTACAAAAATTTTCACCAAAACCCAAACTTAAGGAGACACCTGACCTTTTACAGAACTAGGATATGTGGAAACCACATTTATTGTAATGTTTTTCTTTTCCATAAGATGATTGAGCATGGTTAAATGAGGTCTCTATATGATGAGCACTTAAGATAACTGTGTGGGGCTTTTCCTTTGTCCAGATGAAACAAAGTCCACATGTGATAACCCATGTTTGGGGCAGGAGCTGGTCACGTGGTTCCTCGTCATGAAGGCTGCTCTCACTCTGTTGTACTCGTGATTAAAATCTCACACTGTTTACTATTTAACTTAATCCTTTTCTCAAATTAAACCTTTTTTTATACTGTCATACCCCAAGCATTCTCACTTTTTAATGTACCAGTCTGCTAGAAATCTACAAGAATGACCCCACCATCTTTAGTATGTAATGATTACACCTTAGATGTAGAATAGAATTTGAGACTGCTACACATTTGTTCAGGCCTTGTTACTTTACGAAATATCTTATTTTTTCCACCCCAGAGGAGCAAGTGGACCAATTATTGCTGACATAATTAGGTTCCCTTCCTCCATAAAAGGAATATCAGCCATGATCATTAACATTAAACCAAATACATGGAGCCAAAAAGAGATAAAAGTAGCTTCTTAAGCCCTATTAAATCAGGGAAAGACTAGAAGAAAATTTACATTGCTTCTCTTTTTTAATGGCCAGCGGGGTATGCGTGTGATATATACTCAAAGTGGTTTTTTGGAAAATTAAACTATAGCTATAGATGATGCTTTGGTTTTCTTGATCTCAAGAAAAGAGAAGCAATGGAAATGTAGAATGATTAGCAGGGGAAGAAGACTTTTTAAAGTGTGGCTAGAACAGTGGTAATGTATGGGCCAATGGGAAGATTTATGAGTCAGATTATTTTTGAAAACTATTTTCAAAAGCAAGAAGACTACACTTTCCCTACCAAAACAGAAGTAACATGAACACACTTAAGTCTTGGCTCAATAAATATCAATGTTACTTAACTTAGATCATTGAAAAAATACTCATGTAAAGATAATGTTTATTATCATGCTCTTAACAGTTATTATCTTTAATTTTTTAAATGAGAAGCAGTAATACTAGAAGAGAATTTCCGGTTATCTGGTCACCGTATTCACTTTCCACCCCCCATTCTTCAGCTAAACACAAAGAGAAGCAGTGAAACAGCCTTACCTGCTTCTGTCTTATTCAGGAATCACTGATGTTTTTACTCAATGAAAGGGAAAGGAATTCTGTTAGCCATTTATCAAACAGTTCAACCAAGAGACCTCAAAGTGTGATTGATGATAAGGATAATCAATGCCTTTTCCTTTCCAAGCTACTTGAGCAGTTATGACAAACTGAACCTAAAAATATCATTGGTTGCTTTCCCATTAAAACCAACGTCCCTGTGGGTCTTAATTCTTTATTTTCACTCATTTGGTGCTTTCCAAGTCATCTTTTCTTTAAAGTGCCCTTCCTCCAAACTTTACAAAGTACTTCCTTGACAGAATGACTGTTCATTACAAAACATTTCAATATTTTAAGCTTAAATTTTGCTTTTGCTGAAAGCCTACCATTTGGCATGTTAAGTATGAAAAACAGTGCAGACTTGTATCTTGGTTTTAAGTGGGGCTCGATAAGAAAAAACACCAGCCACTTTTGTAATAATGGCATCACAGTGTCATCATGTATGCAAGCAATAAAACTCTTCAGGGTATGGTTTTATACCAAAAATTTAATATGAAGGCCTCTTGCCACAAGAATATAGAGAATTATATTAACTTTCTAGATGTGATACGGTAATTCAAATTGCAGAGTATAAGGAAGGGAGATGGGAAGGGGCATCATTCCTTGGATTTTAAATAACTATCAAGGACATTTTTACTTTAACAAAGTAAATGGATAGAAAAAAGCACATTTGTTTTCCATGAAGTTTAATTTGACATCAGGTTTGTGTACTTATCTTCACTAGGTGACTTACCCCAATTTTTAAAAAAATTATTAAACTTTTTACAGAAGCTAACCTTTTATTTTTTTATTTTTATTTTTTATTTTATTTTTTTTTTTTTTTGAGGCAGAGTCTCGCTCTGTCGCCCAGGCTGGAGTGCAGTGGCGCGATCTCGGCTCACTGCAAGCTCCGCCTCCCGGGTTCACGCCATTCTCCTGCCTCAGCCTCCTGAGTAGCTGGGACTACAGGCACCCGCCACCGCGCCCGGCTAATTTTTTGTATTTTTGGTAGAGACGGGGTTTCACCATGGTCTCGATCTCCTGACCTTGTGATCCGCCCGCCTCGGCCTCCCAAAGTGCTGGGATTACAGGCTTGAGCCACCGCGCCCGGCCAGAAGCTAACCTTTTAAATGTACCCTTTCCCCATATATATACACATACACATTAGGATTTTTTTTTAAGAGCACTTGTTCTAGTTATAAATGTATAAAGAAAACGATAAAGTTTGTGGTACTGCAGGGTTGTTAAAGATTCTTTGATGCCTTCTAAAAACTTTTATGAAAAATTCTTTTGAGTTCACAATTCTGTTTTACTTTTCCTCGTCCCTGCTTTTGGAAACAGGGTTGTTGCTTTTGTTTTCTGGTTCTATTCAAAGCCTTAAGTTCTTAATCTGAGCATGTTGTCTGTGATACATTTCTGATGATCTTTCTGGACTAGATACATCCTGAGTAGCAAGCACCAACTGGAGCAAGTAAACTTCTAGGGAACAAGTGTCTTGGGTTTTACAGGTATCTTTGCTATAATGCAGAGTAGATTAATGAAGATATCCTATATCATATGATATTTGTGTTAGTGGGTCTAAGATTAAGCACATGATATTTATAAGCTAAAATTAAAAGGCAAGAATGTCTTAATGTTTTCATTCTTAAATTTTGTATTCTCCAAGAATGTATTAGTATATGAACTGTGGCCAACCAGTTCCTGTTCTTTGGACTGTATAGACATCTGTAGTGGATCGTGTTGCTTCCTCATTCTTACCAATTCTATTAGAATCAAACTACTTGTTATTTTCATACTACTATCTACTATAGATTCTCAGCTTTAGAAAATGACTATGATACATAAAGACCACTAGGTCAACTTAAAAACCCTTTCTGTGAATTTATACATGTATGTATATATGTAAAAACACTGTTGATTTCCAATTCTGTCTTTCCATAGAAATGAAGTTTTTCTATCGAAATTGTTTAACTTAAATATTTTAACATAAATTATTACATGGATCTTTATGTATAATTCATCCTTATATATACCCCTTAATCACATAGTCATCAGAAGATAACTTGCCTTCTTTACAGAAAGGGCAGAGAGGAATAAGATAAGAAACAAGCAAGAATGAAGAGAGGTGGGGGGGAGAGACTGCTAGTCTCCAGACCACAGAAATGTATTTTAAAATAAGAGGAAATATTTTAACTGCAGAAGGGATATAAAATATAAATCTATGTAATTACATGCTGATGGGATCCATTGCACCCAGGTTTTTGACCTTGGCCTGTAGATGCTAGACTATGATATCTTGTTACTCTTTTTCTCCTTTGGGCTTTTACAAAATAATTTCATTCTCAGATCATTTTCTGTACTGTTTACTGAGGCAAAAAAAAAATCTGAAGTCAATCATGGTCTTCTACTTTCTGGACTAAGCATTTGGCAGAATGCAGTATCTTTTCCTGTGTTTTGACATGAAATAGCACATGGCTTCTACAAGATAGTTTTAACTTGTTGGGGTCACTGGGAGTTATATGATGATCAACCCCTTTTCCTAAAATTCATTGTGGTAGTTTTAGTGGAAAACGTAAATCAAGAAATCTTATATCGTATTTTAATAAATGAATACCAAATACATAGTGAAATATAGGTTTGGGAAGAAACTAGTCTGTGGGGACCATTGTAAGAGAATCACATTATATATTACACAGTATATGGATATTGGAATGTATCACTTGGGGGGGTTCTCTTCATTAGCAGAACAGTCATGTCTACCTGTATATAAGACTTTTTGTTTTTTTTTTAACCAAACTAGCATTTCATTTTGTGAGTGACAATTGACATTTAAAAATAACATAGGCCGGGCATAGTGGCTTCCACCTGTAATCCCAGCCCTTGGGAGGCCAAGGTGGACGGATCACTTCAGGTCAGGAGTTCGAGACCAGCCTGGCCAACATGGTGAAACCCCGTCTCTACTAAAAAAATAAAATAAGCATATCTGGGCCAGGTGTGGTGGCTCACGCCTGTAATCCCAGCACTTTGGGAGGCCAAGGAGTTTGAGACCAGCCTGGCCAACATGGCAAAACCCTGTCTCTACTAAAAATACAAAAATTAGCCAGGTGTGGTGGTGCATGCCTGTAATCCCAGCTACTCGGGAGGCTGAGGCAGGAGAATTGCTTGAACCGGGGAGACAGAGGTTGCAGTGAGCCGAGATTGCACCACTGCACTGCAGCCTGGGTGACAGACTGAGACTTTGACTCAAAAAGTAGAATAAGCGTATCTGGATTTTTCTTTTGAATTCTTGACTGATAAGTTTGAGAATGTATGTTTTTGGAATTCTACTCAAGTGTGACTCAAGTGTGAAAGTATACACAAGTAATTTTTCTTTTCTAGCCATGTGAATGTAAAATACTTGCAGATAATGTATATATTGTGTAACATATGTATATTTGGTCATAAAAGCAGATAATTGGAAACATTGTAAAATTAAGCACTTTAATTCCTATTAAATATTAAACATTTGTATCTTGTAAATAAACACATCCTTAAATTAATTCCAAAGCTTTACATGTTATTTCAACTCATGTTCAGTTCACAGTGATTTCGGTTGTCTGCTCAGGAAAGTTACTCCAGTAAGGTACTGATACTCCTACCTCCAACCTGCCCTCTGCCAAAAAAAAAAAAAAAAAACCTGTGTAAGTCTTTCAAGAATAAAGCTTAGGACAGACTCAAAATTCTCCAAGTGTAGAAACAGTGGCTTCTGTTTGTTATAGCTCCAAGTCTGGATCTCCAACAACCGACAAAACTGCTGCTCCATACCCGAGGAAACGATTGCTTTGCTCCATAGTTTGTGGTATTTGCCTACATTCTAAAGGCTTACCCAGTCGGCCCACAGTGTCCGTGGGAGACTGGTTCCAGGACCACCCACAGGTACCCAAATCTGCTCATACTCAAGTCCCTGAGCTCTCTCAAGTCCCTGAGTCCCTGCTCAAGTCCCTGCTCATACTCAAGTCCCTGAGTCAAACCTCTGTATTGGTAGGTTTTGCATCCTGATGGAATACCATGTTTCATCCACATTTGGTTGTAAATGTGGAACCCATCAATGCAGAGGGCTATTTATTGAAAAAAGCCCACATATAAGGACCCGTGCTTCAATCCTTTATTGTTCAAGCGTCAACTGTATAGTGAAACAAGCACGAAAAGAACTCGAACTGTTCAGGCCGGGTGCAGTGGCTCATACCTGTAATCCCAGTACTTTGGGAGGCTGAGGTGGGCGGATCATGAGGTCAGGAGCTGAGATGGCGCCACTGCACCCCAGCCTGGGTGACAGAGCAAGACTCTGTCTCAAAAAGTCTTAGTCCTGCTCTTACTGGTCATATGACTTAGACAATTTACCTAAATCCCAACTATAAATTCTTGTGGTCATTACAAGAAACAACGCACTTGGTGACTATGAAACACCATGCAAATAGTGTGTCATGGAACACTTCTGAGTTTCATACAGCTACTCTATTGACTTCAGCCCTTTTAAGCCCTGAAAAGGAATCCTAATCACCTTCACTGTGATTTCATAACTAAAACATTTCCAGGGATAACCCTTCATAGAAGCCTATTCGCTTTTTTAGGACACAAAGAACTAATCAACAATTTTTAAATTGATACTTTAAAGCAATTGGCATCAGCTGAAGGATTCTGTAAAATAAACTGCCCTTGGCTCACCAAGGGACCCAAATGACACATGACATCAGAGTGGCATAATTCAAGGCTTCTCAAACACTAATGTACATATGAATCACCTGGGGATCTTGTTAAACCTGCAGACTGGCATAGTGGCCTGCGATGCAGTTCTAACAAGCTCCCAAGTGGTGCTGCTGCTCCTCAAACCATCACTGGAGTACCAAGCTTAGTAGAGTGGGAAAGACTTAGTGTCCGAGACCATTGACTAGAAATCCATGGCTCTACCACCAATGTTTGAACCTTGAAGACTTGTGAGACTTAAATGAGACAATCATACATTGTCTGGCCCATATGAGGTATTCAGTTCATAATTGTTAATAGAGATAATTTTTGTTAATTCAAAAATGTGCAGCCCTGACTGCACATTTGAATCACCTGCAAAGTAGTTAGAGCCATTCCCTGGTCCCCATCCCCATCCCCCTCAAAAAATTTTATTTATTTATCTGGATTGGCCTCTGAGTAATAGTCGGTTCAAAAATTCCCCAGGTGATTCTGATGGAAAGCACTGAATGAATGTTTATTCAGTGCTTAGTTCTGTGCTAAGTACTATATTTACATTATCACATAAAAGCCTCACAATAACATTCTAAGATTCAGATAAGAAAACAGATTTGGCCGGGCACAGTGGCTCATGCCTGTAATCCCAGCACTTTGGGAGGCGGAGGCAGGTGGATCACTTGAGGTCAGGAGTTCAAAAACAGCCTGACCAACATGGTGAAACCCCGTCTCTACCAAAAATACAAAATTAGCCAGGCATGGTGGTGCACACCTGTAATCCCAACTATTTGGGAGGCTGAGGCAGGAGAATTGTTTGAACCCGGGAGGTGGAGGTTGCAGTGAGCTGAGATAGCACCATTCATTGCACTCCAGCCTGGGCAACAAGAGTGAAACTCTATCCCCACCCCTCCCTCCCAAAAAAAGAAAGAAAACAGATTTAAAGAAGCTAATAATTTGTCACTCAGCTGTTGATGTCCTCTCTTCTACCCTTACCCATTTTAAATCCAATGTTCAGTCACTGATCACTCCCTCTCATTCACTCACTTCCTTCGCCACGTCTAGCTTTGTCTTGCTTGGCAAAACCAAATCCCCAGTTTACTCAGTTCTGTTTTCATACTTGTACCCATGTGGCTGACCAAAGCAGATTGGTTTCACCTAAAGTTCATTACTAGGTCATCACTACTTCCTCCTGTGACCTCCATTGTATCCCCAATCCTCCATCCCAATAGATGACCTTCCTTCCCACTTTAATAAAATATAAGCAATTGGCAGGGCACAGCCTCCCACAACCGTACCTTTTTTTTTTTTTTTTTTTTTCCCCGAGAGGGAGTCTCGCTCTGTCACCCAGGCTGGGGTGCAGTGGCGCGATCTCTGCTCACTGCAAGTTCCTCCTTCTGGGTTACGCCATTCTCCTGCCTCAGCCTCCCGAGTAGCTGGGACCACAGGCGCATGCCGCCACGCCCAGCTAATTTTTTGTATTTTTAGTAGAGATGGGGTTTCACCGTGTTAGCCAGGATGGTCTCGATCTCCTGACCTCATGATCTGCCCGTCTCAGTCTCCCAAAGTGCTGGGATTACAGGCATGAGCCACCGCGCCCGGCCAACACAACCATATCTAAGCCACCTATTACCACTTGAGACCATATATTCTCTCTCCCTCCCTATCCATGTTCCTCTCCTAATGGGTCCCTCACCTGTGCACAGTATACAATTCCCCATTCGCCTGCCATTCTCCCTTTCTCATGTAATGTCAGATTCCCTCTTGAATCTTATTAGCGAAAACCTGCTATAATTCTTCCCAGCGTAAGCCTCTTCACTCCACTTTTCCTCCCATTAGCAGCAACACTCCTTGAAAGACTTTTCTATACTTACCGTCTCCAATTCCTCTCTTCCCATTCTTTCCTGAACGGATTCCAGTCAGCATTTTGCACTCACCGTTTCACTGAAACTGCTCATATGTCAAGGTTACCAATAACTTGTATGTTGCTAAATTCAATAGTCACGTTCTCAGTCCTCATCTTAGTAGCACTTGACCTACTTGATCATGCTCTCCTTAATTTACTTTTTCCCTTGGCTTGTAGAACCCCAAACCCTTGGGGTTTTTTTCTATTTATGTATTTATTTTAGAGATGGGGAGGTCTCTCTATGTTGACCAGACTGGTCTTGAACTCCTGGATTCCCATCTCAGCCTCTCGAAGTGCTGGGATTACAGCTGTGAGCCACAGCGCGCAGCCCCAAACCCCTGATTTTCTTCTCTTGGACCCTTTCTTGGTCTTCTTTGTTGTTTTTCACACCTCTCAGGGGTGTCTCAGGCATAAGGATGTTCTGAATTATCTCCTTTATCTGCACTCATTCCACTAGTAATCACACACACTTTCATATTTTCATGCTGTCAACTCTGAACTTTTATTTATTTTATTTTATTTATTTATTTATTTATTTAGATGGAGTCTCGCTCTGTCATCAGGGTAGAGTACAGTAGTGTGATCTTGGCTCACTGCAACCTCTGTTTCCCAGGTTCAAGCGATTCTCCTGCCTCAGCCTCCTGAGTAGCTGGGACTACAGGCACGTGCCACCAAGCCCAGCTACTTTTGATATTTTTAGTAGAAACGGGGTTTCACCATGTTGGCCAGGATGGTCTTGATCTCTTGACCTCGTGATCCGCCCACCTTGGCCTCCCAAAGTGCTGGGATTACAGGTGTGAGCAACCGCTCCTGGCCCCAATTTTGTTTTTATGTATTTATTTTTGAGACAGAGCCTTGCTTTGTTGCCCAGGCTAGAATGCAGTGGTATGATCACAGCTCATCACAACCTCTGCCTCCCAGGCTCAAGCAATCCTCCCCACTCCAGTGTGAGTGACAGAGCAAGACCCTGTGTCAAAAAGAAAAAAAAGAAAAAGAAAAAAAGGACTTCAAAATATGATGGTGAAAATCTTAGTCAACTTTTGTACGGTAGATTCTTGTTTTTAAAAAATAAGTCTCAGAGGTAGGCATCATTGCCTGTAATTCAGCTGGGAGGCTGAGGCAGGATGATCACTTGAACCTAGAGTTTGAGACCAGCTTGGGTAACAGCAAGACCTGTGGCTTAAAAAAAATAAAATTAGGCTGGGCGTGGTGGCTCACGCCTGTAATCCCAGCACTTTGGGAGGCTGAGGCGGGCAGATCACGAGGTCAGGAGATCGAGACCATCCTGGCTAACACAGTGAAACCCCATCTCTACTAAAAATACAAAAAATTAGCTGGGCGTGGCGGCATGCGCCTGTGGTCCCAGCTACTCGGGAGGCTGAGGCAGGAGAATGGAGTAACACAGTGAAACCCTGTCTCTACTAAAAATATAAAAAACTAGCCGGGCGAGGTGGTGGGCGCCTGTGGTCCCACCTACTCAGGAGGCTGAGGCAAGAGAATGGCGTGAACCCGGGAGGCGGAGCTTACGGTGAGCTGAGATTGTGCCACTGCACTCCAGCCTGGACGACAGAGTGAGACTTCATCTCAAAAAAAAGAAAAAAAAGTTAAAATATAGATGATAGATAGATAGATAGATAGATAGATAGATAGATAGATAGATAGATAGAAAGTCATACAGGCTCAGCCCACTACTACCACCATTATCACAGCACCTGGACTGTGAGGAAATTAGAGGCTGCTGCTGACTGTCCCAGAAGGAGCTGGAAGTGCTGAAGGACAGGCATCCTGAGGAAACGGGACTGGCAGAGTGAAACTGGCAAATGGTTTGGATAATGAGCTCCTAGGCTACCGTCACTTTCTTATAGAGGAAGTGATTCATGCATTGTTTTGTCCTGCAGGTAAGCAAAAACAGAAAACCAGTTTGCTTACTCTCTTAGTAAAGGAAACTCTCTGCTTTTATAAAATAAGATTAGGGCCTCATAGCCTGCTGTGGCATTTTCACAAAAATTGCTATTTTTAGATGATCACTTAAATATGTCATTATCATACACTGAACAAAAATAATTACTGTGCAAAAAATTAACTTAAAAATTGTTTCCACATAGAATCATGTTATGTTTAAAAGTGGGAAAAACATATGTCATCTGAAAGATCATCTTGTGGTTTTTCACTATCTGCTGAATTTGTGTGTATGTCTATGTATATGCTTGAAGACTGGAGAACAGAAAGGCACAGAATGAATATAGAGTGAATGAACCAAAGGATCCAGGCCCACAGTTATAAAAAATAGGAGAAAGAACCCTCAATAAAAAATAATTATTTGCGGCCGGGTGCAGTGGCTCACGCCTGTAATCCCAGCACTCTGGGAGGCCAAGGCGGGAGGATCACCTGAGGTCAGGAGTTCAAGACCAGCTTGGCCATGGTGAAACCCCGTCTCTAATAAAAATACAAAAAATTAGCCGACTGTGGTGGTGCGCGCCTGGAATCCCAGCTACTCGGGAGGCTGAGGCAGGAGAATCACTGGAACCCGGGAGGCAGAGGTTGCAGTGAGCCGAGATCGTGCCATTGCACTCCAGCCTGGGCAACAAGAGTGAAACTCCATCTCAAAATAATAATAATAATAATAATAATGATAATAATAATTATCATTATTATTATTATTATTTGCCCCTTTGGGAGGCCAAGGTGGGAGAATCATTTGAGGCCAGGAGTTAGAGACCAGACTGGGCAAGACAGTGAGGACCCCCCTATCTGTAAAAAATAATAATAATTGGCTGGGCATGGTGGCATGTGCCTGTAGTCCCAGCTACTGAGAAGGCTGAGGCAGGAGGATCGCTTGAGCCCAGGAGTTTGAGGCTGCAGTGAGCTATGATTGCACCATTGTATTCCAGCCTGGGTGACACAGTGAGACCCTGTCTAAAAAAAGAAGAAAGAAGAAAGAAAGAAAGAAGGAAAGAAAGAAAAGAAAGGAAAGAAAGGGAAGAAAGAAAGAAAGAAAGAAATGAAAAGAAAAAAGAAAAGAAAGAAGGAAGGAAGGAAGGAAGGAAAGAATTATTTGCTAAAAAAAAAAAAAAGTCATGATGCTTTCCTGAGTGTACCTTTTTGCAGAGTTTTGACTTTTGAAGCATCTCAGTGGTTTATAAACAGACACACACATGCACACACACCCAATTGTGAACACTCCCTCCCCCATGGAGTATAAATACAAACAGGTGAACATATCCGTATATCAAGTAGCACCAAATGAAAAACGTAACCACACTGAAGAGAAAAGAACTAACTCAAACTTTTGCATACAGTATGTGGACTCAGAATGCAAACAAATATTGAACTCTAGGTCACTGACTTGTTTTTCCCAGTGGTAGAGCTTAGTATTTCTAATGTGTTTGTTTGTTTTGCTGAGTTCTAGAACTCAGTAAATGTGATAGTTCATATTGAGTGTCAACTTGGATTGAAGGATGAAAAGTATTGTTCCTGGGTGTGTCTGTGGGGGTGTTTTGAAAGGAGATTAGCATTTGAGTCAGTGGACTGGGAGAGGCAGATCCACCCTCGATCTGGGTGGGCACCATCTAATCAGCTGCCAGCACAGCTAGAATAAAGCAGGCAGAAGATGGAAGAGCAGATTTGCTGAGTCTTCTGGCCTTCGTCTTTCTCCCGTGCTGGATGCTTCCTGCCCTTGAACATCAGACTCCAAGTTCTTCAGCTTTTGAACTCTTGGACTTATACCAGTGGTTTGCCAGGGGCTCTGAGGCCTTTGGCCAGAGACTGAAGGCTGCACTGTCTGCTTCCCTACTTCTGAGGTTTTGGGACTCAGAGTGGCTTCCTGGCTCCTCAGCTTGCAGACGGCCTATTGTGGTACCTCACTTTGTGATTGTGTGAGTCAATACTCCTAATAAACTCCTCTTCATATATACATCTATCCTATTAGCTCTGTCCCTCTAGAGAACCTTGACTAATCCAGTAAATAAATATGCTGAAGATAATGGGAGCCATGTTTCCTACTGTCAGAGAAAGCACATATAGTTGTGGAAGGGGGAACATGATAAATCCTACGTTATTGGAATGGAAAATAGGTATTAATGGTTTAGATAGGTATAAATATAGATATAATACATATAATATTATGTAGGGGTTATATATATGTACATATATACATCTTTTCTAGATGTCTGTTGTGAGGGTCTAGAAGTAATATCCCAATTTTGTTTTTGTCTTATAAGTACCGCGCGCTAACCGATTGCGCCACTGGAGCCACAACCAATTTTGTTTTTGTATTTTGTTTTCTAAACAGCATTTTCCACTAAAAAGAACCAGCATTCCTTGAAGAAATGGTTGATTCAAGGGCTTGGGCAGGAAAAATTCACAATAAGCCTGGAGTATTATCTTGTACCAGAAAGTAAGAAAGGGCCCACAGAATGATGGGGACATGTCAGAAGAACCAGGAGGCAGCTTGAAGGGTCTCCCACTGGCAAAATCTGGGGCGTTTAAACATAAAAATTAACACAAAAATGTAAAATGATGACAACGGATTATAAAATCCATTGAATAAAATAGGAACACAGGAATCCAAACATACGAGAGAATGAATAAATAAATGATAAGAAAAAATGTTTATAGTAGGATGCCAACAAATAAGTGTAGAAGAAATGATGAAATGAAAACATTAGCAATTGACAAAACAAAGGAATCATTCAGAATCCTCAACGGACATTGATGGGTAAAAAATTCTTGACCGGGATATCTACATAATCTCAAAATACATCTCCATAAAATTGCTGTTTTATTTTGTTTTGAGACGGAGTCTTGCTCTGTCCCCAGGCTAGAGTGCAGTGGCAGGATCTCAGCTTACTGCCACCTCCACCTCCGGAGTTCAAGCAATTCTTGTGCCTCAGCCTCTTGAGTAGCTGGGACTACAGGCTGGAGCTACCACGTCCAGCTAATTTTTGTGTTTTTAGTCCAGATGTGGTTTCACCATCTTGGCCAGATTGGTCTTGAACTCCTGGCCTCAAGTGATCTGCCCACCTCAGCCTCCCAAAGTGCTGGGATTACACGCTGAGCCACTGTGCCTGGCCCATAAAATTCTTATTCATTACGAGAATAAAAATAGTAACTTTGCGGTAGAAAAACTTGGTGGACAGCATCTTAACCAAGTTAACATTACCAGTAAGGACAAACTGGTCTCATGTATCTCTTGATATGAAGCACTGAGAGGACACATCACATCTGTTGTTTTCCTGCTAAAAGTGCAATCTATCTGAGTATTTGGGGCTACATGAAAAAATAAATAAAAATTTTAAGGTGTAATCTAATCATGAGGAAATAACAGACAAACCCAAACTGAGGAACGTTCTATAGAATACCTGGCCTATATTCTTCAAAAATGTTAAATTCATATGGGGACGGTGGCTCACGCCTGTAATCCCAGCACTTTGAGAGGCCGAGACAGGCAGATCACGAGGTCAGGAGTTCTAGATCAGCCTGGCCAATATGGTGAAACCCCGTCTCTACTCAAAAAACAAAAATTAGCCGGGCATGGTGGCGGGCGCCTGTAGTCCCAGCTACTCGGGAGGCTGAGGCAGGAGAATTGCTTGAACCTGGGAAGCGGAGGTTGCAGTGAGCAGCGATCACACCACTGCACTCCAGCCTGGGTGACAGAGTGAGATTCTGTCTCAAAAAAGAAAAAAAAATTAGGCTCATGAAAGACAAAGACAGACTAAAGAACTCTTCCAGATTAAAGGATAAAAAGACATGATAACTAAATGCAATGTGTGCTGGCCTTAGGCCACAATTTCTTCTTTCTTTTTTGTTTTTATAAAAGATATTATTGAGACAACTGCTAAATGAATAACATCTGTAGATTAGATCATCATACTGTAGTTGCTAATTTTTCTGTTTTGATAATTGCACTGTGGTTATGTAAGGAAATGCCCATGTTCTTGAAAACATACACTGAAGTATTTGAGGATAAAGACACATCATGTCTGTAGTTCAGAGATGAGAGAGGGAGAATGATAGAGCAGAAGCAATGTGATAAAAATGTTAAAGAATCTGGGTGAAAGCTAAACTAGAGTTCTTTTAATATATTTATAACTTTTCTGTAAGTCTGAATATATTTCAAAAAAGTTGAAGTTTTTGAAGAAATGTAAATTAAAATGAGATATTACTACACACCTGTTAGAATGGTCAACATCAAGACACTGACCACAAATGCTGACAAGGATGTGGAGCAACCGGAACTCTCACTCATGGTCAGTGGGAAGGCAAAAGGGTACAGCCACTTTACAGTTTGACAGTTTTTCTTACAAAACTAAACTTATATGGTCCAGCAGCACACTCCTTGGTATTTACCTAAATGAGTTGAAAACTTATGTCCACACACAAACCTGCTATAGAGCAGCTTTATTCACAATTGCCAACACTTGGGAACAACCAAGACGTCCTTCAGTAGGTGAACAGATGGACAAATGTGACAAATCCAGACAATGGAGTATTATGCAGCACCAAAAAGAAATTAGCTATCAGACTATGAAAAGACATAGAGGGACCTTAAGGGCATTTACCAAATGAAAGAAACCAACTAAAAAGGCTACATATTGGCTGGGTGCAGTGGCTCTTATGCCTGAAATCCAAGCACTTTCGAAGGCTGAGGCAGGTGGATCACTTGAGGCCAGGAGTTCGAGACCAACTTGGCCAACATGGTGAAACCACGTCTCTACTAAAAACACAAAAATTAGTTGGGCGTGGTGACACACACCAGTAGTCCCAGCTACTCGGGAGGCTGAGGCATGAGAATCGCCTGAACTCATGAGGTGGAGGTTGCAGTGAGCCGAGATCATGCCTTTGTACTCTAGTCTGGGGACAGAGCAAGACTCCATCTCAAAAAGAAAAAAACATATATGGAGACATATTTTGAGATTATGTAGCTATTCTGGTCAAGAATTTTTTACCCATCAATGTCCATTGATGACTCTGAATGATACCTTTGTTTTGTCAATTGCTAATATTTTCATTTCATCATTTCTTCTACACTTATTTGTTGGCATCCTACTGTAAGCATTTTTTCTTATCATTTATTCATTTGTTCATATGTTTGGATCCCTTTGTTCCTATTTTATTCAATGGATTTTATAATCCATTGCCATCATTTTAATTTTTTTTTTTTTTTTTTTTTTGAGACAGAGTGTCGTTCTGTCACCCAGGCTGGAGTGCAGTGGTGCAATCTCGGCTCACTGCAAGCTCTACCTCCTGGGTTCACGCCATTCTCCTGCCTCAGCCTCCTGAGTAGCTGGGACTACAGGCGCCTGCCACCACTCCCGGCTAATTTTTTGTATTTTTAGTAGAGATGGGGTTTCACCGTGTTAGCCAGGATGGTCTCGATCTCCTGATTTCGTGATCCGCCTGCCTTGGTCTCCCAAAGTGCTGGGATTACAGGCGTGAGCCACCGCGCCCGGCCACATTTAAAATTTTTATGTTAATTTTCATGTTTAACTGTCCCAGATTTTGCCAGTGGGAGACCCTTCAAGCTGCCTCCTGGTTCTTCTGACATGTCACTTGAGCCTAGGAGTTTGAGGCTAGTTTGGGCAACATAGTGAGACCCTGTTTCTAAAAAAACAAAGAACTGCATATCATATGATTCCAACTATGTATATGACATTCTGAAAAAGGTAAAACTCTGACACATTTAAAAAATCAGTGGTGGACCGGTTGTGGTGGCTCATGCCTGTAATCCCAGCACTTTGGGAGGCCAAGGTGCGTGGATCACTTGAGCCCAGGAGTTCAAAACCAGTCTGGGCAATATAGTGAGACCCTGTCTCTACAAAAGATACAAAATTAGCCAGGCATGGTGGCACATAGTCCCAGCTACTCGGGATGCTGAGGTACGGGAATCACTTGAACCCTGGAGGCAGAGGTTTCAGTGAGCTGAGATCACACCACGGCACTCCAGCCTGGGTGACAGAGCGAGACACTGTCTCAAAAAAAAAAAAAAAAAAAAAAGAAAAGAAAAACTAAAGCAGAAACAAAACAAAACAAAACAAAAAACCCACGTATGAGATTAGAGCCCAAAGTCCAAAGAGGAGCAGTTTCTCAAACTCTTGCTTCAAACAGCCAAAGTAAAGATTAATGTCTATTAAATTAAAAAAAAAAAAAAGCCTAGCTGGTTTTTTTTTTTTTTCTTTTCTTCTCTGTGTTTTCCACTTTTTCCGTCTAAAAATTTAAAGTCTAAGAAGAAACACATTATTATTAGGGAACCACCGATATCCACTTTATCCATCTAACAAAATGATAGCCCCAACCCACTAGTAGCAGTTGGCCACCTAGGATAGTTTGCCAGGAGTGGTAACCAAGGGCCAGGTCCACCCTTCCTCTCAGCTTTGGTGTATTATCCGGCAGTGGAGCTGGGCTCCACACAGAAGAGAGAACGCCCAGCTCCCACACTTCCCATTACTATTTGTTAGCTGAGCCCCAGTTATCCTGTGTGTGTTGCTTAGGTCTTTGGGCTCAACAGATTCCTTGGAAAACATAACAACCAAACACAGCACATAATTCCTTCAGCTTCTGCCAACAACTCACTGTTTATAGGGTTGTGACGTGGGCCATGGGGCCAGCCTGAGATCAGGAACAGATGGGACACACAGGCTACCAAGTAAGGTAATAACTAGGCACCCTTTAAAATCAATATTCTTGAAATGGTTGCTCAACATGTATTTATTTTATTGGGCTTTTTGTTTTTGAGACAGGGTCTCTGTCACGCAGTGGCACAAACGGCTCACTGCAGCCTCAACCTTCTGGGCTCAAGCAATCCTCCTGCCTTGGCCTCCCAAAGTGCTGGGATTACACGCATGAGCCACTGCACCTGGCCTCAACATGTATTAGGATGAACAAAATAGTCAGACTTCTGGGGGAGAGCTGGCAACCTTTCCATTGTATCTGGGCTCTTCAATTTAGGGGAGAGAGTTGTGTATATTTACCACTCACCAAGTGAAAAGACGTGGAATCAGCTGGAACTAGTTTCACTAGAAAGCGTTTAGGAATCATTTATTGTTGCTCAAGAGTGCCCTCTAAGGGTTTCAAACTATGATAAGTGACTAACCACATTCTGTGCTCTACAGGAGTTCCGGCAAATACTACTTTCTCCGTATCACTGTGGTTTCAGCGATGCCTAAGTGCTCATTGATATTTTAGCATCCCTTACAGGACGGCAACACCGGCAGCTCCCCGGCCAGCCCCCTTATCCTGCTCTGCTGGGAAGAACAGTCTACATTGCGGCCGCCCCATGGTCAAATTGCTCTTGCTCCTTGATTCTGTTAACTTATTCTCCTTTCCTCAAAAAAAAAAAAAAAAAAAATCAAAGCAAATTTCTCCACCTTATCCACGATAGAACTCACGACTGAATCCAAGGGATAGACTGTCACAGCTCAATCTTGAGCTGGGGTCCCCCATATATAGGTGTCTCTTTTTTTCTTTTCCTTTTTCTTTCTTTCTTTTTTATTTTTTATTTTATTTTATTTTATTTTAGAGACGGAGTCTCGCTCTGTGGCCCAGGCTGGGGTGCAGTGGCGTGATCTCGACTCACTGCAAGCTCAGCGTCCCAGGTTCACGCCATTCTCCTGCCTCAGCCTCCCGAGTAGCTGGGACTACAGGCGCCCGCCACCTTGCCCGGCTAGTTTTTTGTATTTTTTAGTAGAGACGGGGTTTCACCGTGTTAGCCAGGATGGTCTCGATCTCCTGATCTCGTGATCCGCCCGTCTCGGCCTCCCAAAGTGCTGGGATTACAGGCTTGAGCCACCGCGCCTGGCCCAGAGATGGGATTTCTCCGTTTTAGCCAGGATGGTCTCGATCTGACCTCAGGATACGCCCACCTCGGCCTCCCAAAGTGCTGGGATTACAGGTGTGAACCACCGCGCCCAGCCCCTCGTCCCCATTTTTATGAACCATTGTGATAAAGTTGAGGAAAGCCCATTGGTCTTAAGGGTTGCACTCAAGCCCAGTACCACAGCCCTGTGCAGCCAAGACTTCAGTGCTCTGCCCGCTCCCTGTGACAGCACACCCTCCTGCTGTCCACCCAGCTCCACAGGCTTCACTGAGGGACTCTCAGGTAAGCCTCAGCCTGTTGTGGGCTGTCTAGACTGAAAGCAGAGATAGCTATCTGGCTGGAAAAGAGAAAGAAATTAAGGGATCCATAAAAAGCCTTTCTAAAACAGCCACGTGTTTATAAAGGAGAAAGGAAATTGGGAGGTGGCCAGGGCGTGTTCCTATTCTTTGCCTTCTCACACGACAGAGCCGTGTAGTTCCCAACCTGGTTTCCTACCTCCCCTTTCTTCCCCACCTGGGGACATTTGGCAAAGTTTGGAGACATTTTTGGTTGTCACAAACGGAGTGGTGATAGGGAGGTAGTGTCACTAGCATCTTGTGAGTAGAGGCCAGGGAAGCTGCTAAACACCCCAGGAGGCACAGTACAGCCCCCCCAAACAATGATCTGGCCCAAAATGTCAATGGTGCCGAGATTGGGAAGCCCCACTCCAGAGCCTCCACTTCTCTGGCTACCCATTCCCCCACTCCCACCACTCCTCAGACAGCGATGGAGGACAGCCAAGATTGCCAGCTGTGACTTTCTCTGCCACCCTGTCTTCTTTTCTCCTGTCCCTCTGTCCAGTGCTCTGCTCCCTTGGTGCCAAGTGGAAAGATGATGGCATCTGACCAGAAAGTTTTCTGGGCCCTGAGTAACTGCCTTACATTCTTAGTACGTAGTGGGTGAATCTTTAGTAATAAGGTCCCTTGAGCAAAGCGACGCCTTATCTCTAGTACGAAATCTGGGAACTCATGGAGAGATAAAAATAGCCTCAATACCAGTGGACTGGGAACACGGTCCCTGTCCTTAAGTGGCCTTGGACCATGATTGCTAAACTTTTCCAGAGCCATCTATTTCTCTAGCTTAATTTAACATCTTTTTTTGGGGAGGGCGGGGGGTGAGTCAAGTTTATTCTGTTTTTGTTTTTTCAAGACAGAGTCTCACTGTGTCACCCAGGCTGGAGTGCAGTGGCGCAATCTCGGCTCACTGCAACCTCCGCCTCCCAGGTTCAAGCGATTCTCCTGCCTCAGCCTCCTGAATAGCTAGGACTACAGGCGCCCGCCACCATGCCAGGCTAATTTTTGTATTTTTAGTAGAGATCGGGTTTCACCACGTTGGCCAGGCTGGTCTCAAACTCCTGACCTCAGGTGATCCACCCGCCTCCGCCTCCCAAAGTGCTGGGATTACAGGCGTGAGCCATCGTGTCCGGCCAAGTTTATTATTCTTAACTTGACCCTATCTTTCCCACTTTTGACTCCAACACTGCTCAGAGCTGCCACATCTACCCCATAACAGTTGTGCCACTGGGAGGTGAAGGGGATATATCACAAAGTCAGAAACTTTGGGAAAAGCTGAGATTAGGTTGTACATCCTTCAAACAAGACAAACTACAAGAAGAGCTCAATCACTGCACACAGGCAGTGTGAGGAGGGCAATGCTCCCTTGATAGTGGCCAAATGTGTGAGTTCCTGGCTTCCTGGGCTCTGTCATGGTCCAAGGTTGGTAAGAAGGCCAGTGATGTTGTGAGTAGGCTTTAGTTTCTACAGGGTGGTGGGGCATCATCCACCATATGAAGGGGCTGCAGCAGGTCGGAGATGTGCAATGCCCATCCAAATTGATGTCCTGACGCCCTTGCCACAGCTCAGGTTCGGACAGCTTTGGCCTCATCTTCCAGCTCATCTAGGAAACACTCCTGGGATACCACGTAGATGGTATAAATATAAATAGCCAATACCAGGGCCCGATGCCTGGGCCGCTGTAGGAGTGACCTCGGCCACTGGGCAAGCTGCACCTGCCACATGAATTGCAATCATGCAGAGTCAGTTTGCTCTGAGTCGGGTCAATGCACTGAGCAAACGGGGCTTTCCTCCTCCCTTCGCTAACAACTCCTTAAGGTATTTCCTCAGCTTTGCCATTCCCTTGGGCCATGATTGAGAGCCTCCAGGCCAGGTGCGGTGGCTCACGCCTGTAATCCCAGCACTTTGGGAGGCTGAGGTGGGCGGATCATGAAGTCAGGAGTTCAAGACCAGCCTGACCAACATGGTGAAACCCCACCTCTATTAAAAATACAAAAATTAGCTGGGCGTGGTGACACAGGCCTGTAGTCCCAGCTACTTGGGAGGCCGAGGCAAGAGAATCGCTTGAACCCAGGAGGTGGAGGTTGCAGCAAGCTGAGATGGCACCACTGCACTCTAGCCTGGGCGACACAGCAAGACTCTGTCTCAAAAAAAAAAAAAAAGCCTCCAATAACCACTCCCCATCCCCACAACATGTCATTATGATTAGTGTTCTTATTGAACTTGTAAATACAACAGGGAAATAGAACTGATGTTAGCTGCTATTTGATAACTAAAGAAATTAAGAAAATTTGTGCCTTAAGGAAAGGAGTCCCCTGTGGGATGTTCTGGTTTTGTTTTTTTTAAATGATTAAGTGATTAACATTCAAATCTGAACATATTTTATCACTATTTCATTACATCTCATATTCCTTGTGGACTGTTGGGTAAGGATGACTCTGCAGAAAGGACTTTAAAAGATTTAACAGTGACAAAAGGACACAAGTGTTCTGACTTTAAAACCTCTCTTCAATACTCCTATACTGGTGGTTAAACACACCTCATCTGTGCAGTGGTGAGTTGGGAAGGAAAGAAGGAAGTAGCTGATGCGTGCTCCATTCAGAGACCCAACCATGGTGCTAAGTGCTTCTATCTACCATGTTTTGGGAACATGCTAAGCATCTGTTTACTCCTCGCAATCCAGTAAGGTAGGATGAGGAAATTTAGGCTCAGAAACTTAGAATTCCTTAGGGACGTATTAAGTAAGGAGTGGCAGAGGCAGATTTTAAGCTCAGATATATCTTAGCTTCAAGGCCCACATTGGATAGTAACAGCTACTATTATTGGGCACATTTCATTATACTGGCACACTGTCAAGCCTTTTATTTATTTATTTTTATTTTATTTTATTTTGAGGTGGAGTCCCGCTCTGTTGCCAGGCTGGTCTCAATCTCTTGACCTCGTGATCCACCCACCTCGGCCTCCCAAAGTGCTGGGATTACAGGCGTGAGCCACCGTGCCCAGCCATACCTAAGTTTCTTAATGGTAGTTACCTCTGGGGAAAAAGGTTTGATGAGGTGTCAGAAGAGTTTAGGTGACTATTATGACTAAAATATCTACATATATATTTTGAAACAGGATTTTGCTCTGTTGCCCAGGCTAGAGTGCAGTGGCGTAATCACAGCTTACTGCAGCCTCAACCTCCTGGGCTCAGGTGATTCTCCCACCTCAGCCTCTTGAGTAGTTGGGATGATAGGCATGAGCCACCATGCCTAGTTAATTTTTAAATTGTTTATAGAGATGGGGTACCATTATGTGTCCCAGACTGGCCTTGAACTCTTGGGCTCAAGCAATCCTCCCACCTCGGTCTACCAAAATGCTGAGATTACAGGTGTGAGCCACTGTGCCCAGCCAGGTGACCTTTATCTCCCCTTCATTTTATAATTTACCTTTATACGATTCATTTTGTTTGTTTGTTTGTTTTTGAGGCAGAGTCTCTGTCACCCAGCCTGGAGTGCAGCGGCGTGATCTTGACTCACTGCAATCTCTGCCTCCCTCGTTCAAGTGATTGTCCTGCCTCAGTCTCCCAAGTAGCTGGAATTACAGGCGTGCGCCACCATGCCCGGCTAATTTTGTATTTTTAGTAGAAACCAGGTTTTGCCATGTTGGTCAGGCTGGTTTTGAGCTCCTGACCTCAGGTGACCCGCCCGCCTTGGCCTCCCAAAGTGTTGGGATTACAGGCGTGAGCCTCCACGCCTGGCCCTACATGATATATTTTAATTTTTTTTATACTTTAAGTTATAGGGTATATGTGCATTTTAATTTTTAAATTAATTCCCACCGTTTCTTTGAAGTGAAAAAAGTCTACAAACAGGCTTCAGAGAAGCTTCCAGCTTGCTGACACATCCTCGTTTGGTGTGTTCTAAAGGTCATCTAAAGGTAACTGGATAGTCAACATGCTAATGTTTTATAATGAGACTTGGAAAGTAAGATGTGAAATCTACAACACGCAGTTGGCAAGATGGGTGGGAGTGAGGGCAGGCAAGTGGCTTTTAGAGAACCTGAATAGTTTAGCCGGCCAGAGGTGTACGCCTCAGGTAGCTCTGAATTGCTGATCCTGGGAGCTGATAATCTGAGTAAGGGGAGGCCTGGGGAAGTCGGAATTTCTAGGTGAAACTCAAAGATGCTTCTAGGGTCTTTGGGTTGATGTCAGAGCTTGGGATGACCTACCAAAGAGTGCAGCTGGGTCTCAGACATGACAGAAAATAATTGTGAAAGCCTAATTAGTAATTTACCAAATTTAAACAAATTCTGCTAAAAGTCACATTTTAAAATGTATGAGTTGGTTTTGTGTTTTGTTTTGTTTTTTTTTTTTTTTTTTTTTTTGAGACAGAGTCTGGCTCTCACCCGTGCTGGAGTGCAGTGGCACAATCTCTGCTCACTGCAAGCTCCGCATCCTGGATTCAAGTGATTCTCATGCCTTAGCCTCCCACATAGCTGGGACTACAGGTGTGTGCCACTACACCCAGCTAATTTTTGGATTCTTGGTAGAGATGGGGTTTTGCCATGTTGGCTAGGCTGATCTTGGATTCCTGGCCTCAAGTGATCCGCCCACAAGTGCTGAGGTTACAGGTGTGAGCCACTGAGCCCAGTGGGTTGTTGTTGTTGTTGTTGTTGTTTTCTGACAGAGTTTCACTCTTGTTGCCCAGGCTGGAGTGCAATGGCACGATCTCTGCTAACTGCAACCTCCGTCTCCTGGGTTCAAGCAATTTCCTTGCCTCAGACTCCCAAGTAGCTGGGATTACAGGCGCCCACCACCACTCCCAGCTAATTTTTGAGTGTTTTTTTAGTAGAGATGGAGTTTCACCATTTTGGCCAGGCTGATCTTGAACTCCTGACCTCAGGTAATCCACCTGCCTCGGCCTCCCAAAGTGCTGGGATTATACCTGTGAGCCACTGTGCCCAGCCTGTTTTTGTTTTTTTCATCTAGAGATGCAAGGAACTCCTAAATCAGGGAGGTTCTGTCAAATCGAGCATGAATAGAACTGAGTTCTGGTTCTCTCTCTGCTAGTAACTGGAGCTGAGAAGTTGAGCTCAACATTTAACCTCTCTGAGCCCTGGTTTCCTCATTTGTAAAATACTACAGTTGGACTAAAATTTAAGATGATGAAAATTCCTAATGTTCCTTTAGGCTCTAATACCATGCAATTCCTAGTGTTCTTATTTTCCTATTCATGGTTCCCCTGACTCTCTTTGCCTTTGGAAAACCTATATTTGGTATCATATGTGAGTACAATTGATTGCATATATAGATATACATAGCCACTTAGATTTTTCTAAATTTCCTTCAAGTGCTTGCTTAAGATTGATGCTGCAGACCAAGTCTTCTCTTAATTCCTCTCCATCCAGGAGGTCCTGATGTCTCAGCCAAAGCTCCTGGGCATTAGTTGATCCCATAGGCATAAATAAGGTGGCTAGAGGGTTCAGCACAAGTACTAATGTTACCGATGAAGAGGGTCCAGGTTTTTGGCGTCTTGAACAAAGAATTAGACAAAACACACAAAGGAAGGAAAGATGAAGCAACAAAAGAAGAGATTTATTGAAAACGAAAGTACACTCCACAGAGTAGGAGCTGCCAGAGTACAGGGGCTCAAGAGCCCCCTTACAGAATTTTCTGGGGTTTAAATATCCTCTAGAGGTTTCCCATTGGTTACTTTGTGTACACCCTATGTAAATAAAGTAGTGGGCTGGGCGCAGTGGGTCAAGCCTGTAATCCTAGCACTTTGGGAGGCCGAGGCAGGCAGATAGCCTGAGCTCAGGAGTTCGAGAGCAGCCTGGGCAACACAGTGAAACCCTGTCTCTACTAAAATAAAAAAAAAATTAGCCAGGCGTGGCAGCGTGTGCCTCTCCTGCTTGAACCCGGGAGGCAGAGTTTGCCGTGAACCGAGATCACGCCCCTGCACTCCAGCCTGGGCGACAGAGCGAGACTCGGTCGCCACAAAATAAAATAAAAATAAAGTTAATGAAGTAGTGGCCTGCAATCAGTCTGATTGGTTGCTTTCCACAACCAATCAGAGGCTGAAGTGAAGTTACAAAGTTACACTCCTATGCAAACTTCTGATTGGTTGCATAAAGCAACCAATTTGAAACCATGCTTTCAATTGAAACCATACTTTCAGTTTTCCATCTGCCACACAGAAAAAAGGGGGAAGGGAGTTGTAAAGGGAGAGCAGAAAAAAGGGGGAGAGAGGTTGCAAAGGGAGTAGCCTCTGGTCCTTTTGTTACTTAGGTATGGAAAGTTGGGGTTTTCCTTTTGATTTCGTTCTAGAAAGTCAGCATGAATTGGCCGTAGGCCCCCTGCCTCTAGACCCTATTTTCCTGCCTCACTAATAAACGTATTAAAATCTCCTCTTCAAGATTCGAAGTTTTTATTCAGGCAAATAGGCTGGCTGATTTCAGATAAGGTCTTGTAAGCATTGCACTTAGGCACTAAGAAGGCATTTGTAGGGTTTGTGTCTGCCCTGGTCCAATGTTCACTCTTGGAGTCTGATTTCTAACTCTCAACACACATGCCCTGTATTAAGTACCAGATTTGGTCCTATAACTTCACTTCCACACAGCTAGGAATACTATTATCAAAATTAAAGGACCAAAGGGATATTGAGAGAAAATGTTTGCAACATATATAACACAGCATATTTGTCACAATAAATACAATAAACTCATGCAAATGAGTGTTTTGAAATATCATTGTAATGGGGAAAAAAGTGAGCAAAGAATATAAATAGGCAATTCATAGAAAAATAAATACTGGGGCTGGACTTGGTGGCTCACGCCTGTAATCCCAGCACTTTGGGAGGCTGAGGCGGGCGGATCACGAGGTCAGGAGATCGAGACCATCTTGGCTAACATGGTGAAACCGCGTCTCTACTAAAAATACAAAAAATTAGCCAGGCGTGGCGGTGGGCGCCTGTAGTCCCAGCTACTCAGGAGGCTGAGGCAGGAGAATGGGGTGAACCCGGAGGCAGAGCTTGCAGTGAGCCGAGATCGCGCCACTGCACTCCAGTCTGGGAGACAGCGAGACTCTGTCTCAAAAAAAAAAAAAAAGAAAAAAGAAAAAAGAAAAATAAATACTGGGCCAGGACTTGGTGGCTCACGCCTGTAATCCCAGCACTTTGGGAGGCTGAGGCGGGCGGATCACGAGGTCAGGAGATCGAGACCATCTTGGCTAACATGGTGAAACCGCGTCTCTACTAAAAATACAAAAAATTAGCCAGGCGTGGCGGTGGGCGCCTGTAGTCCCAGCTACTCAGGAGGCTGAGGCAGGAGAATGGGGTGAACCCGGGAGGCAGAGCTTGCAGTGAGCCGAGATCGCGCCACTGCACTCCAGTCTGGGAGACAGCGAGACTCTGTCTCAAAAAAAAAAAAAAAGAAAAAAGAAAAAAGAAAAATAAATACTGGGCCAGGAGGTGTGGTGGCTAATGCCTATAATCCCAGCACTTTGGGAGGCCAACGTGGGTGGATCACATAAGGCCAGGAGTTCAAGACCAGCCTGGCAACACGGTGAAACCCCATCTCTACAAAAAATAAAAAATTAGCTGAGCATGGTGGTGCACACCTGTAGTCCCAGCTACTCAGTTGGCTGAGGTGGGAGGATCACTTGAGCCCAGGAGGGTGAGGCTGCAGGGAGCTGAGATCATGGCACTGCACTCCAGCCTGGACACAGTGAGACCCTGTCAAAAAAAAAAAAAAAAAAAGAAAAATACTAAAAAATATGCAAGAATTCTCCAATCATGAAATACAAATAAGAACAATGATTCCTTTTTGGGGGGAAATAATTGCTTTTTAAAACATGTCTTTAACTTTGTAAGCTATAAATTAGCAAAACTAAAAATAGTGAAACTACTCTAGGGTGAGTGTGGGGAAACATATACTCCTGTATGCTTTTGCTATAATGTAAACTGGCACAATTTTTTGGAGGGCAAACTGGCAATACCTATTCAGATTTTAAAGATACATAACTTTTGACTCAGCAATTTCGCTTCTAGGAATCTACCCTACTGAAATACTAACATAAGTATGAAAATATACATGTACAAGGATATTTTTTGCAACATTTTCCATAATAAAAATTAAAAGCTATCTATAATCTACCAAGAGAAAAACTGCTAAATTATTATAATCTTTACAAGAAAATACTAGGCAGCTCTTGCAAAGAATATTTTGGGACTTTTATGTGCTGATATAGAAGCTATCTAAATAAGTGGAAGGGGAAAAGCCTATAGTAGAAAGAGCATTTTTTTGAGACAGAGTTTCACTCTGTCCTCCAGGCTGGAGTGCAGTGGTGTGATCTCGGCTCACTGCAAGCTCTGCCTCCCGGGTTCACCCCATTCTCCTGCCTCAGCCTCCTGAGTAGCTGGGACTACAGGCGCCCACCACCACGCCCGGCTAATTTTTTTGTATTTTTTTAGTAGAGACGCGGTTTCACCATGTTAGCCAGGATGGTCTCGGTCTCCTGACCTCGTGATCCGCCCGCCTCAGCCTCCCAAAGTGCTGGGATTATAGGCGTGAGCCACCGCGCCCGGCCAGAAGGAGCTTTTTTTCACCAAAAGTCAAATCGAAGAGAACTACATGTTTGTATGCTCTAATTTATATGTTTTTCCGAAGCAGTGAGTAGTATGAAGAACAGAAAGATGTTGACAGTGGTTCCCATCTGGGGAGCATGATCAGAGGTGAGGAGCTTTTTATATTTTACATTACTCATTTAATGATATTGCTAGGGACTGAGTTGTGTCTTCCCCAATCTGCCCCCCCTCCCCCCGCAAAATTCATATATCGAAGCCCTAACTCCCATAGTGACTGTTTTTGGAGACATGGCTTTTATAGAGTTAATTAAGGTTAAACGAAGTCATAGGGTGGGGTCTTGATCTGATAGAACTGGTGTCCTTATAAGAAGCGGAAGAGGCTGGGCGCGGTGGCTCACACCTGTAATCCTAGCACTTTGGGAGGCCGAGGCGGGCGGATCACGAGGTCACGAGATCAAGACCATCCTGACTAATACAGTGAAACCCCGTCTCTACTAAACATACAAAAAATAAGCCGGGCGTGGTGGTGGGCGGCTGTAGTCCCAGCTACTCGGGAGGCTGAGGCAGGAGAATAGCGTGAATCTGGGAGGCGGAGCTTACTGAGAAGCCATGATCTCAGTACATGGCTTCAAGTTTTGTTCAAGTTTTGTCAAAGCAGGGGAAGAGATCTAGAGGGTTGAGCAAGGTTTTTCACTGACTTAGTCCAAAAAAAATGCACGTCACTTCTGCTCACAGTTACTTCAGAACTAGTTATGTAGCCCTAACGCAACTGCAAAGGAGGCTGGAGAATACAGCGAACATATTTGAGGAATTACTAATATCTGTCATTCTCCTTGTTATGAGTTGGACTTGATAACTTCACAGTGGTTTTCAAGTTAAAATGAGGTCATTCGCATAAGCCCTAATTCAATATGACTGGTGTCTTTATAGAAGGAAATCTGGGTTGGGTGTGGTGGCTCACGCCTGTAATCCCAGCACTTTGGGAGGCCAAGGTGAGTAGATCATGAGGTCAGGAGATCAAGACCATCCTGGCTAACATGGTGAAACCCCGTCTCTATTAAAAATACAAAAAATTAGCCAGGCATGGTGGCAAGCGCCTGTAGTTGTAGCTACTCGGGAGGCTGAGGCAGGAGAATGGCTTGAACCTGGGTGGTAGATGTTGCAGTGAGCTGAGATCACGCTGCTGCACTCCAGCCTGGGTGACAGAGCGAGACTCCGTATCAAAAAAAAGAAAAAAAAGAAGAAGAAGAAGAAGAAGGAAATCTGTATATGGAGATGATGTGAACACACACAGGAAGAAGAGGCTGGGCGCAGTGGCTCATGCCTGTAATATTTTGGGAAGCCCAGGCAGGCAGATGATGAGGTCAGGAGTTTGAGACCATCCTGGCCAACATGGTGAAACCCTGTCTCTACTAAAAAAAAATACAAACATTAGCTGGATCTGGTGGCGGGTGCCCGTAATTCCAGCTACTCAGGAGGCTGAGGCAGTAGAATTGTTTGAACCTGGGAGGTGGAGGTTGCAGTGAGCCAAGATCACGCCTGGGTGACAAGCGAAACTCCATCTCAAAAAATAAACACACACACACACACACACACACACACACACACACACACGAAGAAGATGCCATGTGAAGATGGAGGTAGAGACTGGGGTTTTATGCTGCTACAAGCCATTAAATGCTTGAAGTCACCAAGTGCTAACTGCTAGGAGAGAGGCATGACAGATTCTCCCTTACAGCCCTCAGTAGTGTTGGATATAAAAATGTTCTAGGAGGCCGGGCGCGGTGGCTCAAGCCTGTAATCCCAGCACTTTGGGAGGCCGAGACGGGTGGATCACGAGGTCAGGAGATCGAGACCATCCTGGCTAACACGGTGAAACCCCGTCTCTACTAAAAATACAAAAACTAGCTGGGCGAGGTGGCGGGCGCCTGTAGTCCCAGCTACTCGGGAGGCTGAGGCAGGAGAATGGCGTAAACCCGGGAGGCGGAGCTTGCAGTGAGCTGAGATCCGGCCACTGCACTCCAGTCCGGGAGACAGAGCGAGACTCCGCCTCAAAAAAAAAAAAAAAAATGTTCTAGGAATAAATGCTTGGTGCAGCGAAGTAAAACTAGCACTTAGGCAAAAGTTTAATTACCTCAGCAAGGCAATTTACTTCTGCAGAAGGGTGCTACCTGCATCTATCAAGATTGACGCACAGAGAACAAAGGAAACCAGGATTTTTTCTATCTTTAATGCAATCTTTACTTCTGTGTCCCTCCCCCATGGGCTGGGGTTGGACTGCACAATCTGAGCTGACTTGATTGGCTACTTGTATATATATTTTTAAATACAGAAGGGGAGGGGGACATGAGGTACAGAGGTGGAGCATGTGAGATGTGCAGTTTTAGGGGAACAATGGGTGCAGGTAACCAAGGGAACAGATGAGCTATTGATTAGCTACTGAGCTGACTTGATTGGCTACTTGTATATATATATTTAAATATAGAAGGGGAGGGAGACATGAGGTACAGAGGTGGAGCATGTGAGATGTGCAGTTTTGGGGGAACAATGGGTGCAGGTAACCAAGGGAACAGATGAGCTATTGATTAGAGCTGATAGGAAAGGGGTAGCCTGTTTTACAGTAACTAGGGGCAAGGAGGAACAGGAAAGTTGAGTTTGAGAACAAAAGACAAGGAAGTTAGTAGACTAAATTTTTGAAGAGAAACTCAGAGAAATTCATTGTATCTTACTGTAGGAACCAATCCTTGGGAACCTTGGTCTTAGACTTCTAGCCTCCAAAATCGTGAGACAACACATTTCTACTGTTCTAAACCAACAAGTCTGTGGTACTTTGTTACAGCAGCCCCAGGAAACAAATATATTCCACCACCAAGTTTACATAAAAAGAGATTCATTCATTCGTTCATTCATTCATTCATTCATTCGACAGTCTTGCTCAGTTGCCCAGGCTGGTGTGCCGTGGTGTGATCTCAGCTCACTGTAACCTCTGCCTCCTGGGTTCAAGCGATTCTCAAACCTCAGCCTCTCCAGTAGCTGGAGTTACAGGCGTGCATCACCATGCCCAGCTAATTTTTGTATTTTTAGTAGGGATGGGGTTTTGCGATGTTGCCAGGCTGGTCTTGAACTCCTGGCCTCAAGTGATCTGCCTGCTTTGGTCTCCCAAAGTGCTGGGATTACAAGTGTAAGCCACCACACCTGGCCAGAAAGATATTTAATATGGGAAATTAGATGCTTATAAATCTGTTAGAGTGCCTGGGAAAAACAGGTGTTAGCTAGACATCCAGGAATTACTTCCCGAACAATGTCACAAAATCAGTACACCAGATGTTACTGTATATTTATCATAAGCAACAGCTGGCTCTCAGGATCTTTTTATCTCGACTGTTATCTGAGAATCAGGAAAATGTCATCAGAACCATTAAGTCCAGAACCACGTCATGCTTCTCATGATCTTGCATCCCAGAGTAGACGTCCCTTTTGTTTGTCATAGTGTACTAGGGAGCCTTTAGATCTGCAAAGGTAGTAGTTAACCAAGGGCTAAAAGCGAAATTTCTCTTCACCATAAAATATGAGCAAATTGAGTTTGCGTGGGGGAGACAAAAAAACAGAAAAACAGAGAAGGGAGATATGAAAAGCTTCTAAGAATGTCAAACAACATTTGAGAACCTGGAGTAGACTTGTAAAGAAAAAAGGCTAATGAGAAGGCTTGAGAAATGGGGCAGGTGAAGTTGTTTAAATGCAGGGACGTCTAACATATAATTTTCAGTTGTCACTGCTGTAATTTAAAATCACCGTTGCCGGGCGCAGTGGCTCACGCCTGTAAGCCCAGCACTTTGAGAGGCCAAGATGGGCGGATCACCTGAGGTCAGGAGATTGAGACCAGCCTGGCCAACATGGTGAAACCCTGTCTCTACTGAAAATACAGCTGGGCGCAGTGGCTCACACCTGTAATCCTAGCACTTTGGGAGGCCAAGGCAGGTGGATCAACTGAGGTCAGGAGTTCGAGACCCGCCTGATAAACATGGAGAAACCCCATCTCTACTAAAAAGATACAAAATTAGTTGGGCGTAGTGATGCATACCTGTAATCCCAGCTACTCAGGAGGCTGAGGCAGGAGAATTGCATGAACCCGGGAGGCAGAGGTTGTGGTGAGCTGAGATTGCGCCATTGCACTCCAGCCTGGGCAACAAGAGTGAAACTCTGTCTCTCAAAAAAATATATACATAAAATAAAATACAAAAATGAGCTGGCATAGTGGCCCACGCCTGTAATCCCAGCTACTTGGGAGGCTGAGGTGGGAGAACCTCTTGAACCCAGGAGGCAGAGTTTGCTGTGAGCTGAGACCGTGCCACTGCACTCCAGCCTGGGCTACAGAGCAAGACTTGATCTCAAAAAAATATATAAATATAAATAAAATAACTCTATTATCTCAAACAGTTACTAAAATATGCCACACGTTTTGATGGTAGGAGGATAAAAAGAAGGGCTATGTTCTTTGGGGTGTGGGTGTGGAGCAAAGGGAAGAAATCAGGACCATATCTCAACCCCCAAGTTAGTTTGTTGTTTACTGCTCTTAATTGTGTTGTCACACTGCCCTCTCATGGTCCATCAGTATCTCACTAGATTCAATTTCTGGCTTCTGAACCATCTGGCCAGTTCCACCATCTGCAGACAATTTCCTGCACCTGCTAACAAAGTATGTGTTAAGTTCGAGGCCTAGGGAGTAGCAAATTGATTAAAGCTGTTTACTTTATCATCTTTGCAAAACATGGGCAGTTTCCAAAATATGACAAAGAGGCTTCCCCAACAGAGCTGTGTATTTTATATTAACATTAGATCCACACTAACCACTATAATTTGAAGGTGCAGATACTGGCAACTTGGCTGTGATTGATGGTCAAAATGTTGGCATAAAATGATACTGGACACATGCGATAAAAATAGTTTGAGTGACCTTTTCCAAGATCAATTAATTTCCAGTTATTAATTTAATCCAAAATAAACTTCCTCTCATTAGGGATTTTAAGTTAGAACAAAGCCAGGCTACTCCCTAGCTAAGTAACTTGGCACCTGTTCTAATGAGGAGTCCTATGCCAAGCCAGACTCATATGTGTTGGCAAGATTTGATTGCCAATCCTGGTTGCAATTATATCAATTCAGAGCCGCTTACATCCTTGTTATTTCAGATTTTCCAAATAAAAAAGAAAAGAAAACTCCATATCCAGTAGACTAATATTATGTAACAAGCTTCATACGGGGTAGTGGGGGAAACCAGCTAAATAAGATAATCACTTCTGCCCTTTGTGAGCTCACTGTTGGTGAAGGGGGAGGGCATATTAGTGCCATATCCACCGTTCCTCCCTGCTCTCCAGCAAAATATATTGCCTGGCTAAGATCCATATGCCTAACAAGTACTTCATCAATATGTGTTGAATTAATGAAGAAAGGAATGAAGACACGAGGCAGAATGTGTAGAGGTTAAGAGTTTGCCGCCGGGCATGGTGGCCCACACCTGTAATCCCAGCACTTGGGGAGGCCGAGGCAGTGGATCATCTGAGATCAGGAGTTTGAGACCAGCCTGACCAATATGGTGAAACCCAGTCTCTACCAAAAATACAAAAATTAGCTGGGTGAGGTGGTGTGCACCTGTAGTCCCAGCTACTGGGGAGGCTGAGACAAGAGAACTGTTTGAACCTGGGAGGCAGAGGTTGCAGTGAGCTGAGATCACACCACTGCACTTCAGCCTGGGCGACAGAGTGAGACTCTGTCTCAAAAAAAAAAAAAAAAAGAAAAAGGAAAACGTTTGCCAAAAAGCCCCTTTTCATCCCATCTCTGCCACATACTAGCTATGTAAATTTACTACTTCACTTCAATCCCTGGAGCCTCTGTTTCCACATCTCTAAACCTACTTCATGAGGCTATGATAAAATGCTTAGTATTGTGCCTCACATACAATAAGCACTTAAATAATAGTTCAATAATACTGTGTGAAAAGGGCAACAAAGAAAAATGGAGAAATTCGTGTGGTTAACAATGGGGATTAGAATTCTGATATTGTGTGCTGTACATTTAAAAATATGGGGAAGTTGGCCGGGTGTGGTGGCTCATGCCTGTAATCCCAGCACTTTGGGAGGCCGAGGTGGGTGGATCATGAGGTCAGGAGATTGAGACCATCCTGGGTAACACGGTGAAACCCCATCTCTACTAAAAATACAAAAAATTAGCCAGGTGTGGTGGTGGGCGCCTGTAGTCCCAGCTACTCGGGAGGCTGAGGCAGGAGAATGGCGTGAACCCAGGAGGCAGAGCTTGCAGTGAGCCGAGATCGCACCTCTGCACTCCAGCCTGGGCAACAGAGCGAGATTCCATCTCAAAAAAAAAAAAAAAAAAAAAAAGAAAGAAAAAAAATATGTATATATGGAAGTTACTGAATTGGGGAAGTTCTTCAAGGTGAATAAAGAAGTTTATTCTTGCAAACCAATTTATTCCTTGGGATAGGAAACATGATCTCTGGAGACATTGACTCAAGTGCTTACAGTTCTATAACCAGAGAGAGAACATATTTTTGTTCAAATTCAAGTTAGGAAATTCTCAGAGAAGGATTCTAAATGGTCCTGCAGGTCCATCCCTAGACCAATCACCTTACCCAGGTGCAGTAGGCCCTCCAGCAAGTCCTAATCCCTGGAGCCTGTGGACTTTGTGGCTCAGGAGAGACTCTGGAGATGTGATTAAGGGTACAGGCCTTGAGACAGGGAGATTATCCTGGGTTGTCCAGGTTGGCCAAACAAAGATGGGCTCTTAAACACAGAGAAGCTTTTCTGGGAGTCAGAGGCCTGATGACAGCAGAAGAGTTAAAGAGATGCGACAGGCCGGGCGCAGTGGCTCACGCCTGTAATCCCAGCACTTTGGGAGGCCGAGGCGGGCGGATCATGAGGTCAGGAGATCGAGACCATTCTGGATAACACGGTGAAACCCCGTCTCTACTAAAAATAGGAAAAAAATTAGCTGGGCGTAGTGGCGGGTGCCTGTAGTCCCAGCTACTCAGGAGGCTGAGGCAGGAGAATGGCATGAACCCGGGAGGCGGAGCTTGCAGTGAGCTGAGATAACGCACTCCGGTCTGGGCAACAGAGTGAGACTCCGTTTCAAAAAAAAAAACAAAAAACAAAAAAACAAAGAGATGCAACGTTGCTGGCTTTGAAGAGAAGGAGGTCACCAGCAAGGAACGCAAGGGGCCCTTAGAAAAGGCAAGGAGGTGGATTCCCTGCTAGAGGCTTTAGGAGGGTTTGCAGCCCTGGTGACACCTTGATTTTAGTCCAGTGAGACCTGTGCGAGACTACTGAACTATAGAACTGTAAAACAATACTTTTTTTTTTTTTTTGAGATGGAGTTTTACTCTGTCACCCAGGCTGGAGTGCAGTGGTGCGATCTTGACTCACTGCAAGCTCTGCCTCCTGGGTTCACGCCATTCTCCTGCCTCAGCCTCCCGAGTAGCTGGGACTACAGGTGCCCGCCACCTCGCCCGGCTAATTTTTTGTATTTTTACTAGAGATGGGGTTTCACCGTGTTAGCCAGGATGGTCTCGATCTCCTGACCTCGTGATGTGCCCGCCTCGGCCTCCCAAAGTGCTGGGATTACAGGCATGAGTCACCGCGCCCAGCCACATTTTTGTTGTTTTAAGCCACTAAATTTGTGGTAATTTGTTAAGGCAGCAATAGGGAACTAATACCCTAGAGAAGCAAGGCAGAAACCAGGGTCCCAGGTCTCGGCTCCTCCCCAGTTCTCTCTGGCCATATGCTGTGAGGCAGCTTGCGGAATGAGATCCCCTGAGGCCTCCACCACAGCACACTCACCTCATTCCGCAGGAATGAACTGCGTGAGAGAATGAAATAGATGATGTAGTGATAAGATGTAGAGCTCTGATTCTGCCTGAGCCCCTAGTTTCAGTCATTTTTTTTTTTTTTGAGATGGAGTGTTGCTGTGTCACCCAGGCTGGCGTGCGGTGACATGATTTTGGCTCATGCAACCTCTGCCTCCCAGGTTCAAGCAATTCTCCTGCCTCAGCCTCCCAAGTAGCTGGGATTACAGGCACTCACCACCCCCTCCAGCTAGTTTTTGTGTTTTTAGTAGAGACGAGGTTTCACGATGTTGGCCAGGCTGGTCTTGAACTCCTGACCTCAACTGATCCGCCCATCTCGGCCTCCCAAAGTGCTGGGATTACAGGCCAGAGCCACTGCGCCCAGCCATTCCAGTCATTTTTGAGGCAAGTTAGTTCAGAGTTAAATTTCTGTCACTTGCAATTAAATTATCCTGCCTAAATCATAAAGCTATGATGAGAGAAGGATGGTTGAAGGAGAAGAGGTGTTTTTTGTTTTGTGTTTTTTTTTTTTTTGAGATGGAGTTTCATTCTGTCATCCAGGCTGTAGTGCAGTGGCGTGATCTTGGCTCGCTGCAACCTCTGCCTCCTGGGTTCAAGCAGTTCTCCTGCCTCAGCCTCCCAAGTAGCAGGGATTACAGGCGCATGCCACCTGCCCGGCTAATTTTTTCTATTTTTGGTAGAGACGAGGTTTCACTGTATTAGCCAGGATGGTCTTGATCTCCTGATCTTGTGATCTGCCCGCCTTGGCCTCCCAAAGTGCTGGGATTACAGGCATGAGGCACTGCACCCGGCCGAAAAGAGGTTTTTTTAAAGGCCTTTTGAGACAATGTCCGATAATGGTTTAATGTGATTTCCACAGGAAGCCACTGAAGAACACATTATTCCTAGATGAGCAAAGATTCTTTTTTGTGGGAAATCCATTTAGCCATTTATTGGTTCTGAACGTAAAACGTGAGAACTCACATTGGTTTTGTTTTCTTCTTCTTCTTCTTTTTTTTTTAGTTGGAGTTTTGCTCTTGTTGCCCAGACTGCAGTGGTTCAATCTTGGTGCACTGCAACCTCTGCCTCCCGGGTTCAAGCGATTCTCCTGCCTCGGCCTTCCGAGTAGCTGGGATTACAGACACACGCCACCATGCCTGGCTAATTTTTGTATTTTTAGTAGAGATGGGGTTTCGCTATGTTGGCCAGGCTGGTCTTGAACTCCTGACCTCAAGTGATCCACCCACCTTGGCCTTCCAAAGTGCTGGGATTACAGGAGTGAGCCACCACGCCTGGCCCCAAATCGGCTTTTCTTTTCCTTCTGGTGAAACACACTGTGCACAGTGTATCCTACCTTATGTTTTTTTTAAGTTACCAAATTGGAGCCACTTTCAAGTCTTTATCATTTCCTGTTTCTTTTCCTCTGTGCCAGATTAACTCAATGTTCTAGAGTCTAGACAGCTACTGGACAATCCTACTTAAGACTGATTGGTGGTGTTAGTGATAGGAAGACTTTTGAGCACTGGTCACATGATCATTTTCCCTTCTAGAAAAAGATGCATGTTAATAAAAGACTCTGGATGTTCCATCCCAAAAGGTAATTTATAATTTAAATGAAAACATATAATGGCATGCAGCATCCATTATATTTTACTTTCTGGAATATATGTAAGTTTGCTTTTCTAATTTTGTCATTAGCAAATAGGAAAAGACTGCATCCATTGTTGCCACATATAAAGGAAAAACAGCTGTAGTTCTATCAGTTTTGCTCCAGGACACCTCAGTCCTTTAAAGCAGTTACTGAGTATGCCCATGAAGCTTTACCATGAGCCTGCTTCATATTTTTTTTGTCTGTCTTTTCTTGTTAGGAAGAGTAGAGACTGCTCACAATTTTCTCTTTCCTTTTTCTTTTTTTTTTTTTTGTTTGAGACGGAGTCTCGCTCTTGTTGCCCAGGCTGGAGTGCAATGGCATGATCTTGGCTCACTGCAACCTCTGCCTCCTGGGTTCAAGCAATTCTCCTGCCTCAACCTCCTGAGTAGCTGGGATTACAGGCATGCACCACCATGCCTGGCTAATTTTTGTATTTTTAGTAGAGACGGGGTTTCTCCATGTTGGTCAGGCTGGTCTCAAACTCCCAACCTCAGGTGATCCGCCCACTTTGGCCTCCCAAAGTGCTGGGATTACAGGCATGAGCCACTGCACCCCGCCTTCTCTTTTCTTTAGAAGAAAACGAAAGCTCCATCAACAGAGGGGTGAGAAGCAAAGTGGGTAATATCTGACTATTATGCAGTATTATATTTGTTAGAAAGTCAAGAGACTTGGAATAAAACTGTTTTTTGGAGTTCCGAAATTTTTGTCTTATTTTATCTCTGCAATTTTTTTTTTGAAAACAATCAAACAGAAGATATTCACAAAATCTGTCAAGATGCCAAAACACCACTATTGGATCTTTAGGTCTTAGCTTATTTTATCCGTTTGTTCACAAATATTTATTAGGCACCTGCCATTTGTCCTGCTGAACAAATCAAGCATGTTCCCCGCAGCAATTGTGTACAGCTAAGCAGGTGAATAGCACCCACTGGAGTTGCGTAGTGCACAACTTCCACTACTGCTGGTGGTCCTTGTCCTCATGGAGATTAAATTTAGTAACCTCTAGGAAGTCTTTCTCGAACCTCTATCCTCCTGCTCTGACTGGAAAAAGTGCTCTTCTTATGTTTCCTTTTTTTTCTTTTCTCTTTCTTTCCTTCCTTCCTTCCTTCCTTCCTTCCTTCCTTCCTTCCTTCCTTCCTTCTTTCTTTCTTTCTTTTTTTTTGAGACAGGGCCTCACTCTGTCACCTAGGCTGGAGTGCGGTGGCATGATCACAGTTCACTGCAGTCCCCACCTCCCAGGCTTAAGTGATCCTCCTACCGCAGCCTCCAAAGTAGTTGGGACCACAGGCGTGCACCACCATGACAGGCAGGCTAATTTTTTTTGTATTTTTTGTAGAGACTGGGTTTTGCCATGTTGCCCAGACTAACCTTGAACTCCTGACCTCAAGTGATCTGCCCATCCCAGCCTCCCAAAGTGCTGGGATCACAGGCATGAGCCACTGCATCTGGCCTCTTCTTATGCTTTCCATAACACAACCAGTCATAGTACCTTACCCAGTTATAATGGTGTCATCACCTGTCTCCTGTGTTAGACTGTAAACTCAGGAGACTGAGATGATTACTGTCTTGTTTGTCACATTCTAAGGACTGGGATGCATCATGATTTAAAGAGTCAAAAATCCCTGTCTTCTAGGAGCTGATAATCTAGCAAGGGGATAAAGATAGTACACAAGTTCAATATGCAGTATGTTAGAAGGAGATAAGTGCAATGGAGAAAAATAAAGTAGGTGGGAGGGGGGCTTTCTCCTCATCTGCTTTATTTATTTATTTATTTATTTATTTATTTATTTTGAGATGGAGTCTTGCTTTGTTGCCCAGGCTGGAGTGCAATGGCAGGATCTCGGCTCACTGCAACATCTGCCTCGTGGGCTCAAGCGATTCTCCTGCTTCAGCCTCCTGAGTAGCTGGGATTACAGGCATATGCCCCCACACCTGGCTAATTTTTATATTTTTATAGAGATGGGGTTTCACCATATTGGCCAGGTTGGTCTTGAACTCCTGATCTCAAGTGATCCACCTGCCTCGGCCTCCCTAAGTGCTGGGATTACAGGCATGAGCCACTGTGCCTGGCCTTTCCTCACCTGTTTTAATTCTTTACTCAAATGTCACCCTTTTACTTTGAGATAGGAAATCTTTGGAGGTTTGGAGTAGAGGAGGGAGGGATACTATCTGTCTAAAAAGAAAAACAACATTTATAAATATAACAGTACGGGCTGGGCATGGTGGCTCAGGCCTGCGATCCCAGGACTCTGGGAGGCCAAGACGGGTGGATCTCTTGAGGTCAGGAGTTCGAGACCAGCCTGGAGCTAACATGGTGAAACCCCACCCCCCACCCGTCTCTACTAAAAATACAAAAATTTTCCCAGCGTGGTGGCGGGTGCCTGTAATACCAGCTACTCAGGAGGCTGAGGCAGGAGAATCGCTTCAACCCAGGAGGAGGAGGATACAGTGAGCTGAGATTGCGCCACTGCATTCCAGCCTGGGTGAGAGTCAGACTCTGTCTCAAAAAAAAGAGAACAGTATGAGCAAAGAGCGAGTAAGGCAGTTATCAGATGTCTACTTTGCCAGGAATCAGGCCACAGCAAATAAAGGTTTATACACAATATCGATAATAAATGCCTAGCTTCCCCTGTAAAACTCCAATACTCTTAATATTTTTTTTTCATGAACACCTCTCCCACGCTGCTCGGACTCCTGCTTTTTTTTTTTTTTTTTTTTCTTTTTGTAGAGATGAGGTCTCCCTCTGTTGACCAGGCTGGTCTCGAACTCCTGGCTTAAGCGATCCTCCTGCTTCCGCTTCTTAAAGTGCTGGGATTACACCGCGCTCGGTCCTGAACACGCGTTTTGTTTGTTTGTTTGTTTGTTTGTTTTTGAGACGGAGTCTCGCTCTGTCGCCTAGGCTGGAGTGCAGTGGCGCGATCTCGGCTCACTGCAAGCTCTGCCTCCCGGGTTCGTGCCATTTTCCTGCCTCAGCCTCCCGAGTAGCTGGGATTACAGGCGCCCACCACAACGCCCGGCTAATTTTTTGTATTTTTAGTAGAGAGGGGGTTTCACCGCGGTCCCGATCTACTGACCTCGTGATCTACCCGCCTCGGCCTCCCAAAGTGCTGGGATTACAGGCGTGAGCCACCGCTCCCGGCCTGTTTGCTTTTTTTTTACGAAACCCCTGGAGAACCCGCGTATTCTAACCTGGGCTGGTTTTTGTATTTTTGCAAAATAACACCCCACACATTCTAGTATCAGCGTACAGATTTTTTTGCACCCAGTTTGGTTGTCTGCGGCCATAAGCTCTTCTTTAAGCCTTTCCAACCCGTTCTTCCAGAGAAAGTGTCTTCATAAGGAAGTGACATTGGATAATTGAGACACATCATTGTGCTTAACACATATTCACACCCGGCACTGTCACATCCATCGTGCCTTGAGGACAGGCATAAATGTATGGTTTTCCTCCTGCGCTCCCCGCCCGCTGCTAGCCTTTGACCAGAGCCCGCGCAGCATCCCAGCCCCAGGCAAGGGCCTGCCGGTGCCCGCGCAGCCTCCTGGAAGCCGTGGGCACTAGCGTTCCTCCGCGCCAGAACTACAACTCCCAGCAGGCCTTGCTCCTCTTCACCTCCCTCGCAGCGCATGGCCTGCCGGGAGGGGGCAGGTAGCTGGCGGGCCCGGTCCAATGGGTGCCGGCTTCCGAGGAGAGGGAGGAGGAGAGGAGGAAGGAGGCGAACTCTGGGCCCCGGCCCCATTCATTGCCGCGGCCGGCGGGCACTGGGGCCCCGTGTTTTCAGAGTCATGGAGGCGCTAATTCCTGTCATTAACAAGCTCCAGGACGTCTTCAACACGGTGGGCGCCGACATCATCCAGCTGCCTCAAATCGTCGTAGTGGGAACGCAGGTGAGAGCAGCAGGCGGCGTTCGCTCGGGACAGACCCTGGCCGCAGGCCTGGTCGGTGCTGCGGCAGTGCCCACTCCCACGCCAGCCTTTGCGGCCTGTGGGAGGAGGGCCTTGCTGGGGGTCCCAGGGCTCTCCGGGCTCTACCGCACCCGCCCGCCCGGGGCAGCGTTGCATCGAGGCGGAGAATCCGGGGCCCGGCCAGGGGCGGAGCCGGCGCGGCGGGCCTGGATGGCCCGGCGGGTCCCGGGGGCAGGAGAGGGAAGGATGGGCCGGCGGGCGGAACTGAAGTCCGCTGGGACCGGGCGCGGCCTCGTCCGCTTACCGCTGCCTCCAAGGGCACCTGGGGGACGCGCGGGGCACTCGGGGCCGCGCTGGGCTCGGTGGGTTGGCTGTTCCCATCTCGGTTGGCTTTCGTTCGACGGGTATTTTATTCTCCTTGCCCTGCCCAGGGACTGCGGAGTTAGTTTTGGAATCGCGCTGTTGAGGCTGGGAGACGCTACCGTGCGTGAGCGCCAGTGTTTTCCTGCAGTGTAATCCCACCAGGTCTCGAGAACGCCGAATAAGCATTTAAAAAACAAAACAAAACAAAACAAAACGTGCATCTAGAGTTCTGCGGGTGTTGGGAAGGAATATCCGATTTTTCTGCGTAGGCTGTGGTTTTTGTCTTGCACAGTTTTGTGATCGTGACCTAAATTGGGCATCAGTTTCTCCGGTCTTCTCATAGCTAACTCTTTTTTTTTTTTTTAATGCAGAAATGTTGAGGAAATAAATGTTATTTCTAGAGTGACAGAGGAGTATAAGTTTCCTTTTCTCTGCCTGCTGCTTTTATTGACCTAGGAATTATAGGACTTCGATTAGAGTTCAGAGAAACGGATTTTAGAAATTAGTATACTGATTTTAAGTGCCTTCATTTCTTAATAGTATGTTTTCTATTGGGAAGGTGACGGTTTCCCCATCATTTTCCATGAGGTACATAGTATAGGGTATAAATATTATGAGAAGGAACTTAATGTTCAAAGTATTAGTGGCTATCCAGACACTGGAAACTATAGACATCCTGTACTCGTTTGTTTGCTTGGCTTTTGTTTGTTTTTCTTTTTGAGAAGGAGTCTTCGCCCAGGCTGGAGTGCAGTGGCGCGATCTAGGCTCACTGCAAGCTCTACCTCCTGGGTTCACGCTATTCTCCTGCCTCAGTCTCCCGAGTAGCTGGGGCTACAGGCGCCCGCCACCACGCCCAGCTAATTTTTTGTATTTTTAGTAGAGACGGGGTTTCACCATGTTAGCCAGGATGTTCTCGATCTCCTGACCTTGTGATCCGCCCGTCTCAGCCTCCCAAAGTGCTGGGATTACAGGCGTGAGCCACCGCACCCGGCCTGTTTGCTTGGCTTTTAAATAGTTGAAGCAATAGAAATTGTTTTAGAAACACATTTCCTTGGTCTGCGATAGGATTGGGAAAGATTCTGCTCAATCTTGCCTACATATTCTAGTGTTTGTAACACTTAAAATTTGTAATGTTTGGAGACTCAGAAGCATCAAACATAAATTACAAGGAATATTTTTTATTGAACATAATTTTGTTCAGTCAGGGACATGTAGTAAGTGCTCTGTAAATATTTTGAATAAATATTGCTCACTCTAACCACGTAATGTTTTAAAACACTGGTACTTTTATCATCAAAAACCAGTTTTTGTAAAAAGAATTAGAGATAATATAAATTGAGTCTTTGATAGTAAGTGACTCAGAAGTGTCTCCTAGCTGCACACTACAAACTTTCCATATACTTGTAAAAGAGATTCTCAGTGCTTTTTAAGAATGAAGAAGTAAAAGAATTAGGGATATAGTGTGTCAGCATAGTTTAAAATCAATACTTTTTTCTTTTTACACAAAATAGAGTTTATTTCGGTCGGTAAACCTGTTGGCAAAATACAGAGTGGCAGGAGAGAAAAGTAAAGATCCCATCCTTCTGAAAGCCATTAACGTGCAGAAAGCATCCTAGTACTGACTGATATGCTGATACTGATATGCTGTATCTGCATGTTGATGTTTGACATTTCTCAAGAGGTCAGTTTTTCTGCTTGATTTAATGAGGGTTATCTCCATTTACGTTCTTATTAACTGATAATCAGTCTTTTACTCAAGTACAGAAGAAATACAGAATAGAAATTATCCAAGGTAGGCAGATCACTTGAGTCCAGGAGTTCAAGACCAGTCTGGGCAACGTGGGGAAACTCCATCTCTACAAAAAATACAAAAATTAGCTGAGTGTGGTGGTGTGAACCTGTAGTCCCAGCAACTTAGCTGGCTGAGGTGGGAGGATCACCTGAGCCTGGGAGGTTGCGGCTGAGGTGTGTGCAGGAGTGCATATCACTGCACCCCAGCAGAGAGAGAGAATAGAAACTATTTTCTCCCCACACCGCCGCGCCCCCCCACCGCCTTTTTTGTAGTGTGTTGGGGAAAAAGAATATCTTCTTGGTATGGATACTAGTACACCATTACTTTGTGATGTCTGCCATTTTTACTGTTTGCTATTATGTAACATATATATACCTCACATTTATATTTAATGGAGTAGTTGTAGTGAGTGAATTCCAGACATATAAGTGTTTTGTACTTAGTTCTGCCTAGTAAACCTATCGGCAGTAATCATGTCTTCAGAATACAGGTTTAAATTTGCCAGGTACTATGGTGTGTGGCGTGTGCCAGTAGTCCCAGCTACTTGGGAAGACTGCCTGAGTCCAGGAGTTTTAGGCTGCAGTGAGCTATGATTCTGCAATGGCATTCCAGCCTGGGCAACAGATGAGACCCTGTGTCTTAAAAAAATTAAAAAAACAACTACAAGTGTAGTGTCTATCTTACATATTATCCATACCTTAAATGGCTTCAGTTTCTATCTTGTTAAACTTTTTGGAACAGTGATTCTCAGACTCGAGTGTGTATTAAGAATCACTTTGGGTTTGAGTTTGGGTTCTTTTTTTTTTTTTTTTTTTTGAGATGGAGTTTCGCTCTTGTTGCCCGGGCTGGAGTGCAATGGCATGATCTCGGCTCACTGCAACCTCTGCCTCCCGGCCGCAAGCGATTCTCCTGCCTCAGCCTCTCACGTAGCTGGGATTACGGGCATGCGCCACCAGGCCCGGCTAATTTTGTATTTTTAGTAGAGATGGAGTTTCTCCGTGTTGGTCAGGCTGGTCTCAAACTCCCGACCTCAGGTGATCCGCCTGCCTCAGCCTCCCAAAGTGCTGGGATTACAGGTGTGAGCCACCGCACCTGGCCAAAGAATCACTTTGAAAATAAGTTTCCTGGATTCTATCCCCAGAGATTTTGATTTAATAAGCCTGAGGTGGGTGAGGGACCATAGGTGATTCTGATAAAGATGGTTCCTAGATCCTAATTTGAAAAACATAGTGAATCATTGGATTTTAAAATGCATGATACTGGAAAAAGCAGGAAAATTAGGGGAAGTTGAATCTATGGCATACTACCATCCAGTACCAGGCTGACTTTGGTGGCATTCTTGCTCTAATATATCACTTCCCAGGCAAACATTGCTGACTTCTAAATGTTTTAAACTTTGTTTTTATGAAATGCCCAAGTAAGACGCATTTGGGGGCTAGGGACTTGGAGGAGTGGAGGTGAGGGACTCATGTTTACAGCTATCAATCATTCACATGTTTTATGTGTTAGCTAAATAAATTGTTTTTCTTTTTTGCTAGTAGGGACCATCTGTGAAATGAACAGACATAGTGGGGAGAGAGAGAAGTCTGATGAGACTTTTAGACCATGGTGTACTTTGCAGGTAGAGGAGATAAGACTTAAAACAACTTTTGTGACTCAACTTGGGAAATTTAATCCTATTTCTTAAATTAAGAATTGGAAAGGGGAGCCATCCAGGTATGTAATCTAAACTACCACTCAATATAGGTATCTGAATACAGATGACATTAACCTGAGACTCTGGCTTAGTGTTCCTAGTAATGTACTTTACGCTTTTTCTTTTATTTCAGTGATTTCAGCATTCCATCTTCAGTAATTCAGACAAATGTAAAAGGAAAAACAATTTGGATTTTTATTTTTTGAGGGTCTGGCTCTTTCACCCATGCTAGAGTGCACTGGCATAATCCATAGCTCACTGTAACCTCGAATTCCTGGGTTCAAGCAGTCCTCTCGCCTCAGCCTCCTGAGTAGCTGGGATCACAGGCACGCACCAATATGCCTGGCTAATTTTTTAAAAAAAAATTTAAAATCGCTGCCTTACTATGTTACCAAGGCTGGTTTCAAACTCCTGGGCTCAAATGATCCGCTTGCCTTGGCCTCCCAAAGTGCTGGGAATATAGGTGTGAGCCACTGCACCCAGCCTAAAAATAATTTGGATTTTATTTTATTTTATTATTTATTTTATTTTATTTTATTTTGAGGCGGAGTCTCGCTCTGTCTCCCATGCTGGAGTGCAGTGGCCAGATCTCAGCTCACTGCAAGCTCCGCCTCCCAGGTTCACGCCATTCTCCTGCCTTAGCCTCCGAGTAGCTGGAACTACAGGCGCCCCGCCACCATGCCTGGCTAATTTTTTTGTATTTTAGTAGAGACGGGGTTTCACCGTGTTAGCCAGGCTGGTCTCGATCTCCTGACCTCGTGATCCGCCCGTCTCGGCCTCCCAAAGTGCTGGGATTACAGGCGTGAGCCACCGCGCCCGGCTATTATTTATTTTTTTAGAGATGGAGTTCCGCTTGTTGCCCAGGCTGGAGTGCAGTGGCGTGATCTTGGCTCACTGCAGCCTCCGCCTCCTGGGTTCAAGCGATTCTCCTGCCTCAGCCTCCTGAGTAGCTGGGATTACAGGTGCCCACCACCATGCCTGGCTATTTTTTTTTCTTTGTTTCTTGAGACGGCGTCTCGCTCTGTTGCCCAGGCTGGAGTGTAGTGGCGCGATCTCTGTTCACTACAACCTCCGTTTACCGGGTTCAAGTGATTCTCCTGCCTCAGCCTCCTGAGTAGCTGGGATTACAGGCACACGCCACCACGCCTGGCTAATTTTTGTGCTTTTAGTAGAGACTGGGTTTCACCATGTTGGTCAGGCTGGTCTCGAACTCCTGACCTCATGATCCACCCGCCTCGGCCTCCCAAAGTGCTGGGATTACAGACGTGAGCCACTGCGCTTGGCCTAATTTTTGTATTTTTATTAGAGACAGGGTTTTACCATGTTGGCCAGACTGGTCTCAAACTCCTGACCTCAAATGATCTGCCTGCCTCAGCCTCCCAGAGTGCTGGGATAACAGGTATGAGCCACCATGCCCAGCCAATAATTTGGATTTTAATTACTAATTTCCAAATCAGCTTTAAAAAATTTAACATTAAAAATACTGAAATATTCATATAACACAAAATTCACCATTATAAAGTATACAAAACTCAGCAGTGTTTAGTATGCTCACAAAATTGTACCACCATAGTGTAATTCCAAAATATTTTCATTACCTGAAAAAGAAAACTCCTGCCCCTAAGCAGTCACCCTCGTTTTGTCCTCCCCCAACTTCTGACAGATTTTATAAGCCCGACGTGGGTGAGGGACCATTGGTAACTCTGATACAGATGGTTCCTAGATCCTAATTTGATCATTGGGTTTTAAAATGCATGATACTGGAAAAAGCAGGAATCACTGGCAACCACTAATCTACTTTCTGTCTCTGTGGATTTGCCTATTTGGGATATTTCACATTAGTGGAATCCTATAATATGTGATTTGATCTTTTGTGCCAAGGCATCTGTTGCTCAACATAATTTTTTTTTTTTTTTTTTTTTTTTGAGATGGAGTTTTGCTCTGTTGCTCAGGCTGGAGTGCAGTGGCATGACCTCAGCTCACTGCAACCTCCACCTCCTGGGTTCAAGTGATTCTTCTGCCTCAGCCCAGATTACAGGCGTGTGCTACCACACCCAGCTACTTTTTTTGTATTTTTAGTAGAGACGGGGTTTTGCCATGTTGGCCAGGCTGGTCTTGAACTCCTGACCTCAAGTGAGCTGCCTGCCTCGGCCTCCTAAAGTGCTGGAATTATAGGCATGAGCCACTCAACATAATGTTTTGTAGATTTATCCATTATGTAGCATGGCAGAATAATAAATATTCCATTGTATAGATATAGCACAGTTTATCAGTTCATCAATTGATGGATTTTTGGGTTGTTTCTATTTTTTGGCTATTTTGAATAATGCTGCTGTGAACATTCATTTACAAGTTGTGTGAATGTGTGTTTTTAATTCTCTTGAGTATATACCTAAGTAGACTTGCTGGGTCATATGATAATTCTTATGTTTAACTTTCTGAAAAACTGCCAAACTGTTTTCCATAGTGGCTGCACCTTTTGTTTTTTTTTGAGTCAGGGTCTCACTCTCTCGCCCAGACTGGAGTATAGTGGCGCGATCTTGGCTTACCTCAGCCTCTACCTCCCAGGCTCAAGCCGTTCTCCTGCTTCAGCGTCCCGAGTAGCTAGGATTACAGGTGTGCACCACTACTGCCTGGCTACTTTTTATATTTTTAGTTAGAGACGGGGTTTTGTCATGTTGCTCAGGCTGGTCTCAAATCCCTGACCTCAAATGGTCCACCCACCTCAGCCTCCCAAAGTGCTGGGATTACAGGTGTGAGCTGCCGTGCCCGGCTGTGACTGCACCACTTCACACCCCGTTTGGGGTTCCGGTTTCTGCACGCCCTTCTCAACAGTTTTATTATTATTTTTTTATTATTTTTTTGAGATGGAGTCTCGCTCTGTCGCCCAGGCTGGAGTGCAGTGGCGCGATCTCGGCTCACTGCAAGCTCCACCTCCCGTGTTCACGCCATTCTCCTGCCTCAGCCTCCCAAGTAGCTGGGACTACAGGCGCCCAACACCACGCCCGGCTAATTTTAGATACCCACCACCACGCCTGGCTAATATGTGTTTTTTTAGTAGAGATGGGGTTTTACTATGTTGGCCAGGATGGTCTCAATTGCTGCACGTAAATATTGAGAGAAGAGACATACCCTGGTTAAATTTCTGATATTAAAAGAAATACTACAAGCTTCTAAATTGAAATAGTAGGGGGAAAAAAGCTTTCTTACACGGGAAAGAGAATCAGACTGGCATTAGACTTCCAATTTGTCACAGTAAATGTTATTGCATGGAGAGATGTTTAAAATTTAGAGTTCCTAGGGAACTTGTGATTATAAAATTCTGTATTCATTCATACTATAACCATTTTCTCTTTTTTTCTTTTTGGGTGGTGATATATATTTCAACTTTTTAAAATGTTGCTCATTCCATTCTATAGAATAAGATTTACATTTAAGCAAAATTAATTAAAATCTAAGCAGAGAGATCAAGTTAAGCACAGGCTCCAAGAAGTCCCGCTGGGATCTCAGGAATAGAGACAACATGTTAAAAGTTTTGGTTTGAATGTATTGAATTTTTTTGTTTGTTTGTTTGTTTTGGTGCATTCTGGAGTCTCCAAAAGTCAGTCACCATGAGTACCCATTAGGTAGATGATACTTATTTTTACAGCAACCTAAACTGGGGTTTAGGAGTTGTATTTTCCAAGAAGTGACTCAGTCTAATTCTGAAATGACCAAAGCAGTTCATATCATTTTATTCACATTTGAACTCCATTGGAGTCAGGGATAAAATGTCATCTTCTATTCCAAGAATGAAGTCTTCAGGTAATGTCCAGGTACTTCAGAACTAACTAGTCATCATGAGAACACAGAGTCCATAATTTCTCTAATGTATAGTTTTTTTGTGGTTTGTAGAAGCATCAAATGAATCACAGTGCTACCAAACTCCACACAGAACCAGTCACAGTGTCCTTCCCATCCATCTTAACATGAGGCTCATTTTTACATTTCAGATATTTGTACATTTTCACAGGGTAATAGGGACATATGTAAGTAGAAGTTCCACTCACTATCAATCATGAAGTAGCTGTAATCTGTATATATTTTTTTTACACAGTCATGTGAAATTTATATACACACATATAATCCCGGTTTGTTCACTTATATTGCTATATAATGGTCCCTTATAGGAATATATCCTGTTGAAATTTGCATGTTCCCCAGTGTTTGCTATAGCTGTTTTTGTAAACAGCAGTACTGTGGATATTCATATAAATGTCTCATGTTTGAGAATTTCTCTAAGAAATCAAGGAGTGGAACTGCCAGATCATAGGGTATATTTATTGGATATTGCTATTGCTCCTCAGGATGGCTGTAATTTACATTTCCATCAACAGAGTTAAGTTTGTTTATTTATATCTGTACTTTGTATAGTCACATTTAAAATTTTTGGTACCTCATTGTGGTTTCTATTGCATCCTCCTGATTACTAGTGAGTGTGAGCATCTTACTATGTTTCTTGGCCCTTTGAGGTTTTGTTTTGTGAGTTTTTGTTCATATCTCTGCACATTATTTTCTGTTAGGTATTTTTAAAAATTTGATTTGTGGGAGTTATTTATACATTTTGGTTACCAGTTACTTATAGATCGCAAATGTTTTCCCTGAATTTTTTCTATGAGGAAAAGTTTTATTTTATTGTGGTTGAATTATCTTTTCTTCTATGGTTTTGTACATTTTGTATATTGTTTAAGAAGTCATTCTCCTTTATTTTGTTTTTTAACAGCTTTATTGAGATATACTCTATATACCATAACATCTGCCCATTTACAATGTGTAATTCAGTGTTTTTTTTTTAGCATATTTATAGAGTTGCACAACCATCACTTTAAACTTTTCTTTTCTTTTTGAGACAGGGTCTCACTCTCTTGCCTAGGCTGGAGTGCAGTGGCATGACCACGGCTCACTGCAGCCTCAATCCCCTGGGCTCAAGCGATCCATCTGTCTAAGCCTCCCTAGCATCTGGGACTACAGGCATGTGCAACCTTGCCTGGCTAATTTTTTTATTTTTTGTAAAGATGAGGTTTTACCATGTTGCCCAGGATGGTCTTGAACTCCTTGGCTTCAAGTGATCTGCCTACCTCGGCCTCCCAAATTGCTGGGGTTACAGGCATGTGTCACCTCACCTGGCCTTTCCATCACCTTTAAACTAATTTTAGAATATACCATCATTCCAGAAAGAAACCTCATATCTATTAGTAGTCACTCCCCATTCTTCTTCACTCTATCCCTAAACAGCCACATAATCTACTTTCCAGCTATAGATTTTGCCTATTTTGGACATTTATCTTTTTTTGAGATGGAGTCTCGCCGTGTCGCCCAGGCTAGAGTGCAGTGGCGCAATCTTGGCTCACTACAACCTCTGTCTCCCGAGTTCAAGCAGTTCTCCTGCCTCAGCCTCTCTTGAGTAGCTAGCTGGGAGTACAGGCACGTGCCACCGTGCCCGGCTAATTTTTGTATTTTTAGTTAAGATGGGGTTTCACCATGTTGGCCAGGTTAGTCTTGAACTCCTGCCCTTGTGATCTGCCCGCCTTGGTCTCCCAAAGTGCTGGGATTACAGGTGTGAGCCACTGCACCTGGCCGTATTTTGGACATTTCATATAAACAGGATCAAATAATATGTGGTCTTCTGTGACTGACTGACTTTAACTTAGCAGAATAATGTTTTTAGGTTCATCGATGTTATAGCATGCATCAGTACCTTACTCCTTTTTATGACTGAAGTATAAAATAACTTTTATAAGACTAAACATTAGTCTTGGTACTTCTAGGGGATTAAATATCCATATTAGGGATCCTGGGAAGATGACAGCAGTGGTAGAATAGTTTCCTAAATGTCTATATGACTTTCCCCTAAACACAGAACAAATAGGATAGGAAAACCAAAAACACATAGAAAACGTGTACAAGAAAATTAGTTGACTATGTTTCTCTGCAAACGCTCAAGTACCAGCAGATTGGGAACAAACCATTGTTATCCATGCTGGAAGAAGCAGAAGGAAGCAGTGGCACATCTGATGGAGCGGGGAATTGTGAATAACCCAAAGGCAATCACTAGAAAGCTTTTTAAAGGGCCGATTTTAGAATACCAGCCGAAATGGGAATTTGGGAAAGGTGTTGCACACATCGACAATGGGTGAGTGAAAGAGATCAGTTGTAAAGTCTGAAGGGACTGGCGTTCCTTCATGAAACTTTAAAAACTAACCGAAGCTCCCTTCCAGGCCCACTCCTCACAAGAAGAAGGAAGTGAGGATACAATTGAGTATCCTCTGAAGAATACAGACAGACCAAGGAAAGAGAAGGTCCAGATAAAAGCGGGGGAGGTGAACAGGGCCAAGATATCTCAGAAAGCAAGAAACTATACTTTTGAATACTATATGAAAACAACAAGAGGGAGTTTTAGAGTATAAAGGCAGAATAGCTATTCAGAGCCAAGCCTCTTTCAAAAGTCAACAGTATGAAATGATTGTTGTCAAATCTCATGCAAATTTTTGAAGAAAAACAAGATCCCTCTAGACAAGGAGATGAAAGTACACCAGAAAGACAGAAAACAAAGAAAAACGGTGAGATATTAAGACAAAAGGCAAGACAGAAGACACTACAATGATAAGACATTTCAAAAAATTAATTCGCATAAGAAAAATTTAAAAATTAAGTGATAGTGAAGTATTATAAATAAAAGAAAATGGCTGGACATGGTGGCTCACACCTGTAATCCCAGCACTTTAGGAGGCTGAGGCAGGAGGATCGCTTGAGTCCAGGAGTTTGAGACCAACCTGGGCAACATGATGAAACCCTGTCTCTACAAAAAATAGAAAAAATAGCTGGATGTGATGGCATTTGCCTGTAGTCCCAGCTACTTGGGAGGCTGAGGTGGGAGGATCACCTAAGCCTGTGAAGGTTGAGGCTGTGGTGAACCATGCTGGTGCCACTGCACACCAGCCTGGGCAACAGAGTGAGACCTTGTCTTGGATAAATTAAATGAATGAATGAATGAATGAAATGAAACAAAATTTATTTTAGAAATAAAGACAAATTGGAAGGAACACAAGAGCAAGTAAACGTAACAGATAACACCTTATGAGGGAAAGAAGCTGAAAAGGAGAGAGACGTTAAAAATAAAGAGATGTAAAAAGAATTTTGTAGAAATTGACACATTGGAAACAAGTAAAGAAAATCCAACATATGTATATTATGTGTCCCCAAAGAAGAAAACTATAGCAAGGGAACAGAATGGGTACTAAAAATTACAATACAAGACAATTTTAATGAAATAAAAGTAGATGGGGAACTAAACTTTGGAAGAGTACAGCACATACCTAAGAACAGTGACACGATAGACCAACATTGAGGCATAGTCTAGAAAAATTATTGGACTTAAAAGGAAAAATAAAAATCCTTTAGACATAGAGGCAGAACTCACAGAGTCTCTTACCTTTATAAGTAAAGGAAAATCAGGGCTAGGTGTGGTAGCTCATACCTGTAGTCCCAACACTTTTGGGAGGCCGAGGTGGGGGTATGGCTTGAGCCCAGGAGTTTGAGACTAGCCTGGGCAATATAGTGAGACCCTGTCTACACACACACACAATATAGTGAGACCCTGTCTACACACACACGCACACGCATGCACAAGTGAGCTTGTAGTCCAAGTTACTTGGAAGGCTGAGAGGAGGATCTATTGAGCCCAGGAATTGGAGGCTGCAGTGAGCTGTGATTGCACCACTGTACTCCAGCCTGGGCAACAGAGCTAGACAGTGTCTCTAAAAAAAAAAACAAAACAAAAAAGAAAGAAAAAGGAAAAAAAAAGAATCAGATTACTGTCTTTTTTTTTTTGAGATGGAGTTTTGTTCTTGTTGCCCAGGCTGGAGTGCAATGGCGCGATCTTGGCTCACCGCAACCTCCGCCTCTGAGTTCAAGTGATTATCCTACTTCAGCCTCCTGAGTAGTTGGGATTACAGGCATCCGCCACCACACCGGGCTAATTTTTGTATTTTTAGTAGAGACAGGGTTTCACCATGTTGACCAGACTGGTTGCAAACTCCTTACCTCAAGTCACTCTGCCTACGTTGGCCTCCCAAAGTGCTGGGATTATAGGTGTGAGCCACCACACCCGGGCTGGTGTACATGTTCTTATCTTTTTTTTTTTTTTTGAGACGGAGTCTGGCTCTGTAGCCCAGGCTGGAGTGCAGTGGCCGGATCTTGGCTCACTGCAAGCTCCGCCTCCCAGGTTAACGCCATTCTCCTGCCTCAGCCTCCCCAGTAGCTGGGACTACAGGTGCCCGCCACCTCGCCCGGCTAGTTTTTTTGTATTTTTTAGTAGAGACGGGGTTTCACTGTATTAGCCAGGATGGTCTCGATCTCCTGACCTCGTGATCCGCCCGTCTCGGCCTCCCAAAGTGCTGGGATTACAGGCTTGAGCCACCGCGCCCGGCCATGTTCTTATCTTAAATATGGAATTTCATTGTCTCCTTTCTCCTGTGACAGTAGGGAGACCAAGGTGGGCAGATATACACCTTGTATAATACGCTTTTGTAAAATACAAAAACTAGCCGGGTGTGGTGGCATATACCTGTAATCCCAGCTACTTGGGAGGCTGAGGCAAGAGAATCGCTTGAACCCGTGAGATGGAGGCTGCAGTGAGCCACAATTATGCCACTGCACTCCAGCCTAGGTGATAGAGTGAGACTCTCTAAAAAAAAAAAAAAGTCACAAACAATATGCTAGAATTTGAAGAATATTGTTCCCATTAGCCCTTCCTGGGGAATCTATTAGAGAATCAGAATGACTAGAGACACGTTAAAGACTGGTGATTTGTATTACACGTAACTAAGACCAAATGAGGGTTTGAAAGAAGATATGGTCTGTAAAGGGGTGGGAAGGAGAATGGAAGGATTACATGCAAAACATTTAAAAAACTTTCAGTAATAATGGTGGTGGTGGTATTGTTGGTGTTATTATTTTGAGAATCTTTGTGTAACATGAAATAAAAAGCAAACAAGTAATTGTGTTGTTCTAATTCTGTCACAAACTGTGTAATTGAGAACCACAGCTCTTGGTGTGGAAGAAAGAAGATGAGATGACTGATTAGAGGAATGTATGTTTGTGTTAGGGGTGGGTGAGGGTTGCAAGTGTCGGTAGCCGAAATAAAGATAAAAGCTAACGTTTACATTCAAGGAACTTTTTTAAAGAACAGATAAACCCTCCTTTCACCAGGGGGAAAAAAGAATCCCAGGAAGAAGAAATTAGAAATATTAAAAAAAATCAATTACAAAGCAAAATCAGCAAAATATTTGGCCAATCAGTTTAATAGTCATTTGGAAAGTCTCATAAAAAATAGAACGTAAAATATTATAAATAAGAAAAATGAACAAATTCTGAGGTTACTATGAGTAGTTATGCCTATAAATTCAAAAATCAGAGAATTCGATTTTTTTTACGGACACATCAGACATACAAAGAACAGGAAATGTCTATATGTTGTTAAAATTATTTCAGAGTACAGTATCAGAGTACAGGAATGAAATGATGGAAAGCACCCTGTTTTATTTAATGAGAGGGGCTACCCTGGATATCACAACTGCAGTTTCTCAAATATGTCTTATATTCTTCAATTTAACTCTCCAGATCCATTCAGTTTTTGTGTTTTCCATCATAGGGGACCTTTCTGGACAACATGAATGAGCCCCTATGTCCTCTGTCTTCTGATTTGGATGTGGAAATGAGGAGCCCTGGCAGGGAATTGGAGGAAAGAGGAGAAAAAAGTCCTGGTCTTGATTCCCCATCTCATACATTCTGTATGTAGGAGCCTTGGGCTAGCTGGCTGTGTCACTCTTAGTCCTGGTGCTTCCTTTTAGGCTTTGGGGTGATGAGAGCTGCTCTCCTGTTACTAGCCTGAGTTACTGCAATATCCCTTGTGATTTCCTGTAAGCCTCACCCACAGCTTTGTAAATAGTCCCTTTGTAAATAAACTCTCTTTAAATTAATCTAATTTGAGTGGGCCATCTGCTTCCTGCAGACCCTGTCTGACATAACAGATGAAATTAGGATTTTTGTATTTGTAGAAAATAAATTTTTAAAGTACAAGTTTTGACTAAGTAAAAAATAGAGAATATACTGTATAGAAAAATAAGTTTATTGCAAACTTAAGAAAAATGACAAATTTAGAAATATTTTAAAATGTATAATAGAGGTTTATATATTATTTGATTATTCCATAAGCTGTTAGTATTGATATTTTTTATTATTTAGTAATTGGATATTGGTATTGTATGTATGTTAAATTTCCTGAATATGAGTGGTGTGGTGGCTGGCTCCTGGAATCCCAGCTACTTGGGAGGCTGAGGTGGCTTGAGGATCTCTTCAGGCCAGAAGTTAGAGGCTGCAGTGAGCTATGATCACGCCATTGCACTCCAGCCTGAATGACAGAATGAGACCCCCATCTCTTAAAAAAAAAAAAAAAAAAAATCCTGAATGTGATCATTGTATTGTGATCTTATAGAAGAATGCCCTTGTTCTTAGGAGATGCATGCCACAATATTTAGAGTGGAGTATCATGATATCTGTAACTAACTCTCAAATAGGACAGCAAAAGGAGAAAAAGTCTTTGTGTGTACATGTAAGGAGACAGAGACATAAAGTAAATGTGTCAAAAATGTTAAGTGGTGAATTATGTTAAGATATATGAGTATTCACTGTTACCATTCTTGCAACTTTTTTTGTGGCATTGAAATTTTCAAAATAAAAAGTTGGAAAATATTTAAAACAACATACAATGAAATACTTATTATGGATAAAGAACTTTATTATAAACTAATAAGAAATATATAAAATGCTAGTATTTGAATAAGCAAATCACTAAAGGAGAAATCTAGAAAGCCCTTAAACAAAAGGATGCTTGACCTCAATAATAAAGGAATGCAAATTTAAATGAGCTGTCAGTATCCATCTAGCAAAGTAGCAAAGATTCAAAAAGCAATGCTTTGGGAGTCTGAGGCGGGCAGATCACTTGAGGTCAGGAGTTTGAAACCAGCCTGGACCACATGGTGAAACCCTGTCTCTACTAAAAATACAAAACAGCTGGCCATGGTGGCACACGACTGTAATCCCAGCTACTTGGGAGGCTGAGGCAGGAGAACTGCTTGAACCCAGGAGGTGGAGGTTGCAGAGAGCCCAGATCGTGCCACTGCATTCCAGCAGCCTGGGCGACAGAGGAAGACTCCATCTCAAAAAAAAAAAAAGCAATGATGCTTAATACTGATGGGGCTGTAGCAAATTGAACAAAGTGGTAACTGTTGGAAATACAGCTTGATGCCATCTTCTTTGCAATCTGGCAGTATCTATGAATGCTTAAAATCTGTATGCTTGTTAATCACAGCAATTTAACTTAAATGAACTAAATCTAGTGAGGTAATAGGATAAGTGACTAAGGTTATATGTATAAGCACATTTATTGCAGCATTGTTAATAACAGCAAAAACCATCTAAATGCTCATCAGTTCGGGTTTGGTTTTACACATAGTAGAATACTGTTTTAACTATTACTTTTTTTTGAGAAGGAGTCTCACTCTGTGCCCAGGCTGGAGTGTGGTGGCGTGACCTCGGCTCACTGCAACCTCTACCTCCCGGGTTCAAGGTATTCTCCTGCCTCAGCCTCCCGAGTAGCTGGGATTATAGGCATGTGCCACCATGCCCAGCTAATTTTTGTATTTTTAGTAGAGACAGGGTTTTGCCATGTTGGCCAGTCTGGTCTCGAACTCCTGACCTCAGGTGATCTGCCTGCCTCAGCCTCCCAAAGTGCTGGGATTAATACAGAAGTAGTTAATGTATTGATATGGAACAATATCCCTGATTATTACATTAAAAATAAAAGCAGGTTAGGCCAGGAGCAGTGGTTCATGCCTGTAATCCCAGCACTTGGGAGACTGAGGTGGGAGGATTGCTTGAACCCAGGAGTTTGAGACAAGCCTGGGCAACACGGCAAAGCCCCACCTTTACAAAATACAAAAATTAGAAAGGTATAGTAGTGCGTGCCTGTAGTCTCAGCTACTGGGAAGGCTGATGTGGGAGGATCACCGTATCCTGGGGAGGTCAAGGCTGCAATGAGCTGTGATCGTACCACTGCACTCTAGCCTGGGTAATAGAGTGACACGTTGTAATAATAATAATTAATAAAAATAGAAGGTTAGAGAAAAAGATATGCATTACTGCCCCATTAGTAAAATAACTACATATTATAGGCATAATATTATATATACCAATATTATGTAGGTTTTGAAACCTGGTTGGTGGAGTATCAAAACGGGTGGGAAAATTATGGGAAAACAGGGCTTTTATTTTCTGGTTTTGGCTTAAAAACAAATAGATATGTAATAGGAAATAAAATTATCTTTCATTTAAAAAGTCTGTGACCGGGTGTGGTGGCTCATGCCTGTAATCCCAGCACTTTGGGAGGCTGAGGTAGGTGGATCACCCGAGGTCGGGAGTTCAAGACCAGCCTGACCAACATGGAGAAACCCCGTCTCGACTAAAAATATGAAAAGTTAGCCAGGCTTGGTGGCACGTGCCTGTAATCCCAGCTACTTGGGAGGCTGAGGCAGGAGAATAGCTTGAATCCGGGAGGCGGAGGTTGCAGTGAGCTGAGATCGTGGCCATTGCACTCCAGCCTGGGCAACAAGAGTGAAACTCCGTCTCAAAAAAAAAAAAAAAAAAGTCTCTGCACTAATTAAAACAATTCTGTATGCTGGTTTGTTAATATAGTTTATTGAATTAACAAAAAATGTGTTAAACTCATTTTGCTCTTGTATATATTCTGTTTTCAGAGCAGCGGAAAGAGCTCAGTGCTAGAAAGCCTGGTGGGGAGGGACCTGCTTCCCAGAGGTACTGGAATTGTCACTCGGAGACCTCTCATTCTACAACTCGTCCATGTTTCACAAGAAGATAAACGAAAAACAACAGGAGAAGAAAATGGTAAATTTCAGATTTGAGATAAGAATTATTTTACAGCTCTTCATTTTTGATCTGTTCTTAAAAAGATATGAATTGATTAGACAATTAGAAATTAGTGGCTGTAGCATAAACAGAAGTCCTGTGAGAAGTAGTATGCATCTTTCTTAATGTAAAGAAAGAGTAGTTTTTGTTTTGTTTTGTTTTGTTTTTGAGATGGGAGTCTCACTCTGTCACCCAGGCTGAAGTGCAGTGGTGCGATATTGGCTCACTGCAGCCTCCACCTCCTGGGCTCAAGCCATTCTCCTGCCTCAGCCTGCCAAGTAGCTGGGATTACAGGTGCCCACCACCGCGCCCAGCTAATTTTTGTATTTTTAGTAGAGACAGGGTTTCACTTTGTTGGCCAGGCTGGTCTTGAACTCCTGACCTCAAGTCATCTGCCCGCCTTGGCCTCCCAAAGTGCGGATCATGAGATCAGAAGTTCAAGACCAGCCTGGCCAATATGGTAAAACCCTGTCTCTGCTAAAAATACAAAAATTAGCCAGATTTGGTGGCACGCGCCTGTAGTTACAGCTACTCAGGAGGCTGAGGCAGAAGAATTACTTGAATCCAGGAGGCAGAGGTTGCAGTGAGCTGAGATTGCACCACTGCACTCCAGCCTAGACGACAGAGTGAGACTCAGTCTCAAAAAAAAAGAAGAAGAAAATAAGCATTGTCCTTTATAACCGTTCTTTTTTGATTAAATTGAAAATATGTTAGGGAATGCTGTCTGTTTCTATCAGCAGATTTTAAGTTGCTTATCAAATATGTATCCTGTGGTACTTATATTAGTGAGGTTTGAAATGTTGAATGAGAGTAACGTATTTAATCTTCCTATTTAGTTCAGTATTTGGCTCAGACTTTCTTATTTATAGAACTCTGTAACATAGCTCTAATTATTAAATTACTTTTGCAGCAGAGTACCATATCTGTTACTTATCTGCAGAGATCTGTTTTCAATGCAGTTTTATTCTACTTCTTATTCTGATTTAAGATGGGATGATAGTATTGACAAAATTGAACTTATTTTAATTTCTGTGTCTGATTTTTTTCATTTACTGTAGGAGCTGTTGGTGGTGATGACTTGAATTTTTTTTTTAATGGGGAAAGAAAACTTCATGAGCATCTGCTATGACTCTAGAATGTTAGTCACTGAAGCAAGTTAGTGTAGTTGTAGATGTTGCAAGTAATATTTTTAGATAGATTGCCAGTGGATATATGGGAGCCTTTTAATTACATTAGGTAGCTTCTGGGTATGTTATTCATCACTTTGCATTTCTCTAATACTTACTGAAGTTCTGAACCTTGAATTTAATCATTTTGGATTAATCTAGCGTTCACCTTCAAATGTATAGAATAACACTTCTAGAATTTCATCCCCACTAACTGATTTCATCAAATTTACCAAACACCTGAAACTAAGACCTTAAGAAAGTATATATTAGGTCTGTCTCTCTTTTTTTTTTTTTTTTAAACTTTCATTTTCTTCTGTCACCTTGAGGGGGCCTGTGATATCCTGTCTCTCAGAAACTATTTGAATTTTGGGCAGTGTTTCCTTAGATAAAATTGTGCTTGTTAGAAAAGGGTGTACATTTCAGCTATAGAAGTGTCAGCTCCTTGGTATCTCTTTGTTTTTATGTCCACTATGTTTTGTTGATGTCTCCTCTTAGTGGTTGGTCAGTAAATCTGCCTGCCTATTGTTTTTTTCCAAGCTTAGTGCTGATTGTGTATATACATTTGCCTAAAATGGCAACTCAACTACCCCAAACACAATATAGATTATATAAATTTGAGTACTAGATTTCACATGTTTTATTCTAGGATAGACAGTTCCTTAGTTTTTCATCAGAGCTTCTTTATCCTTGGAATAAACAATTCTAGCATATCATAAATCATTCTAACCCAGAGAAAACTAGAAACCATGAAGCAGATAAACAATATAGTTAGCTAGAAGAGTGTGAACTACCTGACAGCCTGATAATAAGAGAGGAGAAAGGGAGGAAAACATTAACTTTCCAAAAAAAAAGAAGGAATCAGTTACTAACATTTTGTGTAGGGATTTTAGCCAGTGAAGGCTTAGATACATGACAAAGACCTAGGTTACCAATAATAGATTGAGTAGTACATTCTAAGATGACATGGAGAAGTATAATCCATTTTAGATGTAGCTCCATCGAAACTGGCTAAAGTAAAACATTTTAGTGTTTAATATGTATAATTCAACTATCAGGAAATTTATTTAGCATAGGATTCTTCATTCTGTCAACTGTGGGATAACTGAGGTGTCAACATGTACATTTATGGTCATCTCAGCTTGCCCCCTACTTCTGCCAATGTGAAAGAATTTTCCGTTAAATTTTTATTAAAAACAGTACTAAACTATGTTTTAGAGTGGAGTGGTGGGTGGTTCAGTTTGAACAGAACTCCACAGTTATCTTTCATATATTTGTAAGAAATAAATCAGGCTTTCCTCAGCTTTCCTTTGAGACAAAATCCAAAAGTAGCATGCTGATTAAAGGCCAAAATTGTGCTATATATGATACTTCTGAACAGTGTCAGTAGAAATTGGAAAAAAAAATGTGAAAAAAAAAAAGAATTTATTTTGGGGAGAAAAGTTGTTGAACTAAAGCAAAAGCTTTTTTGTTTTCTTTTTAAAAAATGCAAACATAGGCCGGGCGTGGTGGCTCATGCCTGTAACCCTAGCACTTTGGGAGGCCGATGCGGGTGGATCACCTGAGGTCAGGAGTTTGAGACCAGCTTCGCCAACATGGTGAAACCCCATCTCTACTAAAAATACAAAAATAGCTGGGCGTGGTGGCGGGTGCCTGTAATCCTAGCTAATCGGGAGGCTGAGGCAGGAGAATCACTTGAATCCAGGAGGTGGAAGTTGCAGTGAGCCGAGATTGTGCCATTGCACTCCAGCCTGGGCAACAGAGCAAGACTCCATCTCAAAAAAAAAAAAGCAAACATACCTGTTTCATAGAATAATGCTTAAGATCTTGGTATAATTTGAATTATTACCCCTATTTCTTTAAGTAACCTATTTGTAAAAGCAATCAGTTGCCCCCTCAAAAAAGCAGTAAAATTATACATCAGAATTAAAGGAAAGAGATAGGATTAATTTTTCTGCATAAGGTGCAATGATACAGGCAGTAGTCTCCCTTTGGATTGAGTCCATGAAGGTGAAGAGTTAACTTTCTGCAGTGTTCTATTAAATCCAATATATGTTTCAAGTAAAATACCCTTATACAGTCCAGTCTTAGCCAATGGGGCAAATACTTGCATATACTTAACTAACTTTTAAGGTTTTGAAAGATGTATTTAGTATATTTTGTAGATTTTTAAAAATCAGGCAATTATCTTTTCCAATAGTAGGTTATCAGATATCTCAGGCAAAATGTGTTTTTTTTTTTTTTTTTTTTTTTGAGGCAGAGTCTTGCTGTGTTGCCCAGGCTGGTATGCAGTGGCGCAGTGATCTTGGCTCGCTGAAACGTCCTGGGTTCAAGCAATTCTCCTGCCTCAGCCTCCCGAGTAGCTGGGATTATAGGCGTGTGTCACTAGGCCCAGCTAATTTTTGTCTTTTTAGTAAAGATGGTGTTTTACCATGTTGGCCAGGCTGGTCTCCAGCTTCTGATCTCAGGTGATCCGTCTGCCTTGGCATCTCAAAGTGCTGGGATTACAGGTGTGAGCCCCACACCCGTCCCAAATTTTTGAATAGTGGATTGATTGTGCTTCATTTGTGTCAGAATTAGAAACAGTGGTGACATAACTTTTTTATTATTAATTTTAAAATTTTAATTTTTATTTTTTAGACTAGTCAAGTGCAGTAGTGAGAAGGGGGAAAAGTAGAACAAGGAGTTCCATCTGTAACTGACTGAACAATCAATTGAGATAACTACCTTCAGACAAGGCAGATATAGCTAATTATATTGGAAAGGTTGTTTCCTAAAAAAGTTATGGCAAGCAATATGCTTTGTTTCTGTGACTTAAAAATATTATATACGTCCCTCTAATTCAAGTTGTAAATTTTGAATGATTGAATGCTATGTGCATTTGAAATGTGATCAGGTTTCTGCACATTTGAATTTTTAATAAGGTTTAACATTTTAGGGATAAGCACTAAACTTATTCTGTGCTGTTTCTCTTTAACTACAGACCCTGCTACATGGAAAAACTCAAGACACCTTTCTAAAGGTTTCCTTTATCCATTTGCTTTTGACCCTTTTTTTCTCTTATGCCTGCATGTGTGCTTATGTACTATTACAGGCTGTGTGCATTTTTTTTTCTTCCATTTTTATTTGCCCATCCACATTGATTGCAGGTTTTAGTGGTTCTTGTTATTTTTTGGCATTGCATCAAAATGCAAGCTTTTTTGGTGGTGAATGTAATTTATTTTATTTTTATTTTTGAAGACGTGCTTGTGAAGTCAGGCCTTTTTAAATATAATAAGATAAAGTAGAAACAGCTCTTTGGTATGTAGTACTTGCATTTTGTGAGTTCTGTTCACCTAGATTACTCCAGTCCTCCAATGAGACTTCTTGGAAGAAGGTACTAAGCTACGAGTAGGTGAGCATTTTATCTGCAAAAAGGATCCAGTTTTATTTACCTTTATCCCACCAAAGCATTGACTCACTCTTCTATTTATCTGAATATCTTACAATCATTTTTATGTAGACTTCAGGTGGCTGATGTGCATTATTCAGTAAACTTATTAAGATATTTTAACCTTCTCTAAATTTGACAAAAGCAAAACAGCTGTGTTTGGAGGAGATTAAAGTTAGATTATCTTTACACAATTAAACAGTTCTAGTTTCTCTAGGAAAAACAGAATGTATCTTGCTCTTCAAGTTTTAGACTACTTCACACAGTGCAACAGTGAATCTATTTTCCTCTTTCAGCAAGTACAAGAGGAATAGACCTATGACTGGAAACTAATGGAGAGTGGCAACTCCTTACGCTGCATATACCAGGGTTCTTGTTTTTTCTTTTCTTCCATTTTATTTCTTTCCTGCCTCCAGTTCCAAGGGAAAAGTCTTGACCCTGGGGGAAAATCACCTTTAAAGTGTGTGTAAATTACAAAGCAGCTAGCTCTATAATAATGAGAGAGCTCTTTAAAGGAACAGCAAATTGTGACTCTACAGGTAACCAACAGGAAACCAAATTTTTAAAAAGAACTGAAGAATTAGCTGTTTCATTGACACATTGTAAAATTTTTCCTTGAGTCATATGTGTAAATCTGTTACATACATTTTTTGCACTACTCAGTGGGATTCTTAATTTTTCTTCTTAGCCACTAACTTTACTTTCGTCAGAAAACTGCTTTTATATGTAAGATGCTTAAAACTAAAGAATATCCCTTTTACTGTAATATAACTACACACACAAAAAAAGAGAAATAAACAATTTTATTTGCAAAATCTAGATTTCAGCTGGTGGGAAGACATGTGAGCAGCTCTGCCTGAAGTTGGTCATGTTTTTGAAATACACCATACCCTTTTTAAAATATAATTTAGCAGAAAATACAATTTTAGAAAAATATAATTTAGCAGACTTTAAAATACTTGTTAACTTGCACTTAATGGCAGAATTAAATACAAGTTAACAAGTGTTTTATTATGTTGACTTTTTGAATTCCTAAAGATAAAAAGTAGTTTCCATAGTTTCTAATAAATGAGTTTTTCTTTTTCCAGGGGTGGAAGCAGAAGAATGGGGTAAATTTCTTCACACCAAAAATAAGGTAATCACACATGTGTATAATGAAATAATGTTGAAAATAATATTTTGTATGAATACTTGATAATTTAGTTTCTAATAATTGGCAATTAAGTTATTTTGAAGTAACTATAACTATTCCTTATCAAATAAATCTTAGTAATGTTTCCAACCACAGTTTATTGGAATAAACACTTGAAATTGAGGCTGATTTTCTCTGTGATTTGGTGATTCTTAATTGTTGTGGGATCAGGAAGCTTTGAAAAGTTCATAATGGCCAGGCATAGCGGCTCATGCAAGTAATCCCAGTATTTAGGGAAGCTAAAATGGGTGGATCACTTGAGCCCAGGAGTTCGAGTCCAGCCTGGGCAATATAGGGAGATCTTGTCTCTGTAAAAACTAAAAAAAATTAGCCCCGCATGGTGGCATGCACCTGTAGTCTTAGCTACTTGGAAGGCTGAGGCAGGAGGATGGCTTGAGGATGTAAGGTTGAGGCTGCAGTGAGCTGTGATTGTGCCAGAGTCAGACCCTGTCTCAAAAAAAAAAAAAAAAAGCCAAACAAAAAAAACTCATAAAAAACTATGAATCCTTAGCTCAGAAAATGATATGTATACATTAGAATTTATTTATTCTCTGAAGCAAATACATAGACATCCTTGAAGTATATGGACTTCCCCTCCAACTTAAGAACTTTTGATCTTATTTTGAATATTATGCTTTTTTATTTCGAAAATTTTTAGCTTTACACGGATTTTGATGAAATTCGACAAGAAATTGAAAATGAAACAGAAAGAATTTCAGGAAATAATAAGGTAGGCATCTTTTTAGAGCTAGAAGGCATAAGCATCAGTAAATATATAATTGAGGTATTCTGTACATAATATGTGAAGGGCATTGTAAATTCATACTCTTGATCTTAGCCAAAAGGCCGAGAAGCGATGGATATTGAAAATTCATAATGGACTTTGAAACAAATGGAGTATTTTCACAAATATATAGAACTTTGCTTAAAATCCCTTTTCTTAAAGCTTTCATATAAATCAGGTATTTTATTTAGGTGTTTATTCTTGTTCCTGTCATGTACATACCACATTATTATATAATTCTACTTAATATTGCTACAATAAGTTATCTTTTTCTGATGGATTGATTGTACTCCAACTCAGGAAGCATTGTATCACTTATATATATCTTTTGAGGAGTTCTTTTTCTTGCCTGTGTATGGCTAGATTTGCTTATGAAAGCAAAGAGAGACACGTTGGGATTTTTTTTTTTTTTTTTTTTTTTAGTGAAAATGAAAAGTAATACATTAGCAACTGGTTATTTTCTTATTTTCTGAGATTGTGAGAATGTAAAGTAAGTTAGGTATCTAAGATACTGTTAATCTTGACACTAGGTACTGTCACTGCCTTGCCTGAATCCTGCTGTCTTCTGTCTTCTCTCTTCTTTATTCCTATTATTTTTCTCTTTACATTTTTACATATATCTCTTTAAATTTTTATTTCCCTTCCTTTTTGTTCTTAGCTCCATTCTTACATTATCCAGAGGCACATTTAATCTCACAAGTGGGCCCTAGCCTAGTACTAACATTCAACAAATATTGAACCCTTGTATCTGCCAGTTACTGTGCTAAAAGATTATTTCCTGACAGAAAGGCATTTTTAGAGTCATGTTAACTCTTTATGACTGTTCAAAGTATTTGTTGCTGTTATACAGTGACTGACTGAGCTTTGTCCATTATTGAACTCTAGGCTGGTTACCTTTGAGTTACTGCTACTGCTGCCATACTTCCCTGAATTTCTAGAAACCATGTTGTGTAGAAGGGGTTGAAAAAGTGGCCAGAAACTAGATTAGCTTGTCGTCATTCCTCTAATTATATCAGGGATATTTTTGGCTTTTGGAATGTTATTGATCATAACATCAGTCTGAATTATCTCTCCTACAGTCCCCATTTACTTACTGAACTCAGCAATTGGTGGTAATTTTACACAGTACCAGAATTTAGAGTGTTGTGGTGATTAAAAAATGTTTTTAGTTAACTAAACTGAATGTCGTTAAAGATTGAGTCTATATACCTACAAGATGTTTAATTTATGGCGAGGATATAATTTACTTACCTAGCAGCTTTTCATCCACAGTGTCTAAAAGATGAAAAGTCCCCCAACCCCAAATCTATGAAACATCTCTTCTTTCCCAAATCACGTATGTAATGAAGTAAATGATACTTTGATCTTATATAATTTTTATGTCAAAATATGTAAATGACTGCATATGCCTAACATAAAGCCCTGAAGGATTTAAAATGTCTATGAGATTGGAGTTGTAAAGGCATTGGGCAAAGCTTTGTATTGGACATGATAGGGGAATGCCATGGCAATAAAGATCATGAGAAATATACAACCTAAATAGGTATGACAGGTATTGACATCTGTTGGCTTTGGAACACTGGAGTATTTAAAATGAAAAAGTAGCACAGAGTAATCTAAAATAGCAAATATAATTGTATAGGGAACATGGAGTAAAGGATATTAAAAACTTGCTGGCAAATTAGAATTTTCAGTGGGTTAATGAGGGAAAACGTAAGGTGGATAAACAGATGATAAGAGGATATATTAAAGGGTAAAGAAGGGCATGTACAAAGATGGGGTATAAACATCTCATAAGTGTCTTTTTACATATAGTTGATTCAATCCTAAAACTTGCAGAGGGCCAGTGGTGAAGAGAAAGGAGCCTACACAGTAATCTTAGTCTACAGGAGAGAAAATACATGTATCTCTCACTATCCAAATTCTTACTAGACATTAAAAATTTAGATAAACTTCTTGAGGAATCTCTTACCATACACACTCTTGCCACTTGATATTCAAAGATCAGGAACCAAGCTGATTTGGACAACTTGTTATCTTTGCCTTACCTTCTGAACTTGGAGCCTCATAAAGTTGGATAGTGAGGAATACATTATTTTTTTCAGTGCTAAATCTATTAAACATGTTTAAGGAATGGTATATGCCAGCCTGGGCAACATTGTAATGCCCTGTCTCTACAAAAAATTTTTTAAAAATTACCTGGGCATGGTGGTATACACCTTGTAGTCCCAGCTACTCAAGAGGCTAAGGCAAGAGGATTGCTTGAGCCCAGGATTTTGAGGCTGCAGTGCGCCATGATTACACCACTGCACTCCAGCCTGGGTAACAGAGTGAGAACTTGTCTCAAAAAAAAAGGGAAAGGTGTGTGTTTATAATCAAGAGAAAAGAATGTAAAATAATACATGGTGTATAATACATGTGTATATAATATGATACAGGGATGGAGGTAGGATTATAACCTGTTAATATGGCTGGCCACCTAACTCCCCATGTGTTTCATCAGGTTTTGATTGTTAAAAAAAGTTTTTGGGATCATTACTTAATTCATTTTTAAAAGCATTAATGTCTATGTACTTGAAATGAAGTTTATTACTTCATAGTTCATTGAAATTTTAATGTGATTTTTATATAATATTTTAAAATTTATTTCTAGGGAGTGAGCCCTGAACCAATTCATCTTAAGATTTTTTCACCCAACGTTGTCAATTTGACACTTGTGGATTTGCCAGGAATGACCAAGGTAAGGAAGGAATAGTTGTAGATTTGGTCAGGTTGTTTTCACTTCCTTGACATCCCATATGAGAATAATCAGCTTCTTTTTGCAATCACTTTGATCTGTTAGCAGCATTTGATAACATTGAGCCCTCCTTTCTCCTTGAAACACTTTCTTTACTTGGCTTCCAGGATACCACACTCTACAGGTTTATCTCCAGTCTCACTGGCCACTCCTTTTCAGTCTCTTTTGCTGTTTCTTCTCATCTCCCCAATGTCTAAACAGTAAGTGCCCCAGAGCGCAGTTTGTGGACCTCTTGTTTTCTCTAGGTACACTTTCCCCTTGATGATTTCATCAGATTTTATGGCTTTAACTACATAAGGCTCTGTATATTGATGGCATTCAGATATCTCCAGACTTGTGTATCTAGTTGCTATTCAACACATATACTTAAATGTCTAACAGACATTTCAAACTCTAATACCGAATTCCTGACCTGTTCCTCAACTAGATTTGGTCCTTCTGTAGTCTTCCCTCATTGCAATAAATGGCAACTCATCCCATTTATTGGCAACTCATTAACAAGCTGAGTTGATTTTTAATTATTAGTTCCTTGCCGATCTCTGTTTGGTGTAGTGGCTTATCCTGTAATCCCAGCACTTTGGGAGATCAAGGTGGGAGGAATTCTTTGAGCCCAGGAGTTCAAGACCAGCCTGGGCAACATAGAGAGACCATGTCTCTACAAAAAGTACAAAAATTAGTCGGGCAGGGTGGTGCATGCATGTAGTCCCAGCTGAGGCAAGAGGATTGCTTGAGCCCAGGAATTTGAGGCTACAGTGAGCTATGATTGCATCACTGTACTCTATCCTGGCCTACAGAGTGAGACCCTGTCTCTAAATAAATAAATAAATAAATAAATAAATAAATAGATGGCAACTCCATTCTGCCAATTGCTTAGTCAGAGTTTGTAGTCATCCTTGACAGAAATTTATCCCACATCCCACTTCCTGCCAGCAAATCCTCTTGGCTCTTCCTACCTTTATAGTATATCCAGAACTCAATCGTGTTTTATAAATTCATAGCTGCTATCCTAATCTAGCCACTATCATGCCACCTAGATTACTGCACAATAATAAATAATAGATATTCCTCATGATCTCATCTTAGTAGACAGTGATACTATTAAAGTGAAAATTCGATTGTGTCATCCCTTGGCTCACAACCTCTCCAGTTGCTTGTCATTCCTTGACTTAAAACTTCTCCCATTTCAGAGTAAAAGCCCAAGTTTTTACAGAGATCTAAAGTATCTACTTGGTACGTCCCTATTCTTCTCCTAACTCCTCTTGCTTCAGCCTCCTGCCCTCACTGTTCACTCTCTTTGGACTGTTTTTCCCCCACATATCTGTATGTACCTCTCCCTTATTGGCTTAATTTCTGCTCATTCTCTTAAGTGTCAAGTTGTCTCAGTGAAGTTTCCCTGATTACTGTATTTAAAAACATAATCCAATTTAAAACATTAAAATCATAATCCTAATGGCCAGGTGCAGTGGCTTATGCTTGTAGTTCTAGCACTTTGGGAGGCTGAGGCAGGAGGATCATTTGAGCCCAGGAGTTCAAAGATACAGTGAGCTATGATTGCACCATTGCACTCCAGCCTCGGTGATAGAGTGAGACCCTGTCTCAAAAAAAACAAAAAATCATAATCTTCTCTAATCATTCCCTAGCCTGCTGTTCTGCCTTAGTTTTCCACAGCCCTTACCACCATCTGGATACTATATATATGTTTTTGTTTATCATATGCCTGTTATTACTAAAAAAATAAGTTCTATGAAGACAGGAAGTTTGGTCTTTTTAAAATTCGCTACTGTAACATAATGACCTGAAATCACATTCAGAAAAGAGCCTGAAATAGAGTAGGCTGCCAGTAAACACTTGATAATTGAATGAATGAATGAATGAATGAATGAATTTGTATCTAGCCAATCCACACTGACCAATTCTTAACATGGGATTGTATTAAATTAACTTTTGATATTTGCAAGAGTTACAGTTTGAGACTCGACACATTACCAGAATCATAAATACCACTGTAGTATCTTACTAATGTCTTTATTTTTATTTTAACTATTTGTAAATGGATATACCTATATTCTGTGGATTAAATGTGGGTAAAAAAGCTGAGTAGATTTTTAACTATTAGTTCCTTGCTCATCTCTGTTTGGTTTAGGTACCTGTAGGTGATCAACCTAAGGATATTGAGCTTCAAATCAGAGAGCTCATTCTTCGGTTCATCAGTAACCCAAATTCCATTATCCTCGCTGTTACTGCTGCTAATACAGATATGGCAACATCAGAGGCACTTAAAATTTCAAGAGAGGTAGATCCAGATGGTAAGGACAGATGTTAATATTTAATGAGATGTTTATTTTACAATGGTAAATCTACCCTTGAGAAACGAATTTTTCTCTTTAAAAACAGTATCTCTAGTTGTTAATACAAATTTAAAAGATAATGCTTTCCTATTTTTGTTTATAAAAATAGAAATTCTGATGGAAAATAAGGTTATTAAGTTGCTATACAGACTAGGCAAAAATATTTCACATCTTTATTTGTAATGGTTACCTAATAATTTTAAAATAATACAGTGGCTTTGCAAAAAGGATTTCTTGTTTTGCAACTTAGGTATTTGAATGGCTGGCTTTTCAGAGTAAATAACATAGCCAGATGTGGTCACATGTGCCTGTGGTCCCAGCTACTCAGAAGGCTGAGATGGGAGCATTGTTTGAGGTCCGGAGTTCAAAGTCAGCCTGGGCAACACAGACTCTGTTAAAAAAAAACAACACAGTAGATAATCATTGTAGATTATTATAGTACAGTAGAGAATTACAGTATCTACATTCTGCAGAGGTAGAGAACATTTAGACATGCTCAAGGCAAAGGGGATTTTTAGAAATGAAGGTAAAATCCTTTCATGAAGCATTTTGACCCCAAGGATTAGTTCACATTGTGGGTCACTGATGCTTGACTAATGATGTAGTGCACATCTCGTAGCATGTATAAAATGCTGGCTTGTAAGATAGTGGTTACTGTTGTTGCTAACAAATGTATGCATGGCCTCATATAGAAACCATTTTTTTTACCTTACTATTTAGAGGGTCTGAAGGTTGTGTCGTGTTTTTCTTACCCTGCTTTGAAGAATAATTTCAAATAAAAATTTGATATGAAATAGTGCTAAGACTGCCAATAAAACAATCCCATAAGCAGGGTCACTTTAACACATTTTTTTTTTTTCTTTTGGATACAGAGTCTTGCTCTATCACCCAGGCTGGAGTGCAGTGGCGTGATCTTGGCTCTCTGCAAGCTGTCTCCTGGGTTCATTCTCCTACCTCAGCCTCCTGAGTAGCTGGGACTACAGGTGCCCGCCACCACGCCCAGCTAATTTTTTGTATTTTTAGTAGAGACAGGGTTTCACCATGTTAGCCAGGATGGTCTCGATCTCCTGACCTTGTGATCTGCCTGCCTCGGCCTCCCAAAGTGCTGGGATTACAGTGTGAGCCACTGCGCCTGGCCCCAAAATTTTATATTTCAAGTTTTTAAGAAACTTTTTTTTACCACTTGAGTAAATAATGTTCACTTCAGTTAAAGATAAACTTTATCAAAGAGTTTATTTACATTTTTTTTTTTTATTTAAAGTAGGCTGGGCTCAGTGGCTCATGCCCTTAAATCCAGCACTTTGGGAGGCAAGGCTGGTGGATCACTTGAGCTCAGGAGTTCGAGACCAGCCTGGGCAGCAAAATGAGACCCCATCTCTATAAAAAATACAAAAAAACAAATTAGCTGGGTATGGTGGCACTGGCCTGTGGTCCTAGCTACTTGGGATGCTGAGGTGGGAGGATGGCTTGAGCCTGGAAGGCAGAGGTTGCAGTGAGCCAAGATCATGCCATTGCACTCTTGCCTGGGCTCAGAGCCAGACCTTTGTAAAAAAACAAACAAAAAAAACCTGTTAAGCATTTTATATGTATTAACTCTATTTTAAACTGACCCTCGAGCCATAAATATTGTAATATGTTTAATCTAATCTTTTTTTTGTATTGGATGTAGGGTCTTACTCTGTTGCCCAGGCCTGGAGTGCAGTGGCACAATCATGCCTCACTGCAGCCTTGCACTCCTGTGCTCAAGCAATCTGCCTGCCTCAGTCTCCCAAAGTGTTAGGATTACAGGAGTGAGCCACTGCACCTGGCTTGATTACTAATCTTAATCTAGTAATACATCATAAGTAAATAATTGGCCAGTATTATTTATAGTATAAAAATTTTGAAACAATACGACCAACAGTTGGAAGGATTAAGTAAATTATAATAGTAAAATATGAAATAATTAAAAAGGATGATTTTGCTGATTTGGAGCAATACAGAAAAATGCTTGTAGGCTGGGCGTGGTGGCTCACACTTGTAATCCCAGCACTTTGGGAGGCTGAGGTGAGTGGATCGTTTGAGGCCAGAAGTTCCAGAGCAACCTGGCCAGCATGGTGAAAACCCATCTCTATTAAAAATACAAAAATTAGCCGGGCATGGTGGTGCATGCCTGTAATCCCAGCTACTGGGGAGGCTGAGACATGAGAATCATTTGAACTCAGCAGGCGAAGGTTACAGTGAGCCGAGATTGTGCCACTGCACAAAAAAAAAAAACAAAAGAAAAATGCTTATGACTAAAAATTGTACACTGTGCAGAGCAGTTGGAACTCATACATTGCTGGTGGGAGTGGTATAGTCATTTTGGGAAACAAGTCTGGCAGTTTCTTATAAAGTTAAATTAGCAGTCCCATTCCTAGGTGTTTAACCATGTTAAATGAGAACCAGTGTTCATATAAAAAACTATATACAAATGTCTACAGCATCTTTATTCATAATTTCCAAAAACTGGAAACAACTCACATATTTCTCAGATGGGGAGTGAAACTAAAGTATAGTACATTCCATACAGTGGGACACTACTCCGCAATAAAAAGGAATGGACTATTAATATACAAGAACATGGATGAATCTCAAATGCATTATGCTAAATGAAAGAAGCCAGACTCAAAAGGTTATGTACTATCTGATTTCATTTATATAACATTCTAGAAAAGGCAAAACTAGGGATGGAAAATTGGTTTGATTGGTTAGCATAAGAAAATTTGGTGGGGGGCGGCAGTGTCTTGAGTTGGTTGTGAAATATCTCTTGGCATTTGTCAAAACTCTTAGAAGTGTACACCGAAAAGGAGTCAATATTTTTATTTTAATTTTTGTTTTTTGAGGCAGGGTCTCATTCCATTGCCCAGGCTGGAGTGCAGTGGTGCAATCACGGCTCACTGCAGCCTTGACCTCTTGGGCTCAGGTAGTTTCCCCACCTCCGCCTCACCTGTAGCTAGGACTACCATTCCCTGCTAAGTTTTCTATTTGTTGTAGAGACAGAGTTTCACCACTTTGCCCAGGCTGGTCTCAAACTCCTGGGCTCAAGCAGTCTGTCCACCTTGGCCTTCCAAAGTGTTGGGATTATAGGCATGGGTCATATCTCCTGGATGTAAATTTTATATAGATTTTTTAAATGCTTACAAAATAGCCCTAAGAGTCAACAAAAAATTGCATGTGAAAAAAATCTATTTTTTATATATACACTATCTCTATCTCTATATCTATATCTATATCTATTTTTGGGAGACAGAGTCTTGCTCTGTCATCCAGGCTGGAGTGCAATGGCACGCTCCCAGCTCACTGCAACCTTCGCCTCCCAGGTTCAAGCAATTCTCCTGCCTCAGCCTCCTGAGCAGCTGGGATTACAGGCGTCTGCCACTACGCCTGGCTAATTTTTGTATTTTTAGTAGAGATGGGGTTTTACCATGTTAGTCAGGCTGGTCTCGAACTCCTGACCTCAGGTGATCTGCCCGCTTTGGCCTCCCAAACTGCTAGAATTACAGGCGTGAGCCACCACACCTGGCAAAAATGTTTTTAAAAATTGTACACAATGTTTAAAATCATTTTTTAAAAAGTACTGGTAAGAAAGGCATTACCAAAATGATGACAGAAGTAATACTAAGTGGGATTATAGATGAGGGTTTTCCTTTATTCATACTTCATAGTTTTATTTAATGGATCATTTTCTTTCTTTTCTTTGCCCTTTTCTCTTTTTGCATTTACCAGGTCGCAGAACCCTAGCTGTAATCACTAAACTTGATCTCATGGATGCGGGTACTGATGCCATGGATGTATTGATGGGAAGGGTTATTCCAGTCAAACTTGGGATAATTGGAGTAGTTAACAGGTTAGCAGTTAGAATGGGATAAGAATTGGTAGCATTCTCACTTCAGAGCAAGTCTGAATTTCTAAAATCTGTTTGAAATGTGATACTGTCCTATATTATTTCTCCCTTTTACTATGATCTTGGTATTGCTAAAGAATCAATTGTCCTAAAGGCAGAAAAGAGATAGAAATTTTTTTTTTTTTTTTTGGAAACAGGGTGTCTCTCTGTTGCCTAGGCTGGAATGCAGTGGCGTGATTGTGGCTTATTGTAGCCTCGACCTCTGGGCTCAAGTGATCCTTCCACTTCAGCCTTTCAAGTAGCTGAGACTACCACCTGGCTAATTTTTAATTTTTTTTGTAGTGACAAGGTCTTGCCATGTTGCCCAGGCTTGTCTCGACTTCTTGGGCTCAAGCAAGCCTCCAACCTTGGTTTCTCAGGTGCTAGGATTACAGGCATGAGCCACTATGCCTGCCCCCATAGAAATTTTTAATGGAAAATGTTTCTAAAGTAAGCAATACCACAAAATGGAAGAAACGTTGTAATAGCCAGGCTTTAAGAATTCTTGCCTATCATGTTAAGCTATGTATGAGGAGGTACTGGGTAAGGGAAAAATTACCTAATGTATACCCAATCGAGAAAGAGTTTAAGGTGGCAGGATTTTAATAGATTGGTTTAATCCCTAGCATTAGTGATTTTGTGTAATTGCCAGGATGTGACTTGGAGACATTTTATTAAAGGTATCCTAATGATAAATAGTTGGTATTAAAAATTGGAAAAAGGAAACTCTTATTAAGTGTCTAATTACATTTTAGACACTCTACTGTGAGCAATTTGCAAATGGTATCTCTTGGAATCCTCACAGCATCCCCTGAGGTAGGTGTTGATGTCTATTTTATAATCAGAAACCTCAGGTTATACATTTAACCAAAAGTTACATGGGTAGTGAAAGAGCTGGATTCGGATTAATCTCTCTTTTAGTCCAAAGCCTTCATATGCTAGGAAACCCTGAAATTATCATGAAATCTGAGTTCTAGTCCCAGTTCTTCCATAAACTAGATACAATGTAGGTTTAAATGACACCTAATGTCTTTGGGTCTCAAGCCTTTAGAAAATGAAAATGTTTTTACTACCTGATATATAAGATCCATTCCAGTTGTCTGCTTCTATTTTAATGTCCTTCCATCCCATCCCTCCTGTCATTCTCCCATCCCCACTCCCAATTCCAACTGTCTCCTTTTTCAGGCAAGGAGGTGGCGCAACACTGTTCATTGTTTGTAGATGATTGTTCTTCAAATTAACTTAATTATTTTTGGGAGAAATTAGTTCCCTGTCCATGGATAAAATATACAGTTGACTAAGATACTCTTATATTTTTATACCTGTCTATACCTGTTACTTATTGTTTTTGTCTATAGTTAATGGCAATAATGAGGCCTACTCTATTTAGGCACTAGTTACTTATAATTCACTTAGTTCAAATCTTGGCTATGCCAGTTAGTGTGTGACCTTGGGTAAGTTAGTCTCTGTGAGCCTCAGTTCCTTGCTATACAATGGGGTCATAATACCTGTCACATAAAATTATTGTGAGAATTAAATAAAACAGTCCCTGTCAGGTATTAGAGAATAATGGCTGGTGCTGTCATCATCTGAGGTAGGAAGAGGACAATCATTAAGCTGAATAGTTTTGTAATTTTTTCAACCTCAGGAGCCAGCTAGATATTAACAACAAGAAGAGTGTAACTGATTCAATCCGTGATGAGTATGCTTTTCTTCAAAAGAAATATCCATCTCTGGCCAATAGAAATGGAACAAAGTATCTTGCTAGGACTCTAAACAGGTAACTTTTTTACCTTTTGGAAATGAGATGTGTTTGTTTTTACCAGTAGGTGTCTGAGAGGATTCATTTTCAGTTCCTTACATTTTCATACTGTTCCTAACAGCTTCACTTATGGTTTCTTATATAGTAGGTTCCTGAAGAGTAGATGTCTCTATTTTTATTGGGGTGGTTGACATTACATCATCATGCAGTCTAGAATGAATGTTCAAGTGACTTTAAGATGTTTTAATTATGAAAATTTTGACAGTTAATTTAGTTTTGTGGATAGAACTAGAGATGACTTAATTTGCACTTTGCATTTCAGCAACTGCATTAAAATTTGTAATTTTCACATTATCTATTCTTAACTTAGAATGTCTTTTATTTACCAGGAAAGGGAGATGGAAAAACAAAGAAATAGAATGTCTTTTATTCCTATTCACTGTAGAAATAACTTAAGTTGTATACATTGGATTCTGAATACCCATTGATGGTGGGGGACTAGAAGATGTTTCTAGATGATTTATAAATGACTGAAGTGGAAGCCATTTTCTCTTACTTTTATTCCCTAAAGACTGCTAGATTTGGATCTTAATAAGGTTGATTTTTACTTTGCTGGTTACTAATTGTAAATGACAAGTCAATGAAACCAAAATTATATAGGAAGAATTGATTGAGTGGCTTGCTTTCTCTGTGGTAATTGCAGTAATATGAAAATAATTTGCATTTTTTTCCTTTTATGATTTAGGAAAAACGAATACAAATTGTTTTTCTCCTATTTACACACAGTTAATCAGTATGGCACATAATGCTTCTGAGAGCAGATACATGGGGCAGATACATTCTCCAGGGGCTTGTAGCTGAATGTCCTTTAATTCAATGCTAACACTGTTTACCTGGCGATAGCATCAGCTCCCACAGTTTGAGGGTTCAGTCCCACAAGACTGCCCCCAAGTCAGATGCTAGTTGTAAGCACAGGTTGTAGCCTGTATTTCTGACTGATGGATTATAAGTCAGGGTACCCATGACTCCCGTTTCATGTTTGATTAATTTGTTAGAGTGGCTCACAGAGGTCAGGGAAACCCTACTTAACATATACCCACTTACTATGAAGTATAGTACAAAGGATATAGGTAAATAGCCAGATGAAGAGATGCACAGGGCTGGGCATGTGGGAAGGAATGTGGAGCTTCCGTGCCCTCTCTGGGCACACCACACTCCGGGAACCTTCATGTGTTCCACTCTCTGAAGACTCCATGAACTGTGTCCTTTTGAGTTTTTATGGAAACTTCATTGGCCACTGGTGATCAGCTCAACCTTTGGCCTCTCTCCCTTCTTCTGAGCTGTTCTGGTGACCAGCTCCCATCCTGAAGCTATCTAGGGACTCCCAGCCACCAGTCATCTCATTAACATGCAAAGACACTCTAAACACTCTTATGCTTTTGGAGAGTCCAAGGATTTTAGGAGCTGATTGCCAGGAAATGAAGACAAAGACCAAATATATATTTCACAGTATATCACATTTGCCAGGACAAATTATTGATAGGTTTTCCCCATTTTAAAAATTTGACTTCTTTAGGGCTTCAGAATACACAATTTTACTTTTAAATCTTTCCTTTCTAAAAACCTTTTTTAGGTTACTGATGCATCACATCAGAGATTGCTTACCAGAGTTGAAAACAAGAATAAATGTTCTAGCTGCTCAGTATCAGTCTCTTTTAAATAGCTACGGTGAACCCGTGGATGATAAAAGTGCTACTTTACTCCAGCTTATTACCAAATTTGCCACAGAATATTGTAACACGATTGAAGGAACTGCAAAATATATTGAAACTTCAGAGCTGTAAGTAAGAAATTTTTCTGTAGATTTGGTTACCTAGAGAGCTAGGTCACTTTTCCTTTTGTGAAGATGACTTCAGCTCAGATTATCTGAGATTTATTATCTATAAAACAAAAATATAATTTTGTAGAGATAATAGGATGATGTCTGGTTGTGTGAAAATATGTTTTGTAAATGATGTAAAGCAAAGTAAAATTTTCATGTATTTGTAAAACAATATTTTAATAAGAAAAAATATTTCTTAATTTAGCTTTTAAAGTGTTTGTTTCTTTAGTACACACAGTATAATTGCTCATAAAAAATTAGAAAATGCAGATAAGTAAAAATAAAACATAAAAACAAAATTACATGGTGGTGTGCACCCGTAGTCCCAGCTGCTCAGGCGGCTGAGGTAGGAGAATCCCTTGAGTTCAGGAGTTCAAGGCCAGCCTGGGCAACATATTGAGACTCCATCTCTCTCTCTCTCTCTCTTTTAAAAATTAAATCCAAATTTTATTAAGGATTTCAAGTTACATACTTCAAATTTCTAGAATGGAATGGAATAATTTTGGAACTGGAAAAATGGCATAAACACTGACATCCCTTGAAACTTCAATTTTATAAAGAAAATTCTTCGGCAAACCACATCCCCATTATGCAACAAGACTAGGTATTATCTACACCTTCACTTTGGCAATAGCTATTTCCTAAAAGAATGAAAAAGATGATTTTGCTACCTCAGTTTGTTAAAAATGGGATTCTGGCCAGGCACAGTGGCTCATGCCTGTAATCCCAGCACTTTGGGAGGCTAAGGCGGGCGAATCACCTGACGTCAGGAGTTCGAAACCAGCCTGGCTAACATGGTGAAACCCCATCTCTACTAAAAATACAAAAACTAGCCGGGCGTGGTCGCAGGCAGCTGTAATGCCAGCTACTTGGGAGATTGAGGCAGGAGAATCTCTTGAACCTCTGAGGCGGAGGTTGCAGTGAGCCGAGATGGTGCCACTGTACTCTGGCCTGGGCAACAGAGCAAGACTCTGTCTCAGAAAAAAAAAGTGATTCTGTCTTTAAAGTTCAAAAAAAGCTGCATTTAGATGAACTGTGGTTACCAAAAACAAACAAACAAACAAACAAAAAACAGAGTGTCTAATCAAAGCAAAGGAAATCATTTTGAAAATAAAGAGAACAAAGCTGTTGTAATTGGTTAAGGATTTCCAGTAGTAAGTTAAAATTTCAGGAGAGGAATGGATAGCACTACAGACAATGTTCACTTCCAAGACCTTAACACTAACTTCTGAAAAAGGAAGTTTTCATCACCTCTAAAAATGAATTCAATGTAATTTTGTTAAGAGCAGGAAATCTAGACCTTCCTGTAATGACAATCCAATAGTCCACCCTCACCATCGTCAAAAGAAAGTTGCCTCAAAATTAACAGTAATTAGCCTGAGGTATTGTAAATGTGGCTCTACAGTCTGAAATTTAATGGCATCTTTTGTCAAAAATAGTCTTATTTCCACTTTAGTCTCATGACTACAACACTATAGTGCTCTCCCTGTAGTACTACAACGCAGTCATACAGAAAAAAATTCTTGGACCTTGTGAAATAGTGCATCCATCCACTTCTATAAAAATAGGAGCCACACTGACCGGGCGCGGTGGCTCACGCCTGTAATCCCAGTACTTTGGGAGGCCGAGGCAGGCGGATTACGAGGTTGAGAGATCAAGACCATCCTGGCGAACATGGTGAAACCCTGTCTCTACTAAAAATACAAAAATTAGCCAGGTGTGGTGGTGCATGCCTGTAATCCAAGCTACTCAGTAGTCTGAGGCAGGAGAATTGCTTGAACCCGGGAGTTGGAGGTTGCAGTGAGCTGAGATCGCACCACTGCACTCCAGCCTGGGCAACAGAGAGACACTCCATCTCCAAAAAAAAAAAAAATTTATATATATATATATATATATATATATGCCACACAAAGATCACTAACTGATAATTTAGTTGATAACTGTTTTCTAGTTTAGTTATCAAAGCGTGGTGTGAACAAAATGCTGAGTGTCACACTGGCATTACAAATAGGCCCAAAATTTTGAGCTTTTAACGAGATCAAGAAACATTTTATGAGATTTAACTCAATATGCCTTAACACATCCATGAGGTAGTTAAGTAAACAGTACTACACATTTTAAAACATAGCAAACAGAAGCATGGGTAATTGACATACTCATACTTTAAGCAATAAGAATTAAAAGAAACCACAGAAGCTTGGGGCCTTCTCTCTAGCTCTACCCCAAAGAAAATGAACTTTAACTTTTTTTTTTTTTTTAAGCATCATATCGCTTAAAATTTTCTTCTTCTTCTTCTTTTTTTTTTTTACACTTGCTTATTAGTATAGTATCTCTTTCTAAAGCTGGTACCCTTTTCAGTAATGTGGTAAAAACTGAGTATAACCCTTAATTCAAGCTAGGCCTCTGCTTCTACCTGAATTGGTACAAAATCAAGACATTATCTTGTAGAACTAAAATTGTATTTGAAATTTTTATTTTAGGCTACAAAAACAAGCAAACAACAAGTAACTTGAAAACAGGTCTTGTCAAATGATGTAAATTCATCCTTTCCAGGGAAGCAGAAGGTAGATCCTACTACAAAGAAAAGATGCTTAGTTAATGGAGGTTAAATTTAAAAGTATAGTTAAATTCAGGCTAACTTATAAAAATCCTGTTTTATTCATCTCACTGTGGTGCCAGTAACTATACTGAGTCAGGTTACTTTACAGTTAACTATTTCACCTATAACACAATAATGCATTAACAATCTAATACAGTTATTGGGTGTGGTCATACTGGAAATTCTTAAATTCTTAACCATATAGTTGTCTTGCCCATTTTTTTTTTTCTTTCAGACCGAGTCTTGCTCAGCCACCCAGGCTGGAGTGCAGTGGCACGATCTCAGCTCACTGCAACCACCATCTCCTCAGTTCAAGCGATTCTCCCGTCTCAGCCTCCTGAGTAGCTGGGATTACAGGCACCCGCCATCATGCCCAGCTAATTTTTGTATTTTAGTAGAGATGGGGTTTCACCGTGTTAGTCAGGCTGGTCTTGAACTCCTGACCTCAGGTGATCTGCCTGCCTTAGCCTCTCAAAGTGCTAGGAATACAGGCGTGAGCCACTGCGCATGCCAGTTTTTTTTTTTTTTTTTAAACGATGAATTGTCTTAGTATAAGTCCCTGCATTTCTGTAACAAAGTAATGAAAGGCACAGCTAATCCAAGCAGACTTAACCCTATTCAACAGACAGCTGAAAAAATACTTTGCTTCCTCAAGCAAAAAATTTTGGGAAAAAAAAAACAGTGTTTCCTTTAACAGTTGTTAATTTTCATAGCTGTACTCCAAGAACTACATAAAAAGATTCCAGAAGAACCAAATTATTAGCAATGAATGAACATGTGTGACAGAATTTGTGCATTCAACATATCTGGCAGAAAAACTAGTGAAAATGCTAGCTAGAACAAATTCGTCTTTAAAATACCAGTTTCCTATCCTTTAAAACAAAAATTACCTAGTCTACCAAGAAAATACAAAAACATAAGGCAGTAAGTAAGAGTTGTGTTTAGGCTATTACAGTGCAGGTTATCCTCAAGGCCACATATATCCTGCTTCACTGCTGCTTGCATTCTGCTGGGTTTTGATCCTTCTTCGGGTCATAGTCTGGATCATTTCCCTCATCTCCTTCATCTACCCCTTCCTCATCAGCTTCTTCACCTTCACCTTCTTCACCATACTCATCATCATCATCTTCAGTAACTCCTCCAGTAAACTATAACACTGATCTTGGGATTATATGCTCACATAAAAAGTGACCAATTTTGAAGTCTGCAGCAAGGACAGCTTCAGCAGCATCATCCAGATCTCCACTCTCAGGAACTTCAGGAGGGGCAAGAAAATTAAAGAAAGAGTCATTGGAAACTGTTTTGGTCACAGTACGAATTGTCCCATGTACCTTGTGTTTCTGCTTCTTAATGTTTTCAAAGTGACATTCTTTCCTTTTTTCCAATCTATCTGGCCCCCTGTACAACCCATAATTTCTGGTCCATCAAAAGAAAAGGGATCAGAATTATCTGGTTCTGGTTCTAACCTCATCCTACATGTCTTTGTCAGCACTTCATGTGTAAAATATTCACTGGGTTCAAAGTGAAATTCTAAGACAAAACTCTTCGGCTGGCCAGCATCTGAGAACTTCACTTTAGTATCTTTGAAATGCTTCAGAATAGGTTCATCATGTTCCTGAAGCATATAACTGAGTAAGTCAACATTCTTAAAAACAGGTAACCAAAATTCAGGAATTCCTTTGGGGGTCTTCTTTTTCTTCATCCTTTTTCTCATCTTCAGTCTTGGCCTTTTCTTTCAACTCCTCTGAAATCTCATCTTCTTCATCTGGTTTCCATTCACATTCTTCCTCCATAGGTTCATAAATTGCATTAATAATCATAAATTGCTTATCAAATAGAGGCTGATAGAGAACAGCATACTTTCTTTCAAGACTGTGAACTTCCTCATATAATTTGGCTTCTATCTGTGCACTTATGCAGGTTTTTGAGAGTATTCACTCCTCTTTTAACTACCCTAGCTAGGCAGGTTGTCAATGTCTGCCATGTTGTAAGAACTCAAATATCAGAGGCTAGTATGGGGAGCCAGGCGGGTGGAGCTGTGCAGGCAGTGACTCAGGGTAGCAGCGGTGGTGGGAGGAGCAAGAGGCAGCGCTGCAAGCAGATGGCGCTAACAAAGGAGACCCCATCTCTGAAAACGAAAACAAACCCTTAATTTCACCAACCCGAGATAATTCCTAAAATTTGGCATTGAACTAGGCATTTTTCTATGCATCTATAACACATAGATGCCTGTACTACATATCTTTAAAAATCAGATGCTATACCTATTTTGGAATCATTTCTTAAATCATGTAACAAATAACTTTCTACCTCATACATTATCAGTCTGAAGATTTGCATAGTATTTTACTTTTTAGATATACCCTTATTTGTTGGGCCAGTCTCCTACTACTGGATAGTTTGTTTTCTGTTACACATAAAAGCTGTGATGGACTACCTGTATCTATCTTTGGGGCTTGTGTCCAAGTAAACACTGAGGATAAATTTGTAGAAGTAAGTTTATTAGATTAAAGAATATAACATCCTTAGAATCTTTCATTACATATTGCATATTGTTAGCATATTGTACTGTTTTACTACTAGCAAGAACAACCATTTCTCTAAAAACATCTTTTTATGCTGAAATAATTATAGACTCACAGGAAGTTGCAGGGTGATGTACAGGGAAGTCCCACGCACCCTCCACTGTGTACCCTTTCCCCAGCTTCCCCCACTGTTGGACATCTTGCATAACTACAGTACAATAACAAAGTGAGAAAATGGACATGGGTACAATCCACAGAGCTTGTTCAGATTTATACGTTAACTCATTTGTGTGTTTGTGTGTGTGTGTGCGTGTGTGTAGTTCTATATACTTTAGTATAACCGAGATGGTCTTCATATGGTCAACTCCGTAAAGAGAGTATTTATCAGACTAATTATTGAATGGTTATATATATGGCATATTGAAAAAAGTAAAGATGACCACAAATGGGCCTTTAAAGAGTTTAGTGGGTAAAGTAGGTCAAGATAATACTGGGCTTGATTAGGCTGCAAAAGTATAACTTTTATTTAAATACTACTTATTGTTATATATAATTCATATTCAGAAAAGTACATATAGCGTATATGCACACTTTATAAATAGTTAATGAACCAATTATCTGTGTCTACCTAATGAAGCGTTTCAGACATTGAAGAGAGACCACTGACATTTATTTCAGGGTTTGGGAGAGCTCCACATTTAAGAAGGCATTTGAATTGGGCTCTGAATAAAATTTGAGAAGCCAGTAATGAGAGGGTGTTTCAGGCTTGGGAACAGCAAAGAATAATGCAAGAATAATGTTTTTGGAGAACAGCATGTATAGTGATGTGACATAATAGGAGATAAGACAGGAAGGGTGTCTAGGAACAAGACTGTAGATACAGAGTCTTTTCTGTCTTGCTCTGTCGCCTACTCTGGAGTGCAGTGGCGCGATCTCAGCTCACTGCAACCTCCACCTCCCAAGTTCAAGTGATTCTCCTGCCTCACCCTCCCCAGTAGCTGGGACTACAGGCGTGTGCCACCACGCCTGGCTAATTTTTTTTTTTTTGTATTTTTATTAGAGATGGGGTTTCACCGTGTTAGCCAGGATGGTCTCGATCTCATGAACTCGTGATCCACTTGCCTTGGCCTCCCAAAATGCTGGGATTACAGACGTGAGTCACCGCATCCAGCCGCCCCCACCTTTTTTTTTGAGAGTCTCACTCTATTGCCCAAGCTGGAGTGTAGTGGCGTGATCTCGGCTCACTGCAAACTCCGCCTCCTGGGTTCAAGCGATTCTCTTATCTCAGCCTCCTGAGTAGCAGGGATTACAGGCGCGCACTACTATGCCCGACTAATTTTTTGTATTTTTAATAGAGATGCAGTTTCACCATGCTGGCCAGGCTGGTCGCGAACTCCTGACCTTGTGATCCGCCTGCCTCGGCCTCCCAAAGTGCTGGGATTACAGGCATGAGCCACTGCGCCCAGCCGAAATTCTTATCTATTAAGCAATTACTCCTCATTCTCCTCTCCTCCAGCCCTGGTAACCTCTAATTTAATTAATTAATTAATTTATTTTGAGACAGAGTCTCACTTTATTGCCGAGGCTGGAATGCAGTGGCAGTCTGGGCCAATCTCTGCCTCCCAGGCTCAAGCAATCATCCTGCCTCAGCCTCCTGAGTAGCTGGGACTACAGGTGCCCCACACCTGGCTAATTTTTGTATTTTTTTGTATTTTTAGTAGAGACTGGGTTTCACCATGTTGGCCAGGCTAGTCTTGAACTCCCGACCTCAGGTGATCTGCCCGCCTCGGCCTCCCAAAGTGTTGGGATGACAGGTGTGAGCCAAATTTACTTTCTGTGTCTGAATTTGCCTATTGTAGATACTTCATATAAATTGAATCATTCAGTATTTGCCCTTTTGTGCTTGGCTTACTTCTGTTAGCATAATATTAGACTACTACCTTTTACCTGAGCTACTATAAAAAGGTACTCAATAGTGGTTGTAAAAATAGAGAGGAAGGGATGATTTGGGAAGGCATTATAAAGGTATTTGTAGAATTCAACTGGACTTGAATTTGAAAAAGATAATACCAGGGTTTCTAGTTATTAAACAAGATAGGAAACATAAGGTGCTCAGTAACTATATCAAGAGATTTTTATTTGTCTAAGGCCGGGCGTGGTGGCTCATGCCTGTAATCCCAACACTTTGGGAGGCTGAGGCGGGCAAGTCATGAGGTCAAGAGATCGAGACCATCCTGGCCATTGTGGTGAAACCCCGTCTCTACTAAAAATACAAAAATTAGCTGGGCATGGTGGCGCATACCTGTAGTCCCAGCTACTTGGGAGGCTGAGGCAGAAGAATCACTTGAACCCGGGAGGCAGAGGTTGCAGTGAGCCAAGAGCCCACCACTGCATTCCAGCCTGGGCAACAGAGCGAGACTCCGTCTCAAAAAAAAAAAACAAAAACAAAAACAACAACAAAAAGAGATTTAATTTGTCTAAAGCAAGACTAGGGCTGGGCACGGGTGGCTCACGCCTGTCATCCCAGCACTTTGGGAGGTCAAGGCGGGTGGATCACTTGAGGTCAGGAGTTGGAGACAAGCCTGGCTAACAAGCTATGCTTATTTATTTACATATTGTCTGTGGCTGCTTATGTGCTTAATGGTAGAGTTGAGTAGTTGCAGCAGAGACTGTATGACCTGAAAAGCCTAAAATACTATGTGACCCTTTATGGAAAAAGTTTGCCAACCTCTACTTCAGATTGTGAATCAATGGAAATAAATATAAGGCACTGTTTCCTATTCTCAAGGAGCTTATATTCTAGTTGAGGAAAACTAGGGCAGAGAAAAGGTGCTTAGCAATTCTTAGTTAACTGTTGTTTTATGTCAGAACATGTATTATATTTACAAATATATATATATACACATACCTATCATTTAATGATTCCTTTTCCCATTTAAAAAAATTAGAGAAACTAGTTCATAATGAGTTGAATTAGAACACATTGTAATGGGAATAAATGAAATTGTTTATCTGAGGCTTTCTCAGAAAATAAGATGAACTTAAAGCTCTAGAAAGACTTCTAACTTGTATCTTCTTTCCCCTTTCATAATGCCAGAAACCATATACTTCATTGCCTTTCAGATGCGGTGGTGCTAGAATTTGTTATATTTTCCATGAGACTTTTGGGCGAACCTTAGAATCTGTCGATCCACTTGGTGGCCTTAACACTATTGATATTTTGACTGCCATTAGAAATGCTACTGTGAGTATGCTTAGCTTTTTAGACTGTAAAAAAAATGAGGTTAAAGTTTTTCTTACCCATATACTATGTCTTTTTAAACTTAATTATACAGTTTATTTTGCTCTCATATTTGAAATTAAAAAGCATTTTGCATGAAACATACAAAAAATGTGACTTAACCTTTGGGAAGAACTGAAATTACATATATAATAAGAGTTCTAAGTTTTATTTTCTCAGGGTCCTCGTCCTGCTTTATTTGTGCCTGAGGTTTCATTTGAGTTACTGGTGAAGCGGCAAATCAAACGTCTAGAAGAGCCCAGCCTCCGCTGTGTGGAACTGGTTCATGAGGAAATGCAAAGGATCATTCAGCACTGTAGCAATTACAGTACACAGGTAACGGAGAGAAATGTAACAGGTTTCACGTAAACTAGAACATGAAGTGGTGGTCTCTTTCACTGGGTGGAAGGAAATGTGTAAGATGGGATACAAGGTAAAATCTGTAGTTCCCTTACCTGAAAGTGATTTGAAATAGGATTCTTAAATGTAGGCTCCAAATCTAATTCAGTATTTCTGTGATCATTAAATAAAAGAAAATGACTGTTGGCCTGGCATGGTGGCTTATACATACAGTCTCAGCTATTTGGGAGGCTAAGGTGGGAGGATGACTTAGTGAGACTATGTCTTAAAAAGAAAAAAAACAAACTTACATTTTTCTTTCATCTACCATTTATAGGAATTGTTACGATTTCCTAAACTTCATGATGCCATAGTTGAAGTGGTGACGTGTCTTCTTCGTAAAAGGTTGCCTGTTACAAATGAAATGGTGAGCATAGATCATTGTAATTACTATTAGTAAAAGTTTAAATTTTTGCTTGACTGCTTTTTAATAAACATTATATGGTTACTTTAGAGTTTAGGCATAATGTTTTCCAGTGTATTGGGAGGAAAAAGAAGTTGAGTTTCAGTCAACTTTAAATTTATTAAAAGTTTAACTTATTAAAGTTAAATTTATTAACGTTTATTAAAATTAATAAATTAATTTATTAAAGTTAAATTTATTAAAAATTTAAAGGAAAAATTTTAATAATTCTGGTATAAAGTGTATTTTTTCTTCATATTTTAATCGTTAGCCTGCAGACATGGGTTTTCTTGAAAATAGATTTATGATTGAGGGGTGTGAATAGCTTTGCTGTATTATTTAGTACCACTGATCTTAACAGAAAATTAGTTCCATCTTTAGCATCAGTAAACTGAGCCTTTATAGCACACTCTTACTTTGAGGTACGTCGGAGTAATCTGGCCACTTCTGCAGTTTGCTTGTTATGACCTAATAACTCTAATATCATAGTTGCTTGCTACTATTCTGTGGGTTGCTGCTATCCACACAAATAAAAATGCTGAAATTGGCAGAAATATGGGATAAGCATTTAAAATTGCCCTTATGCCTCTAATTGTTGGCTGGGTTTTTGTTTTTTGTTTTTCTTTCTGATCACTAAAAGTGCATTTGGGTCCTTGGCTCAGGATGGTGAGCCCCGTGGAGGTTACTAAGAGTACAAAACCATCCTTGGAATGTAAGTGCTGCTGCTTGGCTGTTTCTTTAGTGAGGACACCCCTCAGATTCTGATGTCTAAGACTGAATATAGCACAGAATCATTGGACCTTCATTTTAATAGATCCTTTTTACCCAGTTCTGGACTGATAAGTGCCATTCTGATACCTGAGATTTGTTAGGACAGCACATAATAAAGGGCTTAAGTTTATTCTCTCTGTAACACTTAGTGGTGTGGTGGCTCATGCCTGTAATCCCAGCACTTTGGGAGGTCGAGGTGGGTGGATCACCTGAGGTTGGGAGTTGGAGACCAGCCTGGCTAACATGGAGAAACCCCGTCTCTACTAAAAATACAAAATTAGCCGGGCATGGTGGCGCATGCCTGTAATCCCAGCTCCTCGGGAGGCTGAGGCAGGAGAATCACTTGAACCCAGGAGGTGGAGGTTGCAGTGAGCCGAGATTGTGCCACTGCACTCCAGCCTGGGCAATAAGAGCGAAACTCCATCGCAAAAAACAAACAAAAAAAGACTTAGCAATTCTGTAGAGGGCTGGATAAATTAATTTTAACTTTTCTTTTTTATTTTCCTCTAAGGATTTTGAACTACATATAATATTTTAACTAGGTGCTTTATAGTTAAGGCTAACCAGTCACTACCTCAGGTCTTTAGATGTATCCTTTACCCAAATAAAGTTAACATTTTTAACTTATGCCTGGTTATGAACTTATTTTCTTATTGTTGAAAATGAACTTAAAAAGTGACATGGAATAGTGGATGATCTGAAGTTTTAATAGCAAAGTTGCATAAAGCATTGGAATTTAGATTTGCATCAAATAGATGACTATTTTTCCCTAACAGTAAAATACTTGTAGTTACTTTAATGTTATTGTTCCCTCTTAGAAATGCAGTTTTAGATGCTGAAATGTAAATAATTTTAAAGCTAGAGTAAATTATTGTTTGACATAAGATTTATCAGTTGGAATATAATTATCAAGTAATTTAGGCATGTTTCCTGTACTTTTTCGGTATTGTCTGTTTCGTAAGTTTTATATATAAATTTCTCAAAGTAAAATATGGTTGATGTATTTTTGTATATAGCCTAACTTACTTTTTTTCTAGGTCCATAACTTAGTGGCAATTGAACTGGCTTATATCAACACAAAACATCCAGACTTTGCTGATGCTTGTGGCCTAATGAACAATAATATAGAGGTAAATATAATTCTTACACTTTTTCACAGATAGAAAAATCTGTTGTAACTCAGTTATATCAAACTTATTTAGCACGGAGTAATGATAAAATAGACATGTGCCACATTAGTGCCTGTTGCATGCCAGGAAATATGCTGAGGGGATTACATTGTTGGCTGAATTCTCAAAACCACCTGGAGGCATTATTACTTTCTGCTTATGAAATTGAAATTCAGAAAGAATCTGAGAATTCATTGATTTGGTGTGACTGGCTCTATTTTGGTAACTTATAGTTTATACAGGGGAAGTGTGTACAACAAAGTGTTTAAAATTGTTTTCATTTGGCTCTGAAAGCTGTGAAGGAAACACTCAAGAATTGACCAACTTAGCATAAATTTGGAAAAGCAGAGTGCTTTTTTCACCAGTACTGGGGTGGCTGCATTTCATGGATCTTTTCTTTCCTTTTGATGTTAATGTAACAAATTGAATAAGATCTCAGATGGAGCCAAGGCTGGTGGACAGAGCAATTTATCCAGAAGCCATTTTTTTCCTCTGCCACTTTTCTCCAAAAATAGTACATTTTTCTGTTACTCCCTAATTCAGTAAGACCTCAGAGTCCCCTTCTATATCAAATTTCCTCTTCTGCATATGCATGGTGAGAAAATTGTAAATATGCAATTCAGAAGCTGGAAGGGATCCTGTGTTACTGACTTCAATTCCGGTTAAAACAGATGGGGTGGCCAGGCATGGTGGCTCACACCTGTAATCCCAGCACTTTGGGAGGCCAAGGCAGGTGGATCACCTGACTTCAGGAGTTTGAGACCAGCCTGGCCAACATGGTAAAACCCCGTCTCTATTAAAAAATACAAAAAATTAGCCAGGGTTGGTGGCAGGTACCTGTAATCTGAGCTACTAGGGAGGCTGAGGCAGGAGAATCACTTGATCCCGGGAGGTGGAAGCTGCAGTGAGCTGAGATTGTGCCATTGCACTCCAGCCTGGGCAACAAGAGCAAAACTCTGTCTCCAAAAAAAAAAAAAACTGGGGAGCTTGAGGTTTACAGATAGCATTTATTCCTTTGGTGCTTGTTTTGCAGGGCACTATTATAGGAAACAAGCACCTTCTTAACACAGGTATAGGGAACTCATTTTTGGTTACATAGCTGGGGGTGATTCCTGTTATCAGAAAAAATTCCAAAATGCATACATGAGTAGGCTCTTCAAAACACGCTAGATAACAGTTATGTTAAAAATTAGCATGTAGACACTTAAAAGGATTTAGTTCTTTTTGCACTGAAACTAACATCATGAAAAACTTGTGTTTGTGGTAGTTTTGTTATACTGACAAGGTCATATGTGATATGATTTCAGATTAGTATTTTTCTACAAATGAATAGGTTTGTGGTTATAATGACTGTGCCAGAGAACTTTATGTGGATATTTTCATTTAATCTTTACCATAACCCTGAGGGCAGATCATGTCATTAACAGATTAGGACACTAGGGCTTCAAAAGAGTTGGTAAGCTGTCCAGTTAGCAATGCAGGTACACCAGGTCTGCTGGGGTCTGGGAGCAGCTCAGATCATAACTGGTTAGTAACAGTCTAGGGTGAGAATTTGAGATACCGTGCCTTTTGCTTTGTATCCCTGTTCAAAACGTACATTTTATCATGCTAATTTTTTATTTTGAAGATTGTTAATATCTATACTTTTACTGTTATTTTTTATTACTGAATACCCTCCCATGAAAAAATAAAATTGGGCCAAGTTTCTGGCAAAAAAAAAATTTTTTTTTTTTTTTTTGATCAATAAAAGTTTTATTACCTGGCCCAAGTAGGGAGGACCCTGGGCGTATGCTCCAAGGCACTGTCCCCTGAGGGAGAGTGACAGGAGAGTTTCACAGGGCGATGGAGGGGAGAGGATGCGTCTTCGCGTGTGGAGGAGGGATCCCAGAGGTCCAGGCGCAGTAACAAGAAAGGTCACTTGGGTTCATCTATAAGTTGCTAGGGTCTGCTGGGACCTGGTTTGAACCAAGTGGGTGACTGCATTCTAAACAGGGCTTGGAAGAAACCAAAAAAATTTCTTACACATGGAACATCATTGTGGGCTGGGTGCGGTGGCTCACGCCTGTAATCCCAGCACTTTGGTAGGCTGAGGCAGGCTGATCACCTGAGGTCAGGAGTTCAAGACTAGCCTGGCTAACATGGCGAAACTGTCTCTACTAAAAATACAAAAATTATCCAGGGGTGGTGGGTGCCTGTAATCCCAGCTACTAGGGAGGCTGAGGCAGGGAGAACCGATTGAACCCGGGAGGCGGAGGTTGCAGGGAGCCAAGATCATGCCATTGCACTCCAGCCTGGGCAACATAGCGAGACTCCATCTCAACAAAAAACAAAAACAAAAGCATTGTGAAGCTTTGTTAACTTATAGTTTTTTGCAAGTTGAACTGTGTTCATGAAATACTTTCTACTTAGGAGCAATTTTGACTTTAACCTAAATAGTTTCTACTGTATTTGTTGCTGCCTGTGAGAGATCCACCATTAACATCTACAGATTTCTGTATCTTCATCATCTTTTTTTTTTTAAAGACAGTCTCACTCTGTCGCCCAGGCTGGAGTGCAGTGGCGTGAACTCTGCTCACTGCAACCTCCGCCTCCTGGGTTCCAGCAGTTCTCCTGCTACAGCTGGGATTACAGGTGTGCACCACCATGCCCGGCTAATTTTTATATTTTTAGTAGAGACAGGGTTTCACTATTTTGGCCAGGCTGCTCTTGAACTGACCTCAAGTGATCTGCCCACCTTGGCCTCCCAAAGTGCTGGGATTACAAGCATGAGGCACTATGAGGCACTGTGCCTGGCCAATATTTTCATAATCTTTTACCTATCTATCTTGGTGCTTGGATATAGCAGATGCTCGGGACATTCTAATTTGAATTTAACAGTCTCTTTAGCTTTGTACAAGTTACTTTGATAATATTAGCAAATTAGAACAGTGGGCAATTGATCAGTCTGTTAAATTAGCCGGGTTACAGAAAGGACTTTCAGTTGTCAACACTATTTCCTGGAGATAGGATAAAGAAATGGAACATTTTTATAGGATAACATCAACCACAGATACTTCTTCAAGATACGGTTTTATGAGGGGAGTTGTCTGAATTTAACACAAAGGTGTTCAGGTTAGAGTGACTTTTAAAGTCTTTGTGGGGTTTTCTGTGATCTCTGGACTTCAAATTCCACATGGTATGTTGAAGGCTTATGTTCCACATTTATGTGAGGACAGGAAAGGGGGAGAAGATGTCACTCTGTTGCCCCTCATTTGAGAATCTCCAGTACAGGAAGCCACTGTTACTGACACTGTATTGTATCCTTCAGGTGTGTGGGCAGAAAAAAAAAGATTGAGAAGCTTTGGGTTAAATGATTTATTTATTTTAAAATATGATAATTATGGCATGAGTCCCAACAGTGAGAGGATGTATCTCTAAGTTACTCCACACTTTTCAATTAACATGAACATTTTTTAGTAGGCATATATCTCAACACTTGGATAATCACTTTTGTTCTGCTCGATTGTGTTTCTTAGGAACAAAGGAGAAACAGGCTAGCCAGAGAATTACCTTCAGCTGTATCACGAGACAAGGTAAAAAAAAAGTCTTAAATGCATATTCCCAATACCTAAAGATAGATTGATGAGCTCAGAATATTATTTTCTAGGAGTAATTGTTTCTTCTTTTCCTCCCTTTAACACTCCATTGGAACTGAGTAAAGACATACAAGTTTAAAATGGGGTTTGAGTGATTTAAAGATAATAGTATTTTGAATTCACTGACATACATGCTTAAAAGTAGGTTTAAGGGTTTATTTAAGCATTTAAGCATCAAGCTTTTTAAAAAAATTCAGTCAGTGACTTTATCAACTTTGTAAATAGTTGAAATGACTAAAGATTTTATTATAAGAGGGTTTCTTGGAAAACACAGTATACACAGAATAGAGTTTTTAATTACTAGTAATACTTATAATAGTTGTAATACTAAAGTGTGTATAAAAATCTTTTACCTTGACTTCTTTGCCAGAAAAGAATCTTATCAAATACCAAAAATAAAAATGAAGCTTTTGGATTTGGATTTTTATTATGTATTCATCTGAAGGAAACTTTTAACAAAGGTGACAATGGTGAAGGAAATAAGGCAGAATAAACAATTTTATCTCCCATGATTATTTTCATTTTTCATGTTATTTTACGATTTTGTTACAGAAGGGAAAAATTCACATTTATAGAGTGTTCCTGAATGCATTTTTGCATCCTTGATTTTTTCTTCCCCCCCTGCATTTTTTGCCTTTAGTCTTCTAAAGTTCCAAGTGCTTTGGCACCTGCCTCCCAGGAGCCCTCCCCTGCTGCTTCTGCTGAGGCTGATGGCAAGGTCTGTTCTGATTCTTAATCTAAGCCTGCATGCCTAGTTCTTTGGTACAACATAATCTTCTGGAAACAATACACTGAATAGAAGAATATTAATATGGGATACCGTGCTAAGGTCAGATCACTTTAGTCTAATATATATTTTAAAATTATATAACAATGCAATGCATACTTTATATTGTTGACATGCTTTTGCTTGCAATATAGAAGATGCACACAGAAAAAGAAGTAATTTAAAGAGGAAATTATCCTGCACTTTTTGAATTTCAACCCATTGGTATTTAAATTTTGCTTGTTAAATTGCATGTTTTAACATATCTTTCAACAGTTAATTCAGGACAGCAGAAGAGAAACTAAAAATGTGAGTCTCTTGCCTCAGAATGGAAATGTTGGTACCTTTGGTTCTCACTGAAACACTGTAACACCATTAAATAACCTGTTTGTGTAGTGGTATCTATTTGTCTGTGTTATGTTCTTAATGTTCCTTTTATCTAACCTGTGGAAGATGGCGTTAAACGTTTTAATTAGTAACAATAATAGGCTTTCTCACTGTTTTCTGTGACCTTCAAGAATAGTTTTAAATTTTGATAGGAAATTTAACATATTTTGATAGGAAACTCAGAGATTTCCTAGATTTCAGAGACGGAATTTTATTTTTGGACATTTCCTTTCCTCTTTAAAGATCTTGAGATCTGTTCAGCACTGATAGATAATCCTCTAATCTAATGCTTCTTTCTTATGCTTCCAGTTAGTTTGCACTTGTTACCCTATATATAGCTTCACATATGCTTCAGAAGCTTAAGCAAATTAAAAACAAACAGGGGGACTGTGAGAGTTTGAGACTGTTTTCAATTCTTGACAACCATTTTAGAGGAAAATTAAATAATGTATAAATTATTCAGACTCATTGCTATTTCAAGATTTTCTGCCATTTAGCTCCTTTCCTTAATTATCCAGATTTAAAGTTCTGAACTTGAGATAAAGGTTTATAAATGTCTTATCTTCTCTCAGCCCCACTGTGCTCAGATATTAAGCGAACCATCTAAATCACTGCACAAGTTTTATTTCATTCATGACATCACACTGAATGTGCTCACTCTCCTTAAGAGTTCATTTGGTATGTCATTCATGTATAAAAACCTAATTACTCATTTTTAAGTTAATGTGTAATATGTGTAACATAAATATACTACGTATATTTATAGTTCACCTTAACTGACATATTAAAGACAGATTTTAGCAAGTATTTTGATTCAGAATGCTACCCCAAACTACCATTTTTCTTACTGCCATAATCCTCTATTAAATTTTTATAATCCATTTTTAGATTGTAAGCTCTTAAAGAATAACTAAAAAAAAACCCTCTTAAATGTTGATGAATTATGTTTTTCCATTATGAAGTCATTTTTTACTTTTAGAAGTCAAGATTAATACATTTTCTAGAAAATAAGGTGTAAAAGCACTTGTGATTAATGTGATAGCACTAGATTTCTTTCCACAAATCCTTAAGAGTACAGAGGTTGAGGGGATTTCTGTTGTGTTTATCACATTCCACATTTGAAACAACTCATAGTGACTGTCAGCCTACGAATAGCAAATGTAGTCTTGCTTTTTGTTAAAGAGTTCTTATACCTTATGGCATTTTGTTGACTATAGGAATGTAAATTGACTTGAAATACATAAACTCTTAACTTCAGGGACATAAGTTCATGGAACTTTTAGAGTTTAACAGTGTTTATGATTACTTAAACTGAATGGCAGTTCTTTGTGCTTTTAACGAGTAGTTTTGATTTTAAGGGCAGCATATACTTTTTCTACAATTTAGCGTTTGAAGGGTGGGAGAAGAGGAATGATTTTGAAAAGTTAGCGAGCGAATGATAAAGAAAAAAGGAATTAAATAGAACATAAATTGGTTGATGCCTTGCAAACAACTTACAGCAGAACCTCTTATTTAGCTAGGTCAGGGTTTCAGTTATACATGCTACCTACTGTCTCCTTCTGACCTCATTATCTGTATGAATAAACTTCAGATGGGTACTGGATGTATATTGACTACTGTGAAATAAAATGAACTTTGTTTTAGTTAAGGTCAGATATGATATGGTTGGTATAGGTTTTGGAACATGTTTTTTCAGGTTGCATCTGGAGGTGGTGGGGTTGGAGATGGTGTTCAAGAACCAACAACAGGCAATTGGAGAGGAATGCTGAAAACTTCAAAAGCTGAAGAGTTATTAGCAGAAGAAAAATCAAAACCCATTCCAATTATGCCAGCCAGTCCACAAAAAGGTCATGCTGTGAATCTGCTGGATGTGGTAAGCCATGACAATTTGGTTTAGGTCTGATAAGATGACCAAGTTAGTAGGAAAATGATTAGACAGAAAGAACTAAAGTCTCAAAAACTTATATAACTTTCAGATGTTAAATGCTGTCATTTCAAAGTGTCACAAAAGTAACATTTTTCCCCCCCCATCCCTATTTAGCCAGTTCCTGTTGCACGGAAACTATCTGCTCGGGAACAGCGAGATTGTGAGGTTATTGAACGACTCATTAAATCATATTTTCTCATTGTCAGAAAGAATATTCAAGACAGGTTAGTATTACTTACTATAAATCACAGGCTCTAATACTGCTGGATGATTCTATGATCTGTTTTGAAAAATACATGTATTTTTAAAATTTTAGGTTTTTATTCTAAATCATCGAGTGGATTCTCTGATAGTCCTTTGGTAACTTGTAGCAAGACTCAGTTTGTTAACATAGAATGACTAGGACCTCATGTATCAGCTAGAAAAAGCTATTAAAATGAATCTTTTGTTCTATATGGCTGCCACATTTTGAGTCATTTAAGAAAATGGCTTTTTTCCTAAATTTTAATTTAGTAGTTTCATTAATTATTTTGGCTAGTAACACTGACTTGCCTTTTTAATTTAACTTGGTTTTCCAAAGTATCAAAACAAATGTCTTTTACTAAGAAATAAGTATACGGTTTCTCGTTCAGAATGTTTTTGCATGTGTCTACTCCCCTACTGCATCTTCTCCTTCATGTTGCCTGGTATGTCATTTTCATGCAGTAATAAGGAAAATACACATTTAGTTGTATGACGTGATCTATTAGAAAATATTCTGTATCCAGTTTTTGGTAATCTGTCAGCAGCTAAGATGAATTTTACTGCACAGAGTAATAAATATACTTCATATTGAAATAAATGATTTTGTCTGTAGAACCATTTATCTTTTTTGCTTGTAGACTTTTTAAACCTATAGCTTGTAGTAGAAATAATAGTTCCTAGTGTTTTACACTGTGGGCTTGAAAAAATTCCATTTGTCTCCTTCATTGCCCCCATCCCATGCAGAGGGTGTTTTTGTTTTGAGATGGAGTCTCGCTTTGTCGCTCAGGCTGGAGTGCAGTGGCACAGTCTTGGCCTACTTCAACCTCTGCCTTCGGGGTTCAAGCGATTCTCCTGCCTTAGCTTCCTGAGTAGCTGGGATAACAGGTGTGCAGCACCATGCCTGGCTGATTTTTGTATTTTTAGTAGAGACGGGTTTCACCATATTAGCCAGGCTGGTCTCGAACTCCTGACGTCAGGTGATTCACCTGTCTCGGCCTCTCAAAGTGCTGGGATTACAGGCGTGAGCCATCGCACCTGGCTCACTTAATGTTTTCAAGCCTCATCTGTATTGTAGTATGAATCAGTATAGTCATGCGCCACATAACATTTTTGTCAACACACAACATATTTGAATGTGTTCCCATTAGATTATAATACCATATTTTTGCTGTACATTTTCTATGTTTAGATACACGAATTCTTCCCATTGTATTACAGTTCCCTATTCAGTACAGTAACATGCTGTACATGTTTGTAGCCTAGGAGCAATAGGCTATCCCATATAGCTTAGGCATATCGTAGGCTGTACCATCTACATTTGTGTAAGGACTCTCTGTGGTGATCACGTAATGAAATCATCTAATAATGCATTTCTCAGAGCATATCCTTGTCATTAAGTGATGTATCTTTTTATCTGTGAATAATACTAGATTATAGATATACTGTGTTATCCATTCATCAGCTGATGTTTGTGTTTTTCTCACTTATTGGCTATTATGAATAAATGCCTATTGAAGAGTTTTGAAATAAGGATGATGGAAAGAAGGTAAAGTAGCTCAGCCTCTCGAGTAGCTGGGATCACAGGCATGTGCCACCGCGCTAAGCTAATTTTTGTAGTTTTAGTGCCGACGGGGTTTCACCATGTTGGCCATGCTGGTGTCAAACTCCTGGCCTCAAGCAATCCACCCGCCTCAGCCTCCTGAAGTGCTGGGATTACAGGCATGAGCCACTGGGCCTGGCCGAGAACTGCTTTTCTTAATGTTTAATTATAATTAAGCAAAAATATAAAGGGCGATTACACCATTAATGAAATATCCAAAGTAGTACAGTGTTCTTACTTAACTTTATTTCATGAGGTTATTTTCTAAGCCCAGATGATTAAAAGTAGAATTTTGGCTAAAATTCCGTAATTTGGTTTTGTTTGCAGTGTGCCAAAGGCAGTAATGCATTTTTTGGTTAATCATGTGAAAGACACTCTTCAGAGTGAGCTAGTAGGCCAGCTCTATAAATCATCCTTATTGGATGATCTGCTGACTGAATCTGAGGACATGGCACAGCGCAGGAAAGAAGCAGCTGATATGCTAAAGGTACTGTGAATCTTTGGAATTGTTATACTTGGGTAGTAGATAGAAACATAGAAATAGTGTTAAATGCAGTTTGATTATTGGATGTATATAGTCTTTATATTCTAGCTAGGCTTGTTTCCTATTGGTACTTGATAAAAATCTTTTTTTTTTTTTTGAGACGGAGTCTTGCTCTGTAGCCCAGGCTAGAGTGCAGTGGTGCCATCTCTCAGCTCACTGCAAGCTCCGCCTCCCGGGTTCACGCCATTCTCCTGCCTCAGCCTCCCGAGTAGCTGGGACCATAGGTGCCCGCCACTACGCCCGGCTGCTTTTTGGTATTTTTAGTAGAGACCGTGTTAGCTAGGATGGTCTTGATATCCTGACCTCATGATCTGCCCAGCTCAGCCTCCCAGAGTACTGGGATTAAGTGCTGGGATTACAGGCGTGAGCCACCTCACCCAGCCGGTACTTGATTAGATTCAAATTCCAGAGAAGATGTTGGTTAGTTATAAACCTACCACATATACATTGGAAAATCACCCTGCATAATTCAGATTAATTTCATAACTTTGTAATAGCATTTAAAATTTTTATTTCCTTTAATGCAGGCATTACAAGGAGCCAGTCAAATTATTGCTGAAATCCGAGAGACTCATCTTTGGTGAAGAGAACTATGTAATACTGAGACTTTGTTGACTCAAAACTTGCTAGTTACTGCCTACCTGAGTTGAATCTTATTTATGAACTCCTGTGTATTGCAGTGGTATGAATCTGCTCATGTGAAGACTGGCTATAAACTGAAAAGTGTATTCCATATTGCAGAACGAATCACACATTTAATCCAAATAATAAATGGCTGTTTCTAAAGTTTCCCAGTATATGTAAAATACATCAAGTCTGTCTTGTGACAGTTTCATCTGAACTTAAAAAGAACTGTTAATGTTCTAGCTGTGCAAAGCAGTTTGCCTGTGGATAAGATGACCTGTGTAATAATCTGTTAGTAGTCTCAAAGCTGCTGCCAGTCCTCCAAGAAGAAAGCGCCAAGAGAACATTTCATATGACTAGAATGCATGTACTATATAAGCTGATCTGGCTTTGAAAGATGTGAGTTGGCAAGTTCCTCACATAGTCATTGTATTCCACCTGTCCTGCAATTTAGTTTTTCTGAGCTTCTCTGCAGCCTTTGATGTGTTTTTAAGAAAGCTGAATGCACAAGAGGATCTGTGACACTGACATGGATGTGGTGTGCATACCGTGTAGTTACATAGCCCTTCCAATTCTGGGTCCATTTGCGCTAGCAAATTAAAATATGCTTTGATTCATATTTAAACCTGAAAGCTGGAATGTGTACATTAATTCCTACATTAAAAACAGCCATCTACCCTTGATTATCTAGAAAGACTTGGTAATGATGGCCAGTTCCTTTTAGGTTTTAGAAAATCAAATGATGACCTAAATTTCCCTTAATTTGAAATACAGTAGTAATTAAGGTATATCTCTCTAAAGCGGAGCACTTAAACCAGGCTCTAAGATTCACTTTGAGGTGGAACTTAAAACCAATGTACTGTATGTATGCACTGGTAATAGCTACTTTTGCTTCATACCAACAAAATGTATTAGAATAGTATGAAAGTACTGGAGGAGCTGAAAGAAACACCCAAGGCCAGGCGTGGTGGCTCACGCCTGTAATCCCAGCACTTTGGGAGGCCGAGGCAGGCAGATCACCTGAGGTCAGGAGTTGGAGACCAGCTTGACCAACACGGAGAAACCCTGTCTCTACTAAAAATACAAAATTAGCCCAGCGTGGTGGTGCATGCCTGTAATCCCAGCTACTCGGGAGGGTGAGGCAAGAGAATCACTTGAACCCGGGAGGTGGAGGTTGTGGTGAGCTAAGATCGTGCCATTGCACTCCAGCCTGGGCAACAAGAGCGAAACTCCATCTCAAAAAAGAAAAAAGAAAAACACCCCGATACACATACTCCTTCAGATTTAAGCTGCATTTATGGGGTAGTGATGAGGTTTAGAACGTATACATATTTTGTTAAAATTCCCCAGATGATTCTTGGTATGAACCACAACATTATAAATTTTAAGATATACTTAGAAATCCTTAAGACATCTAGCCCCATTTCTAATAGACAATACATTTATATTGCAGATAATTTTTTTTTTTTTTCAGTGTATGACCCGATATTTATGAAGGACTACTGGCAGGGAAAATATGAATATGTTAACTTTAGCTTATGGCATCAATTTACTAAGGAACAACAGGCTCACCAACTGATCTCACACATAAAAAACCCCACATCATCAGTCTGATCCAATATGGTACTACTTTGAATCTCTTACTAGTACCACCTTGAGAGAGGATACATGCTCCCAAAACGTTACCACACTTAAAAATCACTGCCATCATTAAGCATCAGTTTCAAAATTATAGCCATCCATGATTTACTTTTTCCAGATGACTACCATTATTCTAGTCTTTTGAATTTGTAAGGAAAACAAAAACAAAAATTTTTGATGCACTTTTCTCAAGCACATCAGATTTCAAATTGAAAATTAAAGACATACTATGGTAATGCACTTGCTAGTACTACACACTTTGTACAACAAAATCGGAGGCAAGAAACTTAATGGAAAGAGAAAAACCTTCCTTTGTTGGCCCTTAAACTGAATCAAGATCTGAAATGTAGAGATGATCTCTGACATTTATAACATACCTGTACTTGCTGTGTAAATAAAATTGCTGGTATGAAATGACATTAAAGTTTGTCAAAAAATGAATTCTTAACTTTTCTCCCAGAGAAAGGGAGAGAGAGAAAAGAAAGAGCTTTTTAATACCTAAATCTATTTTGGAACATAACTGTATAGAATACCAAACATTTTATAACTTTTTTCCTACCAGATTCTGACAGTTCACCAAGGTATTATAACATCGCCATTTTTGCGTATGAAGACAGTGACTTGCTCCAAGTAATCCAGGTAGTACATGGCTAGAATCTGAACACTAAAGCCATGCTCTGCTGCCTGTAAGGTTTTCAAAAGAAATCTGATTAATCATTTTGTATGTGATTCACTTGATCCTCAAGGCAACAGGGAGGCCACTGCCTTGATTTTTCAGATATGGAAATAGTTCTGGAGAATTAATTTGCCTCATGTTTGCAGAGCTAGCTCAGTCTTGATTCCAAATCCTTTAAGTTTGACCTGAAAACTTTCCTTACCTGGATACTTTTTGATATTCTCATATGATTGCATATTTGGTATAATTGCCTTTATTTTGGGGGTATAACTTTTTAATTTACCTCAAGTTGGAATCTGTTTGGGGGGAAAAGTTGAAACTTAAAACCAATTTAAATTTCTAAATTAAAAAAAACATTGCTACCATAGGAATCCACTGACAAAACAAGGCTTAATGTGAATAGAATTACACTGGAACACAGGCAAGGAACTAGAAAACTGAATTAGAAACTTTCTGAAAAGTCACATACTGATTTTTGTACTATTCTTTGTAAAGAAACTACTTCTTACTGTAATTTCTTAAAGCAACCATGGCCTCATCTAACTTTTCTCCTTTTTAAGGAGAACTACATTTGCTCCCTGAACTACAAAAAAACCAAATTTCGAATCAAAGTTTTTAATACTAGTTTTTCCATTTCTGATGTGGACACTAGAGGCTCTGTTGATTTGATAAACAACTATATAATATTAGTGAGATCGGTGCTCCATATCTGATACAAAAGCAGCTACAATTTCTTTATTTTTTTGAGACAGAGTGTCACTCACTACTCATGCTATCTCCCAGGCTGGAGTGCAGTGGTGTGATCTCAGCTCACTGCAACTTCCATCTACTGGGTTTGAGTGATTCTCGCAGCTCAGGCTCTTGAGTAGCTGGAGTTACAGGTCTGCCACCATGCCTGGCTAATTTTTATATTTTCAGTAGAGACAGGGTTTCACCCTGTTGGCCAGGCTGGTCTCAAACTCCTGGCCTCAAGCGATTTGCCCAGCTTGGCCTCTCAAAGTGCTGGGATTATAGGTGTGAGCCACTGCACCCTGCCTCACAATTCCTTACACTACCTCTTTTTCATTGTTCCTCGTCACTACAAAAAGGAGAGCAGGAAGGGTAAGATACGAAAGCCAGCATTTCTTTCTCTTCTGAAGTATAAAGAGATTAACCCTGAAAGTCATGGTTTTTTATGGTAATCAAGGTTTGTACATCAGAAAATAAAACATCCCATCATTAAACAAATATTTATTAACCGGCCCATAAAAATAGTGAAGTTACTCACACTGAGTCCTAGTCCATTCTATTTTTCTGATTTGCATAAGCAAAGGTCTAAGTTCTGGAGCCAACCCTTCAGAGGTCTTGAGAATGAAGGATGGTTAAGTTTATTTGGACAACATGAAGGACTTTTCATCATAACTGAAGCCATTTTATAATGTAGAAATTTCTTTTTCCTATTTTAAGTAAGGAAAGTCCATTCTTGAGAATATGTTGTCCAACAACTAAAACACTCTCAGGATTTGTTACTTGTCGGTGATTTATGCTGACTCCGCCTTCTGTTATCATTCGATACCTAAAAAAACAGAAACATTTAGTAAGTAGAGAGATCCAATCACTGTTGATCTGTCCCCCAAAGACTGTTCACTTAGATTTCAGAGGCTCTCCAATTGAGAATATGTGGCCCTGGACTGTTACCTTCGTGTTTGCTCTATTAATAGATTCTGCCTCCCTTTAATGCTCTTTGTTTTTTGTTTCTTTTTGAGACACAGTCTTGCTCTGTAGCCCAGGCTGGTGTGATCTCAGCTCACTGCAACCTCTGCCTCCTGCGTTCTAAGTGATTCTTCTGCCTCAGCCTCCAGAGTAGCTGGGATTACAGGTGCCTGCCACCACACCTGGCTAATTTTTGTATTTTTAGTAGAGATGGGTTTCGCCATGTTGGCCAGGCTGGTCTCAAACTCCCGACCTCAGGTGATCCACCTGCTTCGGCCTCCTAAAGTGCTGGGAATACAGGTGTGAACCACTGCGCCTGGCTGGAATTTATGCCTTGCATCTGAGATGCAAGGCATAAAGGTAAATTTCTTGTTTAGTGGAGAAAAAGAGCTGGCATATCTCACTGCTTTTGCTAACTATTCAGTTGGTAGTGGCTTTAAAAACGAAGTGAATAGGAATAAGGGAGAATTCCCCCCCACCACCTTGGGGAAAAAAAATCACAGAAAAGAAACTTCTAAAAATAAAAGAACAATTGTTGCTTTCAGTAAACTATCCATGAGACACAAGTCACAACTACAGTGTTAGCTACAGAAATCTTTAGGAAACTTGCTTATGAAGCTGGAAAGTCCTTGCAAATTATATTGAGACTATGCAAATAGCAAATTGTTAAAATGAAAAATTTTCTTAAAAATGAAATTGGTTGGTTTCAGAAATTGGAGATCCATAGCTGATCTAATACATCAGATTACTAACCAAAATTGATGGCATATATAAAGTTAAATAAATTTCACTGGAGTTATTTATCATCCAACTAATTCACTAAACATTTACAGAGCTCTATGTGCTAAATATAAATGGTACTGCAATCTAGCAGAGAGATAAAGATAAATAAATGAACAATGACAACACACTGTGATTAATGCTGACCTAGGAGAAGCTGGACACGGTACCTCATGCCTGTAATCTCAGCACTTTGACAGGCCGACGCGGGCAGATCACAAGGTCAGGAGATCAAGACCATCCTGCCTAACATGGTGAAACCCCGTCTCTACTAAAATATACAAAAAAAATGAGCCGGGTGTGGTGGCGGGTGCCTGTAATCCCAGCTACTCGGGAGGCTGAGGCAGACCTGCTTGAACCCGGGAGGCAGAGGTTGCAGTGAGCTGAGATCGCGCCACTGCACTCCGGCCTGGGCAACAGAGCGAGACTCCGTCTCAAGAAAAAACCAAAAAAGACCTAGGAGAAGTTGTTCTAGGAGCACACTGGGTAGGTGAGGGCTGAACATTTCACTGAAAAAAGAGATACTTAAACTGGGAGTGAAGCTACCTTGACAGTCGTCAGGAAACATGGGAGCAGCTAGAAAGTGGTGAGATCTGAGAAGTCAGGGCTACAGCATGGCTAGATCTTTGGAAGTCCTTAATAAAGATAAATGGTGGTTTTCTCTCATCTGAATGTGTTACCAAATTAAGAAACAACTACTGACATAGTTTTAAAAATATTTTTATACTTTTTTTTTTTTGGGTAGAGACGGAGTCTCACTACATTCTTGCCCACACGGATCTTGAATTCCTGGCCCCAAGCAATCCTCCCACCCCCGGCCTTCCAAAGTGCTGGGATTACAGGTGTGAGCCACCATACCTGGCCATGGACATGGTTTTATAAAACTCATCAGTAAAAGATTTTCTACTTAAGGCAGATTCCTTTTTTTTAGGAAGTATTATTTTACGTTGCCTGCTGGTTTCCAGATCATGTTCTAAGTTTTACTTAAATGCACCAAACCTATTTAGCTTATATAATATAAAAAAAATATAATCAGTATTACTTAGAGCCCTGGCTAAATCAGATGTGGTGTCATCTTTAGTAGTGGTAAAGCTTCCAGTATTAGTGAACACACCACAGTAACGCTAAGAAGAAAACAAAATCTGCTTCCATAGTGAGGAAAATTACTTGGCTCCATGACGTACTCTAGGGAAGTATATGACACCAGCCTCAAATTCACTGTGTATTAAACCAGCAGATGAGGGAATCACTAAGGTGGAGTGGCAGGTGATGCACAGGGAGACAATGGGTGCTTTCTCCAGGCAGAATAATCTAGGACTCTTTAGGACAGAGGCAAACAATCTAAGACAATTGAAAGAGAACAGCAGCTATAACAAATGTCATTCATAATCATGGCCATGATATGGCTGATAACCATTTGACTTATGTGTGAACTCCTGTAAAAGAGGCACCCGGGGGTCTTCTGGCTACCCAACACTTTTCCTTCCATTTCACTGCTCATTTAAAAATGGATAAGCATCAATTACATGCTGAATTATTTTTTGTGAAACACCTTATTCTTTAATACCTCATAACTGAGGAATTAAAATATTCTACTCAATTCCTGAATAGAAAATGCAGTTCTCAAGGGGATTATTATATAGTTTACAATAATAGTCTTATGACGTTAGTAGGTCAGTGCAAAAGTACTTGCAGTTTTGCCCATTAGCGCTCATTTCATTTTCAGAAATTCAGATAATACTATAGATAGGTAACCTTTCCCATCCCTGAGTATAAAGAGGATACAGACTATGAGAGGGGCTGGGTGAATCTGTTACACAGGGCCTCTGTTTCTGCGTCCCTCTAAAATTGTGACCATATCCCTAAGCCGTACACTGATGCCAGTATATTTACTGAACAACATGTCCCTCAAATGCACTTTTCCAGTGTTGAAGGAAAGACTGGGTTAGATGTAGTAAGAGACAGTATATGAGTATTGTACTATTATAGAAAATGTAAGGTATTTTCAACAATAAGTACTCTCAGGCTATACTTTATTCTTGGACTAAACTAACTTTTCTAAGGAAGAGATGCCACTAAAGCATTGTCAGGAAAACACCCTCTCTGGAAACACATGCGGTGAACTGTAACATTTTATTTATTTATTTATTGTTTGGGACGGAGTCTCGCTCTGTCGCCCAGGCTGGAGTGCAGTGGTGGGATCTCTGCTCACTGCAAGCTCCGCCTCCCGAGTTGATGCCATTCTCCTGCCTCAGCCTCCCAAGTAGCTGGGACTACAGGCACCTGCCCCCATGCCTGGCTAAGTTTTTGTATTTTTAGTAGAGACGGGGTTTCACCGTGTTAGCCAGGATGGTATCCATCTCCTGACCTCGTGATACGCCTGCTTCGGCCTCCCAAAGTGCTGGGATTACAGGCGTGAGCCACTGCTCCTGGCCTTGTGAACTGTAACATTTAATGGTGAATTAACTGTTAATCTAAAAGTTAAATAATCTTACCCTCGGGGACCATCTGGAATGGCATTTGCTTTGCGGCAGGTATCTAGGACACTTGTTCCAGGATCGAGAAAAAATTCAGAAAATGGAGCTTCTTTAAACAACTCTTTTAACTCCTGATCAGACATGACCTCCAGTGCATCTATGCTACTATGATAAAGGGCTTGTGTACACCTGAAAAACACATTTTAAGAGCCACATTATATACATGTTTATTCAAATACATGTTCTAATACCCATTAACCAATTATAGAGTGTCCAAGTTCTAGACTAAAAGTTTTTTTTTTTTTTTTGAGATGGAGTCTTGCTCTGTTGCCCTGGCTGGATTGCAATGGTGTGATCTCAGCTCACTGCAACCTCCGCCTCCTGGGTTCAAGTGATTCTCCTGCCTCAGCCTCCTGAGTAGCTGGGATTACAGGCGTGTGCCACCATGCCCAGCAAATTTTTGTATTTTTAGTAGAGATGGGGTTTCACCATGTTGGTCAGGCTGGTCTCGAACTCCTGACCTCGTGATCCGCCCATCTTGGCCTCCCAATGTGCTGGGATTACAGGCGTGAGCCACTGCGCCCGGCCTAGACTAAAAGTTTTTTAAACATCTATCTGGTATAATTCATGAACTTAATTCAAGATAATCCTTTCCAATAAACAGGGGCTATTTTAAATTGCTAAGTCAAATACTGAAAGTCCTTGTAATAAATGACAAGATAACCCTAAAACAGCATACCTCCTACTTTTCTCATGTCCATCCACTAAATAACTATCAGGTGTTAATTATACTAAACGACTACCTTTTAGCAGAATCCAATCCTTCTCGTCCATGAACAAGCTTTGTTACTTCTGCTGCCAGTCGTTTCTGAGGACCCCGCCTTTCTGGCTCTTTGACATGCAGCTGCATGATATGATCAATCTCTGGAAGGGGCAGGAAAGTAAACAGCTTCAGGTACCTTTGGGACAAAAAAAGAATTACATCACATACCTAATTTATATGTCCAGCTCCTTTACCCTTTAAAGTTATCCTGCTTATTTTTAAATATGAAACAAACATACAGAAACATACTGAACATAGTAGGTCCCATGCACACATCACCCAGATTTAAGGTGTTACTATTTTGGCATCTTTGTTTTCAATTTCTTTCCCTTTTTTTTTTTTTTTTTTTGAGATGGGGGTCTTGCTGTTGCCCAGACTGGAGTGCAGTGGCATGATCATGGCTCACTGTAACCTCAACCTCCTGGGCTCAACCAATTCTACCACCTCAGCCTCCCAAGTAGCCGGGACCACAGGCTTGTGCCACCACACCTGGCTAATTTGTTAATTTTTTTTTTTAAAGACAGGGTCGCCCGTGTTGCCCAGGCTGGTCTCAAACTCCTGGGCTCAAGTGATCCTCTTGTCTCAGCCTCCCAAAGTGTTGGGATTATGGGTGTGAGCCACCACACCCAGCCTCATGTATCCTTTTTAAAAGGAACAAAATAGGCATAGATGAAGGCCCCAGTCCAATCACATTCCCTGCCTTGCCCCCAGAGATAACCATAAATCTTATACTTTTATGTGCATGTGGCCATAAAAAAAAGTACTGTGTGATTTTAAAAAATGATATAAATCATCATGCTCTGCATAATGATGCTCCTGTCAATGACGGCCTGCATCTATGCGGGATCCCCAACCATTTTGGCACCAGGGGGCGGCGGGGAGGGAAGGTGGTTTCAGAATGAAACTGTTTCCCTTCAGATCATCAGGCATTTGTTAGATCCTCCTAAGGAGTGCGCAACCTAGTCTCTTGCGTGCGCAGTTCACAACAGGGTTTGTGCTCCTATAGGAATCTAATGCCACAGGGGATCTGACAGGAGATGGAACCCAGGTGGTAATGCTCGCTCGCCTGCCACTCAGCTCCTGTTGTGCGGCCCTGTTCCTAATAGGCCACGGACTGGTACGGTCTCACAGTGGTCCATAACATTATAATGCCATAGTACATGGTACCTTTTCTACGTTTACGTATACAAACACTTACCCTCGTGTTACCACTGCCTTCAATATTTAGTACAGTCATGTGCTGTACATGCTTCTGCCCTAGGAAGGGCACACTGTATAGCCTAGGTGTGTAGTAGGCTATGCTACCTGTGTTTGCGTGGGGACACTCTATGATATTTGCAATGATGAGATCACCAACAACACATTTCCCAGATTGTATCCCTATTGTTAAGTGATATATGACTATTAATATCATCCTATATGTATTCTCTTTTTAACCTTTTTCTTTGGTGAAATACCTAACACACAGAAAAAAGTCCATTATTCGCAAAGATACAGCTTAATGAATCATAAAGCATCTACGTAACCATTACCATGGTCAAGAAATACAATACTGGGCCGGGCGTGGTGGCTCACGCCTGTAATCCCAGCACTTTGGGAGGCCGAGGTGGGTGGATCATGAGGTCAGGAGATTGAGACCAGCCTGGACAACATGGTGAAACCCTATCTCTATTAAAAAATACACAAAAAGTCCCAGCTACTCAGAAGGCTGAGGCAGGAGAATTGCTTGAACCCGGGAGGTGGAGGTTGCAGTGAGCCGAGATTGCGCCACTGCACTCTAGCCTGGTGACAGAGGTGAGACTCCATCTCAAAAAAAAAAAAAAAAGAAAAGAAAAGAAATACAGTATTGCTCCATGTTAATCACTATTTTGCCTTTGATAGTAATCACTTCCTTGTCTTTCCTGACACTTTTTAACATCTCAGTATGCCTCCCTTAAGAGCATCACTTAATTTTGCCTGTCTGTAGGATTTTATATAAAAGGAATCATACAGAATTTATTTTCTGGCACGTCGATATGTTAAGGCGAGTCATCCATGATGCTGCATGTACAGCATTCCATGCTATGATTATCCTACAATGTGTTTTTCTGTGAACTTTTGTGCTGTTTCTATTTTTAGACAATTGCTATTAATGCTGCTCTGAATAGCCTCATATACCACTGTTGGTGCATATGTGCATTAATTTGTTGGGTATATGCCCAGAAGAGGAACTGCTGGATCACAGGTTATGTGCACATTTAGCTTTAGTAGGTACTGCCAAATGTTTTCCCAAAGTGGTTCTATATGTTTATTCTCCCACCACCTTGGAACAGTCCTGTCAGCACTTGGTTCTGCCAACTCTTTAGTTTAGCCATTCTGGAGGGTGCATAATGGTATCTCGTGCCCTTTATCTTGTATTTTTTCTTCTCAGTATGAAGGCTAAGCACCTTTTTATGTTTTTGGCCTTTGGATAGGATCTTTGTGAAGTACCTGTTCAAGTCTGTTTCCCTTGTTCTGCTGGGTTGTCTTTTTCTCACTGGCTTAGAGAAATTTCTTTTTTTAACATTAAAATAACTATGTTTAATATAGTATTTACATAGTTTTTTCATTTTTGAAATTATTTAAACAATTTTTTGTGGGTATACAGGTGTATATACTTAAGGGGTGCATGAGATGTTTTGATACAGAGCAATCTTTTCCCACTCTTAACAGTGACTTATGAGGAACAGATCTTATTTTTAATTTAGTCTAACTTATATATTTCTTCCTTTCGTGTCCTGTTTAAGAATCTTTATCTTAAAGTCATAAAGGCATTTTCCTATTTATCTAAAAGCTTTATTGTTTTGTCTTTTGATATAGATTTAGGTCTATAATCTACCTGGAATTGACTTTTGTGTACCATGTAAGGTTAAGTTTCATTTTTTTCACCCACAAAGACATCTAACTAATGGAGCAATATTCACTGAAGACTGTCTTCCCAAACTGCAATGCCGCCTTTGCCAGAGATAAGGAGACCATATATGCTAGAGTGTGTCTGGATTCTCTCATCTGTGCCATTGGTCTCTCAACTTTACATTTAAACGTGTACCTTTACACCTAAAGGTCATTATTAGAAATAATGAGTTTGGCAAAGTTGCTAGATTTAAAGGTAATATATATAAAGTAATTGTATTTCTAAACACCAGAACCAGATAGAAAATGCAATTTTCAAAAAGATTATCAATTACCTAGGCTGGGTGCGGTAGCTCAAGCCTGTAATCCCAGCACTTTGGAAGGCTGAGGAGGGTGGATCACTTGAGGTCAGGAGTTCAAGACCAGCTTGGCCAACATGGCGAAACCCTGCCTCTACAAAAATACAAAAATTAGCCGGGCATGGTGGCACACACCTGTAGTCCCAGCTACTCAGGAGAATTGCTTGAACCCAGGAGGCGGAGGACACTCCAGCCTGGGCAACAAAACGAGACACTGTCTCAAAAAAAAAAAAAAAGATTATCAATTCTCAATACATCAAAACCCCAGGACTATATCGTCAAACATTCTAGGACTAAATCTAAAGAGAAAAAAACCATAATTACTGAAACTTTATAATAAGGCATGATAATCTTCCACACTGTTCTTCAAAAACATCTTGGCCAATCTTAGCCCTTTTTATTACTATGTCAATCTTACAATGAGCTTGTCAAGTTCCACAAAAAGCTGGTTTAGATATGGTTGGTGCTGTACTAAATGTGGATCAAATCTAGAACTGGTATTCTGGCCGGGTGTGGGGGCTCATGCCTGTAATCCCAGCACTTTGGGAGTCCGAGGCAGGTTGATCGCTTGAGTCCAGGAGTTTGAGACCAGCCTGGGCAACATGGTGAAACCCTACCTCTACTAAAAAAAAAAAAAATATATATATATATATATATATATATATAAAAAATTAGCTGGGCATAGTGGTGTGCACCTGAGCCTGGGAATTCCAGGCTACAGTGAGCCAAGATTGTGCCACTACACTCCAGCCTGGGCAATGGGAGTGAGATTCTGTTTCAAAACAAAACAAAAAAGAACTGATATATTTTTGTACTATCAATATGGTCTAACTCTCCATTTATGTAGGTCTTTATTTTGCTCAATAGCATCTTTTAATATTTAGCAGGAAAGTCATTTATTATTAAGTCTTAAAGAATTATTCCTAGATTACTTTGATGTTACAGAGTATCAAAATATTTTTTTCACTTTTTGTTGTAGGTATGTTTGTTTCTCATTAATTCATATTCTTCCAAGAGTTTAAGGCAATTTAATTTAAGGAGAAAATCATTTCTTAAGAGAATCTTTAAAGTCATATTTGTGAGAGAGAAAGACAAAGGAAAAATAAGGGTAGTCAAGTTTAAGATGAAAGGAGTGAAAAAACCAGAATATGCAGGTGATAAAATCCTAAGAACTTGCTAGATATAGATCAAAAAGTTGGCTCTACATTTTCTAGCCATCTACTGTGGTTTTTCTGCTTTAACCAACAAAGTGTTTAACTTTAGAACACAGTAAAAATTAGTCTTCTATGATGTAATGGTTTATGTGCAGACAGAAACTAAGTTAAAAACAAAAACCCTATAAAATGTACATAGATTCAATGGCTAAAATTACATCATGAGTTTATGGTGTCAATTTTTCTGAGCCCATTATTCAAAACTCACCTTTCCACTGAATCATCTGGTTGCCTGACAAAGAATTGATACAATTCAAATGGAGATGTCTTATCTCTGTTTAGCCAAACAGCGTTGCCAGCAGACTTTCCCAGCTTTGCTCCAGTTGTACTTGTAATTAGAGGAACGGTGATTCCAAATACATCTTCTCCAGTCAACCTATGCATAAAGAACAATTTCATTATGTGCCTCAAGCACAAGTCGTGGTAGGTTCTACTGTTCACCTTCCAGATTTCTTTCTGGTTACTTGCTCCAGGAAAACTTCCTTGACCTCCTAAATCTGAATTCTTGTCCCTCTTATGTACTGTTACAGTACTCACCCTATTCATTCTGAATCTCATTAGTGGTTCCAGGCAGTTTCTAGGCAGGCCAAGGGGAAGTGCTACCTAACAATGGACTAGAGATTTTGAAAGGCTGAGTGGGAAGGAGAAAACTGGGTGAAAGGGTGTCAGTAAGAGACACTAAAGGAAATGTTCTAAATGCCTTTTAAACATGTGTTTTGCTCTGTAGCACATGAGCTAGCCCTATCCTTCACCTCTCTCCAGAAAATGTTATTAGACCCGCATTACTTGTCAGTTATTTGGAGTTGAAAAAACTTTTTGAGATACCAACCAAGGACTAACACTAGTTTCATGGAGGGTGCAGAGCTAAAGCAGACGCTAGCTACTCAAGGAGGTCCAGTCACGTTCTAGTATAAACACACAAAAGCAGTTTCTCTAATTAGAAAGGACGACTTAGGGGTACCAAAACAGACCGACGAAATCTTCACTAGTGGTCTGTTTCCTGCAGAGCTCTAGAATACACGGTTTCCTTTTTTTTTTTTTTTAAGATGGAGTCTCCCTCTGTTGCCCAGGCTGGAGTGCAGTGGCGCGATCTCGGCTCACTGCAACCTTCGCCTCCCGGGTTCAAGCCATTCTCCTGCCTCAGCCTCCCGAAGAGCTGGGATTACAGGCGTGCATCACCACGCCCAGCTAATTTTTAGAATACACCGTTTACTCTTAATACCCTTAATTCAGCCCTTTAGTTCTTATTAGCCAGTGTTATTAACGCCATTATAGATTTTATCGCCCTTAATGGGGATAAAATCAACAAGAGCTGGAACGAAGGGCAGCAACCTACAATCCTAAGAGTAAATCACTGGCTACTAGTGTGTACATTATTTGGTCCCAGGATTTCCCCAGGGTCTAAAGGCACTTACTTGTTGATGAACTCATATCCGGACATAATGTTGCCTAGCTGATCAGATCCGCCCAGCTGGACCCTGCATCCATAACGCTGGAAGAGGTAATAGAAGTCATAGGCCTGGAGCACCTGGTAAAAGAATTCGGCCAAGCTCATGCCCTCCGCGCTCTTGAGCCGCAGCTGCACGCTCTGCCGGCTCAGCAGCGTCCCCATGCGGAAGTGACCCCCAACTGCCGCCAGAAAGTCCACCAGGTGCTGCTTCTGGTACCAGGCCGAGTTGTCCAGCACAGTGAAGCTGCCCCAGGAGCGCCCATCAGTGAAAAGCTGCTGGTGATTAGCCGCCAGAGCCTCAAGCCCTAGGCGCAGGGCGCGCGCGTTGGCTCGCACGCGCTCTGTCTCCAGCGCCTCGCGTTCCTTGGTACGGCCGCTCGGGTCTCCCAGGCGCGCCGTGGCGCCTCCCACCAGCGCGATCACGTTGTGGCCCGCTCGCTGCAAATGAAACAGGCCCAGCAGCGCAAGAAGATGGCCCACATGAAGCGAGTCCGCCGTGGGGTCGAAGCCACAGTAAATGGTTTGGGGAAAACTCGCCGTGCCACGGTCGAAGAGCTCTGGGAGCTCTATTTTCGTCCCCGTCTCTGGGAAGAAGTCCTTGAACAGACCTCGAGCCTTCTGCGCTGCCAGTAACCCCTGAGGGCCCGAGTGGGCCTTACGCAGCCCCAAGGGCAAGAATACTGAGAGTTTTAGGGTACCAGACCAACGGCCCCAGGAAAAGGACCGAAAGATGGGCGCCGCCATATTGGTGGCGGCACGAAGGGAATGCTGGGATTGCAGGGGCCCCGCCACACCCACCTGCTTGCCGCTCCTAGGGAAGGTACGTCAGTGTTTTTCTGCGCATGCCCAAGGTGGTTACGTAGTTACGGAGCTTGCGCTCTCAGCAGTTGAGTTCCGACTTCAAGTGGCGATTCCGCCTCAGATCCGGCGCTTTAAGTTCCCTGAAAATGTCCCCATTCGCAGTGTGGATCTGCTTATGATAGTTCCTACCTCATAAGACTGTTGTGAACCTTAAGAATTAAAGCATTTGGCACATAACGCTTCACAAATGTTAACTTGTATTTAAATTTTCACGTAAAAAGATTGTGATGCGCAAGTTCTTTTTAGTCTTGGTTCCGTGCAAAAAGCTGCTCACAGAGGTTGAGAAAGGTTAGGAATTGGTTTAACTTCACAGAGAGAGAGAGTTGCTGCTGCGACGCAGGCAATTTCATAGTACCGATTCCCCAATTGCACCTCAGTCCCCAGTATTCATCTGCTCTTCCAGGAGATGGCAGTCTTGTCCAAGCTATAGCAAGAAAAACTCAGTGCAATAAAGTACATGCATCAAGTCCTGTGGTTTATTTATTTATTTTAAATACAGTTAACTAGGTTGGGACACAGCTTAGCATGAGTGGATTCAAATTAGTATTCACATCGTGCAGCGTGACAGGTGCTCTGAATACTCACCAGGGATGAGGTTCTTACTGGCAACTGGCTGGCAGGTGATCTAGCTTCAAAATCCCACGTTAAAGCCAGATTTCTAGGAGCGCTTTCAAAACCCCTGGACTCTGAGTTGGGGGGAGACTGGTTTGCAGGAGGGTTACTGGAGTGTGCTCTTAAGAACAACACCTATAATGGAGTGAGGGAGGCCGGGTTGGGCGGAGGGAGAAAGAAGTTGAACTGTGAACAATTTGTAATAGAGGCCTCAGGCAATCCAATAGGGGCTCTGGAGCCGGGATTTCCTTTCAGAGTCATCCTGAATTGAGGCCACAGGGCAGACCTTTAGACCCTCTTACTGACTGCTCGTTAAATGTGGGATGTGGGATGTTTCTGGGGAGGAAGCAAAATGCTGGGTAAGGCTTTTGGAGAGGGAGATGCGCAGAAAGGGACTCAGCTGTGAGCCATAAGCAACCAACACTCCCAGCAGCTGGGGGATTGAGTGCCTTGGTCCTGGGGCTGGAGTCTGGGCCATGTTCCAAATCATTCCCTACAGGACTTTTCCATTTTTTAACGTTATAAAGTCATCTAACAAAATGAAAACTTATTTTAATAATTAGTTTCTTTGCATGTATAATTATCAGTGAATTAGTTTCTCATTGCCAGATAGTAACTTCAATAGGATTTTGAGATACTCATTTAATAGACTAATTAAACATACTCCGAACTGCATAAGAAAATAGAGTGTGTTCTTTCATGTTATTCAAGCTGTCTTAAAATTTGCAATCATAACTTGTTGATCTGCAGTCTTTTTTTTTTTAAGTGTCACTCGGTTGCCCACACTGGAGTGCCATGGCAGGATCATGGTTCACTGCAGCTTGAACTCCTAGGCTGCAGAGATCTTCCTGTCTCAGCCTCCCAAGTAGCTGGAACTACAGGTGTGGACTACCATGCCTGGCTAATTTTTATTTTTTATTTTTGTAGAGACAGGGGTCTCACTGTATTGCCCAGGCTGGTCCTAAACTCCTGGCCTCAAGCAAGCTTCCCACCTCTGCCTCCCGAAGTGTTGGGATTACAGGCACGAGCTACTTCACAAGGCCAATCTGCAGTTGTATGGTCCACCACTTTGATCAGAGACAGATTTCAGTAGGTATGGCAGGAAATTCTCCTAAGCACATGTAAGTAAACTGACATCTGGGCCACTTGTCACCTGAAAGCCAAAAACTCAAGAGCTGTAGTGAAAGTAAAGTTAGTTTGATTCAAGAGGCTAGCATCCCCGGGGGAGGCAGTGAGCTAGTGTTCAAAGACCACCTCTGGTTTTTAAGGGAAATTAGGAGAAAGGATTATCAAAATATTTTTGTGAAACGTGTGCAGTCTCAGGTCGGCAGTAAATCATTGCTTTCTTGGTCAATATTTTGTGGCTTTCTGCAGGTACCATCAGCCTATTCTTACCAGGTCGGTCAGCCCATTCACAGAGATGCTGATCTAGGTATTGTCTTTTATCTCTATTCAAGATCCTGTTTTCCTAAGGCTGATTTTGGTGAATGATCTCCAAACTCAAGCAAAGCAATAGTTGTATTCAAGTAAGCAAGCTTTCCTCTAACATGGAATCAGTACTGTCACACACACAGCAAATGGTGCTTTCTATTTAGTACCTTAATACATAGGACACACATGTGTTTCTGGTGACACACAACTCTCTGGCTTTTACAGGTGTTAACACACCTGTAATTTGAAAATCCTACTTGTTACAACAGTATGTACCCATGTCAGGGTTACTTGATGACCTGTGCTTAATGGAGAAGAATTATGTGGATGATGAAAAATGGAAAATTTCTACCTGGGATTAAAATTTATTACAAAGTATTTTAAAAATAGATCTGAGCTCTGCTTTGTCTCTTAAGTTTAGTTGCATCTCATGAAGAGGTAGCAAAGTTGATATAGAAGGTGGTGTCGGCCATCTGGGAAGCGAGGAGAGCCTCTGCCCAGCTGCCCACCGTCTGGGAAGTGAGGAGCCCCTCTGCCCAGAAGGCCAACTGCCTGGGAAGCGAGGAGCCCCTCTGCTCGGCCACCCCATCTGGGAAGTGAGGAGCGCCTCTGCCCAGCGGCCAACATCTGGGAAGTGAGGAGCCCTCTGCCTGACCAGACAACTACCTGGGAAGTGAGGAGCGCCTCTGCCCGGTCGCCCCACCGTCTGGGAAGTGAGGAGCTCCTCTACCCAGCTGCCCACTGTCTGGGAAGTGAGGAGCACCTCTGCCCGGTCGCCCCACCGTCTGGGAAGTGAGGAGCTCCTCTACCCAGCTGCCCACTGTCTGGGAAGTGAGGAGCGCCTCTGCCCGGTCGCCCCACCGTCTGGGAAGTGAGGAGCTCCTCTACCCAGCTGCCCACTGTCTGGGAAGTGAGGAGCGCCTCTGCCTGGCTGCTGTGCAACCTTCCAAGTGTGAAGTGACAGCCTTGTGTGTGATCTTTTCTGTCTTCCCCAAGTTTGCATTTTCGATATTAAAGTTTACTTTTTAGTTAAAAGCTTAAAAAAAAAAAAAAGAAGGTGGTGTCGGGCTGTGAACAGTGGCTCATGCTTGTAATCTCAGCACTTTGGGAGGCTGAGGTGAGCAGATCACTTGAGATTGGGAGTTTGAGACCAGTCTGACCAACATGGAGTAACCCCATCTCTACTAAAAATACAAAATTAGCCAGGCGTGGTGGCGCATGCCTGTAATCCCATCTACTCTGGAGCTGAGGCAGGAGAATCGCTTGCACCCATGAGGTGGAGGTTGCATTGAGCTGAGATCGCACCATTGCACTCCAGCCTTGGCAACAAAAGGGAAACTCCATCTCAAAAAAAAAAAGAAAAAGGAAGGTAGTGTCACAGGAGGTGCTAGACGAGACTTGACAGTAGCTCAATGACAGTAACAAGCAACAATTTTGGAACACACAGTTAGACCCACTGCGTTCTTTTTATAAATCTGTTGGTATTATAGGGAAATTGGGCTTTGTCCCAAAGACAGGAGTGAGAGTAGAAGATGGGACTTTCAAACCTTTGGAATTATATCCATGGCTAAAATTTTATGGGATTGCACCCATGGTTTGCATTTGGGTTACAAAAAAGTGACTAAGTTAATTCTTGCTGATTTTATTGGCTGAAAAAGCGAGTGAACAAGGGTTAAAAAGTATTTTTAAAAATATGGTTTATCTCAACTATAATAACTTGAGGTTAACTGGTCTTGAATTAGAGGCACATGTGTTTTATAGTTACCTTTTCCTGCAACAAAATGCCACATAAATGTTCTCTTTGAAGGGATCCCTGTTTTAAATGGCTTGGTTTTCAAAATGTAAACAACTATAAATATAATAGAATTCAAAAGACACAGAGTAAACAGTAATGGTGTTTTAACTGATCTCTACTTAATTTTGAAGCATTTCTCTATCTGTAGCATCGTATTAAATATACATTCAGATTACAGCAGAGATCTGGTTAGGGCTGAAATATGAGCTGTCCAAAGGTCACAGCAAATGATAGCAGAAAGAAGTCTGAGGAATTCTGATCATTATCATCACTATAAAATATAATTCTTATTTGTGTTTTCTTTTCTTTTTTTCCTTGGAGAACATTATTGGTGACATAGGATGCAAAAGGGAGTGGATAGGAACAAGAAATAGAAATTGTAGGTTACAGCCAAGCATGGTGACTCACGCTTGTAATCCCAGCACTTTGGGAGGCTGAGGCAGGCAGATCACCTGAGGTCAGGAGTTAGAGACCAGCCTGACCAACATGGTGAAACCCCCGTCTCGACTAAAAATACAAAAATTAGCCAGATGAGGTGGCGGGCGTCTGTAATCCCAGCTACTCAGGAGGCTGAGGCAGGAGAATCACTTCAACCTGGGAGGTGGAGGTTGCAGTGAGCCGACATAACACCACTGCACTCCAGCCTGGACAACAGAGTGAGACAACATCTCAAAAAAAAAAAGAAAAGAAAAAAAAGAAATTGTAGGTTACTTCAGAAAGGCCATGGCTTTTCTTCCAGTTGAAGTATTTCCATGACATTCCTATCTCCTATTACTTGGGAAGAATCATTTCTAAAGATTGGTTTCATGCCTTTGTTGTCTTTGGATAATAATTTATAACTCAATCTGCCTCATAATTACATCTTCTCACACATGACTTTCATGTTGCTATTTTTCTTGAAACCTACATCTAAAGTCCTAAAGATCCTCCCACTCTGCCCATCCTTACCTGCAAGGCAATTGCTCTCCTTTCATTCCAGACTAATTTCTTTCAGGAAGCTCCTCTGCATTAGGTGGGGCAAGGGAAGCATGCTTTTACTGTCCAGGTTCATCATGCCCCTAAAATGTATTAAAATGTAAAATCAATAATGCTCACCCTTCCCACACACAAAAAATGGAAAGACCATTAAGTTCCATTAAAATTTATAGAAATTTATGTGAGCTAAGTGTCTTGAAACCTAGTCTATGTCCCTTGATTGAAGTGGCTTTAATGCTTTTTGAGCTGATGGTCATATTAACATCCAAAAATTTTTTATAAGAGATTAGTTTATTTTAAGATGCTGATTGTAGGAGGATAATTAGACAAAGAAACATGTTACTAGATATGTTTCCTTTCTATATTAGAGTTTAGAGAAGGATACCCCAAGTTTGTTTGTTTCTTCTTTCTTTCCTCCCTTCCCTCCCCTCCCCTCCTCCCTCCCCTCCCCCTTCCCTCCCCTCCCCCTTCCCCCTCCCCTCCCCCTCCCCCTTCCCCCTCCCCTCCCCTCCCCCTTCCCTCCCCTCCCCTCCCCCTCCCCCTCCCCCTTCTCCCCTCCCCTCCCCCTTCTCCCCTCCCCTCCCCTCCCCTCCCCCTCCCCCTTCCCCCTCCCCTCCCCTCCCTTTCTCTTCCTTCTGCTGTTGTAGCCAGTGGAATAACCTGGAGGTCTCAGCATTGCCTTAACTTTATGCACCTGGTCCCATACCATATGGCTGGATAATATTTTGAGATATTTATGGGTTTAAAAAATCTTTCATCTTCCAGGCCAGGTGTAGTGGCTCATGCCTGTAATCCTAGCACTTCGGGAGGCCGAGGTGGGTGGATCACGAGGTCAGGAGTTCAAGATCAGCCTGGCCAACATAGTGAAAACCCGACTCTACTGAAAATACAAAAATTAGCCGGGTGTGGTGGCACATGCCTGTAGTCCCAGCTACTTGGGAGGCTGAGGTGGGAGAATTGCTTGAGCCTGGCAGGCGGAGGTTGCAGTGAGCTGAGACCACGCCGTTGCACTCCAGCCTGGGTAAGAGTGAGACTCCGTCTCAAACAAACAAACAAAAAATCTTTCATTTTCCACTTTTCATTTTAACTATGCATTTGTAGCAAGTTGTGTGTGTCAGTGCCTTGGGGAAGTTACAAGGCAGGGAGGAATACAGAGTCATCTGGAACTCTTTGTGTTTTCTGTTGCCAAAAGTCAAAAGCCTAAGATAGGATGAAGTTTAAGGAAATAAGCTTACAGAAGAGAAGGAGGTAGGATTCTCCAGCTTAAAGAGAGTGCCCCTGCCCCAAACCTGGGCAAGGGAGCCCTGGCTATGGCCCTGGTTTGCCAGAGGAGCTGTGCGTTGCTCTCTGGCCTCAAAGGGATGACCTCCTGCTACACTTCAGGCCTGGGGCTCCTGGCTTTACCTAAGGTTCCTCTGCTTCATTTGAGGCAGGAGAGCCCCTGAGTGCCAGCTGGAGGTCTCAGAGAACTATTGAAGGCTTGGCCAACAAGGATGGCTAGAATGACCAGAACCAATTGGAAATTAGAGATATTATTTCCTGGGGCACGTTGATCAAATTTTGGTAAAACCCTAGAAGGGGGAAGGAGGCTAATAATGATGGAGAAACAATTTCCTACCATTCTAGTGGGTTAAGGACATAGATGTTTGCTTATTCATTTAACAGATATTTATTAGAATTATTTGATCAGTCAGGCACTGTTTTAAGGGCTCAGGACACATTCATGGAAAGAAAGATTCCTGTCCTCATGGAGATGATATTATTCTATGAAGTTATTTTTCTCTGAGCAGTTTATTCTTCACTTCCTCTTTCTTCATTTCCTCTTTCTGATTGGGCTCCTTTTCCACCCCCAATTTTTGGAGCAGAGAGAGAGTGACTCCTAGATAGTTGTTGAAGAACATGCAGATTAGGAGGGGACTGTGGGAGAGAAACATTTGTTGAGAATATGACCAAGGGAAAGACATCCCTTGTAGGAGGGTGGCGATTGGGGTGTAGAGTAGAATTCAAACAGTTTTTCCCCTTTCAATGTGCAATTGTGTCTCCCTTCGCTCCTGTTGCAGTGAATTTTTCTCCTTGCAGAATCCTTTCCCGAACATCCACCCCTTCTGCTCTGAGCTTGGTGACAGCTGCCGCAGTCCCCCACCAGCATGTTCTTTCCCAGGCTATGTTGTCAGGACTGTAATTCAGCCATGATTGGCAAGCAACGCAATCCACCCGGCTGTTTGCTAATGTGATGAGAAAAGCAGGCTTCCCTCTTAGAAACAGGATCTTGGCCGGGCGCGGTGGCTCAAGCCTGTAATCCCAGCACTTTGGGAGGCCGAGACGGGCGGATCACGAGGTCAGGAGATCGAGACCATCCTGGCGAACACTGTGAAACCCCGTCTCTACTAAAAAATACAAAAAACTAGCCGGGCGAGGTGGCGGGCGTCTGTAGTCCCAGCTACTCGGAGGCTGAGGCAGGAGAATGGCGTGAACCCGGAGGCGGAGCTTGCAGTGAGCTGAGATCCGGCCACTGCACTCCAGCCCCGGCGACAGAGCAAGACTCCGTCTCAAAAAAAAAAAAAAAAAAAAATAAGAAACAGGATCTTGGAGACACTATTGTGATTGCATCTGAAAAGCTTAGATCAAACGGATATGTCTTCAGTGAAGATAATTTTGGAATTTTCCTATTTATCAAGTTACCATAGTAATTTTCTGGTCCCTCTGACAGAGAGTACTGTTATGCCCAGACCGTTTGTTCCCCAGAGAAGACCACCAGAGTCCGGAGTCAAAGCCAAGCGGCAAGGATCTTTACTGCAAGTTCGAACTTGGTCCCTCCGTTCCACAACATTCAAGAGGGCCCCGAACAATGCATGTGCTCGCTTTTTATAGCCCGAGATGTAAACAGGATATGTAAGGTTACAGAGGAACAAGGGAATTCTTTTGGTTACAGCATTACAATTGGTTAACATTTTAAGTTATACATTCAGCAATTTTCTGTTCGTTCCCATGCTTTTAGTAAAACCACAAACGGTTGTGACCTTATCGCCAGGTGGTGTTTTTCAAAGTTGAGACATATGGAGGAATGTGTTTGTGTTGGGCCCAGAAAGTTGAGACAAATGGAGGAATGTGTTTGTGTTGGGCCCAGGGCTGAGATGTATGGAGGAATGTGTTTGTGTTTGATCTCTTTCATTCCCCCCTTTCTCAGGTACCTCTGGAGCCAGTCTTGGGTCTTATAAGTCTGATTCTGTTTCAGTGTCTGTAGGTTGGTATTGGGCTCTGAGGACCATGAGGTGTCAAACCTTTCTCTGACAAACTGCAAAATTAGGTTAATAACACAGGGTCCTACGGTAAGCAGAAATAGTAGACTTAGCAGGGGTCCAAGGAAGGGGGCTAACAGAGAAAACATAGAGGAATTCCACCATTGGTTTGCAGCTGAGGCAAATTGCTGTTTTTTCATTTCTATGCTTAACTTGCGTAACTGTTGGACCCGGTTCTCTACAAGCCCTGATTCATTTATGTAAAAACAACAGTCTTCCTTCAGGAACATACATGTACCACCTTTTTCAGCAGTGAGTAGGTCTAGGGCCCTTCGGTTCTGCAAGGTCACCTGAGCTAGGGATGTGAGCTGTTGCTGAAGGGAGGCAAGGGACTCAGCCGACTCCTCCATAGCAACGGCAAATTGTTGGTACAACTTATTGCTTTCTATGAGGGTGTGACCTAGAGCTCCCCCTGCCAGTCCGGCCGCAATGAGGGATGTGGTGAGGGAGATTCCCGCAATGAGGGGGAGAAATATGGCTCGTGCAGGTCTGGGTCTAGGGGCTGGGCGAGTAGCAGTACTAGTCCGGTTACCGGTGTACCCCAGGAACTTGCCAGCAGTAGAGTTAACTGGGGAACTAATGTGACAGGAAGACACAGGAGGTTGGTAACAGAGGGACCAGATAGGGTCTTAGATAATGTTCCATTACACCAAAAGAATATGCCCGGCGGGGCCCTTAGGGTGATATTAGGGGGCGTTACGGTGATGTTGCAGAGGCTGGAGTTAGTGCCTGAAAAACAGTAGGGAAACTTCTCCTGACTGGGGTTCAGGTACAGTGGCACATTAAGAATAGGGGCATGCGAGAGATTCTGAAGGTTGTTAGTTTGGGTAGAGGATTCCCATGGCAGAGGGACAGCGGTTAGTGGTGGGCGCCCCAGGGTGGCATATGGAAAGCAGCCAGACAAGCTGTGAAGTCCGGTAAGGTTAGCAAGTTCTAATCCTTCTTGTAACAATTCTAACCAGGAGAAAGGACGTAAATCTTGTGTTAGTCTGCCTTCCTGTCGTTGGATATCCCCATGGACCAGGGGCCGTACCTGAACTAGGCCGTGCCACAAATAGAGGTGACTGCTAGGCCACGTGGAGGAAGAGGAATAGTATACAGCCCCATGTTGAGGCTTGGTCCAGCGGGAGTTCCAAGGGTCCTTAACTATCCAAGTATAGGTGCCGCCTTTACCCTGCTGGTAGAAGTTCCACCTGGATTGTTTGTTCCACCCTCTGACTGAATGCATGTTACAGTAACTGTAGGGGCAGCCTGCATTTTGGTGCCACCAATAGTGTTTACAATTCTGCTTAGTCTGATCAAACTCAAAACATATCATTGGCACCTTTGGTTTGGCTATCCGAAAACCAGTAAAATTTAGCAAAATTGGGTCACTGCACCCTGAGGAGGGGCAATCAGCACTGGCCAATAATTTCCCGGGCTTATGAGGTTGCCCAGGGTGGGTTTGGTTTTCATAAAGCCAGAATCTCCAGGCAAAGGGATTAGGAGCTGGTTTTGCGTTTGCCCCAGCGGCCACTAGGGCGACTAACGCTAGGGTCAGACTACCTAACTGCATGTTTGCAGTGAGCTATGCTGCCAGCACAGGGTGAGTTTTAAGGGGTTGTTCTTAGCTCTGCCCACAGTCCATGTGGCCGGTGCTTCAGTCACTGCCGTGGTTGGCCCAAGGAGGTCGGAGGTCGGGTCCACTGGTTTGACGTGGGTGTAATGGATCCACGACGTGATGCCTTCTACCTTCAGGGCGGTGGGTGTGGTTAGGAGTACCTGGAGTGGTCCCTTCCACCTGGGTTCTAGGGTCTCTTGTCGGAGTCGCTTAACCAGGACCCAGTCTCCCGGTTGGTACGGATGGGGTGTCGGTGGGGGACCAGTTTCATATACTTCCTTCAGCTTGGGCCAGATTTCCTGATGAACTTTCTGGAAAGCTTGTAGGGAAAACAAGACTTCAGAGACATTTTCTGTTTCAGATTTGGGCAGATCATCTTTTAGGCTGGGAACCAGGGGTGGGGGTCTGCCATACATGATTTCATAAGGGGTAAGGCCCAATCTGTAAGGGGTATTACGGGCCCGGAACAGAGCGTAGGGGAGGAGGACCACCCAATTAGCGCCAGTCTCCATAGTCAATTTAGTTAGGGTCTCTTTTAAGGTCTGATTCATCCTTTCTACCTGTCCTGAACTTTGGGGCCTGTAAGCGCAATGTAGTTTCCAATTTGCCCCAAGGAGGGAAGCCAAATCTTGACTCACCTTAGCAATGAAGGCCGGCCCATTATCCGACCCTATCTGGACAGGGAAGCCATACCTGGGGAGGATGTCTTCCAGAATTTTCTTTGCTGCAACCTGAGCGGTTTCTCTTTTGGTTGGGAATGCTTCAGTCCATCCTGAGAAAGTATCTACAAAGACAAGTAAGTACCGATACCCGTATTTTCCTGGCTTTACCTCAGTAAAATCTACTTCCTAGTAGATACTGGGCCTGGTTCCCCTGAGCCTTGTTCCCGTTGTAGCCTGGGGTTGGGGATAGGCGTTGCTAAGCTGGCAGACTTTGCAACTTGTCACAATGCTGCTGGCCGTCTCAGCTACATGTCTGATCTTGAGCTTGGAGCGTTTGATCAGGTCTATCATCTGCCGGGCACCCAGGTGGGTGGTTCGGTGGATGTGTTCTAACACTTGCTGTCCTAATTTTTCCGGGAGGATAGTTTGGTCATTAGTATCAGTCCACCACCCATTCTGGATCCGTTTCAGGGGAAGTTTGTCGATCCACTGGAGATCTTTTTCTGAATAATCAGGGAGATATGGCAAGTCCCAGGGACCCGGATCAGGGAGCTGGAGTGCAAGGAGTTGGCTGGGAGCCTTTGCTACACTCCTTGCGGTTTGGTCTGCCAGAGAGTTGCCTTGAGCAATCGGAGTGATTGGTTTCTGATGCCCTGGGCAATGTACAATAGCCAGTTTTTCCGGTCTCCATAGGGCTGCCAACAGGGCTAGGATCTCTTTCTTGTTTTTTACCTCTTTTCCTTCAGCTGTTAGTAACCCTCGCTCCCTGTAAATGGCCCCATGTATATGCACCGTAGCAAAGGCATATCGGCTGTCTGTGTATACTGTCAGTTTCTTTCCTGCCCCTAAGGTGAGAGCTTGGGTGAGCGCTATCAGTTCGGCCTTCTGGGCCGACGTCCCCAGGGGCAGGGGTTCCGCCCAGATTACCTCAGTCTCTGAAGTCACTGCTGCTCCAGCATACCTCTGGCCTTGGTGTATGAAGCTGCTCCCATCGGGGAACCAAACGAGGTCAGCGTCAGGAAGTGGGCGGTCCTGCAGGTCTTCTCGAATTCCATATACCTGAGCTAGTATCTCGGTGCAATCATGGAGTGGGGCGTTCAGGTCCGGGTTGGGCAACAGCGAGGCAGGGTTTAAGGTTGTTGGGGGCAGGAAAGTTATCCTGAGGGGGTTTAGTAGTAGCCCTTGGTAGTGGGTGAGCCGGGCGTTACTTATCCATCGATCAGGTGGCTGTTTGAGTACACCCTCGATGGCATGTGGGGTAACAACCCATAATTCTTGACCCATGACAAGTTTATCAGCATCTTGTACCATCAGGGCCGTGGCTGCAATCATTCGGAGACAAGGGGGCCACCTGGCAGCCACCGGATCTAATTTCTTTGACAGGTAGGCGACTGGCCTCCTCCAGGGGCCTAAGTTCTGAGTTAGCACCGCCTTGGCGACACCCTTGCTCTCGTCCACGTATAAGTGGAAAGGCTTGGTGACATCAGGTAGTCCCAGGGCGGGCGCAGAGAGTAGGGCGGTTTTTATCTGTTGGAAAGCCGACTCGGCTTCTTCTGTCCAATTAAATGACTGCTGTCCCCATGTTGCCTGATACAAGGGTTTAGCCATCTCTGTGAACCCAGTGATCCATAGTCTACAAAATCCCGCCTATCCCAGGAATTCCCTTACTTGTCGGGTGGATTGTGGCCTGGGGATCTGCAGAACAGTCTGCTTCCGGGCGTCTGTTAACCAGCGTTGCCCTCCTCTTAGCAAGTACCCCAGATATGTTATTTCTGGTTTACAGATTTGAGCTTTCTTTGCCGAGGCTCGGTAGCCCAGGTCTCCTAGAGCTTGTAAGAGACCCTTGGTCCCTTGGATACAAGCTTCTTGGGTCTTGGCAGCAATCAGAAGGTCATCAACATACTGTAGTAAGGTTATTTCAGGGTGTTTGCGTCAGTACTCACCCAGGTCTTCATGGAGGGCCTCATCGAACAGGGTAGGAGAGTTTTTGAATCCCTGCGGCAGTCTGGTCCATGTCAGTTGGCCAGTTATGCCCCTCTCAGGGTCAGTCCACTCGAAGGCGAAGAGCTTTTGGCTCTGAGGGGCTAAAGGCAAACTGAAGAAAGCATCTTTCAAATCTAAAACAGTGTACCATTGATGTTCAGGGTTTAGGGTACTCAGGAGGGTGTACGGGTTAGGCACAGTTGGATGTATGTCCATAACCCTCTTATTGACTTCCCTCAAGTCTTGTACAGCCTGTACTCTCCGCTATTAGGTTTCCGTACCGGCAACAATGGAGTATTCCAGGGCGAGTGACATGGGCGGAGGACCCCTTGGTCGAGGAGCCGGCGAATATGTGGTGCAATCCCTTCTTTGGCCTCTAGGGGCACCGGGTATTGGCGTACCCGGACAGGGTCTGTCCCAGGCTTGAGTTCAACAAACAAGGCAGGACGGTGTTTTGCTAGTCCTAAGCCCCCTGTTTCCGCCCAAGCTCCTGGATATTGTTGGAGCCAGGTTGCTATGTCCTGGTCAGGGGCCGCTCGCTCCTGGTGGAGCCGGTACTCATCTTCTAGGGTTATGGTCAGGACGGACACGGGCTGATTTTGGGAGTTGGTCACGATGGGCCCCTCAGGGAGGAAATGGATCTGCGCTCCCATGTTAGTTAGCAGGTCTCTCCCTAATAGGGGACAGGGGCTCTCAGGGATGACCAGGAAAGAATGGGTTACATTCCTGGCTCCGAGGTTTACTGTTCTTTGTGTCGTCCGGGGTATTTCTTAATCCCTGTGGCCCCTTGCACCCACGAGGACTTGGAGGATAATTTTCCATTGGTTTTAACTAGGACTGAGTGCTGTGCTCCCGTATCGACCAAGAACTGAACTGGGGACCCCTCCACTTGCAAAGTTACCCTAGGTTCGGGGAGGGGGTCCGAACCCCATCTTCCCTAGTCTTCGTCTTGAGTGACTAGTACGGGTGTAGACCTAGGGGGTCCCTGTCCTCTGCGTTGTTTCTTTTTGGGGCAGTCTTTTACCCAGTGGCCAGCCTCCTTACAGTAGGCACATTGGTCTTTGCTCAGATTATCATGTCTGGGGGACAGCCTAGGTTGGGTGTTCTCTGGCTGTAGATGCTCTTTCTGTACTACTGCTGCCAGGACCTTGGTCATTTTTTCAGTGGCCTTAAATTGCTTTTCCTCTGGAGTATCTCTATTATTGTAAACTCGCTGGGCTATCTGAAGAAGGTCCTGAATCTGTTTTCCCTCTAAGTCTTCTAATTTCTGGAGTTTCTTCTTAATATCTGGGGCCGCCTGATTTACAAAATACATTACAACAGCTGCCTGACTTACTGGGGCCTCTGGGTCTATGGGGGTGTACTGTCTAAAAGCTTCCATTAGTCTTTCTAAGTAGGTAGCTGGGCTTTCTGCCTTTCCCTGCAGAACAGAGTATACTTTAGCCAAATTAGTGGGCTTGCTAGCAGCTGCCCGGAGACCCGCCATTAGAGTCTGGCGATAAAGGTGTAGCCGTCCCCTACCTTCTGCCGTGTTGTAGTCCCACGCCAGTCTGGTCAGAGGAAAAGTCGCATTTATGAGGTCAGGGTTGGCAGTCGGTTGACCGTCATCCCCCAGGGCCAACTTTCTAGCTTCTACCTGTATTCTCTCTCTTGCTTCTACGTTGTGAACAAGATTCGGAGGAGCTGCTGACAATCATCCCAAGTGGGCTGGTGGGTGAACATGACACTATCTAGTAAAGCCATTAAATCTTTGGGGTTGTCTGAAAACCGGGCACACTGAGTCTTCCAGTTATACAGATCACTGGTGGAGAATGGCCAGTACTGGAGCCTGGGGATTCCCGTGTCATCTGGGGGTCCTATTTCCCGAAGAGGTAGAGCCACTGTGGAGTCAGGCAGCTGGGGGGGGCTAACCCGCAAAGTGCGTCCTCGCGTCCGCCCTGCCGGCCCTTCAGAATTACTTCCACTTTTGGTGGGCTCGGGTGCGCCGGCCGCCTCCCGCCCGCCCGTTTCTTCCTGTGGCTCAGCCCGGGGGGCTGGGGCCTGGGGCCCGGAGGCGTACGGAGGGGGTTCTGTGGACAGTGGGTCCCCGCTATCAGGTAAAACGGGATTGGGGGGAAGTCGGTTGCTTGGATTTTAGCGGCCGAGCAACCAGTGCCTCACAGGGTTCAGGGGCTAGTAGGAAAGGGGACAGCCAAGGGGGCGGGTTCTCAACTAGGTCCTGCCATATGAGGATACATGAGATTTGATCCGGGTGGCCAGCACGCCCAGGTAGGAAAACCTTGGACCTTACTCTAGTGATGACAGGAAGGCAGAATGTCCCTTTGGGTGGCCACCCTTCATTAAAGGCGGGCCATTCGGAGCGGCACAGAGTAATTAGCTTTCCCCTCCTGATTTCCACACTAAGATCATGGCCCCTTGCTTTAACATCCTTGAAATTATTTATAAGGAGAGATAGGGGTGTGCTCTGGGTATTACCCATTCTGTAATAGTTTGTAGTCTCTTTCTGCAAAAGAATATGGGTTAGAATTCCTGCAAAGGAAAACTGGAGTATTAATAATATCTAGCTGCGTGCGCGCTCCGGAAGCCCAGGTCAGAATCAGTTCAGATAGAAATCTAAATCAGGCAAGATCCAGGGGACGTCTCCCACCGGTCTCCGCTGGCCGTCCTATAGCGCGTCCGCCAGGACTGTGCCAGCTTCAGTTTCAGACCTCGTGAGTCACAGATACAGGTTCAGAACAGACACAGACAAACAGAGATGAGCCGGCTCACCTATCAGCAGATCGATCCTGGTAGATCCGTTGACCAGGGGTCTGGTGGGCTTGGTGAATCCCGGACGAGCCCCCAAATGTTATGCCCAGACCGTTTGTTCCCCAGAGAAGACCACCAGAGTCCGGAGTCAAAGCCAAGCAGCAAGGATCTTTACTGCAAGTTCGAACTTGGTCCCTCCGTTCCACAACATTCAAGAGGGCCCCGAACGATGCATGTGCTCGCTTTTTATAGCCCGATGTAAACAGGATATGTAAGGTTACAGAGGAACAAGGGAATTCTTTTGGTTACAGCATTACAATTGGTTAACATTTTAAGTTATACATTCAGCAGTTTTCTATTGGTTCCCGTGCTTTTAGTAAAACCACAAACGGTTGTGTCCTTATCGCCAGGTGGTGTTTTTCAAAGTTGAGACATATGGAGGAATGTGTTTGTGTTGGGCCCAGAAAGTTGAGACAAATGGAGGAATGTGTTTGTGTTGGGCCCAGGGCTGAGATATATGGAGGAATGTGTTTGTGTTGGGCCCAGGGCTGAGATGTATGGAGGAATATGTTTGTGTTGGGCCCAGGGCTGAGATATATGGAGGAATGTGTTTGTGTTAGATCTCTTTCAAGTACAAGTGAATCAATCAACTCATCATTGGCCCTCCATCAAGGCCAAGTGGATTTATATCTCCATTGGAGAAGAAACAAAACAATAAGCAATCAGTCTGTGTTTTGTAGAGCAATTCCATTTTGATTAAAACTATTTTTGTGTTTTTTTTTTCAGTGTCTTCAATATGGACTTTATGTGTTTCTGTTACAAGCACTGACTGGTTAGCTATCAAAATGAGAAACAAGTCTGGAAACATCTCACTCATTAATGTTCTGTAACATCATAAGGGGAACAAATACCTTGTATTTACATAATGTTTGCAGAAAAGTCAAATATTACTTCCTTCATTCTCACAACCATAACAAAATGTGCTTCTGAGTGGTAGTCCAAAGACCATTGGACTAGGAGTCACAGACATGAGTAGCTGTCTCAGCTTGACTTTGAATACCTGTTCCTCCTTAGATAAGTCATTTAACACACTAGCCTTGGTGTCCTCATTTTAGAAGTAAATGGGCTGGGCTGGGCGTGGTGGCTCACACCTGTAACCCCAGCATTTTGGGAGGCCAAGGTGGGTGAATCACTTGAGATCAGGAGTTCGAGACCAGCCTGGCCAACATGGTGAAACCCCATCTCTACAAAATATGAAAAAAAATTAGCCGGGCATAGTGGTGGGTGCCTGTAATCTCAGCTACTTGAGAGGCTGAGGCAGGAGAATTGCTTGAACCTGGGAGGTAGAGGTTGCAGTGAGCAGAGATCATGCCTCTGCACTCCAGCCTGGGTGACAAAGTGAGACTCCCTCTCAAAGGAAAAAAAAAAAAAAAAGCTGGATGCTGTGGCTCACGCCTGTAATCCCAGCACTTTGGGAGGCCGAGGCAGGCAGATCACTTGAGGTTGGGAGTTTGAGACCAGCCTGACCAACATGGTGAAACCCTGTCTCTACTAAAAAATACAAAAACTTAGCTGGGCATGGTTGCACATGCCTGTAGTCCCAGCTACTTGGGAGGCCGAGGCAGGAGAATTGCTTGAACCCAGGAGGCAGAGGTTGCAGTGAGCCGACATCGCGCCACTGCACTCCAGCCTGGTGACCGAACAAGACTGTGTCTCAAAAAAAAAAATCAATAAATAAATAAATTCATCTATTTTCTCCTCTACTGAGGTTTGCTTAAGCAGTAGAAGTCAGTTTAAGTCCATGCTTACATGGCTGTTATTAGAGGGAAACTGTATTATGACAAGTTTTGAAAAATTAAGATTGAAGATTTAGAAAGTGATAGTTAACCAATGAAACATATCATGTTTGCAGAAAGATCCAATGAAAATCCAAGCAGCTTTGCTCAGATCCAAAGAGTTTTGATCACCATTGACCTCATTCAAAGCTGCCCATGGATGGGAGACCAACCTGGAAGGGTGTCACTAACAGAGATAGCAAATGAAAACAACTCCTCTGTATTCTCATAGCCATTTTTTTCTAAAACCAAAGGAAATCTTAGATACCCATGCCTCTCTTCCCATTATATGCCTCACGTAACTCTTCTCCAAGCACAGTTTAAGGAGGTTTAGGTGAGTGGCAATCAGGGACACGATGGTGTCAGATGGTGACCAAACATCTAGCATATAGCACCAATTGAGACACCTTTCCAATGGACTTGTAACATTATGTCACACTATATATTTGAGAAAGCTTCCAGTAAGTAGGTGAATGTAGCCCTGGTTTATATGCCTCTTGTCCCAGCCTAATTATTTATATGACCCTTTTTATTCTCAAAAATGTCCTGTTTTGGGAATAAATTATATAGACATTCTATCTAACATTTCTACTCTGGAAAACAAGTTAATTTTAAAAATGGATATTTTTGAAACAGGGTCTTGCAATGTTCAGGCTGGAATGCTGTGGCATGATCACAGCTCACTGCAGCCTCGACCTCCCAGGCTCAAGTGCTCCTCCCACTTCAGCCTCCTGAGTAGCTGAGACCACAGGCATGTGCCACCATGCCTGGCTAATTTTTCTTAAATTTATTTTTTGTAGAGACAGGGTCTGACTACATTGCCCAGGCTGGTCTCAAACTCCTGACCTTAAATAATCTTCCCACCTCGGCCTCCCAAAGTGCTGGGATTACAGGCATGAGCCACTGTGCCTGGCCTAAAAAAATTTTTGAGTTAAAATTTTTAATGCTTTGTGTAAGATTCTTTTTTAAGAATTTTACTTTATTTTAGATTCAAGGGGTACATGTGCATGTTTGTCACATGGGCATATTGTGTAATGGTGGGGACTGGGATTCTAGAGTGCCTATTACCCCAATAGTGAGCACTGCACCTGATAGGTAATTTTTCAGCCATTGCCTCCTCCCACCCTTCCCCCTTTTGGAGTCCCCAGTGTCCATTATTTCCCTCTTTATGTCCATGTGTACTCCTTATTTAGCTCCCATTTATAAGTGGAAACATGCAGTATTTAATTTTATGTTTCTGAGTTAGTTTACTTAGGATAATGCCCCCCAACTCCATCCATGTTGCTGCAAAGGACATGATTTCATTATTTCTTACGGCTGCATATTATCCCATGGTGCATATACACCACATTTTAAAAATCCATTCAACCATTGATGGACACTTAGGTTGGTTCCATAACTTGGCTATTGTGAATAGTGCTGTAATGAACATATGAGTGCTGAGTCTTTCTTATGGAATGATTTCTTTTGCTTTGGGTAGATACTTAATAATGGGATTGCTAGGTCAAATGGTAGTTGTTTTTTTAGTTCTTTGAGAAATCTCCATACTGTTTTCTATAGAGCTTGAACTAATTTACATTCCCTCGAACAGTGTATAAGCATTCCCTTTTCTTTTCTTTTTTTTTTTGAGATGGAGTTTCACTCTTGTTGCCCAGGCTGGAGTGCAATGGCACAACCTCGGCTCGCTGCAACCTCTGCCTTCTGGTTTCAAGTGGTTCTCCTGCCTCAGCCTCTCAAGTAGCTGGGATTACAGGCATGCGCCACCACGCCTGACTAATTTTGTATTTTTAGTAGAGATGGGGTGTCACTACATTGGTCAGGCTGGTCTTGAACTCCTGACCTCAAGTGATCCACTTGCCTTAACCTCCCAAAGTGTTGGGATTACAGATGTGAGCCACCATGCCCAGCCACGCATTCCCTTTTCTTCACATGCATGCCAACATCTGGTGTTCTTTGACTTTTAATAACAGCCATTTTGACTAGTGTAAGATGATATCTCATTGTGGTTTTAATTTGGCTGCCTGCATTTCTCTGATGATTAGTGATGTTGAACATTTTTTTCATGTGTTTGTTGGCTGCCTGTATTTCTTCTTTTGAGAGATGTCCGTTTGTATGGTTTGCCCAGTTTTTAAGGTTTTTTTAAAAAATTTTTTTAGTTTATTTATTTATTTATTTTTTCTTGTTGAATTGTTCCTTGTAGATAGATTCTGGATATTAGTCAGCAGGATAATTTGCAAATATTTTCTCCCATTCTACACATTGTCTATTTACTCTGTTGATTATTTCTTTTGCTGTGTGAAGCCTTTTAGTATAATGAAGTCCCATTTGTCTATTTTTGTTTTAGTTGCATTTGCTGTTGGGGTTTTCATCATAAATTATTTGCCTAGGCCAAGGTCCAGAAGATTTTTTTCTAGGTAAATGAATAAGCAAATCACACATACACACAAATCCCAATGGCCTATATAATACAGAAAATACTCAGGCTCGTAAGTATTCAAAGAATTGTGGTTTAAAGGCACATTTTCCTCATGTAAAATGTTTTGGTGTTTGAAGTGACACCAAAGTTTGGTAATGACAACTAATAATAGCAACAAACAATAGTGAATTCTATGTGCGCTGAGCATTGCATTAAGTGCTTTACATGCATTATTTTATTGAATTCTCACAAACATCCAGAAAGCAATTGTTTTTATCTAGCTCACAGATGAAGAGATTTACTAAGAGTCGAATCCAGATATTTCTGACAGCAAAGGACATCACCATAGCCACTCTGCACAAGATCTTCATGTCGTTTTTCATTCAAGAGGTATTTGTTATGTATTGGGCCTATATTAGGCTCTGGGAATTTCACTGATAAGAAGACAAATGACTCTTGTCCTTGTAGAGCTTATAGCTTAGCAGGAGCTTACGGATGGTACTGGTATTGCTGCTCAGGTTTGCTGCGAGATGAGCACATCGTGCAGTCTTAGTCTGATACCATTCATGCTAGTTAGATTGGAATGACATTTATTCCTAAATCCTTCTATATGCTTTTCTGTGCTGCAGGTCCTAGAAAGCTGAAAGCTCCATTTCCCAGATTCCCTTCCAGGTAGGGTTCTAAACATGAATGAGTTCCTTGAATTAGATATACTCATGAGAAATTGGTGAGGCGGAGGCCATCCTTCTGACATCGTTTCTCCTGGGAAGCAAGTCGTGGGAATGTATCAGGAAGTGAAAGAGGTAACTCAGTGTTCTTGCCTCTGGTGCCCAGCTTCATGGGTTTTGAGAGGCAGTTATGGAAGTAGGAGAAGCAGCTGCCACTTCCTATCCCAGCTTTATGATCTCCTAGTCACTGGGACATGGTAGGTCCAGTGGCAGCCCCTTGACTCCTGCTCCTTTGGCCCTTCCAATAATCATGATTCCTTCTTGATTGCTCCTTAAATACCTGGGGTTGTTTCTTCCTGTGCTGAATGTTGACTGCTCTACCAATTCTCATTTCATTCATTTCACTCTCCTGGTTCTGATTCCATGTTCCCCAAATAGCCATCTGATTATGATTTGAAAGGCAATGTTGTGTAACGGCTAAATACATAAGCTTTGGAATCAGATTTGGGATCAGATCCTCTACAGTGATCATGGGCAAGTCATTTAACCTTTAAGAACCTCAATTTCTTCACTGCAAACCATGAACAGTGATTCTGATGCACTTCACAGGGTTGTTGTGAAGATTAAATGCCACCTTATATAATAAGTACCTGGTATATAATGAAATTGTTAAATCACAGTTGTGTTATTCCTGTTGTTATTACTAATGTGTGTCTGACTTTAACGTGTTCTTTGGAGTTAAAGCTGAGGGTAGGTCCCTATGACTTCATCAAAGACATCACCGCTACTATCTATTCATAAGATAACTTATTGTAATTAAAAATCATCTAAATTTTAGAACACCTTTTCCACAACACATATAATGATATTTACTTGTATGACAAACACATGAACTAAGGGTATAACCCGTGGTTTTATCTTCCATTCCAGAAAGCATGTGTCTTAGTCCCTTTCTGTTGGTTGTAACAGAATGCTTGAAACTCAGTAATTTATAAAGAAAAGAAATTTATTTCTTATAGTTGCAGAGACTGAGATGTGTAAGGGCAAGAGGCCACTTATAGTGAAGGTCTTCTTGCTGGTGGTCCCAAGGCAGCACAGGGCACACTGCATGGCCAGAGGACTGAGTGTGTTAATGTGCTAGCTCAGATCTTTCTTCCTCTGCTTATAAGGGCACCAGTTCCCTTCCCAGGATAACCCATTAATCTATGACTAATCCATCCATGAAGGCTGAGCCCTCATGATCCAATCACCTGTTCAAGGCCACGCCTCCACACCTGTTAAACGTCACACCTCTCAATACTGCAACACTGGGGGTTAAATTGCAACATGAGTTTTGGAGGTGATGTTCAAGCATAGCAGCATGTTAGAATTCACATGAGTAAGAATGAAATTGTTATTGCAATACATTCAGGTATGTATTTGTATTTACGCATTTTTTGTTATTTATGCTGTTATTTGTTAAAGCAAACGATTCACACAGTTTTATATGTTACCATTTTACAGGTGCGTCAACCAATGAGAACATTTCCTCAATGTTCCTGATTGCTGCTGTCTGTTATTTATGTCATTACAACTGTTGTTCACTGATTGGATTCCCTTTACAGATGCTGCGGACTGGAAAGCTCAGATGATGAGCTGACCTTATTTTATTCTCTTCTCACTGTGATCAAAGTCCTGAAAAGCCTGTTATTGAATGTCTAAAAACAGTTGTTTCGTGTATCTTATTTTTTCAGTTGTTTATAGTGCAAAGACAAGTCTAGCAAACCAGTTACTCCATCCTGGTGGAAGTAAATGTGTCTCCATAAATACTTTTGGTTGAATGAATGATAAAATGCCAAAGAACCCTTAGAACTTTATCCCTGTTTTCTGCCAAACTTCATTTGTGGTCTTTTAGAGATTAAAGATACTTTTCCTTTAGGGCTAAAATTTCAATTATAGCTCCTGTCCCTTTGATCTTTTCTCTGCAGTGCCTACATCCCAAGTCACCACCAGGGTGGTATTCGGTAGCTTAGTGTAGAAAAAAAGCTATGGTTATAAGGATTTTTTTAGAACGTAAATATGTGTAGTTTACTAAATTACAATAAAACCATAGAATTTTATCTGGCTTAGAGCCTGTCCTGAGCTTCCTAAAGTGTCTAGTGTCTTATTCTCATACAGTCTTCTGCCTTCATTTCACTAATCCTGGACACCAAAGAAGCAAATGTCTTCCCATCTGTTTTCTCTAATTCTTAGCCTGGAGCACTGGTCCAGTGCCCTCCAAACCTTTTTTCATCATGTACCCTTATCAATAAAGAAAGTTTGAGCAGCCAATATTTCAATGTACGCATGTATTAAACGTATCCTACTGAAAGAATATGTATTATGTACATAATAAAACATCCACAAAGTGAACTGAAAATATAAAATTAAAAATTCTAATTTTTCCATCTTGTATCCCAGTGGATAAATTTGCACCCTCTAAGGAATGCTTATTCCCCATTTTAAGATGAATGCCTTGCAATGCTGAACAAAGTGCAAATGAGCCAACCCCCTGCAGTGGTAAATCTCCCTTGGCTCCCCTCTTGGTAATATTTTAAAACTAGAGTTTAATGGTTTTTTTAGTTTCTTAATGCACACACATAATCCTTCTTACTTCAGACCCCAGCTAACTTAATCCTTGATTTTTCTTGTTCTCTTTGGATTTCCATCGTATTTCTTTCCTTTTGCTCTCCCTTATTTGTGGTCTTGTTTTCTCCCATCATAGTTTAACATGTAAGAACAGATGTATTCATGCTGACTTTACAAGATAGTGTTCTTGGCAATGTTGAAATGATACACAAAAAAACAAGGAGGGAATGATTTCTTTCAGAGTCCACTTGGATTCTGCCCAAGATGGAAAGGACCTGGAAGCTATTCAAAGACTGGATAAGTTGCTAATTGGGTGGAAAACTGGAAAGTAAATTGGGATTTCCCACATACAAAAATACATAAAAGAGATGTGAATAGAAATAAAACCTGTACTATTTTTCATTATAAAAATGACTCTTTAATACATAATAAGAGCTGTGAGTTTAGCCATTTGACCATCATATCCTGGGATTAATATCAAAAGCCTATGAGCCAAATATGAGGCATTTAAAGATAGGTCCAGTTTTCTTTCAGAAGACAACCATTGTTACCAGCTTCTTTTGCATTTTTTCAAATATATCATACATAAGACTAATAATAACATCCCATATAGATGCTTCTGCATCTTTCTTTTTTCCATTTAACATATCTTGGCAAAGTTTCCAACCAGTACAGGAAGAACAACTGCATTCTTTTAAATAATCTCATAAAAAGCTATAACTTTATTTATTTAACCAATACTATTGATAATCAATAGCACTAGTCTTTAGTTGTTACAAACACTGCTCTTTGAATACTCTTGCATATGCCAGTGTACATAGGTACTAATGCATTTGTAGTATTAATTCTTAAAACTTCCACTACTGATCAAAGGGTATATGATTTTTTACTTTTAGTAGGTAGAAGCCAGCAATAAATGAGACTGAGTAATGTGTCCTTTACAATGCCAGGCATAATGCTTTATTGGTAGGAAGAGCTCACATATTCATTTATTGACCCAATTAACTGTTGTAACAGTCAAATATAGGAAGAAAGGTGAAAGATATGGTTAGTGTGTAATCTTTAACACAAAACATAATGATTATTCTCAATAATAAATTCAAAAGCAACTCATGTTAGATAAATGAGTTTCTGGGTTTATCACTTCCTTGTCCTGAGTTGGGGACAGAGATAACCCAGAGGTAAGCCCTGCTTCTAAACTCTACCCTAAGCGTATAAACTCTGCATCATACATCTGCAGTGGCTCTGACTTCAAAAAAATGTTTGCTTTAAGAAAAAAGGGTGGGTGGGCATGGTAGCTCACACCTGTAATCCCAGCACTTTGGGAGGCCAAGGCAGGAGGATCACTTGAGGTCCAGAGTTCAAGACCAGCCTGGCCAACATGGTGAAACCCCATCTCTACTAAAAAAACAAAAAAAAAATTAGCTGGGTGTGGTGGTGCGGCCTGTGATCCCAGCTACTCAGGAGGCTGAGACAGGAGAATTGCTTGAACCCAGGAGGCTGAGGTTGCAGTGACGCACCACTGCTCTCCAGCCTGGGTGACAGAGTGAGGCTCCATCTGAAAACAAACAAACAAACAACCCCCCCAAAACAAAACAAAAAACAAAACAAAACAAAAAAAGCCTAAAGAAAGAAGGGTAATGTTTTTTGGTTTTTACTTTTTTTCATTTTGGGAGGTCGAGGCGGGCCGATCACTTGAGCCAAGGAGTTTGAGACCAGCCTGGAGAACATGGCAAGACTCTATCTCTATTAGGGGGGTGTGGTGGTGTTGGTGGCATATGCCTGTGTTCCCAGTTACTCTTGAATCTGGAGTGGGAGGATTGCTTGAGCCCAGGAGGTTGAGGCTGCTATGGTTGTGTCACTGCACTCAAGCCTAGGTGATAGAGCAAGACCCTGTCAGAAAAAGGAAGGAAGGGAGGAAGGAAGGAAGGAAGGGAGGAAGGAAGGAAGGAAGAAGGAAGGAAGGAAGGAAGGAAGGAAGGAAGGAAAGGAGGGAGGGAAAAGGGAAAGAAAAAGGAAAGAAAGAAACAGGAAGGAAAGGAAAGAAAGGAAGAAAGGAAGAAAGGGAGATAAAGGAATCAAGAATGGTAATGTTATATTTTATAAACCAAAAAGCAAGAATAAATTATTTTCACAGGAACTATTTGTTCCTCATCTGAAAAAACAGTTCCTGTGAAAATAATTCCAAGCACTTTGGTAGGTCAAGGCGGGTGGATCATTTGAGGCCACTAGTTTGAGACCAATCTGGTCAACATGGTGAAACCCTATCTCTACAACAAACATAAAAATTAGTTGGGTGTTGTATGCATGCCTGTAATCCCAGCTACTTGGAAGCCTGAGGCACGAGAATCGCTTGAACCCAGGAGGTAAAGTTTGCAGGGAAAAACAAAAAACAAAAAACAAAAAACAAACAAACAAAAAACCACCATCAACAACAACAAAAAAACTTGCTTTGTTCTTCCAGGTGTGCTGCTTTGGATAAAAAGACACTATTGTTAATGCCTCAAATGAAGTTAATCTACTGAGTAGAGGATATTGTTCAGCATTATCTCTGGTGGAAAGCATTTAGGGTAGAAATGAAATCCTACTGGCAGGAAAAGATGACATCAAGAAGCCTAGAATTTGGATTGAAAACATACCGAGGCTAAGGAGTGGACAGTGGCTGCAACTGTTGCTCAAGACCACTGGTGCCTGAAATTAGGATTTGCATAAATATACCCAAAAGCCAGCATACCAAATGGGGGAACCATTTGGGGAAAGGTATAGATCATTATTACTATCATCTCTCTTAATGGTTATATCAGTTCTATTAGAACTTTGAAGTCTCTGCAGTGGACCAAGTCTTTGCCCTGTAACACAACACAGAGCCTTGCCTTGCTTTGAGACCTAAACATGCTGCCTTGACAGTATTCATCCACATATCAAATGCAACTTAAAGCAAGAACAGAGGACAGCAATGACCTGTTCTGGGATAATGAGCCAGTTCTGTGTTCCTACTCTGTGGATACCTTTTTCTTTTAAAGATTCTGTGATGCCGATCCCAATCCAAAGAGGTCTACACTCAGTTCTACTCTTGTTTTTCATAGCTGGTGTAAGCCTTGAATCCAGCCTGGATCTTGTACTGCCCGATAATGCTTCTCCTCAGTTGAGGTCATTGCATGCTGACCTCTTAGCCAAGACCTTGTGGCTAGGGGCTTTAATTCTTCACTCTGACCTGCTTACCCAGCGTTTGAATTTTGTGGGGATTCTCGGGTGACAGTTAGCTCAACACTTGAATTTTGATCTCTGCACTGCTGGTGAAAGTCCTGCTAACCAGATGTCTCCTTTCTCTGAGAGCTGGTCCATGCCAACCCTTGCAGCCCTTGTCTTGCTCTGCAGCTTGACCGGCCTGAGAGCGTTCGGATGAGAGTCCCTCTGAATCGGGGGAGCCGTACAGTGCAGGTAAGAAATGGGCTTTGGAGTAAAATAAAGGTGGTCTTGAATCTCAGCTCCATTTTTCTCTGGCTGTGACTTTCAGCAAGTTATTTAGCCATTTTGAGTTTCAGCTTCATTATCTAAAATATGGTGACAATAATGTCTACTTTATGAGGTTGTCGACAAGAAACATATCATGTGTAACATTTTTGGCAAGGGTGGACACACCTTCTGTCCTTTATTATTTATTGTAGTTCTGTCCTGCAACCACTTTTGACCTGAACTGCTTTTCTCCTCCAATCAGTGAGGATTGTAGTGGTCTGGATGACTTGTATGTCCTCAAAAAGAGACGAAGGGGAAGCATTCTTTTTTCTTCTCTTCCCATGAGAGGTGTGTGGACTCTTCCTCTGCATGATGCTGAGTAAAAAGATGGACATGTTTTTCTCAAGCCTGTAATCCCAGCACTTTGGGAGGCCGAGACGGGCGGATCACGAGGTCAGGAGATCGAGACCATCCTGGCTAACACGGTGAAACCCCGTCTCTACTAAAAATACAAAAACTAGCCGGGCGAGGTGGCGGGCGCCTGTAGTCCCGGCTACTCGGGAGGCTGAGGCAGGAGAATGGCGTAAACCCGGGAGGCGGAGCTTGCAGTGAGCTGAGATCTGGCCACTGCACTCCAGCCCTGGCGACAGAGCGAGACTCCGCCTCAAAAAAAAAAAAAAAAAAAAAAAGATGGACATGTTTTTAAGCTCCCGGTAATGGCCCAGTCAATCCTCTCAGTAGATAAGAGGGAAGGACTCCTATGGGATGTTCTGGTCCCAGCTCTCCTCTTAACAACGACCTTTAACTTAGGGCCCGGCTGGCTGTGAAAATGTAGACTTTCGGCAGACTGCCCAGCAAAAAGCTCACACACCCATATTTCTTATCATTGCTTTGGATTTTATGGCTGTGTAAGAGGAAGCAGATTAGAAACTGCTCTTTCATAACGAATATACCTACATTTAAAAGGCCAATAAATGTTAGTTAAAGACCAAGAAAACAAGATACAAGGAAATGAGACTATTTTGTGCAAACAGCCATAAGGAAAAGTAACAAGTACATTTGCAAGCATTGCCAAGCAATCACAAAAGGAATTTTCTTGTTTTCCACCCAAGAGAGATTCAAAACTGTTTGTTATTATTCTTTTGCAAAAAGCTTTTAGGTCTGAAGACCATTACTAAATTTGCCTTCTGTCACTTCTTACTAAGGTTAATAATTCTAGTTTTTTTTTTTTTTTTGAGATAGAGTCTTGCTCTGTCACCCAGGCTGGAGTGCAGTGGTGTGATCTCAGCTTACTGCAGCCTCTGCTTCCTGGGTTCAAGCAATTATCCTGCCTCAGCCTCCCGAGTAGCTGGGACTACAGGTGCACGCCACCACGCCCAGCTAATTTTTTGTATTTTTAGTAGAGACGGGGTTTCACCATGTTAGCCAGGATGGTCTCGATCTCCTGACCTCGTGATCAACCTGCCTTGGCCTCCCAAAGTGCTGGGATTACAGGAGTGAGCCATTGCGCCCAACTTTTCTCTCTTTTTTTTTTTGAGATGGAGTTTTGCTCTTGTCATTCAGGCTGCAGTGCAGTGGCGCAATCTCAGCTCACTGCAACCTCCACCTTCTGGACTCAAGTGATTCTCCTGCCTCAGCCTCCTGAGTAGCTGGGACTACAGGCGTGCACCACCACACCTAGCTAATTTTTGTATTTTTAGTAGAGATGGGGTTTTACCATGTTGGCCAGGCTGGTCTTGAACTCCTGATCTCAGGTGATCTGCCTGCCTTGGCCTCCCAAAGTGCTGAGATTACAGGTATGAGCCACTGTGCCTGGCTTATCTTAGTTTTTGAAAAGCCCAGCAGGGGAAACGGACAGTGAACGGTAAAGTAGCTGGACCTTAGAACTTTAAAACAATTTGAACAACCAACTCTGCTTGGGGTATCCGAGACATCACAAAAATTTCTTTTGATTTACATCTTGAGGGATGAAAGGAAGTTTGCCAGGTGAAGAAATGGGGGAAAATATATTTCAGGTTCAACAGTTCTGTGTGAGCAAAGACATAGAATTATGAAAGGACTTGCACGAAAGATCTGGAGAAATGTGACAAGTTCATGTGGCTCTAGTTAGTGGACTGAGGGTGGCGGCTAATTTTTGTGTTTTTGGTAGAGACAGGGTTTCACCATGTTGGCCAGGCTGGTCTTGAACTCCTGACCTCAGGTGATTTGCCTGTCTTGGCCTCCTAAAGTGCTAGGATTACAGGTGTTAGTCACTGTGCCTGGCCTCTTAGTGCCATTTTTAGAGAGGGAAAATTTTGCCAGATAAATTCCCTAGCCAATGGAGTGTCTAGAAATTCTGGGTGGGTAGGTTTCCAGAGTTCACGTCTGAATGAACATTTTATTCATAAAGATTGACGGAAGGAGACAAATGATAGTGAGGGTTTCCATTTCGAAACCCAGCAGCCTTCAGAGAATTTCTGTACTCTTTTCCACTCTCAGCCAAAATAGAGGCTTTTCACCTCTCTCAAAATTGCCCGTTTGTTGCATACGTTAAGAGTCCCCCTCAGAGCTCATCCTGTTAAGCAGAACTGACCAAAGGGTGGAATCTTCTATTTAACACAGTTGGGAAGGTCCTACCTGATTTTCCAACAAGACTGAAAGATAAATGCTGGTGTCACACTCCAGATGTCCTCTCCCTTTGACTTTTTAATTCCTTGCCTCTATCAGCCCTTAACCAGCAGCCTGGTCATAGCAAACTGAAGTTGTATCATTTGCATTGGTAATATTTCTTTAAAAAGTAAACTTTAGGCTTGTATATTTTATTTTGTTTTAATTCCATTTAGGAAAGAATGCCTCAAATCCTCATATACAAATAAAACTGAAAATTCCATCATGGAATTTGTATTCTAGAATGTTAAAACATATTTGTCACTATAAGAGACCGCTGATGAAAAACATCTCAGCAAGAGGTTCTTGACAATAGTATGCACTTTTGAGAAGACGCTGTAAAGAATGACATCTGTTTTCAGTGATATGTAGCTGGCATTTAGTCAACCCTAAGTATTCTAATATTTTGCAAGTTTATGTCATCACATGTGTATCCTATTGGGGGTCAAGGGCTGAACCTGCATATTTTCACCAGTCTGTGTATATGGGCTTTCCCCAGGAAGAGGGCATGCCCTTGGGCTGTTTTTTTTTTTGAGATGGAGTCTTGCTCTGTTGCCCAGGCTGGAGTGCAGTGGTGTGATCTCCGCTTGATGCAACCTCCGCCTCCCAGGTTCAAGCAATTCTCCTGCCTCAGAATCCCAAGTAGCTGGGATTACAGGCACCCGCCACCACGCCTGGCTAATTTTATATTTTTAGTAGAGATGGGGATTTCTCTATGTTGGTCAGGCTGGTCTCGAACTCCCAACCTCAGGTGATCTGCCCACCTTGGCCTTCCAAAGTGCTGGGATTACAGGTGTGAGCCACTGCACCCAGCCTGGGCTATGGCTCTTTTCATCCAAAGGGTAGTCCCTGAGTGAGACTCACCTGAGAGATGGTGCTGCCAACACTCCCAGGAACTGGGCTGTTTCAGACCTAGAACAGAGGATCTTTAGTGGCGCACCATGGCCTCTACTAGAGATATGAGGAGGGCAAGTGTGGGGGCTGTGCCTCAAGCTCTACCCCTCCACTTTTGAATCATGGCAGCCCATCTTTAATGTTTAAATGAGTTTTGGGGCAGGAGGAGGAAGTGGGGAAATGCAGTCAGAGCTTACAAAGTAGCAGATGTATGGAATGAAAAAGTCTAGAGCGCTAATGTCCCACATGAAGACTACAGGGAATTAGACTGTGCTATAGTAGGGATTCCTGCTAAACGAGTAGATTCTAGCTACTCTTGCCACAAAACAACAAAAAATTGGGAAACTATGTGAGATGATGGATATGTTAATTTGCCTCACTGCAGTAACCATTTTACTATTTGTATGTATCCCATAACATCAGGTTGTATACCTTAAATATACATAACTTATTTAAAAAATAAAACTAGTTTTATACTTTTAAAACATGACATATATCACACTAGAGAACTCGTACTTTATGTGTAAGTATTAGACCATTTTCAACACCTTGGGAGCCCCCGACAAATCTCCCCAGTAGAGGTAACTGCTGACCTAGGTTTGGTGTTAATTTTTACTGGCAACTCTTTATAGCTTTTTTATTTAAAAAATGTTCAGTCCTGCTCCTTCTGCACCTTTATAGCTTTCCAAAGCTAGAAAAATATGTATGATTAATTTTTGTAGTTTTGTTTTTGAACTTTAAATGGAATCACACTTACTTTATACTTTTGTCTTTTGCTTAACATACTCCAATTTAGATTTATTTTCATTGTTGCTTGTAGCCACAGGTCCTTCTTTTTCTTTACTGTATATTATTCTGTTGTATGATGATTTATTATGTTAATGCCATTGATTTGCTCTATATAGTCTTCTGATGCTGGTTAAACTTTTGGTGTAACTTGTCTAAGAAAATTTGTATTTTAAAAGAGATTATATTTAATCAAAGCCTTAATCTCCAATTGTTGAATTTCAGGTACTATGACAAACCAGATACAAACATCTCATTCAAGCAGGAACGTTTTTTAGGGGGATAGGAATGTCTTCATTATATCACTTCCTTAGACTCCATTTGTTACTGTAGGTAGCTAGTCCGGCAAGCGCAGGGCAGGAGAGGGCTCCCCTTGCCCCCCACACACCACGTACACATCAGGAATGTCAGGTGACCAACAGATGATCGTCAAGTGGTCGTTAACTGTCTCTCTAATAACTGGTCACAGCTGACACTAGGGAACAGCAGGCTCCTAATAGATAGGAAACACCTGAACCTGGTGATCAGCCGCTTCCCCATCTCAGGAGTTGGGCGTGTGGGAAGTAACACAAGACCCTAGAAGCAAGCTAACTTATAAAATCCCAAGTCAAAATGTCAAACGGGGCACGTGTCCTTCAGGTTGCCCAGGTGGCCCTCTTCCAAGTGTATTTTCCTTTCTTTCATTCCTGCTCTAAAGCTTTTTAATCAACTTTCACTCCTGCTGTAAAACTTGCCTTGGTCTCTCCTTCTGCCTTATATCCGTCGGTCAGATTCTTTCTTCTGCGGAGGCAAGCACTGCGGTTGCTGCAGACCCAGATGCATACTTTTGCTGCTAACACATTTATCCCCAAATAATGGTTGTTTTTTGTCAGGACACAGTAACATTAAAAAATTCAAACACATTATAATTATTTGATAAACTCTATAGTTGAAAGACTGTATAAGGTAATGTTTTCTTAAAACTACAAAGTCAAAAGGATAAGCAAGAATCAATAAAGAATTGTGGAATACAGAAATAAATTTTGTGTATGGTCACCACATAAATAACCTTGACCATCATTTTTGAATTTTAATGCTGTGATTATCAAAGGTGGGGTCTGAGCCCAAAACACAACTTTTCAAAATAATGAATCATGGGCAGTGAGTCAAGAAATTTTGAACTTCAGCCCACAACTCTAAGAATGAGGAATTTTGGCTAACTGCTTGGGTTTTTATATTGTACTAATGTTGTGAATAGTATTTCAAAAAAAGATTAATTTGCTAGAAATGACCTTTCTCTTACTGTTTTCCTGATACAGAAGAAATTCCTGCATGAAATCTCAGCTTTCAGTGGTAAGTTCCAGTAGCTAAAGACAGAACAAATCAATAGCTTTATCAATCTGCTTGCCAAAATTTCACTCTTGAAAGTAAAAGCCCCAGTAGGGGCTTGTTTAGAAATGATTTTAAAACATCTCGAACTGCTAAGTATTCTCGATCTAGGAAACATGTCTTTGAAGTAGGATGTAAATTCCAGACCTGGAAGTGCTCTTCATTTCCCATGAGCTCAAAGCTATTAAGCTCTCAGGGGCAATGGGTTTTCCCTAGGAGGAAAAAAGGAAGTTTTTCTTTTCTTTTTAAAGGAGTATTGTTCTCTAAATTTTAATTTTCTGTAGATTTTTTTGGAATCAGGGCCAAAAGTAAGCAATGTCCATATAATGTTTTTAAAAAGATAATGGCTGATGAGATAGGTAATAAAGTAAAGCATAAAAAAGATTAATTGCAACGTGTGTGTGCTTGCAGGATTCAATGAACTCTAATGAGGCAGGAAAGAGATTAGTTGCAACCTCAGTTTGGGGTGTGTGTGTGGGTGTGTGTGTATGAGAAAGGTATGCACCCCATCTAAGATAATACAATGGTGTAAGAGGTTGGGTAGGGAGACTAGGTAGCAAGAAAAAGCACATGCTTCAAAAGTCCCATCACTCTACAAAGAAAAATTTGTGGGAAGGGGAGAGCTCAGGTCTTCTGTAGCTTAGGGAGAATTGAATGGAACCAGCAACCAGACCCCTTGTCCAGGGCTAGAATCTCTGGCTGTACCTAGATCTGCGGCAGCTTTTTCGTCCTTGATTTCACGCCAACTGGACTCAGCTACCCTGAGACTATAAATCTGCTTTCCTTAGTTATAGGTAACGATATAATCCCACAAAGTCTCAGAAACTATAACAGAGATTAGGACAGAAATAAAAAAAAATTAATACTTCTATGTACACTTAAGTGTTCAGTTTTAAAATCATCATTATAATCTGGCTATATATGTTATTTAACACATCTAATCTGTTTAAGATAATCTGAAATTTTGTAGTTGGGATTTTAATTTTAATGTTTAATTAATATTTGTCTTGTGATTTTCATGAGAAAAGTATTTGGTTTATAAATAGTATTGAATATTTAAAGGCATCAGATGTATTACCTCTCTACGCTCAGGTTTCTCAGGTTGGTAAGCACCATTTAAGTGTTTAGGTGAGTTTGGTTTGTTAAATGTCTGGGTCTACCCTGTTAGGTGTGAAGGCCTTAAGATACACTGAAATTATATTATAGTTTAACATACTTAACTATTTACCAATCTATTTATTACTAAATTTAATTGAGGTGTTAATTATTTGGGGGTAAATTACTCTGTTAAACATATCCATTATTAAAATATTAATCTAAGATCAAGTAAAAGCCTTATAGAAAAAACTACTAGATTTATATGTGAAAATGACCAGATATTTAAGCTTAATGTTTAAAAAATAAACATCTCTATGACATACCAAAGATCTCTTTATTTATTAACTATTATTATTTTTTGAGACGGAGTCTCACTCTGTCCCCCAGGCTGGAGTGCAGTGGCATGATCTCGGCTCACTGCAACCTTCACCTCCCGGGTTCAAGTGATTCTCCTGCCTCAGCCTCCTGAGTAGCTGGGACTACAGGCATGTGCCACCACGCCTGGCTAATTTTTTGTATTTTTAGTAGAGACGGGGTTTCACTGTATTAGCCAGGATGGTCTCGATCTCCTGACCTCATGATCTGCCCACCTTGGCCTCCTGAAGTGCTGGCATTACAGGCGTGAGCCACCGCACCCGGCCAAAGATCTCTTCATTTATTTATTTAGACACAGTCTCACTCTGTTGCTCAGACTGGAGTGCAGTGGCGTGATCTCAGCTCACTGCAACCTCCGCCTCCTTGGTTCAAGCAATTCTCCTGCCTCAGCCTCCCCAGTAGCTGGGATTATAGCGCCCACCACCATGCTCGGCTAATTTTTGTATTTTTAGTAGAGACAGGGTTTCGCCATGTTGGTCAGGCTGGTCTCGAACTCCTGGCCTCAAGTGATCCACCTGCCTTGGTCTCCCAAAGTGTTGGAATTACAGGCATGAGCCACCGTGCCCAGCCCAAAGATCCCTGTTTTAATGTTATAAAAATTAAAAAAAACTCCATTAACAAACAAGATTAGGCTTTTCCGGTAAATTAATTACTCCAATTCCTAGAAAATAAAAATGGTTAGAATATGTACCAGGGTTTAGTGCAGAAAACACAATTCACTCTAGATATTTGCAGAAAGTATTTAATTTTTTTTATTTTCATAGGTTATTGGGGAACAGGTGGTGTTTGGTTACATGAGTAAGTTCTTCAGCAGTGATTTGAGTTTGGTGCACCCAACACCCAGAAAGTATTTAGTACAGGAATTTGGGTGCTTGTATTTTACAACTGTGGAAAGGGTTGGAAGAGGAGAAGTCGGGGCAGGCTGCTGCACTTCCTGCCACCACATCTGCCACTATCAAGGCTGCCAGCACTCAGGAAGCTGGTGACTAGAGGCTGATGACTTACGCTGGGACCTCCTCCCCAACCATAACAGCTCCTGGAAAATGGCCTTCACCTTCCTACCCAACGAATCCTACTGGCAGAACCTAAGCTGCATCCAAAACCCAACTGTGAGGGGCTGAGAAATCTAGCCCCAGGGATACAGTAGGAAATTCAGAAGTCAAACGGGGTGCCGCGTGCCCAAAGGCAAGATTCATGAAGCAAAAATCCCACACATCCACATAGGACTGTTTATTATGACTTGGCAATGTTTCCTAAACACAGTATGTACATGAAAAACTGGATGCCTTTTGTCAAACATTGCCTCTGTCAGATACATTGTATTAGGCAACTATGGTTTTCCTGCAAGTCTTTAAAAAATGTGACCTAAGTTTGGCAGAAAACCATTTCCTCTTGACATCTATCAGCAAATACACTGTAGCAAACAGACTTTGCTTGCTACATAGTATTTTCCCCACTCCTCATCTTTATTAAGGTGTAAGTGACAAATAAATATATTCAAGATGTATAATGTGATGTTTTCATATATGTATATACTGTGAAATGAGAACTACAATCAAGCTAATTAAGAAATCTATTACCTTAGCTTTTTTTGGAGAGATTATTTAAGATCTACTTTCTTAGAGAATTTCAAGTTTACAATACAGCATTAACTAGTTACCGTGCTGTACATTAGGTCTCCAGACCATATGCACCTTAAAACTGCCAAGTTTGTATCTGTTGTCCAACATTTCCCCATTTCCTTACCCCTAACCCCCAATAACCATTCTTATGGTGATAATATTACTTTTTTTTTTTTTTGGAGACAGGGTCTTGCTCTATCACCCAGGCTCGTGCAGTGGCACGAACACGGCTCACTGCAGCCTTGACCTTCTGGGCTCAAGCAATTATCCTGCCTCAGCCCCCTGAGTAGCTGGGACTACTGGTGTGCACCACTACGTCCATCTAATTTTTTGATTTTTTTTTTTGTAGAGATGGGAGTCTCACTTTGTTACCCAGGCCGGTCTCAAACTCCCGAGCTCTTGACCCTCCTGCCTTGGTCTCCCAAAAGTGCTGGGATTACAGACATGAGTCACCATGCCTCACCGAGTATGATTTTTAAATTTTTATTTATTTTTTGAAATGGAGTCTCACTCTGTTGCCTACACTGGAGTTGCAGTGGTGTGATCATGGCTCACTGCAGCCTTGACCTCCTGCGCTCAAGGAATCCTGCCACCTCAGCCTCCTGAGTAGCTGGGACTAAGGGCATGCACGCCACAATGTCTAATTTTTTGTAGAGATGGGATCTCCCTGTGTTGCTCAGCCTGGTCGTGGACTCCTGAGATTGCAGGGAGTGCTGGGATTACAGGCAAGGGCCAACATGTTCAGCCTGTGACTTTTTAGATTCCACATGTAATCATTAGATCATTCAGTATTTGTCTTTTTGTGACTGGCTTATTTCACTTAGCTCAATGTCGTCAAGGTTCTGCCATGTTGCAGTGTGTGACAGGACTTTCTTCATCTTTAAGGCTGAATATCTATCTATCTACACACACATACGTACCACATTTTCTTTATCCATTTATCCATGACAGACACTTCGTTTGTTTCCATATCTTGGCTGTTGGCTAGTTATATAGTTTTATACATTATTTTAGGTACTACTTTTTTTTTCCCTTACAGGTGTGGTTCCCAAGGGAACTTTGGCATCATTAGGTCAGCTCTGCTCCTTTCAGTTCCCTCTTGGACTTGTAGTGTCTATATAGTAGAATTAATTTCAGAGCATGGCTGAAGGCTGCTTTGTAAAGAGCATTATCAACAGGATATAGGGATCCAAAATTAACTCACTGAATTTAATTCTCTGTGTATTCTCACTAGCAGGTTAATCTTCTAGTTGGTGTTCTAATCTAGGACAGAGGCATTGTATCTTTTGGGTTTGGAAATTTAAAAATTTTTTTTTTTTTTGAGATGGAATCTCGCTCTGCTCCCTAGGCTGGAGTGCAGTGGCATAATCTCAGCTCACTGCAACCTTTGCCCCACGGGTTCGAGCTATTCTCGTGTCTCAGCTTCCCCACTAGCTGGGATTATAGGTGCATGCCACCACATCCAGCTAATTTTTGTACTTTTAGTGGAGACCGGGTTTCACCATGTTGGCCAGGCTGGTCTTGAACTCCTGACCTCAAGTGATCCATCTGCCTCGGCCTCCTAAAGTGCTGGGATTACAGGCATGAACCACCATTCCCAGCCTGTTTTTTTAAAATTTGATTTTGCTCCAGATGTGGTCTCAAGAAGTAATAGTTACAACTAAGTTTGAGTGTGATTTATAAAAAACAAAATAGTAGCTTAAACCCAATTAAAATTTATTTCTCTCTCACATGTGCAGACGTCTGAAGGTAAGGGATCCAGAGCTGCTGTGACCCGGCTCCTCTCAGGTCACTGTACTGCCATAACAAGAGTGGCCTCCATCCTTGTGGTTCAGGAGGGCAGCAACAGCTTCCAGGCAGGATGAACAAAGGGGAAAAAGGAGGGCAAGGGCACACACGTGCCCACCATCTCTGAAGGTTTTGAGAAGCTGTTGGATTGTCCTTCACTCACATCCCATGGACCAGCTCTCAGTCCCATGCCCTCACTCTGTTGTGAGGTGGGGGAATGCAGTCTTTTTTTTTTTTTTTTTTGAGCAGCAGCAAGATTTATTGTGAAGAGCGAAACAACAAAGCTTCCACAGCTTCGAAGGGGACCCGAACAAGTTGCCCAGGGAATGCAGTCTTTATTCTGAGTGGCATGTGCTCTGTTAGACTTTCTATCGTGTTGGAAAAAGGAGAAAAAGGGTATGGTGGAGGCAATGAGAGTCTTTGTCACATCTGACTTTCATAGGAACAGAAAACGTGCTGGCTCCAAGCTATCTTCCAAAACAATTTCTTTTTTTTTTTCCCAGAAAAGTAAATCCATTATTACTATTGGGCTGACCTAATTTATTATTTACCCTGGGTAGTACAGATGCTTTTTTAAAACTAGGAAAACATATTATTTCCACCTGGGTTAGTGAGACCACATTGTCTCCTGCTGCAACCCTAGCGGCAAGAAGGGGAGTCACCTCACTTTGTGTCCCTGGAAGACCCCTGATTTGAGTTCTCCAGAAGGATGGGGTTTGGCGTGGAAATGGGGAGCTCAGGAACTGTGGGGTTGTGGATAACAGATCCGCAAGAGAAGTGACTGAAACCTGCAGCGGTGAGGAGAGGCTGCTGGGAATGAGGAGATTAAGCAGGTACATTTTCCCCGCCCCTCATCATTTCCTGTTTTGCCACTGTGGAATTTGCTTTCTGCTCTGAGATGATCCCTGGGACCCGATGAAAGGCATGGGAATGAAACGGGTGGTGGTGGTAGGGTCAGGGGTGGGTGGAAGGGGCAGGAGGCAGATGTTGAAGCCCGGGGGTCCTTGGGTGGCAGCCAGATCTACAAGCGGAAGGAAGTAATCATTACCTTTTCTCGAGTGCCCAGGTGGCAGACATTTTGACATTATCTCATTTTATTCCCTCAACAATCCTACGAAGAACTGAGGTAAAATGGACACCCAGAACTCTGCAGAGTCACACAGCCAGTCAGAGACAAAGTCAGAATTCAAATTCACGTTCTCTCCACTGGGCTACACTGCCAGGGCTGATGTCTCAGTGGGGAAACTAGACTATCCAACAACCTCAGGCGCAGGCCAACTTTCAGAATGATTCTGTCAATGAAGGTACAACTTCGGGTCCATAATTACAACTTACAGGTGAGAAATGGTAGATGTCAAGCAAAGGAGACAATGAAAAAGAGGCACCATAGCTTCTGAAATGACTCTTCCTCCACTTCCCGTTGTAAAACTGAGCATCGCTTTTATTCTTCTCCCTGAAATCACGAGGCTAACTGCAGTTCCTAGCTCGCCCATCATTCTTTACCCACAGATTTTCATGGACTGGGTCCTAAATGCAACACAACAATCATAGAAAAATTTAAATAGACGCAGCTGCACGGTTTGAAAAATCAAGGTGCTCTTATAGGCCAGGTGAAATCAATTTGCTAAAAAAAGTTGAATGCTTCCTTCATTGAGTGTCTCTGTTATCCAGTTATCAATGTTGGCTGACTAGTCTACAGCCTTTTTTTCCCCCCTTGCTCAGTAAAACACTCCATGAGCCTCAGGGGAGGTAGGCCCAGCCTTGGGTGAAATGTAATTGGCTTAAAGGCATAGTAGTTGTACTTTTCTCACTAGAAACTGGCTTAGGAATGGATGTGCAATTCTGGGCAAAAAGAAATAAAAGATATTTGATGGAGACTTCTAGAAAAATTTACTTATAAAAAAGGTGCAAGAAAGGTATATACTTCTGGCCTTTGGACATGGCTCTGTGAAGATGGAATGTTTGGAGCTGCTGCAACCATTTTGTAAACATGAAGAGATCAACTGGAATGCAGAATCCAAGATGTCAAGGATGGTAAAGCTGAAAGACAGAAGGGCCGGATGTGGTGGCTCATGCCTGTTACCTGAGCACTTTGGGAGGCCGAGGTGGGCAGATCATGAGGTCAGGAGATTGAGACCTGCCTGGCCAACATGGTGAAACTCCGTCTCTACTAAAAATACAAAAAATCGCCAGGTGTGGTGGCAGGCGCCTGTAATCCAGCTACTCGGGAGGCTGACGCAAGAGAATGGCTTGAATCTGGGAGGCGAAGGCTGCAGTGAGCCAAGATTGTGCCACTGTACTCCAGCCTGGGTGACAGAGCGAGACTCTGTCTCAAAAAAAAAAAAAAAGAAGGGAACTGGGTTCGTGATATCTTCAACGAGCTGCTGTAATAACCAAGCACAAGCCTAAACCTGGCATTCCTGTTACATGGGATAAAAACATTTATTGCATAAGCTATTTTGAACTTTTTTGTTACTGAAATGCAATTGAAGCATTCCAAGTGATAAAATGAAGAAGGAGAAATAAAACATAAGATAAAGAATTGGGTCACTCTAAGTATGAGCTACCAGAAGAAATCGGAATGTGTTACTTAACATATTCACGCATAATTCTTATATAAAACTGTTAAGGCAACCCCACTAAAATAATTGCTTCTATTTTTTAAATTAGGAATTGCAAAAATCTGCAATTAGAACAAAGGACAAAAGAAACAAAAGTTTCTAAAAAAAAAAAACTTTGTTCATTTCCTAAATATTAGAATTACAGGTTTTCTAGGTTGTTCTTACCATTAATTCTGATTCAACTCCTAGCTAAAACTGAAGGATTCTTTTTAATAATTCTCTGCTTCTCACTCCAACCATTTCTTATTTTATAAGACACCTATTCTAGATGATCCGTATGGGTCTAGGGCTCCTTAGCCCTCACCAAACAGTTGGTAACTTTTTGCTTCTCAAGTGAAGGATACTGTGAGCGATGAAAGTGTCCATCATAGTGCAGTAAATTTCACAAATCTGTGAGCACTTCTTCATAAAGTTACATCACTGGTCCTCAGCTCCAGGAGTAGGGGTGTTCAATACATGTTGAAAGATAGATGAAAAATGAAAACACTTTTTTCTTAAAATCCCCAAACCAAAAAATACCCAAAGGATTGTTATTGGGAAGAACATCCAATTACTGTGAAGAAAATCCCCAAGACTTTGGACTTGTTTTGTATTCCTTGCCAGGTTTATTGCGGGTCAGCTGCTTACAGGAGAAATTCAGGCTTCTAAGAGATGTAATTGTTTCTTGATGTGAGAGTGAAGAGGTTTATTTATCTGATCAGCCAGATGCAAGAATGCCAGTCACTGCTTCCATCTGCTTCTCTGGGCTAATAACCACCTTGAGTTATCCACCTGTCCAGATTTGCAGCACTCCAGGTGGGCATGAAACAAAATCTTCAGGAAATGACTCTCAATCTATTGAAATCACAGATTTTCAGATTTTACTAAGATTGTTCAGGACTAACACTGCATATAGTTTATTAGTGGCTGAGGCTTAGCTTGATGAACTGTACTGAGAGCCAGATAAACACCCCTTGTCCTCTTGCGTATGGCACAGGTGGATGTTGGTCAGAGTTCACAGCAGTGGTACAGCTTCAAGAGTTGTCTAAGGAAAAAAGGGCTTACAGCTTCAAAAAACAGGTGTCTGACATGCAGCATAAGCTGTCCCTCCTTGGAAATTTTATAATTACAAGGCACTCATGGCATTCTGAGAAGTCATGCCATGGTCAAGAATCTTTTGATCTTTGTATGTTTTTTTTTTTTTCATAAAGAACATACTTATTTAAGTATAGAATATTTCTTTTCATGTAACACTTAACTACCCACAAAGGACTCATGTTCTGAGGAATGGACATTCAGAGTCACTTGCCTGGGCCATATTTGTTTTCCTCATTTCTACCTGGCCTTCTATTGGGGCTTTTAACTGAACCAGCTTTATCTACAAAGAGAAATTCACAAGAGATGAACTTAAAAAGAAAAGCAAAGACCTCCAAACCAGGGAATTGCAAGTAATTTAGTTAGCATTTGTATTAGTTTGTTTTCACACTGCTATAAAGAAATACCCGAGACTGGGAAATTTATAAAGGAAAGAGGTTTGATTGACTCACAGTTCCACATGGCTGGGGGAGCCTCAGGAAACTTACAATCATGGCCGAAGGGGAAGAGGCATGTCTTACATGGTGGCAGGTGAGAGACAGCAAGTAAGAGCAGGGAAAACTGCCATATAAAACCATCAGCTCTCATGAGAACTCACTATCAGCAGAAAAAGATGAGGGAAACCGCCCTTATGATCCAATCACTTTCCACCTGGTCCCTCCCTCAACATGTGGGGATTATAATTTGAGATGAAATTTCAGTAGGGACACACAGCCAAACCATATCGGCATTTATTGAGCAGATACTATTAAGCACTGTTTCAAATGCTTTGTATTTATTAACACAGTTAACCCTCAAAACAACCCAATGAGGTAAATCCTACCGTCACACATTACAAATAAGGAAAGCTGAGGCTCAGAGAGAATAAGAAATGTGCCTCAGCTAATAAGTAGAGAAACCACAATTTGAGCACAGGCTGGCCATTCTAGAATGAGCCCTCTTAACCGTGATGTCATACTGCAGTCTTTACTCTCCAAAGGTAGCAAAGCCAAAGAGACTTCCACTGTTCACCAGCATGGAAACATGAATTGTTCACTCTTGGCTCACAGGGGACTCCCAGAGAGGAGCCAGACCATCTGGGTTCACAAAGCCCCTCTGCACTTTCCAGCTATGACTTAACCTCTGTCTGCTTCGAGGTTTTCTTTCTCATGCTTTTCAAAATGTTAAAAAAGAGGCCAGGTGTGGTGGCTCACACGTGTAATCCCAGCACTTTGGGAGCCTCAGTGGGGCGGATCACGAGATCAGGATATCAAGATGAGGTGAAACCTCGTCTCTATTAAAAAGACAAAAAATTAGCTGGGCGTGGTAGCATGTGACTGTAGTCCTAGCTACTTGGGAGGCTGAGGCAGGAGAATCACTTGAACCTGGGAGGTGGAGCTTGCAGTGAGCCGAGGTCGTGCCACTGCACTCAAGCCTGGGCCACAAAGCGAGACTGTGTCTCAAAAAAAAAAAAAAGAGAAAAGGATGATTTCATGAGGCTGTGAGAAGTACTCAATATATGTCCACTATTACCCTGTCAAAGCTAATCTCATAATAGCCTCCACCTATTGATCCTGGTTTCATCCTCTATACTATGCCAGAACAAGCCTATCATCTTCACTACAGTGGGCTTTCAAATATATACAGAGAGGTGACACAACACCCTTCTCAGGCTAAGGACTGCTGGATCCTCTCACTGAGTCTCCCAGGCTAGGGCCTTCACGGCACTGTCCCTTCTCATATTTTTCAACAATTCTTATGCCAGTGCTTGGGATTTTTGATCTCTCTTTCCTGAACATCATATCACAAAGAATTTTTCTTATAGTCCTTCAAAGGTTAACATTTACTTCATAAGTGATGAAACTGTACTATAAACTAAAACATGAAACTTAAAGCAGAATTTTATTTTGAAAAGTTTGTTCCCTTTTTTATCTATCTTCCCTCCCACAAGAAATACTTTAATGCAACAGTGAGTCTTGAAAAGAGCCAGTTATATGGTCATGTTGAGAATTAGTTGAGTGTACGACTGCATGTTTTTCTTTTCTGTCACATTAATAAGAACTAAGTCTTTTTCATGCAAGATGATACTTCGAGAAGGATTTGACCAAATGCCTTCTAAATTCCCTCTTAATCCTGAGATTCTGTGATTTGTGGCTTCTTCTGCAAGTTTGTTCAATGTACACACATACTGAAGTCCTCCTTATTCCAAAGCAGTAAATTCATTAGACATTTTATTTAGGGGAAATCTCATTTTATAACTATAGTATATAGGCACACACACACATACGTAGGTGTCTATATATAAACGTGTGTGTGTGTGCGTGTATACAGATATATATCTCCCATCTCCTGTTTTCTTCTAAGAAATTGCTTCTTCACAATGTGATTAAATTGGTTTTATAGTGGTTTATCTAGTCCTGCTGCTTATTCTCCCACGTGACATGTTAATCGCCTGTCTATTTTATCAGATAACCCTTTGGTTATTGCCATCAGATCTAAACAAATGTTTCCAGTGATGGAAATCTAGGGCAGCAACCTCCTTCATTCCAGAAGACCATGAAGAATTCTTGACAGAGAACAGCCCTTTGGAACAAATAAACACAAATAAACAAAAAGGCCCAGCTTTGCCCATTAGTTTCTCTGAAGGCATGGGCGAGGTCTGGGACACATAGGAAAACAAACATATTTATAGATAGACCTGTGATCAAAACTGTTCATTCACAGAAGAACCTCCCTGAGAGGTGTTCACAAACTGTAAAGTAATGAGGTGTTTGCAAACAGAGTGGACGAAGCAGCACATGGAAATCAGATGTAGTCTTGTCTTTTCACAGTCACAGAATCACCCAATAATATACTAAAATCTAACCACAGCTAACACGTCTGCATGTGTCTTCATTTTTATGGTCACCATCTAGTCCCACCATTCTTACAGGAAATGTCTCTTGGTAAAAAATTTAGGATTTTAATTAGGGGGAAAATATAAGTAATTACAAAGTATCAAACCCTTAGTAATTGAAGTTTACAAGGTTAAATCCTCAAATTTCATGTCAATCATACCATATATTCCAAGATACACAAATAAATCAGATATACACAGACACCAATGCAAGCAACACTACTTTTGTCTCATTTTGTATTTAATATCATCAAAGGCTTTATTAATGCCTTAAAAAACACAAAAAGTTATTGAACATACATTTATTATCTGGAGGAATAAATGCACTCCAAATGCTTATCATCAGAACTCTGGAAAAAGACATATAAATTCTCTCCAGTATTTTAAAAATTGTTATCTAAATAATTTCATTTTGAACTAGGTTAGTAACCTAAGTTGTCTTCATTCAGCTTTTAAAATTGAAAAAAAAATTGTTTCAAATACAATAAAGACTTAAGTACACGTTCAAAATTTATTTTCTAGTACACCTTTCTGGCCAAAGGAGTTGAAGAATTTTTTTCCTTACTTTACTTAGGACAAATGTTGCCAGATTAAAAAATATATATATAACAGAATAGTAGTTGTAAAGACTAACTCTATATGAATGGTTTTAATCATAGCGCAGTTAAAATAACATTTAATATAGATTCCTTTCGCTGGATGATGTCACCTTTTAAAACATCAGTATTTCTCATATCATTTCTGGATGGTCTTGACACATTCTTATCTCTTCTTCAACATGACTTCTTCATTTTTTTTCTCTAGAGTTTTCTTGAGTTAAAATAATGGCTTGAAGAAGATCATATGAGATCTAGTGGCTCTGTGATATTTCTTAAATGCTGGGCAAAGCTGGGCTGGTTGATAATGTAACTCATATTTTCAGTGCCCCAGGCTGGTTGGTTAGTCTGATAGAAGGCCTTAGTTCCTCTTGCAGATAAAGATAGAGTCCATTCTTCCACTAGTCCAGGGCAGTGGCCAAAGAAGTCCAGGAAAGGCATTACACGGAATGCCATTGTTTAGAAGGGATTTGGATTTAATGGCATTGTTATAGGTAAAGTATTTCCTGAGCAAAAATCTCATTCACTGAGTGTTTGGGGGAATGTTAAATTTTATAATCATAGTTGCCTTTCTCTGTGGAAAATATTTTATTTATTTATTTATTTCTTATTTTACTTTAAGTTCTGGGAGGAAAAGATTTCTTTAATTTGCCATGATCACTTCCTCTCAATTTCTTTTTCTTATAGTCATGCATACTCTGTAATCTAAATTTCTTAAGTTTATTTAAAAATCAGAGAAAAAAAACTCAAGGGGATAAAAACAAGCACAAAGTAAAGAAAGAAACCAATAATTTTGCCATTATACTTTCTCCTGGATAACTGCAGATATTTCTTATCATTTCTATTCTGTTTCAACATTGCAGAATACTACACTCGTGGCCCAATGGTGAAGCAATGTGCACGAGTGACAAAACATGGGAACCGGAAAAGGAATATAAATGTAAATCAAAGTTTTTAAATCCCAGTAATGCAACAGCTTCTTTCCTTATTTATTGGATTAATGTCCCTTCCACATGAATTCCCATTTTGGTTCCAGAAGGCCATGCACCATAACCTCTAATAGCAATGACTACTATTTGTAGTGCCTGTGGCCAGTATCTACTGGTGGCAAACTCGCAAAAGTCTTCTGGAAGACTCATAAAATTATGTTCTATTTGTTTTCTGGATTCAGGGGACCATGGAAATAGACAAGGATAGAAACAAGGCATGCTTTTGAGGTTTCTTGGGCTGGGTAGTAGAAAAATAGGTATTTTCCTTTGGGGATTTTTGCAGCTGAGAATACTTTGTCATTTTCCTCAGTCTTTAAGGGAGTGGTAGGCTTTGGCAGTCCGGCTGTTGACAAAATCTGTCTTCTTAAACTGAGCCTTTGGGATAAGGAAACAGAAACGTGAAAGGTAACAAAACTGGCACACAAGAAAATGCAGTTTTTTAGTGATTTCTTACCAGGGTCAAGTCAAGTGGGCCATTATTACCTGGCTCTGTTAACTATGACACATTCCTTGTTCACGTTCTTACCTTCTTGTAAGCATGGTGGAGTTCCGTGTGTGCCCACAGAGAGTACAGGAGGACGGAAGCAGCTTTACTTGCTTTGTTGGAGGCATAGCTGAAAAGAAAAGGACATTCTGAGATCGGGGAGAATGAGTGAGGCTTCTGGATGCTGTCTGTCGGCGTTCTGTAAGAACCTTCACTCTTCAACTGCTCCTCCCCAGGAGCCGTCCATGAAGTCAGACCACTCGGTGACCAGACAATTAGGCAGCAAACTCTGGAAGGAGGGGACCATATTTGTTTTTGTTTTCTTTTTAAACCACTAGCACAGTGCTAATAAATAAATAGTTTATAGGCCAGGCGGGGTGGCTCATGCCTGTAATCCCAGCACTTTTGGGAGGCCAAGGTGGGTAGATCACGAGGTCAGGAGATCGAGACCATCCTGGCCAACATAGTGAAACCCCGTCTCTACTAAAAATACAAAATCTAGCTGGGTGTGGCGGTGTGTGCCTGTAATCCCAGCTACTAGGGAAGCTGAGGCAGGAGAATCACTTGAACCTGGGAACGGAGGTTGCAGTGAGCTGAGATCGCGCCACTGCACTCCAGCCTGGTGACAGAGTTAGACTCCGTCTCAAAATAATAATAATAATAATAATAATAATAATAATAATAATAAAATAAGCAAAGTAGTTTATAGAGAAAAATCCCTGATATTTATAAGGAATATATCTTTAGATATGTTATAAATTCTTGAATTATTTATAGAATAGAATCTATATTTGTATGGTTATAATGTATGTTTATAGAATAAAAATGCATGAAAGCATGACTGAAAAATACATATGATTTTGTGACACCATGAATGGTAGGAGTAATTTTTCAAGTCAATAAAATAAATTCTTGTGGCAGCCCCTGTTAAAGCAGTTTCAAAATCTCTTTACGTTTCTGTATAGAGCAAATGGAAAACTTGTTCCTGCTATAAATCCAAGTGACCACTGCACTTGAACTGTACTTAGTATTTCATATTCTGTTTTTTTTTTTGAGATGGAGTCTGTGTCACCCAGGTTGGAGTGCAGTGGTGCCATCTCGGCTCACTGCAAGCTCCGCCTCCCAGGTTCAAGCGATTCACTTGCCTCAGCCTCCTGAGCAGCTGGGACTACAAGTGTCCAACACCACGCCCGGCTAATTTTTTGTATTTTTAGTAGAGACCGGGTTTCACCATGTTAGCCACGGTGGTCTCAATCTCCTGACCTCACGATCTGCCTGCCTCGGCCTCCCATAGTGCTGGAATTACAGATGAGAGCCACCGTGCCCGGCCCATGTTCTGCTTTTAAATTTATTCTAAATGTCCCACTTCAGGCTTAGATCAGTGCTGCCTTGTATCTCTTTCTCTTCTATCACCTGATTAGCACATGGCTGAGTTTTTATTTTTTAAACAAAGATGTTTCCCCCCTCCCATACCATAGGCATTTGTAAACATAAAACCAAAACCAGAGAGTGTAAAAATGTACAGAGAAGAGCATGCTGTGTTCCTTCAAGAGTGAAAAGCCTTTCTCTTCCATACTAGCCTGGCAGGGAGGAGCAGTCAAATCAGCACTTCACAGACTTGTTAGTACCTCCTGGACTTTTCAGAATCACTTGGTAATAACTGAAGAGCAAATAAATCCATCAAAGTGATGGGTCTCTAATATTGAAAAGCGTAAAAAGTTATTAAATCCCAAGACTGTTATATTCATAACGTTTGTTTATAAGTTGGTTGTTTGATACTTGTATTCTTTTATTCAAAGATGTAATGTTATAAATGATAATTAGTTCCCAGGCTAGCCCACAAATGACAGGTCAGATATATAACACTCTAGTAAGGAAAGAGCAGCAGACACCACTGGCAAGAAGCTGCTTGTTAACTTTTGTTTTTGAAACAGGGCATGTGAGGACTCACAAGTGGACACTCAGGGCAATAAACAAGTAACAGTAGCTCACCCCCTATCTTGCTAAGCTACCAGAAGTTTCCAAAAGTAATTGCATATTCCCATGTGCAATAATTGTTATATCTGAATACTCAAATAATGAGCATCATACTATCTTATGGTGATTTGCCTGGAAGTTTGGATGACTATTTGGAAGAAGACTCATTTCTGTTTTCCAGCAGTAATTCATTCTCTCCACAAAGACTGAGCAACTCCAATACTATCTGCCAGCCTGTGGCGACAGGTGAATATTCTTGGGGAAGTGACACTCCAGCCAGTGCTCGGGGCTTGTTTTAATCTGACTCTGAATGCAGTCTTCCTTCCTCATGTGCAATGCAAAGTGGGGCTGCAGGGTAGAAGGGACGTAACTTGGGTGGGCTGTGGTGGAGGTGACATGTACATCCCTGAACAACCAAGCACACGTTTCTTCAGTACAGATGAAGTCATCTGCTTTGTAACTCATTAGAAGTATGCTATAGTGGCCATTTCTTTTCTTGTTTGGTTATTTACAAAAGTAACTTGTATCTATTTGTAAAAAGTCAAACAATTCCGAATTGTATAAAGAGAAAAAGATAATCTTCATGCCCCTTTCCAATCTCATCACTCTAAATTAACTAATAGGAAATAATTTGGTTAAAGAAGCATTTTCATTCTCCTCACTTTTTTTTTTTTTTTTTTTAATAGGGAAAAGTTGAAAACAGGAACACAGATATGGAATGACCTGCATTGGACCTTCTATTCTCAAAAGGGAATAAAATGTGGAAGAGATAAGACAGAGAAAAAACTGTGAAAGCAAGACTTTCTCATCAGGCTACCCCTCACTGCTTCTCCTGTGCCATCACTGCTGCTGCTGCTTCTTTTTTTCTTCTTTTTTGAGACAGAATCTCACTCTGTCAACCAGGCTGGAGTGCAGTGGCACGATCGTGGCCCATTGGAACCTCTGCCTCCTGGGCTCAAGCGATTCTCAAGCCTCAGTCTTCCAAGTAGCTGGAATTACAGGCATGCACCACCACATCCAGCTAATTTTTGTATTTTAGTGGAGACAGGGTTTTGCCATGTTGGCCAGGCTGGTCTCAAACTTCTGACCTATGTGATCCACCTGCTTGGACCTCCCAAAGTGCTGGGATTACAGGCATGAGCCACTGTGCCCAGCCCATCACTGCTTCTTCTAAGCCACCTGGTGTGACGTTGCCTCCTAAGATGGAAGTGAGGAAAAGGGCACATATCTGTCCAGAGGACTCCTGCTTTGCCTACATTCTGCTGTTATTAAATCACGGCTGTGGCTCTGGGAAACTAATTCATTAGGCCAATACAATGCTGGAATGCACTACCAAGAGAAGCTCTGGAGTCTGACCCTCTCTCGATACTTCAGAAGAGAAGGGACAAGCATGTGGTGTGGTGGCTTCAGTTCTTTCCTTGGCTGGTCACTGAGGGCTGGCCAGACGATCTGGCCTGGCTTTGCGTCCTGTTTGCCGCCATGTTGCACATGATGACCCTGACTGCACATTCATAACTGGGCTGTTTACACACAGGGTGGTGAGGGGAAAGGGAGGCCGCTGACGGGCAGAAGCTGAAGTACTTACGCATCGCCTGCACTGATGGTCATAATTTTCTGGATGCCCCCAGTGTTTAGAAGGTCCCGTGCATTCTGGTAACTGTTTTGGATTATGTTGTTCAATGTGTAACAGGCAGAAGCTGTAGTTTCAATGAGAAGGTCAGTACTTGGGACTGTGTCAGGAATGATGGAAACCAAATCGGGGAGAGTTTCTTTGGCTACAAAATGAAAAAAAAAGAACACCTGATTTAAAAGATTGTTTCTTAATCCCAAAATCCCAATACATTTTGGGTAACGAACATTCTTTTTTTTTTTTTTTTTTTTGAGACGGAGTCTTGTTCTGTGCCCAGGCTGGAGTGCAGTGGCACGATCTTTGCTCAATGTAAGCTCTGCCTCCCGGGTTCACGCCATTCTCCTGCCTTAGCCTCCTGAGTAGCTGGGACTACAGGCGCCCGCCACCACACCTAGCTAATTTTTTTGTATTTTTAGTAGAGAGGGGGTTTCACTGTGTTAGCCAGGATGCTCTCAATCTCCTGACCTTGTGATCAGCCCGCCTCGGCCTCCCAAAGTGCTGGGATTACAGGCGTGAGACACCACACCTGGCCAGGAACAGTCTTAAAAAGAAACACAGCTGGTTAACAACACATGGAAAGATGTAATTTCCCTAATAACAAATTCTTTAAAATATTTGAAAAGAGGATACTCTGTGCTCAGCACATTGAAAATCTTTTCAGAATGTAATTTGGCAGAAATGTCAAGAACTTAAAACATTTTCATCTGCTTCAATTCGGTAATTCCATGTCTAGGAATACATCTTAAAAACATCACTTTGAAAATGGAAAAAGCTTTCTACAGAGATCTTTATGACAGTACTACATGTAAATGAAAAACTAAAAAGCCTGAATATCCTAATAATAGGAATATGATTAACTAAAACACACCTGCAAAGACTATTATTCATCACAAAACCTATCTATGGAGCATGTGTAATAAAAAGAAAATATGCTAATAGTGTATGTGAAAAATCAGTATATTTATTTATATAAAAAATACATATTATTGGCCAGGTTTGGTGGCTCACACCTGTAATCCCAGCACTTTGGGAGGCTGAGGTGGGTGGATCACTTAAGGTCAGGAGTTCAAGACCAGCCTGGCCAACACGGTGAAACCCCGTCTCTACCAAAAATACAAAAATTAGCTGGGTGTGGTGGCACCTGCTTGTGCCTATAGTCCCAGCTACTCAGGAGGCTGAGGCACAAGAATTGCTTGAACTTGGGAGGGAGAGGTTGCAGTGGGCAGAGATCACGCCACACTACTCCAGCCTGCGCAGCAGAGAGAGAGACCCTGTCTCCAAAAAAAAAAGAAAAGAAAAGAATACATAATATTACCAAAAAACCCACATAAGAAACCTGAGGAAAAATGTTAATAGGAGCTGTTTTTCTACAACAGTATTAATAGTGAACTAAAATCATTTTTTTTTTTTTTTTTTTTGAGACGGAGTCTCCCTCTGTTGCCCAGGCTGGAGTGCAGTGGTGTGATCTCGGCTCACTGCAAGCTGTACTTCCCGGGTTCATGCCATTCTCCTGAGTTAGCCTCCCGAGTAGCTGGGACTACAGGCGTCTGCCACCATGCCCAGCTAAGTTTTGTATTTTTAGTAGAGATGGGGTTTCACCTTGTTAACCAGGATGGTCTTGATCTCCTGACCTCGTGATCTGCCTGCCTCGGCCTCCCAAAGTGCTGGGATTACAAGCATGAGCCACCGTGCCCGGCCAAACTAAAATCATTTTTGAGGCCAGGCACAGTAGCTCATGTCTGTAATCCCAGCGCTTTAGAAGGCCGAGGCAGGAGGATCACTTGAGCCCAGGAGTTTGAGACCAGTCTGGAAAATATAATGAGACCCTGTCTCTATTTTAAAAAGTACAATTAAATAAGTGAATAAATAAGAAATGAATAATCTTTGCTTCCCAAGGTTTTTTAATACATAAGTAATACTACCATTCTAAAAAGAGAAATAAACTATTTTAAATGTACTTTTCTACTATGTATATAACTTCTTGGTTGTAAGTTTGAGTTTGGCTTTTTTTTTGTACTAACAAGAAAGGTATTTAAAAAAAAATAGACACGTCACTTTCACAATTAGGCTACAGAAAATAAAAAAGACACGTAGACCAATGGAACAGAATAGAGAACCCAGAAATAAAGCCAAATACTTACAGCCAACTGATCTTTGACAAAGCAAACAAAAACACAGAGTGGGGCAAGGCCACCTTATTCAACATATTCAACAAATGGTGCTGGGATAATTGGCAAGCCACATGTAAAAGAATAAAGCTAGATCCTCTTCTTTCACTCAAAAACCAACTCAAGATGGATCAAAGACTTAAATCTGAAACCTGAAACCATAAAAATTCTAGAAGATAATCATGGAAAATCTCTTCTAGACATTGGCTTAGGCAAAGAGTTCATGACCAAGAACCCAAAAGCAAACGCAACACAACGCAAAATAAGTAAATGGGATCCAATTAAACTAAAAAGCTTCTGCACAGCAAAAGAAATAATCAGCAGAGTAAACAGATAACCCACAGAGTGGGAGAAAATATTCACAAACTGCATTCGACAAAGGACTAATATCCAGAATCTACAAGGAACTCAAATCAGCAAGAAAAAAGCCAAATAATTCCATCAAAAAGTGGGCTAAGGACATGAATAGACAATTCTCAAAAGAAGATATACAAATGGCATATGAAAATTTTTTTGATAAGCTTCAAACATGAAAAAAATGCTCAACATTACTAATTATCATGGAAATGCAAATTAAAAGCACAATGAGATACCACCTTACTCCTGCAAGAATGACCATAATTTAAAAATCAAAATATAATAGATGTTGGCATGGATGTGGTGAAAAGGGAACACTTCTACACTGCTGGTGGGAATGTAAACTAGTACAAGTACTATAGAAAACAGTATGGAGATGCCTTAAGGAACTAAAGTAGAACTACCATTTGATCCAGCAATTCCACTACTGGGTATCTACCCAAAGTAAAAGAAGTCATTATATGAAAAAGACACTTGTACATGCATGTGTATAGCAACACAATTCACAACTGCAAAATATGGAGCCAATCAACCAATGAGTGGATACAGAAAATGTGGTATACATACACCATGGAATACTACTCAGCCATTAAAAAGAAAGACATAATGGCCTTTGCGGCTAAATTGGATGAAATTAGAGACCACTATTCTAAGTGAAATAACTCAGGAATGGAAAACCAAATATTGTATTCTCACTTATAAGTGGGAGCTAAGCTATGAGGATGCAAAGGAATAAGTGATATAGTGGATTTTGGGGACTTGGGGGAAAGGTAGGAAGGGGTGAGGGATAAAAGACTACACAATGGGTACAGTGTGCACTCCTCAGGTGACAGGTGCACCAACATCTCAGAAATCATCACTAAATAACTTATCCATGTAACCAAACACCACCTGTACCCAAAAATTTATTGGACAATTTAAAAAGGTATTACTATTTGACAAGTCCACTGGAACTTGTTCTATGGTACATATTTTGGTCAATGCGAACTTGTGCTTAAACTTTTTGTAATAGTTATTTTCATGTATGTTTTCCTCTTTTTCCTCTAACCACTTTAGACTCTTCTTAAAAGACAGAAAGCATGCATCTTTTGCTTTTGCTGATCCCCAAAGTTCCCGAATATGTGTTGCATTGATCAGGAATTAACAAATACTGCCTAATTTTATTGTGTGCCTTCATCTGTGTTCACATGGCATCTTGAAGCACATTTCTCTCTCTGTAATACTGGATTGTAATGAATTGTGTGACTGTCTCAACCTCAAATGACACTGTGGGTTCCTTGAAGCCAATTATCTTACTTATTTCTGTGTTTCCAGCATTGATCATTATTCCTGAAATGGACAAGTACTCAATAAAAGGCACTGAATGATATGTCATCATAATACCTGGACCTGATTGACAGGTAAGACATACCTTCTGCTCACAGGCCTGAACTCTTTCTTTTTGACTGTGGTTCAAGCACACAGCATACTGTGGAGAGCTCACTGTTCATCTAAAGCCAGAGGGCTTTAGTTTCAGTCCTGGTTCTGCTACTTTATGGTTCTATGGCCTAAGCAAGCTATTTAACGTCTCTGTTTGTTTTTCCCTAAGTTGCAATGTGAGATAATAATGTCTATGTCACAGGGTTATTTTGAGGGAATGAATCAATGCATGTTAAGTGTATTATAGTACTGCGCATGTGGTAAGCTCTCAATGGATGCTATTATCAGAAGGCTTCCTCCTTTTAATAAGTTAAACTATAGAATGAAAGGCCTTGACTGGCAAAGTAGCACTGTGAGATACATACCTGCGTCTTCTGTGTGAAATCTGTTATTCTGTTACCATGCCCCATTGCCTATCTTTATGTTTTTGAAAAAATGTAAGTTTCAAGTTTATTTCTCTAGATGTAAGTAAAATGTAACAACTTTATTGCAGGTGAGAACAGGGAAAGTTACCTGGCTTAGAAAGCTCTGGTGAGAAACACAAAGCGTATGTTCAAGATGATTTTCACTTATGTCTGGCTATTAAAATTCGGAATTAAGAGAAGTCCTTTTACTTATATATTTGACATGAAGCCAATTTGGAATTTTAAAATTGCATTTATCTTGCTGAAGCCTCTTCTCTCTGTTATACTTAAAGTGAAGTGTATCAACAGAATCATCTACTATAAACCAGGTGGCTACGGCTATACCTTCCCAACATTTAGGGGACTGCAGAGCCTGAGGCCAACAGCATTTCTGCCCTGAAGGTACATGCTTAATGTGTACAGTGCCATTATTTACCTTGGTGGTGTTTTAAAGATGGAGTCAATTTTTCATTTGGGAAAAGAACAAAAAAGGGAAGGATAATACACCTCTATTGAAGTTCAGCACAAAAGACCACGGGGAGAGCATTTTAATAATTTTGAGAGTGCCTATGGCGAGGTCTCTTTCAGATTCACTGAGAATGTTCCAGGTTGTCTCTACTCATAATGAGCATGAAACCATTGTATAAAACCTCCTGTCAAATGTGCTGCTGGCTGGCTTTGAAAATGACATTACTAAAACATAACTGCAGCCTTTAATATCTCTGGGGCTATATGTGTGCATATTTAAAAATCTAATCCATTAAAACAAGCAAAATATTGTTTATATTTTTTGTGAAATGTGAAAAACTGAGTTTGAGTTGTTAGAAACGACCTATTTATAGAGCATTACGAAGCATGTTTAATTTTAGCATTATCTTTCTATCATCTCATTTTGTAATTTTCTATTTGATACAACAAACATTTATCACATACTTCTTGGTATAAGCAAATAAATAAAAAATTATGTTATTTGATAATGTAACACCATTATCATCTCTGTCAATAATACAGTCAAAGGCAAAATACGTCTCATCGCAGTTACCCAAAAAAAGATGCCAAATTTGCTATATTCAGTGACTCCTTTTTTGTCTTTATATTGTGATTATCTGCTTATCCATTTTTTTAATAGTCCAACGCACTGCCAAACTACTAATGTAAACTACCATTACATGTGTTTTTCAAATGTTCTAGAATTATGGTGCTTAAGAGAGCCACAGAGAGAACATTCTGAAAGACAACTATATGGATTAGAAAGACTTCATTGGATGGTGTGACTGAGGGTGCCACCCAGTGAAAAATATCAACAGTATTACTTATCTTGTTAATTATTAGTATGCTCTAAAATTTTTCTTTTGTAGTAATTTTTTAAAAAATGTTGGGTATTTAAAAAAATCTCTGGTGAGATCCACCGAGAAAGCCTCTTTGTGATACCTGGTAGCAGAAAAGGCAGGCCGGTTTATCACCTACTCCTTACTCCCATTTCCAGTCCAGTGCATCTTTGTGAACTGGAGGGGATACAGACAATGTTTCATAGCATTGTATCTTCAGCATGTACATATTACACATGGATACTTATACCGACTCACCAATTTCATTCTGCAGAGAAAGATTCCGGGACAGATTTCTTAGCAGCGAGATGGCTGTCTTTTTCACACTTAGGTCACCGACATGCAGCATCTTTCGGGTGTGCTGCAGGCCATTTTCCTTCTGGACAACTGCCTGAGCCACTGACGTCGGCATCTGTTTTGTGAGACACATCTTATAAGTGCTATTGTGTTTGATTTCATGATAATATTAAGTTTTCTGTAGATTACCAGAGGTTGATGAAAATGTTTTATTTTATTTTTATTTTATTTATTTATTTTGAGACGGAGTCTCTCTCTGTCACCCAGGCTGGAATGCAGTGATGTGATCTCAGTTCACCACAACCTCCACCTCCCAGGTTCAAGTGATTCTCCTGCCTCAGCCCCTGGAGTAGCTGGGATTACAGGTGTGTGCCACCACACCCAGCTAATTTTTCTGTACTTTTGGTAGAGATGGTGTTTTATCATGTTGGCCATGCTGGTCTCAAACTCCTGACTCAGGTGATCCACCTGCCTCAGCCTCCCAAAGTGTTGGAATTACAGGAGTGAGCCACTATGCCCGGCTGAAGATGTTTTAAAAATTAGAACTGTGATGAAACTAGTCTAAATTAGGTTTTCAAGTCAATTACTAGATAAAAACTATTCAGTACATTAAAATGCAATCTTGGGGCTGGGCGTGGTGGCTCACACCTGTAATCCCAGCACTTTGGGAGGCCAAAGCTGGCGGATCACCTGAGGCCAGGAGTTCAAGACCAGCCTGGCCAACATGGTGAAACCCTGTCTCTACTAAAAAATACAAAAATATTAGCCAGGTATGGTGGTGCGTGCCTGTAATCCCAGCTACTCAAGAGGCTGAGGCAGGAGAATCGCTTGAACCTGGGAGACAGAGGTGGCAGAGAGCCAAGATTGTGCCACTGCACTCCAGCCTGAGTGACAGAGCAACACTCTGTCTCAACAAGCAAACAAACAAATAAATGTAATGCAATGCAATGTTGGATTTAATTACGTTATTACTTTTTTTGCATCTGTGTTTATAAATAAAATGGATTAACCTTTTCCTTGTACTACCCTTTTCACTTTTAGAATCAAGGTTATACTAACATCATTAAGTTAGTTGGGTAGTATTTAATCTTTTTCTATCTCCTTTAGCTGTTTGTGTAATACAAGAATAATCTCTTCTTTTGGGCTTGGTAGAATTTAGCCATACAGATTGAATATCCCTTATCTGAAATGCTTGAGACCAGAACTGTTTTGGGTTTTTTTCAGATTTTGGAAGATTTGCAAATGTACAATGAAATATCTTGGGGATATCTTGGGGATAGATAGAACTAAGTCTAAACATGACATTCATTTATCTTTCATATGCACCTTATACTCATAGCCTGGAGGTCATTTTATACAATATTTGTAATAATTCTACGCATGAAATAGTTTGTATACATGGAACCATCAGAAAGCAAAGGTGTCACTATCTCAGCCACCCACATGGACAATCTGTGGTTGTTTGGCATCACCATGAATTCCTGACTCTGAATTCATATGCTACGATAGGCTATCATTTTCTTACACATGTACTCAATAGTTAAAAATATGGTATGCCATTAAAACAGTTAAAAAAAAAATGTGTTCAGGTAACTAGGCAGCACAGTAGCATCACCGGAATACCTGTCTCAGCTGTCTAACAGCAACAGACAACGGCAGGCTCTCTGTCTCTAACTACCATGCTGTGTTTTGATGGAAAGGTTATTGTCTACTGTTTTTTGTTTGTTTTTTTCCAGTGAGAAGAAACATGAAAAGCAATTGAGGGATGAGGAACTGGGTCCTTTAGGGATGAGGGGGCATTCTGTTGGGTGGTTCTGCAAAATGTTGCCTCTAGAGTCATCTGCCTCATTAACAATGGTTTTTTATTCAACTTTTAAGTTCAGGGGTACACGTGTAGGATGTGTAGGTTTGTTACATAGGTTAATGTGTACCACAGTGGTTTGCTGCACAGATCATCCCATCACCTAGCCCAGCACACATTAGCTATTCTTCCTGATGCTCTCCCTCATCCCCCCAAGTCCCCAACAGGCCCCAGTGTGTGCTGTTCCCCACCAAGTATCCATGTGTTCCCATTGTTCAGCTCCCACTTATAAGTGAGGCCATGTGGTGCTTGGCTTTCTGTTTGCCAAGGATAACGGCTTCCATCTCCATCTACGTCCCTGCAAAGGACATGATCTCGTTCCTTTTTATGGCTGCACAGTATTCCATGGTGTGTATGTATGACATTTTCTTTATTCAGTCTATCACTGATGGGCATTTGCATTGATTCCATGTCTTTGCTATTGTGAACAGTGCTGCAATGAACACACACATTCATGTATCTTTATATGAGAGTGATTTATATTCCTTTGAGTATATACCCAACAATGAAACTGCTGGGTCAAATGGTATTTCTGCCTCTAGATCTTTGAGAAATCACCACACTGTTTTCCACAATGATTGAACTAATTTGCACTCCCACCAATGGTGGAAAAGCGTTACTTTTTCTCTGCAACCTCATCAGCTTCTGTTGTTTTTCTGACTTTTTAATAATTACCATTCTGACTGGCATGAGATGGTATCTCACAGTGGTTCTGATTTGCATTTTTCTAACGATCAGTGATGTTGAACTTTTTTTTCACGTTTGTTAACCACATGTATGTCTTCCTTTGAGAAGAGTCTGTTCATGTCCTTTGTCCACTTTTTAATGTTTTTTTTTTTGTTTTTGTCTTGTAAATTTGTTTAGGTTCCTTGTAGACGCTGGATATTAGACCTTTGTCAGGCAGATAGACTGTAAACACTTTCTCCCATTCTCTAGGTTGTCTGTTCACTCTGATGATAGTTTCTTTTGCTGTGCAGAAGCTCTTTAGTTTCACTGCATCCCATTTGTCAATTTTTGCTTTCATTGCTATTGCTTTTGGTGTTTTTGTCATGAAATCTTTGCCGTTGCCTATGTCCTGAATGGTATTGCCTAGATTTTCTTCTAGGGTTTTTATAGTTTTGGGTTTTACATTTAAGTCTCTATCTTGAGTTAATTTTTGTATAAAGTGTAAGGAAGGGGTCCACTTTCAATTTTCTGCATTTGACTAGCCAGTTCACCCAGCACGGTTTATTAAATAGGGAATCCTTTTCCCATTGCTTGCTTTTGTCAGGTTTGCTGAAGATCAGATTGCTGTAGGTGTGCAGTCTTATTTCTGAGTTCTCTATTGAATTCCACTGGTCTATGTGTCTGCTTTTGTACCAGTACCATGCTGTTTTGGTTATGGTAGCTTTGTAATACAGTTTGAAGTCAGGTAGCATGATGCCTCTAGCTTTGACCTTTTTGCTTAAGATGGTCTTGGCTATTCGGCTCTTTTTCAATTCCATATGAATTTTAAAATAGTTTTTTTTCTAATTCTGTGAAGAATGTTAATGGTAGTTTAATGGGGATAGCATTGAATCTATAAATTACTTTGGGCAGTAGTTTATTGAGAGCTTTTACTTTGAAGGGATGCTGAATTTTATCAAAGGCCTTTTCTGCATCTATTGAGATCATGTGGTTTTTGTCTGTAGTTCTGTTTATGTGATGGATCACATTTATTGATCTGCAAATGTTGAACCAACCTTGCAGCCCAGTGATGAAACCCACTTGACGGTGGTAGATACGCTTTTTGACATGCTGCTAGATTCAGTTTGCCAGTATTTTACCGAGGATTTTTGTATCGATGTTTGTCAGGGATATTGGCCTGAAGTTTTCTTTTTTTGTTGTTATATCCCTGCCAGGTTTTGGTATCAGGATGATGCTGGTCTCATACAATAAGTTAAGGAGGAGTTCTTCCTTTTCAATTTTTTGGAATAGTTTCAGTAGAAATGGTACCCACTCTTCTTTGTACCTCTGGCAGATTTCAGCTGTAAATCTATCTGGTCCTGGGTTTTTTGTGGTTGGTAGTCTATTTATTACCACCTCAATTTTAGAACTCATTATTGGTCTATTAAGGGATTCGATTTCTTCTTGGTTCAGTCTGGAGAAGATGTATGTGTCCAGAAGTTTGTCCATGTTTTCCTAGATCTTCTAGTTTATGCGTATAGAGGTATTTATAGTATTCTCTGATGGTTGTATGTATTTCTGTGGGGTCAGTGGTGATATCCCCCTTATCATTTCTGATTGTGTTATTTGATTCTTCTCTCTTTTCTATTAGTCTAGCTAGCAGATCATTTTATTAATTTTTTTTTTTTCAAAAAAACAGCTCCTGAATTTGTTGATTTTTTGGAGGGTTTTTTGTGTGTGTGTCTGTATCTCCTTCGGTTCCACTCTGATCTTGGCTATTTCTTGCCTTGGGGTTTGTTTGCTCTTGGTTCTCTAGTTCTTTTAGTTGTGATGTTAGGTTGTTACCTTGAGATCTTTTTTTTTTCTTTTTTTTTGAGATGGAGTCTCATTCTGTTGCCCAGGCTGGAGTGTAGTGGCACAATCTCGGCTCACTGCAAGCTCTGCCTCCTGGGTTCACGCCATTCTCCTGCCTCAGGCTCCCAAGTAGCTGGAACTACAGGTGCCCACCACCACATCCGGCTAATTTTTGTATTTTTAGTAAAGACAGGGTTTCACCTTGTTAGCCAGGATGGTCTCTATCTCCTGACCTTGTGATCTGCCCACCTCGGCCTCCCAAAGTGCTGGGATTACAGGCATGAGCCACCGTGCCTGGCCACCTTGAGATCTTTCTAGCTTATTGATCTGGGCATTTAGGATTACAAATTTCCCTCTTAACACTGTTTTAGCTGTGTCCCAGAGATTCTGGTACACTGTCTGTTTGTTCTCATTAATTTCAAATCACTTCTTGACTTCTGTCTTAATTTCACTATTTATCCACAAGTAATTCAGGAGCAGGCTGTTCAATTTCTATGTACTTGTGTAGTTTTGAGTGAATTTCTTAATCTTGAGTTCTAATTTGGTTGCACTGTCATCTGAGAGATGGTTTCCTATGATTTCGGTTCTTTTGCATTTGCTAGGGAGTGTTTTACTTCTAATTATATGAACAAGTTTTGGGTAAGTGCTATAGGGTGAGGAGGGGAATGAATATTCTGCTATTTTTTGGTGGAGAGTTCTGTAGATATCAGGTCTGCTTGATCCAGAGCTGAGTTAACTCTTCTTGATGAATTGAACCCTTTACCATTATGTAATGCCCCTCTTTGTCTTTTTTTGATCTTTATTGGTTTAAAGTCTGTTTTGTCAGAACTAGGATTGCAACCCTTGCTTTTTTCTGTTTTCCACTTGCTTGGTAAATTTTCCTCTATCTCTTTATTTTGAGCCTAAGTGTGTCTTTGCATGTGAGATGGAAGACAGGACACCAATGGGGTTTGGTTGTTTATCCAGCTTGCCATTCTGTGTCTTTTAGTTGGTGCATTTAGCCCATTTACATTTAAGGCTAGTATTGTTATGTGTGAATTTGGTCCTGTCATCATGATGCTAACTGGTAATTTTGCAGACTTGTTTATGTGGTTGCTTCATAGTGTCACTGGTCTGTGTACTTCAATGTGTTTTCATAGTGGCTGGTAATGGTTTTTCCTTTCCATATTTAGTGCTTCTTTCAGGAGCTTTTGCAAGGTAGGCCTTGTATTGATGAATTCCGTCAGCATTTGCTTGTCTGCAAAGGATCTTATTTCTCTTTTGTTTATGAAGCTTAGTTTGGCTGAAAATGAAATTCTGTGTTGGAAATTCTTTTAAGAATTTTAAATATTGGCCCCCAATCTCTTCTGGCTTGTAGGATTTCTGCTGAGAAGTCTGCTGTTAGTCTGATGGGCTTACCTTGTAAGTGATCTGGCCTTTCTCTCTGGCTGCCCGTAACATTTATTCTTTCATTTTGACCTAGAATCTGATAAGTATGTGTCTTGGAGATGATCTTCTCATAGAGTATCCTACTGGAGTTCTCTCCATTTCCTTAATTTGAATGCTGGCCTGTCTTGCTAGGTTTGGGAAATTCTATTGGGATGATATCCTAAAGTATGTTTTCCAACTTGGTTCTGTTCTCCCTATCTCTTTCAGGTACCCCAATCAGTTGCAGGTTCCATCTCTTTACATAATCCCACATTTCTTGGAGGTCTTGTTCATTCCTTTTCATTCTTTTTTCTCTATTCTTGTCTGCCTGTCTTATTTCAGAAAGATAGTCTTCAAACTCTGAGGTACTTTCCTCCGCTTGGTCTATTCTGCTATTGATACTTGTGATTGCATGGTGAAGTTCTCATGTTATATTTTTCAGCCCTATCAAGTCAGTTATGTTCCTCTCTAAACTGGCTATTCTGGTTATCAGCTCCTGTATTATTTTATCATGATTTTTAGCTTCTTTGCATTGGGTTACAACGTGCTCCTTTATCTCAGCGAAGTTTGTTGTTTCCAACCTTCTGAAGCCTACTTCTGTCAACTCCGCCATCTCAGCCTCATCGCTGTTCTAAGCCCTTGCTGGAGAGGTGTTGTAGTCATCTGGAGGAGAAGAGGCACTCTGTTTTTTTGAGTTTTCAGTGTTTTTGCATTGATTCTTTCTCATCTTTGTGGGCTTATCTACCTTTGACCTTTGAGGCTGCTGACTTCTGAAGGAGTTTCTGTGGGGTCTTTTTTGTTGATGATGTTGTTGTTTTCTGTTTATTTGTTGTTGGTTTTTTTTTTTTTTTCTTTTCACATTCAGGCTACTGACTGTTAGCAACCACAGGGCTACTGTGGTTTGCTGGGGAACTGCTCCAGACCTTAGTTGCCTCTGCTTTTCCTGTACTTGGAGGTATCAACAGTGAAGGCTGTGAAGCAGCAAAGATGGCAGCCTGCTCCTTCCTCTGGACACTCCATCCCAGGGTGGGTACTGACCTGCTTCTGGCCCAAATGCTCCTTTTGGAGGTGTCTGGAGACCCTTATTGAAAGGTCTCACCTAGTCAGGAGGAATGGAATTAGGGACCTGCTTACAGAAGCAGTCTGGCTGTAGACCAGCTGTGCTGTGTTTGGGAGGACCCTTCCTCATCCGGACTGCCCAGACTCTCTAGAGTAGGCAAGCTGGAACAGCTCAGTTGACCGAACCACAGAGATGGCAGCCTCCCCTCCTGCCGGGAGCTCCATCCCAGGGAGAGATCAGAGCTCTCTGTCCATATAAGCCTGGCTGGAGTAATTAAAGGCCCCCCACAGGGAGGCCCTGCCCAGTGAGGAGGAATGGATCGGGGTCCCACTTTAAAGCAGTTTGGGCACAATCTGGCACAGCAGCTGTGTGGTGTTGGTGGGGGGTATCCCTTCCTCATCTAGACCACCCAGACTCTCTGGAGCTGGCAGGCTGGAATGTGCAGTTGACCGAACCATAGAAATAGTAGCCACCCCTCCCCCAGGGAACTGCCTCCTGTTTCAGGCAGACTCACTGTGTTGCCATTGGCTGGCTGGAATTCCCACGCCAGTGGGTCTTAACTTGTGAGGTGCTGTGGAAGTGGGGCCCTCAGAACAATGCTGCTTGGCTCCCTGGATTCAGCCCCCTTCCTAGGGGAATGTACAAAGGGATCTGTCACCTTGCTGGGAATTCCAGGATGGAGTATGTAAAACTCTTGTCTCTGTGTGTACCTGTGCTGAGGCTCCACACAGCTCTGTTTATTGGATCCAAGGCCCTGGTAGTGTGGGCTCATGAGGGGATCTCCTGATCCACAGGTTGCAAAGATCTGTGGGAGAAGCATGGTTTCCTGGGCGGGTTGCACAATCAGTCACTGCTTCCCTCTGCTAGGGGTGGGGGTTCCTTTGGCTCCATGAGGCTCCTGGGTGGGCCACTGGCCCACTCTGCTTTTCTTTATTCTCTCCAGGTCAGGATGATTGTCTAGTCAGTCCCAGTGTGAGAACCTGGATATTTCAGCTGAAGGTGCTGAATTCACTCGACGCTTTCATTCCTCTCTGTGCTGTGGGCTGCAGCTGCTTCTTAATGGGCCCTCTTGGTCCCCAACTCAACAATGGCTCTTATTTTAGCAGTCTCTCTTTGATTTTATAAATAGAATGAGTTGTTCTGTTATGAATGCCTGCTGCTCTAGTTCTTCAATAAGCCCACCACACAATTTCACCCTGTCATCTATAGGCACTTTTTCTGCAGTGTTAACAACATCACTATTATCATGATTACCTTATTCAGAATCATTTTGGCCATTTCACCATTGGTCAATGAATGAACAAGTGGAGCCTTGTTATCAATGTTAAAAACTTCTTTAGTATTCACTTCTTCCAGCTTACTGACGGATTATGAAGTCTATTTTTTTGCAAAGGTAAGGAGTTCAGCCATCTTTTTTTTCTCACTTGACATATATAATTCTTCAAAGCCACCATCTCATTTATCATTACCACTGGACATAGCTGTAGGCCAGAGTTGTGCCAGGCATGCACACCTGTTTCAAGCAATGGCAACAGCATATAGAGCATCCTCAGGCTAAACTCCTTTTGAACACTTTCTCACACCCACACCTCTGCACACTGCTGCTAGCCAGCATGCTGTTCAAGAAAAGTGTTTTTTTAATGTACTCTTTATTGATCTAAGGATACTCTGGTCACATAGCTAAAATGATGAAGTCACATTTGAGGGAAAGTACATAGAATAGACATTTTTAAAATGAGAATTTCAGCTGGGAGATGAGCAGAACAATTGTCATGTAATAACAAAATCTTGCAGTCATCATCCAGTCGAGTCTCCCTGCAGCAAGCATTAGCCACTTGGTACCAAATGTTTGTGAAACCAATCAAAAAAGATGTCCCTGGTGCTCCATGTCTTTCTGTTAGCATAATAACAGACTGGTAAGAAACTTGCTCCTTGAAAACAGTGAGGACACAAGTTTTTATCTATCACCCCACTTATGTGTGCCTGATGCATTAACACATCCCAGCATATTCTGTCCTTGGCAGCCTTAATTCTAGTAGGTGCTGTTTCATCAGCTGTAGTCAGTGTCTTTCTGAGGCAATGATGCCAAAACAGTGATGTTTCATCAGCATTATAGACTTGTTTTGGCTTCAGATTTTCATTAGCCATGAATGGCAAACTCAATGAATTTCTTCACTGCTTTGTGATCAGCAGATGCTTTATCATCACAAATCTTTAAAAATGTAATGCTGTGTCTTGTCTTAAATTTCTGCAACCAGCCTATTGATTATTCACATTCCCTTTTAATTTCCAGTTCATCAAGATCTTTGCTTGTTTCACGGTCAGCATACCATTATGTGGCATGTGTTCCCTGTGACGTGGACAGATCCACACTTTCAATACATGATCAAGATCTTCATGTTTGGCTTTATGCAGTTTTCTAATTTTCACTAACTTCTGTGAATCAGTTTCAGCACAGAACTTCAACAATGTATCCTTCTGTTTCTTCAGGTCATATATGGATGTTTCATATACTCCTGTCCAGTTTCTCCAACAGCTTGGCTTTCTGTGCTAGAGGTAAACATAAATGCTTCCTCTTTTTATCAGTTAGCCTGAGGGGTATCTGTAGGTCATTTTGTCATTTTCAGCAGTACCTTTATACCACAGAGCAAACAGTAAGCAAACAAACACAGTTGAGTCATGCATGTAGGTCTTGGCTCCATGTGGGGCATTGTGGGAAACCTGCCATCAGCATGCCTGGCCTGCACACATGCCATTTTACTATCCTTTGTGGGTGTGCTTGCTTGTGTGGGGGAAACTGGGTGTCTGTGGAAAAGATATATGGCAGCTGAAGGGAGCTGGGAGGGATTTGTTTTTTTTTTCTTTTCTGCTTGGGGATGCCGAGTAAACTGTGTATTGTGTGCCTGCGTTTTGACTTGACTTGCCATATTAAGGTCAAGTATAACATTTTCAACGCATGGTGTCATGCTGGTGCTAAAAAGGTTTTGGATTTTGGAGCATTTCAGATTTTGAAAATTTGGATTAGGGATCCTCAACTTACATTGCTGCATATCTGTCACTCACTTCCACGGTGACATGGAATCTGTGTTCACCCAGAAAGCTAACTGAGCTGAGAAAAAAATCTTAAAGGGAGATGTCTTTCATTATCATTTCAGTTTATTTACTGGTTGATAATTAGTCATCTTTTCTATTTCTTCTTGTTCAAGTTTTGGGAATTTACACAGGTTAATTAATTTACACTTTTTTTTTGAGATGGAGTCTCGCTCTGTCGCCCAGGCTGGAGTGCAATGGCGTGATCCTGGCTCACTGCAACCTCTGCCTCCCGGGTTCACGCCATTCTCCTGCCTCAGTCTCCTGAGTAGCTGGGACTACAGGCGCCCGCCACCACGCCAGCTAATTTTTTGTATTTTCAGTAGAGACGGAGTTTCACCGTGTTAGCCAGGCTGGTCTTGAACGCCTGACCTCAAGTGATCCACCTGCCTCAGTCTCCTAAAGTGCTGGGATTACAGGCATGAGCCACTGTGCCCGGCCATTATTAACTTTTAAATGGGAAAACCCATCACTATTTCCACACAAACGACCTGCCAATTGACTTTCTATAACCCACTTAGAAGTTTGGATCTATATTCGGTCAAATCTATGTTAACTGATCATAGTCCTTGCATTTGTTATTCCTGGCTGTAGCTGTAAACTATCATGAGCACAGTCAGTCTGAAGGTGAGAATTATATTTTTGAAAATATAAAATGTCTTGACTTCCAGGAGCTTACTAGAGAAATAAAAAAGTGTAGCCTGCAGTTTTCAAAACCAATTCATCACAAGATTGAAGGTTATAAATCTAAATAATGGTCAGTGATAGCCCAATAGTGACCAGACAAACATAAAACAAAAACGTAAACAAAACCAAAGCAAAAAACTAAAAAAAAACCCCAAAACAAACAACCAAACAAATAGTCTAAGCCATAAGGACCCCTTGTGAACTCTCATGTGGATGTCTGGATTTTAGGAACAGGATTATCAGATCAGTGGGAGAAAATGTATAAACATTGGGAAGTAGAATCATTTCAAGTTCATTTTGGGCCTCTGGATATGACTTTAATGTTAATCAACTTACTTTAAACTGAGCCTGCTTAATATATAATGAAACAAATAATTGTCATGTCTTATTGTTTTTATAATTTAGTATCTTTTTTTCTTTCAATATTAAAAACAGCAGGAAGAAGCTGGGCCTGGTGGCTCATGCCTGTAATCCCAGCACTTTGGGAGGCTGAGGTGGGAGGATTGCTTGAGGCCAGGAGTTTGAGACCAGCCTGGGCAACATAGTGAGACCTTGTCTCTACAAATGATAAAAAAATTTAGCCCAGTGTTGCGGTATGTGCCTGTGGTTCTAGCTTCTTGGGAGGCTGAGGTGGGAGAGAATCATTTGAACCCTGGTGGTCAAGGCTGCAGTGAGTCATGTTTGCACCACTGCACTCCAGCCTGGGTGACAAAGCAAGACCCCATCTCAGGAAAAAAAAAAAAGGGAGGAAGAAAACATGTAATTGTTAGATACAGTTGCAATACTCTGTTTATTAGTTATTAAAACATATCTTTTATTAGACTCTCAAAGTGTCCATGACTCAAAGGAATTTAATTACTATTTTATAATGTTTGTTCTATTATAAACAAATACAAATTTGTCTTTCATTAATTTGCAGAACATTCTGTTAGACTATTTGCTCTCCTCTGAGAAGAATCCTTCGCCTGTAGCCATCCAAGGAGGAGACTACTAGACACCACTCCTGTATCCTGGGCCAGGCGGGACATTGGGCTCTTCTCTCTCTTCCCAGCTGCACTTCTACACTATTCCGTCTTCCCTCAAATGCATAAGTCCTGTTCTTCTGAGTCACCACCGTCCAGCTGTATCACCCCCCACAGCATTTTCTTTGCTATCACAAGGCCTATTGTTCTTTCCTCAATATTCGCTGGAGGCTTTGGAGCCCAGTTCATAGCCTTCTCCATCTCCTATTCATATACCTCATCAAAATGATTACCTCACAGTTCCTAGACTTCCCCACAGTCCCTGACTTTCATCTCTTCCATACATCAGCCACTCACTTCCATGATCACACAGAGCCTGTGTTCACTCAGGGACATGTTGCCTCCGAAAACAAACTCAGCAATGTCAGGCTCTGAACACATTTTCCCATTCTCCTTGCTCTCCCTCCTACCATGTTTCTCTTCAGCCTCATCAAGAACTTCAGTCCCTTTACCCGACCTTCATTCCTTACACCTCAAGATATCAATTCTCTGTCTTAAATTTCTTATTTAGACTACAGTGCACGAACCATCACATTAAATATTTTCTCTCCAGGCTGGGCACTATGGCTCAAGCCTGTAATCCCAGCACTTTGGGAGGCTGAGGAAGGCAGATCACCTGAGGTGAGGAGTTCAAGACCAGCCCGGCAAACATGGTGAAACCCTGTCTCTACTAAAAATACAAAAAATTAGCTGAGCGTGGTGGTGGGCGCCTATAATCTCAGCTACTTGGGAGGCTGAGGTAGGAGAATCACTTGAACCTGGGAGGCGGAAGTTGCAGTGAGCTAAGACCGTGCCACTGGATTCCACCCTGGGCGACAGAGTGAGACTCCATCTTAAAAAAAAAAAAATTCCAATACTCTCAACAATCTTGTCAGTCTAGCTTATTTTTCTCTCACCCATCAAAACTGCAATACAGCGTTCATTTAACTTGTTTCTTTTCTGATTTTATACTTGTCTACCAAATATTGCTAGGGCAACAGTGCATTTGCAGAAGAACCAATCTGCAAATTATGGCCTCCAATCTCTACAAGGAATTCAATGTTGCTAGTAAACTTGCTGTTTCTTAAACACCAGTGAGGGTTTCAAAGCCTTACACCAGAATCACCCTTGTAAAATTTAATCTGATTATGTTCCACACCTCAGATTTAAACCCTTTCATGACTCCCCATCACCTTCCAAATGATGTTCAAACATCTTAGTACGGCTCAAACAGTCCTCTGTAGTCTGACATTTTACTTCCTTCCTTACCACTACTCCCTAATTCTCTAGATTACAACTCTCCTAAACTGCCTATCTCTCCTACTAGACGATTCACTAGCCTCTTGAAAGAATGTATCTTATCCATCTTTTCTCCACCTCAGTGCCTTGTATGGTACCTTGCACATGATAGGTCCTATACAAATGTTTACTGACCTGAATTGTATAAATAATATGCTATCAAGTTTCCCTGAAGATTTATCATCTCAGAAGGTACTTGAAAACAAGATGAGGAATCAAATAAAGTCACAAAATATTCCTTACAATTTTTGTTTTCTTTTAAAACATGAGAATTTCTTGAGAATTAAAATCTTGCTTTATAGACATATCATACTACACTATTTAATGATATATGCTTAGATATAATAAAGAGCATTAATGTTTTCATGTTAATTCATAAGAACAATCACTGAAAACATGTGACTATAGATGAGGTCTGATTCCTTAAATGCTGTTTGCTCAGCTTGGGGACAGCATGGCAAAATTTCACTAATTCTTATTCACTGAGGGAAATGAGAAAGCCTGAAGTAGGATGACCTTTATAATCATAAGGAAAATAAGCAATGAGCACTACCAAATAGAGATTCTATATTCTAGCTTTTATAAATATGTGAGAATGACTGTTATTTAGCTGGTCAACTGTTTGCAAGAGCACTTTTAACTCATATTGCCTTGATCATTAATGAGGTTGAAAAAATGTTTTCAAATGTTTATTGGCCTTGAAAAAAAAATTTCAACTTTTAGATTCAGAGGGTAGATGTGCAGGTTTGTGACATGGGTATACTGTGTGATGCTAAGGTTTGTGATATGAATGATCCCGTCACCCAGGTAGTGAGCATAGTACTCAAGAGTTAGTTATTCATCTCTTTCCCCCTCCTTCTCTCCCTCTTCTTGTAGTCCCCAGTGTCTAATGTTGCAATCTTTATGTCCACGAGTAACCAATGTTTGACTCCCACGTATAAGTGAGAATATGTGGTATTTGTTTTTCTGTACCTGCATTAATTCACTTAGGAAAATGGCTTCCAGATGCATCCATGTTGCTGCAAAGGACATGATTTTACTCTTTTTTATGGCTGCATATCATTCCAGGGTGCATATGTACCACATTTTCTTTATTCAATCCACCATGGATGGGCACCCAGGTGGATTCTGTGTCTTTGCTATTGCGAATAGCATGGTGATGAACATATGAGTGCACATGTCTTTTTGGTAGAATAATTTATTTTCCTTTGGATATCTACTCAGTAATAGGATTGCTGGGTGGAATGGTAGCTCTGTTTTAAGTTCTTTGAGAAACCTCCAAACTGCCTTCCACAGTGGCTGAACTAATTTATATTCCCACCAACAGTATGTAAGTGTTCCCTTTTCTCCTAAGCCTCACCAGCATCTGTTGCGTTTTGACTTTTTAATAATGGCCATTTTAAGTGGTGTGAGACGGCATCTCACTGTAGTTTTGATTTGATGATTAATGATGATTAGTGATGATGAGGTTTTTTCATGTTTTTGGGCGACTGGCAATGTCTTTTTTTGAGAAATGTCTGTTCATGTCTTTTGCTCCCTTTTTTAATGGGGTTATTTGGTTTTTGCTTGCTGAATTTTTTAAGTTCCTTACAGATTCTGGATTTAAACCTTTACCAGATACATACTTTGTGAACATTTTCTCCCATTCTGTAGGTTGTCTATTTACTCCCTTGATAGTTTATTTTGCTGTGCAGAAGCTCTTTAGCTTAATTAGGTCCCAGAATAGACAACCCAGCAATGAAGCTCTACACCTACAGCCATCTGGTGTTTGACAAAGTTGACAAAAATAAGCAATGGGGAAAGGACTCCCTATTCAATAAATGGTACTGGGATAACTGGCCAGCCATACGCAGAAAAACAAAACTGGACCTCTACCTTTTACTATATATACAAATTAATTCAAGATGCATTAAAGATTTAAATGTTAAGACCTCAAAATGTAAGAATCCTAGAAGAAAACCTGTGAAACACCATTCTGGACATTGGCCATGGGAAATAAATATGACTGTTGACTATTTCAATGTTATCTTTCACCAAGTGTCTCTTAAGTCTCTTGTCCATTTATTTTTCTATTGGGCTGTCCATGTTTTCTTTATTTATTGTTATCTCAACTCTTCTATATTTTCTGGATACCCACGTTTGTTACTTACAGATGTTGCAAAAATCTTTTCCCACTCTGTGGTTTGCCTTTGTAATGTCTTAACATGTCTTTTGATAGCATAAGTTATTAATTTAGTCAATTTATCAAATATTTACTTGAAGGTTAGTCCTCTTTGTGTCCATTTTAAGGAAATCTTTCCCTATTCCAGGTCACGAAGATATTCTTCCATGTAATTGTTTAGCATCTTTATTGTTTTACCTTTTATATTTAGGTTTCATTCCTGTTGGTATTTACTTTTATATTTAGGTTTCATTCCTGTTGGTATTTACTTTTATATTTAGGTTTCATTCCTGTTGGTATTTACTTTTATATTTAGGTTTCATTCCTGTTGGTATTTACTTTTATATTTAGGTTTCATTCCTGTTGGTATTTATTTTTGGGTAAGGTATGCGGTAGGGCAGAAGATCCCAACCCCCCGGGTCACAGTACCAGTCTGTGGACTGTTAGGAACCCGCCGCACAGCAGAAAGTGAGCAGTGAGTGAGCATTATTAGTGCTTGAGCTCCACTTCCTGTCAGATCCATGGTGGCATTAGGTTCTCATAGGCTCACGAACCCTATTGTGAACCGCACACGTGAGGGATCTAGGCTGTGTGCTCCTTATAAGAATCTAATTGATCTAAGGTGGAACAGTTTCATCCTGAAACTCTCTCTCCCCAGCCTAGTCTGTGAAAAAACTGTCTTCCATGAAACCAGTCTCTGGTGCCAAAAAGGTTGGGGGCCGCTGAGGGAATCTGTTTCATTTTTTTCTGATCGATATTAAATAAAGGGCTTTTAAAACTATTTATTTCAGGCTGGGCGCAGTGGGTCAGGCTTGTCCCCAGCACTTAGGGAGGCTGAAGAGGGCAGATCACTTGAGGTCAGGAGTTCGAGACCAGCCTGGCTGACATGGTGAAACCCGTTTCTACTATAAATACAGAAATTAGTTGGGAGTGGTGGCACATGCCTGTAATCCCAACTACTCGGGAGGCTGAGGCATGAGAATTACTTGAACCCAGGAGACAGAGGTTGCAGTGAGCCGAGATCGCACCACTGCACTCTAGCCTGGACAACGGAACGAGACTCTATCTCAAAAAATTAAGACAAAAAACCAAACTTTATTTCAATGACTTTTAACTTTTACTATGCAATGTTTAATCTTTTTAATTTATATTATATTTAAAGAGCTTGATAAATAAGTAAATTTTATTATTCCATTCTTTTGCTACTACAGTGACTATTATATCTGAACTAATAAAGCTTAAACTAACATACTTTTACTAACTAGAAATTACTGTCATAATTTTTGTATGTAAATTATATAATCTGTCTTTTAGGAAGCGATTTCAGCTTGGGTTCTTTGCCAAGTAAAGTACACCGTCATTTGGTGCTATCTCAGTTACGATCATATGACCAATGGACTTGATATTTTCTGGTACTATGTGTATGACCTAATTTTCATATTTTCTTATTCAAAGATTCCTTGCTTGAAATTATAAAGCCAGAGATCTTATCACAGCATCTAAGCATACAAAATTAGGAAAAGTAATGATTTAAAAAAAACACATACGTCAAAACTTTAAAAAGCATCTCGTAACTTAAAAAAATAAAGGGAGGTTGGGTGCGGTGGCTCACACCTGTAATCCCAGCACTTTGGGAGGCTGAGGCTGGTGGATCACCTGAGGTCAGGAGTTTGAGACCAGCCTGGCCAACATGGTGAAACCTCATCTCTACTAAAAATACAAATATTAGCTGGGCGTGGTGGCAGGCACCTGTAATCCCAGCTACTCAGGAGGCTGAGGCAGGAGAATTGCTTGAACCCTGGAGATGGAGGTTGCAGTGAGCCGAGATCGCGCTACTGGACTCCAGCCTGGGTGACAGAATGAGATTCCATCTCAAAAATAACAATAATAAATAAAAATAAAATAAAATAAAATAAAGGGGCCTCATATTTGTCCCATGCTGCTAATGATTTTCTCTTATAAATGTCCAATCAAGTCCAATTCTAACAACCTTGAGTATGAATCAGTATCAGTTGAGTGTAAGCTTCCCTTTAGGGATGGCCTATTACACCCCTTAGGTATGACTATTGGCTACTTCCCTGCCTTTAGGAGAGAGTATAGGACTCCCTTTAAACACTCCCTCCTGAAGGGAGGGAAACAGCCAATAGTCATACCTAAGGCTAGGTATGATTCTAAATGCCTTGATACAATTAGGGCATGAAGATATCTTCCTTACTTAGGTCCTTTATGGACCTGGTACCTTAAAGTTTTCCTAGTACTTTAAATTTCTGTTTTTTATCCCAGTAAGACTATTACCAAACACAGGGATGTGTCTTATTTACTGCTGTGTAACCCACACCATAACTGCTAGTGTCTGTTATGTAATATGCTCAAAAGAATGTGTGTTCAGCAAATGAATGTAGGAACTTAGGGACTACGTAGTACAGTCATATTCAGAGCTTAAGTGGCACAAATATCCCTGTAACCTCAGAAAAATGAAAGCACCCCTGGTCTGGATTCTGTGGGAGGCTCCTGGAATGGAAGAAGCTAAAATCCAAGCTTAAAGGGTTAGCTTATATTGAACTAGACTCAGACCACAGCAAGCTTAAACACACACACATACACACCCCCCTATTTAATTTTCTTTTATGTTAGCTGGGAATTAATAAGAGGGCTTCTGTAGTTCAGCAAAGTAAGAGAAATGATTTTGAGAAACCTAGCATAGGAAAACGGGAAATAACATGATTCATTAGTGTCCCTGTGTCATTAAGGGCTCCCTGGTAGTTATCAGTTTCTTTCTCAATGTACATTTTGCAGAAAGCCAAACAGATGAAAGTTTGGTTGCATTCTTAACCACAATGCTAAGGTAAGAGAAATACTGGTGTTAGCATTTCACAATTTTATTCAAAACAGAGAACAAGGCTTCTGTGTAAGCACACATATTAAAGAATAATATGGTTTCTCAAGTAAAACATAAATATTTTTTGCTACTTACAAGAGTCCTTTTCTCTACAGAGATAAGTGGAGACTAGACAGACAATGAGCTATTTGGGGGGAGTTCATTCTAAGCGTTTCATGACCAAGGCAAATAATACAAGCTTAGTTTAAATCATTAAATACTTATAGAATACCTTAAATATAGGAAGGGTATAAAATACATGGGGAAGTGAATAAGCTTTTACTGTTTTAATTATTTTGACTTTGCTGGTATAAAGTAAGTGCGTCTGGAAAGAGGATCAGCTCTTTATTTTGTAGCTGAATTTCTGGGACACAAAAGCACAGATGGCCTTTCCAACTCCACACTGCAGTAGACATCTGCTGTTGTTTTTGCCTTCCCAGCACTTTTTCCTCCTTCCTTTGGTAGTAACAGTCTCATTTTCCATTAGGGAGCACTCCTTTACCAGTTCAGCCCATGTGGTACAAGGGGTAGTGGCCCTCATCCAATCAAACCCATCCCCTGGAAGTGCAAATCTGGGCATATGATCCAGACTTGGCCAATTAGAACATCACAGCCTCAGAGACACAGGTACTGGTTCGGAAATGGGCAAGAGGCCCAAGCCAGTCCGTGAGACATACTCTCCAACTTCTTAACAACACTCTTGGGAAAATGGTAGTTTGTTTCTTACAGGGGACACATTGGGCTGATAAAATGTGAGCCTGAAATAATTCATGGCTGTCTTTGTTACCCTATGGACAGAATCTTTGAGAACAAAACCAGCAGAGGAAAACCAAGCCCAAAAGATGAAGAAAGTCATAATTGTAATCACTGGTGCACCTAAGTCCAGTCATGACAGAAAGAAGACCCACCCTGGACTTTTCATTTCCATAAGCCAAAAATTTCCTCTTTTTTGCTTAAACCAGTTTGCGGCAGGATTCTGAGATCTGTAACTGAAAGAGTACTGACCAACAGCAGCCTGACTTGACTTCACATAAGCTGAGACCGAAACCCTCTGTAATTTCTGAGAACTGTCTTGACTAAAATAAGAAACCTTTTTCTCTTACCTCACTGTTTCGTCTCTGAAACGAATGTAGGTATGTCTACAATATCATTATTTTAAAAAGTAGGAAATCAGGCCCAATACTCACTGGTCCACTTCCGGCAGTGAGGTTCTGGAGAGCTCCTAAGGATGCTTCCTGTGTGTAGTTGCGGACACTCTTGGCGATCAGTGACAGATACATCCTTATCACGATGGAATGCCACAGCCACTCCACACCCTTGGGGTTGCTCTTTTCCTCTGGCATCGGCATGTCCTGGTATTGCTGACCACACACAAAAGGAATCCAGAATTAATGCATGTCAGGTGATGTCTACAATTTCACACTCAAACCAGGAGACCAAAAATACTGTCTAGAAAGGCTCATAATTTGCATAAGCCCTTGAAATAGAAATTTTAAAAGCAAATACATACAATTTCTAATCACTTAACTTTTAGCCTATGATGATTATTTCTTCCTAGTAACACCCCACACCCCTAACTTGATATTTCTCCCAGTGAGAGAAAATTCAGAGAATTAAGCACAGACCATTCTAGAATGGTTTTCAGGCTGCTGTTGAGCTAAAAGCTAAATTAGTCACAACCACCCTGCAGATAAGAAAAACAGGCCTGTTCCCTCAGTCTTGTGAAAGTGTCCAGGATAGCACCAGGGTTCTAAATTTACCAGCTGATCTCCACAAATACCATGATACTCAGAGAAGGAGGGGAGGTTACATTCTTTTAGTTTTCATATCAGTATGGAAATAAATATGTATTCCTTCCTATGAGGTTTGCTTTTAGTATGTCCAAAGTTTGTTTTCAGAGTGCCCAAAACCAAATATCGGGGTTGACTTTAATAAAAACAATTTATATACAATTAGCTATGCTGCATTAAGCTTCTTTCCTAACCTATAAGGCATAAAGCAGTATGGTTCATGGGTAGCAATGAAAATCTGGAGCCAGATTGCCTGGGATTGTATTCAATCTCTTCTACTTATTTGCTGAATTATTCCAGGAAAATTAATCTTACTGTGTCTCTGTTTCCTCACTGGTAAATGAGGGCATTAATAATACACACCTCAAAAGGTTGATGTAAGAATTAAAATAAATTAAAGTAGTGCCGACATATACCAAGTACTTAGACATACACATATACACAAACACAGAATCTCTCTCATTATCTCCCTCTCTTTCTCATTCTTTAAAAAACTTCCCAATATACCTCTTTTACTTTCCTGCTTCGACTGCCAAAACACCCAATACTTTTGTTGTTGTCAGTCTGGATATTTCGGTTCTGAATATAGATATTCTGGGAATATTTCTCTGGGAGCTCTGCCTCCAGCTGGTAGGAGAGGTTATGAAGAATGCATACACAATTCTCCGTGGCCTGAGAAAACAGGACAAGAATATTGATCGTATACATATAGACATCCTTGCAGGTGTGATAGCACAGGACGCAGGCTTTAGCTCTTACAAGGTTTACCAGATGCAACTGGGTGTGCTTAAACTGTGGGTTGCCTGGGGGAATCAATGAGTATTTCTAGACACACAATGAGTATGTCTAGAAAAGCTAATGTTATCATGAATAGTCAAGAGTGTGATGCTAAGAAGTAGAGGCTAAATTTCTTAAACAATGGAGAGTCTTTTTAGTTTACTTTCTAAAGAGTGTGTCCAGAACAACTCTATAGTTATAGATACGTAACTTACTAGCCATGCTGAGTTGGAGAAGAGGAGGAGATACTGTTTATAGGGACCAACTAGGAGGCTATTGTAATAATTGGAATGAAAGATGCACAATGTAGGAAAACAGCAGAAGCATCAGAGGGAAGTGGAAGAACTGAAAGCCTTTTCAGAGGTAGCACATGATTACTCAGATTTCCATCTTCTTTTGGTGGATGGTGATGATTATTAAGAAGGATTATAGGCCGGGTGCTGTGGCTCACGCCTTTACAGAGCACTTTGGGAGGCCGAAGCGATGGATCACCTGAGGTCAGCAGTTCAAGACTAGGCTGGCCAACATGGCGAAACCCTGTCTCTACTAAAAATACAAAAAAAAAAAATTAGCTACGCATGTTGGTGCACACCTGTAATCCCAGTTACTTGGGAGGCTGAGGCAGGAGAATTGCTTGAACCCAGGAGGTGGAGGTTGCAGTGAGCCGAGATTGCACCACTGCACTCCAGCCTAGGCTGAGTGATGGAGCAAGACTCTGTCTCAAAAAAAAAAAAAAAAAAAAAAGGATTATAAACAGAAGGAGCAAGTTTGGGAATGAAAAAATAGATACATTAAAATTCATTGCTAACATGTAGCATTTGTGCTTCTTTCAAATATCCACATAGTGAGGTTAGACAGACAGTTAGACATTGGAGCCTGGAAAATAGAAAAGGCAATAGGTTTTAATATTTCTAACGATGTATGGAAAAATCTTAGGCTCAGCAATTGAGTCAGTGAATAAATCTAAAACCAAGCAAATATCTTAAGACTATTCTGAAACATCTAATAAGACAGAACAGGATAGTTATCTCTTGAATCACCTTGTCATCTGGCTGGTAATCTGCAATGGTTCCTCTGACATAATGGACCAGTGAGTCAATGAGTCCGTCACATCTTCTCATTGCTTTTCTCCCATCAGGGCCAGCAGAACTCATGTTTCTACCAGAAAAAAGTAAGCAAAAAACCGTAAGTCTTAGGCTGTGTATCCAACAGGCCTTTGTTTTGAAGTTTTACTTGACGCTTCTTCCAGGTGTTTGGAAACAAATCACTGACTGCCTAAAGCATCAACTATGAACATACTTTCTTTCTTTCTTTTTTTTTTTTTTTTTGAGGCAGAGTCTCACTCTGTCGCCCAGACTGGAGTGCAGTGGCCGGATCTCAGCTCACTGCAAACTCCACCTCCCGGGTTTACGCCATTCTCCTGCCTCAGCCTCCCAAGGAGCTGGGACTACAGGCGCCCGCCACCTCGCCCAGCTAGTTTTTGTATTTTTTTTTTTTAGTAGAGACGGGGTTTCACCGTGTTAGCCAGGATGGTCTACGATCTCCTGACCTCGTGATCCGCCCGTCTCGGCCTCCCAAAGTGCTGGGATTACAGGCTTGAGCCACCGCGCCCGGCCTGAACATACTTTCTAAATATTTCCAAACAACACGTAATCGTGTCATAAATCTTCCGTCTACTTCACTCCAAGCACCATGATCAAAACATTATTTACTTAATCTTCGCTCCATTTTGACTGTTTTGGATATGAGGCAAATGTTTTTGTAACTAGAATGAGAGCAAATGGCACATTAGACATTATAATATACTGGATGCCAAGTCCCAATTTGCTCTAATTTTAACTCTAAGTAACTTAAAGTTGCTCTGGGCCTCAGTTTCCTCATTTGTAAAGACAGTGTGTTGGACTACATTCTTTGTGGTTTTCTAGGTTTCAGTATAAACTGTTATTGACAAATATTAAATCAGATGCTCTAAAATATGATCATTTTACCATTAAAATGGCAGAGAGATGTTACAGAAAACATGGAAGAGTCTGCAGTGTGTAAGGCTTCAGTCAAGAGTATGGCCCATGAACATCTTTACACTTCTCTATTTCTAATATGGCTAAGTCATGACACCTTTCTACAAACAGTAACTGAACCTACAATTGGAAGTTTACTGAGAAATGAAACTTATCAAATACAGGAAAGTAATGCATTTGGGGATTACAGTGCAGATTCACATCATGTTTATAGTCTGGTATTATTGTTACTACCTTCCCTTAGATTAAGTTTTTCTTACTAGCATTAACTACTTAAACATATTTTTTTTTCCAAAAGTGTCAATACCTCAGTCAACATAGGGCCTTCAGGTTTTTAAAACTTGAGAATCACCTCTATTCCCAACTTTAATTGTTAAGAACTGTCCCTATAAAATGTATCAGATCTTTTTTTTTTTTTTTTTTTGAGACGGAGTCTCGCTTTGTCACCAGGGCTGGAGTGCAGTGGCGCAATCTCGGCTCACTGCAACCTCCCAGGTTCAAGCGATTCTCCTGCCTCAGCCTCCCTGAGTAGCTGGGACTACAGGCGTGCATCACTACGCCCAGCTAATTTTTGTATTTTTAGTAGAGATGGGGTTTCACCATGTCGGTTAGCCAGGATGGTCTCGATCTCTTGACATTTTGAACTGCCCGCCTCAGCCTCCCAAAGTGCTGGGATTACAGGCATGAGCTACCACGTCCAGCCCAGATCACTTTCTTTTACTGGTAGGTAGAATATCCAAAATATGTTCAGGACTTTTTGTTTATAATGTGTTAGTGTCATTCTGAACATCAAAAAGAACTGCAACTTCGAGACATTTTTGAGCCTTATTTTCCTCATCTTTAAAATAATATAGGCCAGAAGCTGTGGCTCACATCTGTAATCCCAGCATTTTGGGAGGCCAAGCCAGGAAGATTGCTTGAGCCCAGGAGTTTAAGACCAGCCTGGGCAACATGGCTAAACCCTGTCTCTAAGAAAAAATACAAAAAACTAGCTAGGCATGGTGGCATGTGCCTGTAGTCCCAGCTACCTGGAAGGCTGAGGAATAAGACTGCTTGAGCCTGGAGGTTGAGGCTGCAGTGAGTCGAGATTGTGTTACTACACTCCAGCCTGGGTGACAGAGCAAGACCCTGTCTAAAAAATTAACCAAATAAAGTAATATAAGTGATTTCCAAAAGGCCTTCTGCCTCAAAATACTGCTTTCAATGCATATTTGTCAAAGAAACAAAGGTGCCTAAGCATTATATCAAGAACTAAAGGGAGCTGGGTGTGGTGGCTAACACCTGTAATCCCAGAACTTTGGGAGGCTGAGGTGGGTGGATCACGAGGTCAGGAGATCGAGACCGTCCTGGCTAACACGGTGAAACCCCGTCTCTACTAAAAATACAAAACAAAAATTAGCCGAGCGTGGTGGCGGACGACTGTAGTCCCAGCTACTGGGGAGGCTGAGGCAGGAGAATGACGTGAACCTGGGAGGTGGAGCTTGCAGTGAGCTGAGATCGCACCACTGCACTCCAGCCTGGGCCACAGAGCTAGACTGAGAGGAAGATACACAATATTATACCTTGCTTTCAGGGAGATCACATCTACAGGTTGAACTCTGGAAACTGACAAAACCCGACTGTTTTAACCCTCAAAAATGGCAATTTCATGATTCAACCTGACGCTTGAGGAGATAAGACTAACATACCTAAAACTAAGAATATACTAACAATTTAATGGCTGCTGAATTGATATAATGAAAGCTTTTAACAAAATCTCTTATGTGACTGATTCTCATTTGACCCTTCTACTTCCTTATTAATTTTTACTGTACCAGAAAAACTTGGACAGTTTGTTCATTAAAAAAAATAATGAATGGGTTCATAAGCTGGAAATAAAACAATTTTTTACTTAGCTTTTTCCAAAGAAGTGATCATTTCAACCAAGATCCTCTATCTACTTTGTGAGCCCTTTAAGAATCATGGGGCTTCAGAAGCTTGACAGAAACTGAAAAAGCATCTTTTCCAGTCTCCTTATTTTATACATGAAAAACTAGAAGCCAAAAGAGTTTCCGTTACTTTTCCCAGTGACAACAAATTAGTGGTAAAGTCAGGAAAAGAGGGCTGTTCTTTATTCTGTACCCAGGGTGGCCCAGAACACAGCAAACCCCATCTAGCATTCATTCAGTCTGCAAATACCATATGTTCCCAACTACGTGATGTTATCATATGTTTAAAAGCTTCCCCTTGGCCTTTTCAACCTCTAGCTGGGATAAATGGCAGTAGTTTAAAATTGCTTTGACAAATCAAAAGGTATTTCTTCCTGGCTAAGCCCAGTACGTACCTTGCAGATGGATGACTTAGCTTTGTTTAACTCCAGGGTGTTTATTTCGGGTTAGAGTGTAAGTCAAGTTGGCAGTACTGCCAGTTCACAAGTACTAACTGTTGTCTTGCTGTTTGGTATTATCCAGACTCTACTTGCTTGAAATGGGACTTATCAGGGGTTTCTGGCAGCCGATACTTTTGCTGACAGAAAGTGCATGGAACCCCATTGCTCCGGCATATCAAAAATAGTTCCCACCTTACTCAACTACACAGAAATATGAATGATAAGGGCAGATTATTTTATACCACTGCATCCAATAATAGAAGTCATTAGATAGAAAGTAATTTGTTATTGTACCACCCTGAAATAACCAATAACTGTAGAAAATGATAAATCCATCTTAAAAAATATATATATTTTAACAGCTAGTACTTAAGCTTGAGGGAATCAGAAAATTAACATGGCTATCCTTAGGCAGAATTGATCTTTTTTACAATGTATCTCTTGAATCATAAGAACTATTTATTGATTAGTTTCCCATACATTACCCAATGGTGGCTCAATAGAAAAATATCTCAAAACTATAACTGAAATACACTTAAACAATGACCTTATTGAAAATTAAAAGAGAATGAGCACACAAACATGGTAGCTACTCAATAAAAAGTGCTTATTAAAGTTAACAACAGAATATATTAAAAATGTGTAATTTAGTGCCTGTCATTTGCATTTGATTAAACGATGGGTTTATTTCCCCAGGTATAATCAAGCCTAGGTCTGAGTAAGTATCTGGGTACCTTTAGGAAAACTAAAACAGTACACTGTTATATACTGAAATTTTTTGTTTTGTTTTGTTTTGTTTTTTGTTTTTTGAGGCGGAGTCTTGCTCTGTCGCCCGGACTGGAGCGCAGTGGCCGGATCTCAGCTCACTGCAAGCTCCGCCTCCCGGGTTTACGCCATTCCCCTGCCTCAGCCTCCCGAGTAGCAGGGACTACAGGCGCCCGCCACCTCGCCCAGCTAGTTTTTGTATTTTTAGTAGAGACGGGGTTTCACCGTGTTAGCCAAGATGGTCTCGATCTCCTGACCTCGTGATCCGCCCGTCTCGGCCTCCCAAAGTGCTGGGATTACAGGCTTGAGCCACCGCGCCCGGCCATATACTGAAATTTAAAAACAGCTCCTTGGACTAGGGGATGAAGGCAAGGGGCCAGAGCCTTAGGAGACGGGGAGTGAGGAAGGAGGCAAACTACTCTTCACATAAAGGCAGGGATTATTTGGAGTTCTTCACCTTCACTGGTCCCAAATGGGAAGACACCAGCTTGACTTGTGGCCAGTGCTTGATATCGGGAAGAATCTCTCCAGCAGTGTGACTTGTAATGGGGGAAGAAATAGAATCTGAACCTCTGTGTGTCTTTGAAATGGTCACAGAGCTTCACATATTTATGAGGATTCAGGTGTTTTATCAGAAAGCAAATCTGTGACTTTTCACTCCCTCTAGGACCTCTTATCTCACACATTCCTGAGTGTCACAATGAAAAAGAGAAAAGAAAACACAACACCCTGGACCTTGATAGAATTAAAAGGAAGAATGGTATGTTAATGGTTGAGATTAATGACACTGTGACTAAATCTTAGATTCATGTGGTAAACCAAAGAATGGGCAGTGACAAATGGAAAAAAAAAACAGCTGCAATTTAGTGTTTGCACTAGACATTATGGTAGGCAACTTACAACTAGCATGATCTGTAATTTTCACAAAATTCCTGAAATTAGGGTACCCTAGAATTTCATTCTGGGAAATTCTGACCTGTGATTCTCATTTAAAATCAGAATTAACTGCTCTAACAGGATTGTTACAGACTCTTCCATATAAAGTAGGATATAAGCTAGTCTGTCTGTGGCTATGTGCAGGGGTACTGTCAAATATGCTTAATTGACCAGCATTGAAAGGAAGTTTGTTACAATCCCAGAACATCCAAGCTCAGTGTACAGTGTGTGGTAAGCTGGCCTGGGGAAACAACGAGCTGAAGGAGATGGTTAAAGTAAAAGGCTACAGTTAGTTTCTAGGACATGAAATGGCCGGGAACAATAACGTCTGAGTGCATCTTTTCAAGACGCTTCACCACCAGACAAAATTAGGAACTTTAGGAGGCAGAATTTTTGTTTTGTTTTGTTTTGTTGTTTTTGAGTTAGTCTCACTCTATCATCCAGGCTACAATGCAGTGGCATGATCATGTCTCACTGCAGCATCAACCTCCCGGGCTCAAGGGGTGCACCTGCCTCAGCCATCTGAGTAGCTGCGACTATAGGCATGCACCGCCAAGTCCAGCTAATTTATTTTTGTAGACAGTCTATGTTGCCCAGGCTGGTCTTAAACTCTTGGCCTCATGTGATCCTCCCACCTGGCCCTCAAAGTGTTGGGATTACAGGTGTAAGCTACTGTGCCTGGCCCAGAAATTTTTTATTTTTTTTTTCAAATTTTTTTGAAACAGAGTCTCACTCTGTTGCCCAGGCTGGAGTGTGGTGGCACAATCACAGCTCATTGCAGCCTTAACCTCCTAGGCTGTAGGGATCTTCCCACCTCAGCCTCCTGAGTAGCTGGGACTATAGGCACATGTCACCATGCTCAGTGAATTTATTTTTTGTAGAGACAGGGTCTCATGGCGTTGCCCAGGCTGGTCTCAAACTCCTGGTTTCCAGGAATCCTCCTGCCTTGGCCTCCCAAAGTGCTGGAATTACAGACGTGAGCCATGGTGCCCAGCCAAAATTTTGTTTTTTAAATGGGACTATTGCTACTTGATAATGGGTATGGTTTTTACCAACACACACTTTATGTGCATGTATCATATACAAGGCCTGGTGGCTGTGGGACCAGTCTTTTTTTTTTTTTTTTTTTTGAGACGGAGTCTTGCTGTGTTGCCCAGGCTGGAGTGCAGTGGTGAAATCTTGGCTCACTACAACATCCGCCACCAAGTTCAACTGGTTCTCCTTCCTCAGCCTCCTGAGTAGCTGGGATCATAAGCATGTGCCACTGTGCCCAGCTAATTTTTGTATTTTTAGTAGAGACAGGGTTTCACCATGTTGGCCAGGCTACTCTCAAACTCCTGACCTCAGGTGATCCACCTGCCTCGGCCTCCCAAAGTGCTAGGATTATAGGCGTAAACCACTGCACCTGGCCTGGGACCAGTCTTGAAGGTCTAATCAGCACTCTCTGAGTGATCACCTCAATGGTTTTAAAAAATTATGCACGCATCACCAACAACTATATTAGGAAGTATAGGCTTCCTAATACTGTGTAATGTAAACCATATGGTAAGACCCTAAGTGGTACCAGTCAGAAAAACACTTAGTAGGCAAGGTTAGAGTCTATTCCAAGACTAAGTAGGTACTTGACAAGACATCAGCTGATACGCAGGCATCCTTCTTCCTCTTGTTATTTAAGATTTAGGCTTGGACTTTTGTTTAACTCCCACCTGATACATATCAAACAGTTGGGCCTTGTCTATGATTAACTAAGAGAAGCAGCACAGTCAGCTTGTGGTTGCACATGACAAAAGGGAAGCCTCATTTGAACTGGCAAGAGGAAGAAAAACTCGATGTCAAAAGAAGGCTTGTCTGTTACTCTGAAGTCAACATTATTTCCTGAAGTTATCGGCAAACATCAGCCAAAGTCAGCTGTTCATTCTGCAAATAGAGCAACATTGGGAGGTAGGACAAAGCCCTACAACCTACACATCTTGGTCCTTTCGGGACAAGCAAAATTAATGGAACAAAGCTATGTTGTCATCTATTTCATACCATGAAACTAGAAGGTGGCAGAGGAGAAAATCTAACCTTAAAAATCCTGTAATCCCAGCCTGTAATCCCAGCACTTTGGGAGGCCGAGGTGGGTGGATCACCTGAGGTCAGGAGTTCGACACCATCCTGGCCAACAAGGTGAAACCCCCGTCTCCATTAAAAATAAAAAATTAGCTGGGCGTGGTAGCACACGCCTGTAATCCCAGCTACTTGGGAGGCTGAGGCAGGAGAATCGCTTGAACCCAGGAGGCAGAGGTTGCAGTGAGCTGAGATAGTGCTAATTCACTCCAAGCCAGGGTGACAGAGTGAGACTCCATCTCCAAAAAAAAAAAAAAAAAAAAAAAAAAAAATCCTTTAGCTCTGCTTTCCTGCATTTTCAGGTTTTCTAAAAGCATTCTGAATAGTTAATTCAGCCAGTAATCATCTGGCTGGCAGGCTACATTAATTTCCTCTCAATTAGCTAGAATATGTTATGTAGGACAGAATCCCAAATTCCATTTAAAATTAATTATAAACAGCAAACTGTAATTTTAAAAATATACCGAAGAGCTACTGCAACTTGAATAAGCATTCTTGACACATAAAGGAGATGTCTGGAATGTCAGACTAGGAATAATAAAGATGTTTAAGACCTAGAGTAAAATAATATGATGCTTAGATAGTCTGTACCTTCAAGACAGGCACAGATTTTAACCACAGGATAGTGACAAAATCATCAGTTGCTTTATCCCAATGTATCAACCCACTCGCTTTTTATAATAATGAATAAAAACAATTTAGTAGTCATTTTGACTATGATGATATCTTACATTTTTTGGAAAAAGACTTTCAGTGTCACAAAATACAGTTCATAAAACACCAATTTGAGCTACATAGATATTTTTCTTTAAACATGAAGATGGTATTAAAAGTCTCTGATAAAGACATTCTTGTGAATTCTCTTTTTTTGCCCAAGACTCAACTCATAAGCTAACTGATTAAGAAAGCCCAGCAAAAACAGTCCACTTGATATAATGAGTAAAAATTAATCTCTTGTTTCCTTTCCTGATTTTTCTTCCTCTGTATTGTTCCTATTCATGTATTTTCAGGCAGTCAATATTTATGCACTGATTGATAAGAATAAAGAGTTTCTTTAGCAAAGAGAAGTGTTACATAATTTCTGTAAAGTACAACTTTTAATCTGGGCCAATCTGGTAAAGATACAAATAGGACAGCGGAAAATGTTAGTCTGAAGAATAGGGACCTTCGTAAAGGCGTCAATTGGTTGTAGATGTGCTGCTTGAGGATTTCAGTGAGACATGTAAAAACACTGGGTTCAGGAAGACCATGGTTGACCAGGTAAGCATAGTCATATTTGTTTTGATTTTATTTGTTTGCTTTAATAACTTAAGAATTGTTGAGATATTTCAAAATAATGGCCTAAAACCCTGAAGCTCAGTTCATAAAACAATTATTTTTAAAAATCAGGATCTTATTTACCCATTTAAATACCACTTCCACCTTTTAAATTTACTTAAAGAAAAAGTTGGTCAGGCACGGTGACTCATGCCTGTAGTCCCAGCACTTTGGGAGGCTGAGGTGGGCGGATCACAAGGTTAGAAGATCGAGACCAACCTGGCCAACATGGTGAAACCCCGTCTCTACTAAAAATAAAAAATCGACTGGGCATGGTGGCACGTGCCTGTAGTCCCAGCTACTCAGGAGGCTGAGGCAGGAGAATTACTTGAACCTGGGAGGCAGAAGGTTGCAGTGAGCCAAGATTGTGCCACTGCACTCCAGCCTGGTGACAGAGTGAGACACTGTCTCAAAAAAAAAAAGATAAATTTACAAAGTAATTTAATTAATTAAACCATGTACTTGTTTGTATATCTAAAGAAACCAACAGAAAATATGGTTATGACCGGTTATGATAGTGTAACATTAGAAATATTGTCAATTCCATTATTTACAAACTTCATATTGCTTATGTTTACACATGAAACATGAAAAGTTTAAATAATCAGCCAAATAACTGAGGCTGAAGCTGATGATTCAATTGTCTTTCTATTTCTGGGAAAGCCAGTCTCAGGGCTGAACTATCTAGATACTTTCATCAAGTTTCCATTTTGTTTGCACTGTCTCATCTAGCATTACTCTTCTAGTTTTATGGTAAATTCTTCTCCAGAAGTAAATGCATTTAGATTGTGATTTTCAATAGTAAGTTCTGGCCTCTTTTGGGGGCTACATCTTACAAAAAGAAAAATAGCTATTTGATAGTCAAGAAAATTAGATCCTGATTTACTTATCTTCTTAATTATCTGGGATTATGCACAAGGCTAGACCAAATAAGTCACGAGTATTCAGAATAAGATGTGGATGAGCAAAGGTAACTAGAATGAAAATGCATACAGGCTGGGCGCGTTGGCTCATGCCTGTAGTCCCAGTACTTTGGGAGGCTGAGGCGGGCGGATCATGAGGTCAGGAGTTTGAGACCAGCCTGGCCAATATGGTGAAACCCCGTCTCTACTAAAAATACAAAAACTAGCTGTACGAGGTGCCATGCGCTTGTAGTCCCAGCTACTTGGGAGGCTGAGACAGGAGAATCGCTTGAACCTGGGAGGCAGAAGTTGCAGTGAGCTGAGATTGTGCCATTGCACTCCAGCCCAGGTGACACAGCAAGACTGTCTCCAAAAAAAAAAGAAAGAAAGAAAAGAAAATGCATAATCATGAAAATGTAGATGCAGTAAATTTCTAAAGTTTGGTACCAAGATATGCATTAAAAATTATATTCAGTATGTGGTTTTTTGGTGTATATGTGCTGGAGAAGACAGTTGTAACTGAATATATTAAAAATGTACAAGGAGACATTCATTTTTCAGAGAGTAGCTTGTATTGATATTCCAAAACAACTTGCCCTTAACTCTGTGACTAATTAGAAACAAGATTGATAGTTACAGTTTTTCTTTCTAAAGGTACAGTTTGCTTCCTCTGACAACTCCCCACTCCAGCTAGATTTCCAGTGGAAGAGACAATGAAAGTTTCTTTTAAGAATTTAAATAATTTTAAGTAATAAAATGTAATATATAAAAGGATATTATACATTCAAAACACATTTACTATATGACGAAAGGTGGGAGAAAGTGAACTTTATGTCATTTGTAGGAGAAATGCATTACAAATTGCTTTTTGTCTTTCATTAGCATACACAGGCATAAAATGCATTGAGAAAAAAAGAATATGTTTTATAATGTGTACTGACAAATTCTGGGTAGACCTTCATAAAGCAGACTGCATCTTTATCTTAAGGTGGCAATTTTGTAAGCCTTTTCTCATAAGTAGATGTCAACAAAATACAGTAACTCAGGAAAATGACTTTTTAGGGCTTTATGAATTCACATTTTTAATATGACTACAGTATTTAAGAATGCTGGAGACGACCTAATGACAGAATGATGATCTGAAGACTGAGATGGACATTCAAACACCTACTCATCCTTTAACAGTTTGACTTTCTCCAGAAAAAATTCCCAACTCCCAAGGCAAAGTGAGTGACGCAACTCAATGCTTTGATAACAGTTTATTCATTCCTCTCTTTAATCTCTTACCAAAAGGATTGTCACGATCTCTTCAGGTGCCATTTTCCTCCACTAAACCCAGAGTTCCTCCAGGGCAAAAATAGGTCCCATTCCATTTTGAAATCTCAGAAATTTAAATAGTGGTTTGGATAGAGGAGGCCTTCAACAAGTACTCCAGGAATAACAAAAGCGTTGGATAAGAGGGAGAATAAATGAAGACCAGTGGCAGAATCCCAAGAAGGCTGGACTAGCTGTCATTCTCAAATTTCTGATAGCTGGTTCTGTAGCCGTGGAAGAGTCTTGGGGACTTAATTTCTTTCCCTGAAGAATGAGGCCACTAACAGAAGCTCCCTAGATGTGTTTGGTTTTGACCTAAGTGTTTTCCAGAACTTGACTCTCACTGCTCTTAGGACAAGTGTTTTTCCCCTTCTCTAGTCTGACAGAGCCAGCCCATTCCTCATGTCTTACACCTGCCCACTTAAGTGCCTACCTGAGCCCTGAGGCATTTTAATTTATTATCTCTAAATTGTTTCCAGTTCTTGTCCTTTAAGAGAAGAGAGAAGCTGAGGGAGGAGGAGGGGAGAAAGAAGGAAAGAAAGAGGAGGAAAGAAGCTACAAGAATAATAAGCAGAAATGATGGTAAATCTTTGGCAGCAATTTCAGACTTATCCCAGATAATAACCATTGGTTTTATTTATGCTACATTCAGAGGTTTTCCAATCAGTGATGTGGAAAACAGAGTTAATAGTCAGGTTACACCAATTCCCTAGGACGAGCCACAGTATAAATTCATACTAAAAAAAAAAAAAGGACTCACAATAGGTGTGTGTGTGTCTAGAGGGGTATAGAATTAAAGAAGACAGCCATTTCTTTTTTTTTTTTTTTGAAGTGGAGTCTTTCTCTGTGGCCCAGGCTGGAGCGCAGTGGCGTGATTTTGGCTCACTGCAAGCTCCACCTCCTGGGTTCAAGCGATTCTCCTACCTCAGCCTCCCAAGTAGCTGGGATTACAGGTGCCCGCCACTACGCCCAGCTAATTTTTTGTATTTTTAGTAGAGATGAGGTTTCACCATGTTGGGCAGGCTGCTCTTGAACTCCTGACCTATTGATCAGTCTGTCTCGGCCTCCCGAAATGCTGGGATTACAGGCATGAGCCACCGTGCCCAGCCTACTTTTTTGGTAATTTAAAATTCTAAGCCTATTATATAAATATTTTGGAATTTGAAATATTTGGAAGAGCAATCTGATAACTGCAATACATATTTTAACTAAGTTATACTTATCCAAGTAAATAAAGGATGCTGTGGAAAAAAAAATGAGATATTTTAGCAGCTTTTCTCCACTGAAGAAAGAAAAAGAAAGAGGAAAAAAAGAAAAAGAGGAAAAAAAAAAAAGAAAAAAGAAAGAAGAAGAAGAAGAAAACATGCTGAAGTTTCATTATACCGTCCAAGAAAACAAAGGAATTGCTGCTTCTTTGAAAAGGAGTGTTTATGGAGAAATATGCCTATACCTTAGTTACCTATGTTGTGATGTTAAAGTAATCAACTAATGGAAATTCAATGCTAGCAGCTTGCTGATAAATGTTTAACAACCAGCTTTCTGGGGCTGTGGTAGGGGGAGATGTCTGACTTGTAGTGTTTGTCAATTTCTTTCTTTCTTTGTTTTTAGAGATGGGTCCATGTTGCCCAGGCTGGACCTCTGGGCTCAGGCAATCCTCCTGCCTCAGCCTCCCAAGTTGTTGGGACTACTGGCACACACCACTGTGCCTGGCTTGTGTTTGCCAGTTTCTTAGTAAAATACTCCCATCACGGCTAGTCTCAAGCTACCAACATGGCGTCACTGAACACGGAATGATGCTGAAATGCCAAGAATCCCTCTCACTTGCCGGCTCCAACACACTGGAGTGTACAATTTATTTTCCTCTCCTATCTTGGATTTTACCAGTCATTAAGCTAGTGTAGTATGACTTAAGAAAAACAATGGAAACTTTACGTGGGCACATGGTTATCCCTGTTGCAAAATTTGTATCACCTTTCAGTGAGTGACTTCAGTGGTGAAAAGTATGTAATTCCAAAGGGCCCTAAAGAAAGCACCGATGCCTGTGGTAAATGCTGTTGTGGGCACATGCTCATCCTAAAGACAAATGATCTGATGCATCCCCAAGGCGGTGGACCTGACAGTGCTAGTCTTTTTTGAAGGATAAGTTATGCATGTTCTCTTAGAGGAGTGACCTCACTATAGAAGCTTCAGGTGGGCAGAACTGAAGTCACTGCCACAAGTTTGTTAGTTAAGCAAACATTCTACCTACAGAGCAGATTTGCTCAGCACCATTGCCACGTGCAGACCAGAAATGATCTCAACGTCAAGTCTAGTAAATGGAGAAAGTCACTGGTGTATGCACAAGTTTTTCTCCAAAATAGATGGAAAGAATTTACTATAGTAATCTAAATCAAACACAATGCCCAAAATACTACTCAATTTAGTTCACTGTCGGCTCTGAATACATGTAGGGAGAAAATAACACCAATCAATTTGTGGCAATTAAGATATTCGGTAACATTCATGATTTTTAAAAATATAGCTAAGATTAACTCTTATTAGAACCAGTCAATATCTGTCTTAAAATTTTTTAAGAGTGAGCTGGAGACATAAATGAGCAACTACTTAGCAGACCCCTCTATGTCCTAGAAATCAATGCTATGTGACTGCAGGTTCCATAGAGGTCTTTTCTTACATTCTGACTCATATCCTGAATATTCTCCTGGTGGCCTTTCTATTCATTGTGATGACATCTACCCTGAAGTCGTCTATCATGCCATCTCCTACCTTGGAAAGGTGTCCCATTTCATATGCTTCATCTTTGTATCTTCTTTGATTATATGAAAGGCAGTGCAGAGTTCTACATGCACAGAACTTCAAAAAGAACAGCATTGAAATGCTGATACAATGCCCATAATGACAACTGAATATGCCTGTAAATTGGCAATATCTGACCCTGTGATGTCTTGAGACTATGAAGGGCAGGGGCTTTATCCACATAAGCACAATCTGTGGACATGTGACAAATACTAATGTATCTAGCATACTAAGACCTTTGGCTTTGAAGACAAGCTTCCCGCATTTGAATTTCAACTCTGTCTACTGCTAGCCATATGACTTTAGGAAAATCACTCAACCTCTTTGAGGTTGTTTCCTCATCTATAAAATGCGGAAAACCTACCTTGTGGGGCTGCTGCTGAGAATAAACTGAGAAAAACCTCATAAGGCATTTAGAGCAGTTTCTAGAACATAACAACAATAAATGTTAGCTATTATTATTATAAATGAGATATACAGATGAAATCGGAAGGGACAGTTTAGTAAACGTATATATTATGGTACTCACTTCCCAGATTTTGGCTATATTCTGCTTTTGGAAGGTGAAATTCAAATAAGTGTTCTGGACTGTTTTGCAAACACTGTTTAAAATGGTGCTATTCCGACTAGAGTGTATTCAGCCACTGTATGTTCTGAAAACTGTGTGCCAACCAGGGCATTGCTACAACCAACCAATGTATATCTTCTACTCATCAATCGTAAGGGGAGACTACAGGAAGAGATTTGTAACTAGCATCGTTGCCTTTAGATTTTTACCTTCACAATACACCTTTCCCGTTGATACTATCATTCTTCTTCTTCCCACAAAAATTATTATATCTCTGTCCTCCATACTAGCTAATTTTGCCTACAGAAGAAAAAAAATTAACTCCTGTTTCTCAAAGAACTAAAAATAGAATTACCATTCAATCCAGCAATCCCATTACTGGGTGTATATACAAAGGAAAATAAATTGTTCTACCGAAAAGGCACATGCGCTCGCATGTTCATCACAGCAGTTCACAATAACAAAGACATGGCTAGATGCCTATCAATAGGGGACTGGATAAGGAAAATGTGGTACACATATACCATGGAATACTACACAGCCATGAAAAAGAATGAAATCATGTCCTTTGCAGCAACATGGATGCAGCTGGAGGCCATTATTCTAAGCAAATTAATGCAGCAACAGAAAACCAAATATCACATATTCTCACTTAAAAATGGGAACTAAACACTGGATACAAATAGATACAAAGATGGGAACAACAAACATTGGGGATTTCAAAAGCAGGGAGGGACAGAGTAGGAAAAAGGGTTGAAAATCCATCTATTGGGTACTAAGTTCACTATTTGAGTGACGGCCACATTAGAAGGCCAAACCTCGGCATCACGCAATGTACCTGTGTAACAAACCTGTACGTGTACTTCCTGAATCGGAAATTTTAAAAAAAGTTAACTCCTTAATGTGATCCTCAAGATCCCCACTATCTGGCTTTAGCCTATGTTTCCAATTTCTGTTTGATTACTTTCTACCACAAACTCCACACTCTTATCAGACTCGATCATTCACCAAATTCACCATGTATTTGCATTTATTCACTCATTCATTTATTCATTTTATTCAAATACCTTGCTCACTTACTATATGTTGAAAACTTTGCTAAGTGTTAGGCATTAAAAATGGTTTTTAAATGCATAGGCTTAGCTTCCATGGCATTCACAATCTATTAACAGTAGAAAAGGTATGTAAACAACTATCATAATACAGCTATGTGACAAAATCAGTAACGGTGGTGACTTGCCTACAAACTCCCGTTTGAACCCTCGGGAACAAGCACTAGCTTTTGCTGGGGAAGCTGGAAAATGTTTCATAGAAAACATAAACTTTATCTTTGGTTTTCAATCATTAGGAGATTAAGTATTCAATAGGCAGATAATAGAAAATGTTTACCAGGCAAATACAATTAAATAAAGTCTTGATAAGAAAGTACTATGACATCTAAGGAAAAGCAAGTACTTCAGTGGGTATGAAGTATATTTGTGGGAAAAAGGTGGTAATGAAGGTTGTGGATAGACTGAAAAGGGCTGTGTATACTGGCATGGACCAACATGTCTTCCATTTTTGTTTGGTTCACCCAGCAAGTTCTTCCACCCTTTTCTGATGGTAATAGATCTTGCTGTCCTTGCTATAAAAGCAGGTATCTGATCCAGGCTTGGACAATCCAGGTCAAAAGTGGCTCAAATGATGTGCCCCTTTCTGAAGCCAGGCCAGGAAAAAACTTTCCCTGTGATTGGCACAATCATTTTAAGAAAGATGTGCACTTTTTTGTGTGTGTGGCTAAGCAAGAGCTGCCTATGATTAAGTTATTAAGCAGAGAAGGCTTGTTTACATTTGCAGGAAATGAGTACATTAGGAAAAAAGAAGAGCAAGAAGAGATGAGATACAAACAGAAAAAGAGTGAGTCCCAGGAATGCTGCATTCTGTCCCAAAAAGGGAATAAGGCCATGGTTCCTGGTATACTTCCTTCACTTCCTCAAGTGACCTGCAATATCTCAGCCACACGGGCCAATGAATTCCTACTTGTTTCAGTGAGTTTAAGTTTGGTCTCCACCATTTTCAATGGCAACAGTCTTAATACATCTGCCATACTAAGAACTCTGTTTTATGTGGTAAGGCAATGGGAGCCGGAGAGAAACTTTAAGACGTGAAATGTGTTTAAGCAGGTGAGCGATGGATCAAAAGTGCACTAGAAAAGCAGATTCAATGGGCAGTACAGAAGATGGATTCACGGAAGGCCATTTAGGCACTTCTTACGCCTTTCAAGAATGTGGTCCTTTATCTTTAGAGAATTTCTGACTACCGAAATAGTCCAGCAAGGCCCAGCTCACTTGACACCTCTTCTCTAGTGCCCTTCTGATCTCACCAGACGCCATGAATGATCCTTTGTTCTGCATTCCCACAGCGCTTCACTTGCACCTTTGACATCTTAGTTCGCAAACTTCAGTGTCTGTCAGAATCACCTAGAGGCTTGTTAAAACTAGACTCCTGGGCCTGACCTTGAGCATTTCTGATTCAGGAGGTCTGGGGTGGGACCTGAGAATTCTAACAACTTCCAGGTGGTGCTGGACCTGTGGCCAGCTTTGAGAACTGCTGCTGTCTTCTATCTGTGTCCCCTGCTCCAGTAAACATTCCTTACAGATATTCCTGTTTTGTATGTTTTGAGACAGGGTCTTGCTCTGTCACTCAGGCTGGAGTGCAGTGGTGCAATCAGGGCTCACTGGAACCTCAAACCTCCTGTGCTCAAGAGATTCTCTGTCCCAGCCTCCCGAGTAGGTGGGACTACATGTGCATACTACCATGTCCAGCTAATTGTTTTCATTTTTTTGTGGAGACAGGGTCTTGCTATGTTGCCCAGGCTGGTCTTGAACTCCTGACCTCAAGTGATCCTCCTGTCTCAGCCTCCCAAAGTGCTGGGATTTCAAGTGTAAGCCACTGCACCCAGCCAAGGGTTTTCTTATTCATCTTTGGATAGCCTTCAGTAGCTAACATAATGTTTTACACAAAATTGGTATTTGATATGTATTACTGTGTGATTAACTATGGAGATAAAATAAACATATTATCATAATAAATTTCTTCAGTTACCATCCAAATAGTCTCTCAAAAAATCAACTGTGTAGGCCGGGCACAGTGGCTCACGCCTGTAATCCCAGCACTTTGGGAGGGTGAGGCAGTACTCCAGCCTGGGCAACAGAGAGAGACTTTTTTTTTCTTTTTAAACAAACAAACAAACAAACAAACTGTGTAACTAGAGAAAGAACCAAAGGCAGAATATATCCTGACTTCCTTGGAGCGACCTAATTTTTGATTACATCTTCTGTCAGGGCAGGGTACAGGTAGCATTACCTTAGGCATCCAGTGACATTGTAGAATATGTCAAAATCGAGCAAACCATTTGCTTTTGGGTAGTCTCCTTCAGGCCACCCAGAAAAGGGGATGATGATATTCTCGGTCAGCGTAAGCAATGCTTCTGTTATCATGAGATTCTTGAGTTTGTCATTAGATGACAAATTCCACAGCAAACCTAGAAAAGCACAGAGTTAACATGAAAACAGTGCAGGGTAGGACCAAAATGACTGCTGGCAAGTTCAGTGAAGGCCATCAACTCCAGGGCTATGACTAGTCACAAAAAAATTTGGGGGTGGGGTGGGGCGGGCAGCCCCTTTCCCAAATGGAAGAACCCAATTAGAACTCATTAGATGGTGATGGAGGCTGACCCACGTGAACAATAAATATACGGCTTAGGCTACAAACTGTGCAGGTTTAAACTCATCAGATAGATAAATAAAAGCCACACATACTTAAGCATTTATTGCTGTTTCTCTTAAAGGGCCCTACCACAAAGCTGACCTGACTGAGATAATAAAGTCTGGGCTCACCAACAGGGAGGCTTAAAACGGTCCTATCATAACTAAAACTTCAACATTTTTAAAAAGTTGTATTTTTTTCTCCCTTAGATACACATGGGAAAATAGCTTCCCTGCCTCCTTCCTCACTAACTGTAACTTTCACCTGACACTGTGCCTCCCAGTAAGAGCAGGGAGGGTCTGCAGAAAGCCTTTCTCCATGCCTGTCAACAGGAAGCTGATCAACATCACCAATTAATGTTATTGACTGCTACCCAATCACAGAATCACACCCTCCAGCTATTTATTCTGGCTACCTCATGTATAGTTTTATAGTTTGGCAGTGAAGGAGAGACAAGAGGATCTTCCCTATCTGCCAACTTGCATGGTTAAAGATTAGTACCCTCTTTACTCATTAAATTTTCTCTTTCCTCTTGAATCCCCATATTAAAGAGAAAGACCATATAGGCTAATCTGGAAGAAACTGAGGTAATAGCATGTTGTAATTTCTAAGGTATATACTGTGACATAGAGACTGAGGCTGGGTACTGAGAGAGAACAGAAAGTGGTATCTATATTTACAATTTTTTTTTTTTTTAAATTTGGAGCTTGAATCCTTCAGATTCAGTGGAAGGAAGATGGTACACCGATTGCTTGCTATTCCAGGGACTCCCAGCAGGTGTAGAGTTGCCTCGTCATCTTTTTTTTTTTTTTTTTTTGAGACTGGGTCTCACTCTATTGCCCATGCTGGAGTGCAGTGGCGGCTTGATCTCGGTTCATTGCAATCTCCGCCTCCCAGGTTCAAGTGATGCTCCTGCCCCAGCCTCCCAAGTAGCTGGAATTACAGGCGCCCTCCACCACGCCTGACTAATTTTTGTATTTTTAGTAGAGACGGGTTCCACCATGTTGGCCAGGCTGGTCTCAAACTCCTGACCTCAAATGATCTGCTGCCTCAACCTCCCAAAGTGCTGGGATTACAGTCATGAGCCATTGCCTGGCCCGACTCATCATCTTTCATACCGCAATAGGTTACCCTAACTCACTAATGCCCAGGAAAAGGAGAAGAAGGGGCAGAAAGAGAAGGGATGACTCTTCCCTTTCTACCCTATCCTTCTCGTTGCCCAGGCAACAATTCCTACTTCTTTTTTTTCCCTTGAGACGGAGTACTACTTTGTTGCTGGAGTGCAGTGGTGCAATCTCGGCTACTGCAACCTCTGCCTCCCAAGTTCGAGACATTCTCCTTCCTCAGCTTCCCGAGTAGCTGGGATTACAGGCAGGCGCCACAATGCCTGGCTAATTTTTGTATTCTCAGTAGAGACGGGGTTTCACCATGTTGGCCAGGCTGGTCTCGAACCTGACCTGGTGATCTGCCCACCTCGGCCTCCCAAAGTGCTGGGATTACAGGCGTGAGCCACTGTGCCTGGCCCAGCAATTCCTACTTTTTTTTTTTGAGACAGAGTCTCACTCTGTCGCCTAGGCTGGAGTGCAGTGGCACAATCTCGGCTCACTGCAACCTCCGCCTCCTGGGTTCAAGTGATTCTCCTGCCTCAGCCTCCTGAGTAGCTGGGATTACAGGCGCACATCACCACACCCTGCTAATTTTTTTGTATTTTTAGTAGAGACAGGGGTCTCACCATGTTGGTCAGGCTGGTCTCAAACTCCTGACCTCATGATCCACCCGCCTCGGCCTCCCAAAGTTCTGGGATTACAGGCGTGAGCCACCACGCCCAGCCAAAAATTCCTACTTCTTAAATTGACTGTGGTCTGTGCAAAGGAAAGAGGAAGCATAGGTACTCGGAGCAGGCTCCTTTATGAACACAGCAAACGTGGCAGACTTGCCTGAACTCTGTGGCAATCATCATCTCCCCTGAAATAACAGTCTGTATAGTTAAAGCTTGGTAATTACTCAGCATACTTATATTTGGTCCAACCAATTAGAACACATTAGGCTTCATGCAGTCTTTTGGGCTTAAACAGTTTGCTTCCGCTGTGCAAAGGTAGCTACTTTTTGAAACTGTAACCAGATTTCCCCTGGAGCCTACACAGAGCTTCCATTAGATACAGTGACACTGGGTCTGGTGTCCTGTGAGGACTAGATTTCTGGCTTATGAGGAGGTCTTTTCCTGATCAAACTAGCATTTGGGGTTAAGGAGCAGTGTCCCTCAGCCACAGGTTTTGTAACACAATGACTTCATTCCTCCCACTTCTCCTTAAGAGGCCCTGGAAGAGGGACAGATAAAACTCAGAAGGTGGTTGAAAACAATTTAAAGGCAAGTCTGAGGTTGAATTTTGGTTACTAAGCTACAAAAGCAAGTTAGAAAGGAGAGAAATGAAGAAGAAGAAGAAAAAAAGCTTCTTTAGTTCTAAATAAGCAAACAAATTAATAGTTTCTGCCTGCCAGAAGCTTAAGAACGTGAAGCATAATGACATTTCCTCCTTTCAAAAAGGACCACACAGGACACTCAAAGGAAAAGTACACCTTACAATAAAAACCAGAGAGGATTAATTGGAACAAAGGGAGTGGAATTTTCCTTCAACCGTCAATATCCTTTAGAGCTTGGCATGCTCCGTTATTTCTACAAAAGTATACAATTTCGGAAGTTTCAGTATAATTTTAGAATTTCTAATATAGCATTTTGCATAGAAATGTCATGCCTGTCAAATTTCTGGGTGGCATGAAAGCTGTGAAAGAACTAAGATGTTCAGTAGAGATTCAGGATTACATATGCTTATACACACACACCCTCAAACAAAATCAGTGAGTAACCAACTACAAACTGGGAAAATATGTACAAGATGAGATAAAAGGTTAATATTCTTAATATACAGAGTTCTTATAAATCACTAAAAAGTGAAACACCAGTAGAAAAATTGGGAAGGTACATAACACAAAACCAACTGATATTCGGAGCCAAACTACACAGCAACCCATGTTCTCTAGTAACTAAAGAAATGCAAATTTAAACAACTAGACATCATTTTGTATCACTAGAGGAGGCAAAACCAGAACCAATGAGTGGAAATTCTAAAGAAGGAGATTTTGGCTCACTGAAAGTATAAATTTCTAAGGGAGCTTTGAAGAAAACACAAGGAACTACTTGTAAGACCCAGTTCTATCACTGGAGGGAATAAAAATTAGCTTATCCCTTATCAGAAAGTAGATGAGGGCTTTCACCCTGAAATTAAAGTGTTAGACTAGATGAGTGGTTTCCAAATGAGCCCAGTGACAAAACAGACTCACAGTCTTGGGCCATGCCCCAAATTTGCTGAGCCAGAATCTCGGGATGGAGTTCAGGACTTATATTTTTAAAAATGATTCCAGTTTTGGGCATGATGAAACCAATGGACTAGATGATTCTGAATAGATGTCCCTTTGATGATCAGATTCCGGACTACCTAATATAATATTTATGGTTTGGGTTTTCATGTGTCTCATCTTTAACTTCTGGTCAATTTATTCATAGTGTCTTAATGTCTACTAGTATAGTTCTTTGTTGCAGATGGTCTGTCTGCCTGTAATTTTCTACCATGAGGCTCTCATTCTAGCCAAAAAGAAAGGGATCTGGACACTGTTAAGGGATATAATTAGAATAATTATCAATTATAAGAGACAATGATAACTCCTATTATCCAGAAATTTATTGCCAACTGTGATGTTTGCAAAAAATAGCTAACCAGTAAAGGGATCTTAGATATTACAACTCAGGTTTAATAATAATGGCCTCAGCCGGGCACGGTGGCTCATGCCTATAATCCCAGCACTTTGGGAGGCCGAGGCGGGTGGATCATGTGGTCAGGAGATCCAGACCATCATGGCTAACATGGTGAAACCCTGTCTCTACTAAAAATAAAAAAAAAAAAATTAGCTGGGCGTGGTGGCGGGTGCCTGTAGTCCCAGCTACTCCGAGGCTGAGGCAGGAGAATGGCATGAACCAGGGAGGCGGACCTTGCAGTGAGCCAAGATAGCGCCACTGCACTCTGGCCTAGGCGACACAGTGAGACTCCGTCTCAAGGTAAATAGATAGATAGATAGATAGATAGATAGATAGATAGATAAATAAATAAATAAATAAAATGACCTCTAGGACAGAAAATACAGTAATTTAACAAATCTGCCTTAACACTTAGGCAGCAAAACTTCCAAATTTTCTGATTAAATAAATCCCTATCTTCAGTGAAAAAGAATGAGGAGGAAAAGATGATGACAGTGACCGCTCGGACAAGGAAAAGAAAGAAAACTGGTTCTTTTTAACCGTGTTTTTCAAAGTGGTCAAAGAGTGGGAGGATTTTTTTTTTTCACAATTTCCCTTACATAGACATACCCCTCCTTTCACCTAAATTTTGCAAAACTTACCTGGAATATCAGATTATTAAAAAGGTCATGTATTTCAGGTTATATATAAACCCAGGGTACTTTGTTATACATTATGAATGCAGAATAAAATAATATACAATTACTTAAAGAAAGTGCATATTTTATAGCAAAACATTTTGAGTATTTTATTAAAATACAGCAATCCAATTAAGTACTTCTACAAAACATGCAGAGATTAATACGCAGTTTTAGCATATTTCACTGACCATCACCTCTGACTCTTTCATATGTAATGAGAGAGGGATAAGAATCCCCGCTGCACTCTTACCATGACTTGTCCGTTTTTTGTTTCTTTTTTTTTTTTTTTGAGACGGAGTCTCGCTCTGTCGCCTGGGCTGGAGTGCAGTGGCCGGATCTCAGCTCACTGCAAGCTCCGCCTCCCGGGTTTACGCCATTCTCCTGCCTCAGCCTCCTGAGTAGCTGGGACTACAGGCGCCCGCCACCTCGCCCGGCTAGCTTTTTGTATTTTTTAGTAGAGATGGGGTTTCACCGTGCTAGCCAGGATGGTCTCGAACTCCTGACCTCGTGATCCGCCCGTCTCGGCCTCCCAAAGTGCTGGGATTACAGGCTTGAGCCACCGTGCCCGGCCTGACTTGTCCGTTTTAATCCAAGGTATATCCCTGCTCACTCCAGCCAATGCTCACTACTCAGTGACCTTGAAGATGAACTTCTGAGACTAAGATGTGCCGTTCTCATTTCAATGACGGGAACACTACCACACTCACTCAGTAAGGGAGAAAGAACAATCTCACCGGGGTTGGGGGGAGTGGGGGTGTCTTTGATCCTAAAGTTCTTTCATTAGAAGAGAAGATCCTAGGCTACTGCTGGAAATGTCAGGAAAGTCAGTGAGTTCAGATTCGTTCCCAGTGATGCTAAACTTCTTATGCATGCGTGGAAACAGATGGTTCATTTTGTATATTTTGGCTAGAAAAATGAAGGTCTTATCTTAAAACACACCTGACTCTCTTACTGGTATGTATTCTAGGTATTTCCAGGCCAGAAGACTCTTTTTCACATTTGGTCAGACATACAGTTGTTGAGAAACTAACATGAGCACCACGGCTCATTCTGCAATTAAATACAGAATTTGGCAGAAGTGGTAACCTAATATTAAAGGATGCAAATGCGGCTCAGAGACGCCCCTTTCTTCAAAATTCTGCTGAAAGTCGGGAGGGAACTGAGAGTAAAGTATGGAAAGATGGCATTTGAAATGCTTCAGAGAAGTGAAGTTGAGCCAACTATTGAAGGATGAACGGGTTCTCCAGGCAGTCTAAGTGTGCAAAAGGATTCCATTCTAAGACAGCAGCAGAGACAGACACCAAGACAGAAAACAGGCATAGAGCAGACCAGCAGGTTCTTTAGGATTTCAGAACTCAGGCTGGAAGAAGATGAGAGGAGACCCTGCTGCCAATGATCATCAGGCTCACATCATAACACCTTTGTGTGGGATACTACAGAGTACGGGCTTCATCTCACGGGAAGCAGGGAGCACAGTGGGACAGTATGTTTATTAGAAAGACAACACTAGAAGCAGAATGGAGGACAGTCTGGCAATGTGCAATACTGAATCCCAGCGGCCAGGTAAGAGGCTATTACTGCGGGAGTAGAGCGAGAGATGAAGACAGCTTGAACCAAGGCAGAGACAAGAAGAGAGGGGGTCGGGCGCGGTAGCTCACGCCTGTAATCCCAGCACTTTGGAAGGCCGAGGCCAGCGGATCACCTGAGGTCAGGAGGTTCGAGACCAGCCTGACCAACATGGAGAAACCCCGTCTCTATTAAAAATACAAAATTAGCTGGGCATGGTGGCGCATGCCTGTAATCCCAGCTACTCGGGAGGCTGAGGCAGGAGAATTGCTTGAACCTGGGAGGCAGGTGAGCCGAGATCGCGCCATTGCACTCCAGCCTGGGTAACAAGAGTGAAACTCCTTCTCAAGATAAAAAAAAAAAAGAATAGACAGGAAGGGTCAAACAGGAGCGAGGAAGAGCTCTCTGATGAGAGTCTCAAAGACTATAGAAATGAAGTCATCATGTGCCTCAAAAGTAGGTGGGACAACAGCAAAACACTCAGATACAACTAGGTTCAAACTTGGGTTTTGTACTTTACTATTTATACAACCTTGGGCAATAAACCCTTCTGAGTCTCATACTGATCATATGTAAATCACCAATTATGCTTCCATCTCTTATGGAGTTGTCAGGAGAAACTAGATAAAAAAAATAGAAAGCCCTAGCTTAGTGACCAACGCATAATAGAGGTTCAGAAAAAAAAAAAGGTCTAAGAAATAGACCAGTAAGATTCACATATATACTTACTTTCTTTGTGTTTCTAAACAAAGATATAAACTGTCTATATTAGGTTAACAATTTATTTCTGAGGCCCAGAAAGCCCTTATTTAGCTCTTCTATTAGTAGAGCCACAGGCAGTAATTTAGAAGGATTTGTATCAAATGTTCAAATGTCTGTTCGGTTCAATTAGCAAGTAATGAACACCCTCCAGTAGGGATGTTTGGCTTGTACTAGAAATCCTGGGTGCTGTACAATCAACTTCCATTTATCAACTCTACAGATGATCTAATGATGCCTGAATGGTTTCATATGGAATCAACATCACAGAATGTTCTCTGACGTTAGTCTCCTATTGCCTATGCAGGAGAAGAGGAACCGTGCTTCAACGGCTTGTTCCCTCAACACATGCAAGCACACACACACTTCCCAAGCTTTCTAACTACCAGGCACCCTAACTCCAAATCACGCTATTTTTTCATGTTTGCTCTAAATGACTGGCAGCTAGCTTCTTTCTGCCTCTTTGCCTTGCTAGTGATGCTCACTTTGCCAGGAATAACTTTCATCCTCCTTCAAAACACCAATCCAAAGCCTATTCCTCTTTTAAGGTCCACAATGAAACATAACCCCTTCACAAAATGCTATCTATTGCTGCTTTTGCGTTACAACAAAATTGAGAATTGCTACTGAATCTGTATGACCTACAAAGGCTAAAATGTTCACTGTCTTACCCTTTACAGAAAATGTTTGCTTACCTCTGCTCTATATGAACGGAGGTAAGTAATGAACTTTTCCAGGGGCTATAAAACTAGTAGATGGAGAAACAAAATCCAATGTGGGTGCAGTGGCGTGTCCCTGTAGTCCCAGTTACTCAGGAGGCTGAGGCAGGAGGATCTCATGAGCCCAGGAGACCCGCCTAGGCAGCACAGTGGGATCCCCATCCTTTAAAAAAACAAAAACAAAAACAAAAACAAAAACAAAAACAACCCAAATCCACACCCTCCCTAGGCTGTGATTCTCAGTGCCCGACCTCTGAAAGCTGCTCTGTAAATGTTGGTTAAATGAATGGAATCACTTTTAATTTCTATAGGCATTTTACTACAAATCATGGATATGAAAAGAAATCCCTCATGGGACATGACAGAATGCTGGCAAGAGGGTAGCATGGTACCAGCCGGGCGCAGTGGGTCACGCCTGTAATCCCAGCACTTTGGGAGGCAGAGGCAGGCAGATTGCCTGAGGTCAGAAGCTCGAGACCAGCCTGACCAACATGGCGAAACCCTGTCTCTACTAAAAATACAAAAAATTAGCTGTGCGTGGTGGTGGGTGCCTGTAACCCCAGCTACTTGGGAGACTGAGGCAGGGAAAATTGCTTGAACACCGGAGGCGGAGGTTGCAGTGAGCTGAGATCATGCCACTGCACTCCAGCCCGGGCAACAAAGCAAGACTCCATCTCAAGAAAAAAAAAAAAAAGAGAGTAGAGAGAGTAGCATGGTACCTCACATAGTTTTATAAAATTAAAACACATCAGAATTTAAAATGTGATATTTAGCAATATGTATACAGCTAGAGGTCATTATCCTAAGCAAATTAATGCAAAAACAAAAAATCAAATACCACATATTCTCACTTACAAATGGGAGCTAAACATTGGGTATACATGGACATAAAGATGACTAAAAGAGGGAGGAAAGGATGGGGGCAAGGGCTGAAAAACTAGCTACTGGGTACTACACTGAGTACCTGGATGACAGGACCATTCGTACCCCAAACCTCAGCACCACACAATATACCCATGTGACACACTTGCACATGTAACCCCAAATCTAACACGAATGTTGAATTTTTTTAAAATGTGATATTTTAAGACACAAAGCGAGTAGAGATAATGACAAAGTCTTTATAGAGAAATTAAACCTATCGTATAACTAAATGAAGAAGGTAGAAGAGCAAAATATATTCAATTCAATTTAAAACAGTATTTGTGGAGTATTTCCTTTAAAAGTATTTACCAGAACACTGTCAACTATTATACATAATTAATTTTTTAAAAACCTCTTCTATGATATATATTCTTTGAGCATTTGTTTCCTCATCTGTAAAACTGACATATAACACCTGATAATATCTAGAAACCCAAGGTTTTTGTGATAAATTAGAAAATGTATGTACATCTCTGAGACACTGAAGATATTTAATAAAAATTTACTGATGATTGCACTCAGTTATGCCTCCTGCAATGTTTTTTAATTCTTTTGAGATAAGGTCTCACTCTGTTGCCCAGGCTGGAGTACAGTGGTGCAATCACGGCTCACTGTACCAACCTCAACCTCCTGGGCTCAAGCAATCCTCCCACCTCAGCCTCCCAAGTAGCTGAGACTACAGGCACACACCACTACCACGCCCGGCTAATTCCTTATTTTTCGTACAGACAGGGTCCCATTGTGTTGCCCAGGCTGATCTTGAACTCCTGGGCTCAAGCAATCCCCCTGCCTTAGCCTCCCAGAATGCTGGGAATACAGGCATGAGCTACTGCACCTAGCCCCTCCTTCAGACTCTTTGTACTGTGTGCAGGGAGCACAAGTGGAGAGCTGATGGTGATGGCAGGGAGAGTGATTATTCTGGAACATCAATAAATCATTTTCTCTTTTATCATATGACTGTTCATTTAAATGAAACTAGCCCCTTCTCTTCATGCTTAGAGGACATATTACCAACACTGCTGTTTTAATTCTATCTGATTAGTCCATCTCTCCAATTCATTGCATAAAAAGGAGACATTTGCTCAAATCAGTATTTGAACAAAAATGTGAAGTAGACAATTAAAAAAACAAACATATCCAGTCACTCTTCTTTCTTTAAGGTTGCAGTGACCTAAGGAGGTGGTACTGAGAGGAGTCCAGGTAATGGAAAGATTGGAAAAAACAGTTTCTAATATTTGATTAATTTGATTAAATTGATTCTCCACATGGGAAAACTACACGACTCTCCATTTCATTTTTTTTTTCTATAGCTCCAGCAAGCCGGTTGTTGAGCAAATAATACAAACAACTGAGTGTGGTTCTTGTCAGTTTTCTTTAGAAGGTTTGGGACACCTGGGATAACAGTGAAACCCTACACGTTCTCAAACTACAAAGTGGGCTGTTAGTGAATTTAAGTAGAATTTTTATTGCAGTGAGTCTTGTCAAGTTGTTTCAAAGGTGCATAGAGTTTCTAATTAAGAATATCAAGCAAAAGCCGCAGAACATTTTCCCCTTCAGAAAAAAGGAATTCAGGCTGGGCGCAGTGGCTCATGGCTCATGCCTGTAATCCCAGCACTTTGGGAGGCCGAGGCGGGCGGATCACGAGGTCAGGAGTTCGAGACCAGCCTGGCCAACATGGTGAGACCAAACTTTAGTAGAAACATGGTCTCTACTAAAAATACAAAAATTAGCCGGGTGTGGTAGCACATGCATGTAATCCCAGCTACTAGGGAGGCTGAGGCAGAATTGCTTGAACCCCAGAGGCGGAGGTTGCAGTGAGCCAAGATTGTGCCACTGCACTACAGCCTGGGTAATAGAGCAAGATTCTGTCTTAAAAAAAAAAAAAAAAAAAAAGGTCTGGAGTCTAAGCCAGCAGGTAACAACGTTCCTTTAAAGCCATCTCTAGCATAACAATGAGCCCATCAATCATTTGCTCCAGGAAACTTAAGAAAAAGAGATGACGTAAGGCATCTGGCTGGGGTGCAAATGTGTTACGTTCTACAATGTTCAGTAAACTCTACCTGTTATTTGTTTTTTAGTCTCCAAGTCTCTGGTTTGCTTCAGCACCTGGAGCAGCCGAGGTATCCCATTTAGTTCAGCCACCTCCAATTTGTTGTCATTGTCTTCGAACACTAAGTTTCTCAAGGCCCCACACACAGCTCGCTGAACGTCTTCATTCTGAACTTTTAGGAGCTGCAGAAGCTTGGGGATGCCACGAAGCTGATTAACCTGGGGAAGAAATAGATGCACATTTCTAATATTAATTTTGATGTGGCATCAAGACATCCAATGTAATACAAACAGATGAAGTTTACTGATGCTGATTAGAACCTTTCTTCATCAACAACTATGTGTAGCACAACCGAGATTCTTGTAGAATATACCCCGGCTATAAGGCAGTTATCTGTCATCAAGGAACTTACAGTAAATTCGGGAAGTTAAGACTGAAACCTATGAAATAATTGAAGGGGAAGATTAAGTGATAAAGGGTACATAGGTACTAGTTAAACAAAGTTAAGTGATAAAAGCTTGGAGCATAATAAAAATGAAGAGAATTGGGAATCTAGGCAGTAAGGGAAGTTTTATTAAAGAATCCAGAATTACGTATGTTTTTTCCTAAGACAAAACTTCATAGTCCATATAAAATGAATAGCATCACTTTCATTAACAGAAGTAAAAATGCATTTACTATGTCAACCTCAGTAGTAATGCAAACTAACCCTAAATTCTTATACTCAATTGCATTGATTATTTTAAGACTTATAAAACTTATGCAAGCATTTTAAGCAGACAAAATAACGTTACAGTTTTAAACGTGTTATTTAAAAAATATTCCTTCTCTCCAAATACGTAAGAAAGCGCATGCTATCAGAGAAAGGGCGCAACCACCAATGGGAAACAAATGCATGGTTTAAATTTTGAAACCTATGGGTGTTTAAGAAGAGGCCAAATAATCCTAAACAAGGAGATTTCCTGTTTTAGTCTGAAAATATTATCTAAAGAAATTAAAAGGTAGACACAGGGTTGGTGAAATGAAACATCAGGTTGTAGACTGACGGCTTTCTTTCTCTTAGGCTTCCATTCACATCTGATTTTGAAACTTTTAAGTTGCCAAGAGCAGTTGGTAAAGATCTCATTTTCACTATCTTAATGCAGAAATTTTGAGGAAGTAAGTTTTCATGAATGGGCATGAGCTTCCCTTTCAGACAAAGTTTGTCACTTAGCAAGGACACCCTAACTGCCAGCAGTTTATGCTTAGGAGAGAGCTGCATGCCTGGCTCGGGGCAGATTTGCATATTTTCTATGTATCAAACTCTAGCCTCCCTTTCATAGACAGATAAATGGTATTTAGGACACAGGCTCCAATATTACATATTCTTTTGACAGGACTGGAGAAAAGTCTAGAAAGGTGGAAATAAATATCAGACTTGTAAAACAATATAAATAATAAAATAATAGCCACAATAACAACCACAATCATTATAATAAAGCAAAAATGACAACTCCCTTCCCTCCTACTTCTAACATTAAGAAGTGTCAGTATAGTGTTAGGAGTTTTACATACATTATCTATATGAATAGATTGCAAGAACCTTAAGAAGAAAGTACTCTTGATTCCTTTAAGGCTTCACTGGATGTAATAAGGAATAAATACTTCCACTTGTTGACTGCCTTCTGAAGAGACATTTGCAGAACAAGAGACAGATGGGAGAGTGGCTGCAGCAATTTTGTTGGACTGTGTCTAAAGCCATTTAAATGCACGATAAAGACTTCTTAGCTGGCTGGGTGCGGTGGCTTATGCCTGTAATCCCAGCACTTTGGGAGGTTGAGGTGGGCAGATCACGAGGTCTGGAGTTTGAGACCAGCCTGGCCAACAAGGTGAAACCCCGTCTCTATTAAAAATAAAACATTAGCTGGGCGTGGTAGTGCATGCCTGTAATCCCAGCTACTCAGGAGGCTGAGGCAGGAGAATTGCTTGAACCCGGGAGGTGGAGCTTGCAGTGAACAGAGATGGCACCACTGCACTCCAGCTCGGGTGACAGCGTGAGACTCCATCTCAAAAACAAACAAACAAAAAAGATTTCTTAGCTGTCAAATAAATCTGGTCCAACAGATTATTTCATGACTTCATCTATTCCTATTACAGGCTGAGTATCCCTTATCTGAAAATCTGAAATCTGAAATACTTCAAAATCTGAAACTTTTTGAATGCTAACATAATGCTCCAAGGGAGTAATTCAGATCCTGGATTTTTGGATTAGGAAGGCTCAACCAATGTAATGCAAATATTCCCAAATATGAAAAACCCCAAATTCAAAATACTTCTGGTCTCAAGCATTTTGGATAAGCGACACTTAACCTGTATTATACTTCCTTAAAAGCAAAAAAAAAAAAAAAAAAAAAGAAACACACACACCACAATTTATGTTAAAACAATCTGTAATTCACATTTCCCTACTTCCCTAATTTTTATTTCATGGTAAGGTTTTAAGGTAAATTCATACTTTCTCTTTTTTTTTTATACGGAGTCTCACTCTGTCGCTCAGGTTGGAATTCAGTGACATGATCTTGGCTCACTGCAACCCCTGCCCCCTGGGTTCAAGCAACTCTCCTGCCTCACTCAGCCTCCTTAATTGCTGGGATTACAGGTGTGCGCTACCACACCCAGCTAGTTTTTGTATTCTGAGTGGAGATGGGGTTTTGCCATGTTGGCCAGGCTGGTCTCAAATTCCCGACCTTAAGTGATCCACCTATCTTGGCCTCCCAAAGTGCTAGGATTACAGGGGTGAGCCACTGCACCCAGCCGGCTTCCTCCTTTTAATAAATTAAATTACAGAAAGAAAGGCCTTGACTGGCAAAATAGCACTGTGGGATATATACCTGTGTCTTCTGGGTGAACTCTGTTATTCTGTTAGCATGCCACATTGCCTGTTTTTAAGTTTTTGAGAAAATATAAGTTTATAATATAAATTCACACTTTATAAGCTACATGAACACCAGATATACCAAATCTTCCCAGTAGCAGTATACATATCAGATGCAAAAACAAAATCCTATTCGTCCTGAGGTACTTTGGCAGCTTTAGACATATTTTATTAACTTAATTCATAATTTATAAGTTGTCTTCTTCAAAATATGATGGGAAATGGCTTACCGGCCATATTGCACTTCAAGCTGCAATCACAGAATTAGTAAAAAGTGACATACGGAAGCCTCCCCAGCTCAGAACTGCTCCCTTACCCTGTCACCTTTATCACCTTGGCTTTCAGCACTTGCTCTAGCCCGGAAAGAGAGAACTACAGACACAGCAGTGCTCCGATAAAGGCTGAAATCCGGCTACAGCTCTACTTACTGTATAACTTGACTCCCTAGTGTCTGGCACTTATCCCAAGTTTAAAAATAGGCTTTAGTTACTTTCATCGATTTTATCAAGCAAATGGATATAAATCCCGCTAAACACAAAAAGTTAATGACCTTCTCCTTGCATTTAACTAAAAGATGGTAGGTGATGAATCCTATCCACAGTAGGACCAATGTCAAATATGCTGCTCTTGTCCCTTAACATTCAGGGAAGCAGCTGGGACCAGAGAGGTTTGATGAGTTTCCCAATTATACTGAATCCTCGGGGTATTTTTCCCTCCTTTGGGAAAAGGAAAAAAGGAATAGACTAACATGAATGTTTCAGAACTTCAAAAAAGTTATCATTTGAGTTGGTTTCTAAATATATGAAGGGCAGAGTCACATATGAGAATTTTAACTCTCTCTGTGGCTTTATTCTGATTATCTCTTCTGTCAATTATAAAATAAGTAAATGACAAGGACTTCTGGTTGCAAATAAGTACAGGGAACACACGGCCTCTGCTGAGGCAAAGGCTCTCTCCAGCCCCGGAGCCTTTGCTCTCACTTCTTCGTCCTGTCTGGAAGGTTCAGTCCACTCTGCCTCTCTTCCAGCAAAGCCCTATTCATCCTGTGGGATCCAGCTCAAATGTCACCTCCTCTAAGAAATGTCACTCCCTTTCTCTGCTTTCCCTCCCATTAGAATTAATCACTCCCTGTAAACTGGCATAACCTTTCAGGAAGGCAAGTGGCAATATGTGTCAAAACTTTTAAAATATTCACTTCTAGTAACCTTTATCAGGAAACAATGTGAAATGAAGACACAGACTAACATGCAAAAATAGTGACTACTTCTTTTATAATAGCAAAAAATAAGAAACCATGAATATCCAGCAGTGGGGGAAGACTGGTTGATGGTTGTCACATACCCACATGTTGAGGTATCCACGGGTGAGGCAGAGCTGACAAAGACACTATTAGCCACACAGTTCCCTCATTAGTCAAATGGGAATTACTGTGTAAGATGAGCAATTACATGTCAGGCACACAGCAGTCACTCAATACAAGGTAGCAACTACCATCACCTTTAACTGAAACTGGCCATCAGAGAAATGCAAATCAAAACCACAATGAGATACCATCTCACACCAGTTAGAATGGCAATCACTAAAAAGTCAGGAAACAACAGGTGCTGGAGAGGATGTGGAGAAACAGGAACGCTTTTACACTGTTGTTGGGACTATAAACTAGTTCAACCATTGAGGAAGACAGTGTGGCGATTCCTCAAGGATCTAGAACTAGAAATACCATTTGACCCAGCCATCCCATTACTGGGTATATACCCAAAGGAGTATAAATCATGCTGCTATAAAGACACATGCACACATATGTTTATTGCGGCACTATTCACAATAGCAAAGACTTGGAACCAACCCAAATGTCCACCAGTGGCAGACTGGATTAAGAAAATGTGGCACATATACACTATGGAATACTATGCTGCCATAAAAAAGGATGAGTTCATGTCCTTTGTAGGGACATGGATGAAGCTGGAAACCATCATTCTGAGCAACTATCGCAAGGACAGAAAACCAAACACCGCATGTTCTCACTCATAGGTGGGAATTGAACAGTGAGATCACTTGGACACAGGAAGGGGAATACCACACACCGGGGCCTGTTGTGGGAAGGGGGGAGAGAGGAGGGATAGCATTAGGAGATATACCCAATGTAAATGACGAGTTAACAGGTGCAGCACACCAACATGGCACATGTATACATATGTAACAAACCTGCACGTTGTGCACATGTACCCTAAAACTTAAAGTATAATAAAAAAAACAAAAAAAAATTGTTATAAAAATTCATATGTCATTTAAAAAATGGAATAAGGCTAGGCGTGATTGCTCATGCCTGTAATCCCAGCACTTTGGAAGGCTGAGGCAGGTCAGATCACTTGAGGTCAGGAGTTCAAGACCAGCCTGGCCAACACAGTGAAACCAGGTCTCTACTAAAAATACAAAAAATTAGCTGGGCGTGCTGGCGCAAGCCTGTAATCCCAGCTACTGGGGAGGCTGAGGCAGAAGAATTGCTTGAATCCAGGAGGCAGAGGTTGCAGTGAGCTGAGATAGCGCCACTGCACTCCAGCCTGGGCGACAGAGCGAGACTCCATCTCAAAAAAAATTAAAAAAATAAAAATGGAATAAAACATCTATGCATTTATACTTATAAACACAGGCAAAAAGGAAATGAGATTAGGGAATTTGGGAGAAGTGGCAAATGTATGAGTCATAAATAGGATCTGCCATTTTCTATGTTTTCAAATAACAAGCCTGTATTTGTGGCACACTTTTAAAAATTGAAATAAAAATTTTCTTTTGTGGGGACAAAGAAAGCTACATATGCAATTTGATTGAAGATATGTAAATATATGCATTAAAAATTAGAGAACAAACCCAAAATGATAATGGTGAGATTATGGGTGCATTTTCTTTTATGTTTTTTAATTTCTCAGATTTCTTATCAAAGACTTGAATTTGTTGGATAGTAAGTTTTTGCAAGATATTTATGGCAGTAACTACTTCAATAATGAGATATGAAACAGGCATGAAAATAAGACCATGTTAAGAGGGGTCTTACGACTAAATAAGGGATTTATGTTTTATCCTGCAGGCAATGGGGGCAGTTATCGGAAAGGTCTCCCTGGGGTCCGTGAGGCATGAGACTATTAGGAATGGATAAGAATGGAGACAGGGATGTCAATCTGGAGACAGCTGGATTAACAGAAGATGGTGCTGGGACCAAGTCAGTAGCTCTGAGTAGGGAGGGAAAGATGTGGGTAGATTCCAGATACTTTTAAAAGTAGCATTAATAGGACTTGAAGACCGAGTGACTATGAGAGGTAAGTTAAAAAGAAGGTTCACCACACGTTCTCACTCACACGTGGGAATTCAACAATGAGAACATTTGGACGTAGGATGGGGAACATCACACACCTGGGCCTGTTACGGGGCAGGGGGAGCAGGTAGGGATGGCATTAGGAGATATACCTAATGTAAATGATGAGTTAACGGGTGCAGCACGCCAACATGGTACATGTATACATATGTAACAAACCTGCACGTTGTGCACATTTACCCTAGAACTTAAAGTATAATAATAATAAAAAAAAGATTCAAAGTATTCAAGTTTTGGTGTCAAATTACCTGGGTGAACTACCCTCCTACCGTTCACTGACAGGGAACAATATGCTTGGAGTTATTGCCTTGGGGCAGGCAGTGCACCATTATCTGCTTGCATTCTCAGGACAACTCTTGGTAGGAGAACTATTTCCACTTTATAGGTAAGAAAGCTGAAGCTCAGAGAAGTAAAATATCTTGCCCAAGGGCATCTATGTAATTAGGGTGCTGGAATTCAAATTCAGCTAGCAGTGACCCTTGAGAGTCCATGATTAAGCCACCAATGTCCTGCCTCCCAGCCCAACAGGAAGAACAAGTTCAGAGGGAGGGTTGGAGAGTAGAGAAGAAAAGCAAAAGAAGATAACAGGTTCAGGCCGGCACGACGGCTCATGTGTGTAATCCTAGCACTTTGGGAGGCCAAGGTGGGAAGACTGCTTGAGCCCAGGAGTTCAAGACCAGCTTGGGCAATGTAGGGAGATCCCATCTGTATAAAAAATGTTTAAAAATTAGCTGGGCATAGTGGCATGCACCTGTAGTCTCAGCTACTTGGGAGGCTGAGACAGGAGGATTGCTTGAGCTCAGAAGGTCGAGGCTACAGTGAGCCATGATAGTGCCACTGCCCTCCAGCCTGGGCAACAGAGTAAGAACATGTCTGAAAAAAAAAAAAAAAAAAAGAGAGAGAGAGATCAACAGTGTAAAACACCAAAAATCCTAATCAAACAAACAAAATGAGGACTGAAAAGCTGCTACTGGTTTTAAAAGTATTACGATTTAGAATTTTGATCTCTATGTCCAAATTATAATTTTCTTTCATACATACATTTAAAAACTATAGTACCATGTTTAATATAAGGATTTTTCAAATGTTCTTGGGTTATAACATTATAATTCTTAGGCTTTCTATGAAGCATATACATTTTTAGTTTTGCATATAATTTTCATGTTTCATCATTCTCAAAACCAGTCTTTGTTCTAGCTTTATCTCTGAGTAACAGTCAAGCCAGCAAACACAACTTCAATCCTATGTGTAAGCAAAATGATATTTTTAATCAAATTAGTAATTTAAGAGATAGTAGAAATCTAGCCCAACTTGGGCAACAGAATAAAAATTCCAGTAATTTGTAATACGAAATCGAAGCATACATAATGATGCCCAGTTTTGCCCTGGTGTGGCGGCTCATGCCTATAATGCCCAGCACTTTGAGAGGCCGAGGTGGGAAGACTACTTGAGGCCAGGGGTTTGTAACCAGCCTGGGAACACAGGGAGACCCCATCTCTATGAGAAAAAAAAAAAATTAGCCAGGCGTGGTGGTATGTGCCTGTGGCTCCAAGCTACTTGGGAGGCTAAGGTAGGAGGAATGACGCCCAGAGGTCAAGGCTGCAGTCAGCCATGATCACACCATGCACTCCAGCCTGGGCAAGAGAACAAGACCCTGTCTCAAACAAACAAACAAAACTCCCCCAAAACCAGGGATAAACAAATATTTAAAGATTTAAAGATATTTAAATCTAAATATTAAAACAAGTATTTAAATATTTAAAGACAAATATTTAAAAATTTATCTCTGACTAGCTACTAAAGGATCAATATTTAGCCCCATTCCCTTCACCTATATGTATAAAGAAGGTTCATCACTAGCTAAATATCTTCTAAAATCCTTACTCATTCTTCCTACGGAGCAAATAGGCAAAGGGTCAGTGAGAAATACTCCATAATTACACAACTTTTGAAACAGAAAAGTCTAGATGTAGAGATAGGTCTTTTAAAGCAATATCTAACATACAGACATCGAGATGAAAAATATTGAGTTTGATCTCACAAGAATTTTAAAATCCTGCATGATGAAAGATACCATAAACAAAGTTAACAACAACAACAAAAATAGAGCAGGAGAAACTATCTGCCACATAAGTAACAACAGATTAATATGTGTAATAGGTAAAGAACTGTAAGTCATTACGAAAGAAACATATCTTAGTAGAAAAAATACAGAACAGATTAAAAATGACAATTCACTGAAGAAATACAAAGTCAAAAACCACACCAAAAGGTGCTCAACTTCATGAATAATTAATGAAATGCAAGTGAAAAAAAAAATCAGCAGAAGCTCTTTTGTGTGACCCTTACTTACTCAACCGAACTGCAAGGTTTACCAACCACATGCTCTTTTCCCTCTGTGAAACCTCCTTGATTCTCAGAGTACTATCAAAGCTGGTAGGTTACTCTATTTGAGCCTTTGCACTTCTATTTCCACTAGCTGAGTTACATGTTTACCAATAGTAATTTAGGTTTGTTTCCCAGTGTATTTACGTCAATTGTATTTGTTATAATTATGTAATTTACTTACCTATTCTGTAAATGGATGGAATATAAGTATAGAAAGAGTACTTATTTCTCTGAAAATTAATCTGAATATTTTGGAAAGACTAGATGAAGGTGAAAAGCTTAAGAAAGCTCTGTAATTAGTGGTGGATAGAATTAATGTAAGAGACTAGGATTTGAACTCAGATGAATTAGTTCCATTAAGTTCTCATTCCACTGTAAACTTAAACTAAAAATGGCAGATGATCTATAATGGGCATAGTTTATGCATGCAAGATGATGACAAATTCTATAAAACTATTTATCACTTTAAAAAATAATTTTCTCAATAACTTTTTTTGTGTGTTTGTATGACAGAGTCTCTCGCTGTTGCCCAGGCTGAAGTACACTGGCATGATCCTGGCTCACTGCAACTTCTGCCTCCTGGGTTCAAGCTATCCTCCTGCCTCAGCCTTCTGAGTAGCTGGGACTACAGGTGCGTGTCACCACGCCAGTTAATTCTTGTATTTTTAGTACAGATGGGGTTTCGCCATGGTGGCCAGGCTGGTCTTGAACTCCTGACCTCAGGTGATGTGCCTGCCTTGGCCTCCCAAAGTGCAGGGATTACAGGTATGAGACACTGCACCTGGCCCTCAATAACTCTTTGGACAACTACTAGTCTTGATTTCAAAATATAAGAAAATTTCTATGATAATGAAATGCCTATTTTTGCTTCTCAGATTAACAAAAACAAACAAAAGAATAATACCTTGTGGTAGTAATGGTACATGGAAATGAACACTCTGATAAAATGTTGATGAGAGTGTAAACTTGTACAGTTTTTGGGAGGACTTATTGGGGAGTTATTTATCAAAATTAAAAATGACTCAATAGTAATTAACAACTCAACTTACCTACTGCCTGAAACAAAAATTGGACAAAGCATACAATGGTTTCAATAACTGAATATTAGTAAATGGTGGATAACGATCCCTTAGATATCACTGCCTTGGGAGAGTTCCCAGGCTACGGGGCAGGAAGAGAAAACTTAAGTGAAACTCAATAGATTTGAGGGCACAGAGCTCAGAGTCTGAGAAGACCAAAGGGGCAAATTTTTTCAGAAAAGAGTGCCACAGAGAAAAGAGCTGAACAGAAAGGGAGCTCCTGAGATCTGCACAGGACCTGCCCGCTAGTATTCAGTAGAGTATTAATTAGTGCACGTGGTATGAGGAAACTGTCTGAGGCCTGGGAAATAATCATCCAAAAGGATTTAAGGGAACAGCTCCCCATGTTCACACAGGCCTAGGAACAATGACTATTTCTGTCAGCCAGCCAGAAAAATCTCAAAAATTCCTGCTACATTAGAGTTCTCAGAAGTGTCTTGCCTTAAGAAGTAGGGATTAATTATCTCTAGAATAAATGCTGCTCTGGTTCCACTTAACGAATCTTAAAAGTAGAATTTGAGTGCAAGGAGAGGGAAAGCATTAGGACAAATACCTAATGCATGTGGGGCTTAAAACCTAGATGACGGGTTGATAATGCAGCAAACCACCATGGCACATGTATACCTATGCAACAAACCTGCACACTGCACATGTATCCCAGAGCTTAAAGTAAAATTTTTTTAAAAAGTAGAATTTGGTCTGGGCGTGGTGGCTCAGGCCTGTAATACCACCACTTTGGGAGGCCAAGGTGGGTGGATCACAAGGTCAGGAGTTTGAGACCAGCTGGCCAGCATGGTGAGACCCCATCTCTACTAAAAATACAAAAATTAGCCCAGCATGGTGGCGCGCACCTGTAATCCCAGCTACTTGGGAGGCTGAGGCAAGAGAATCGCTTGAACCTGGGAGGTGGAGGTTGCAGTGAGCTGAGATCATACCACTGCACTCCAGCCTCTGGGACAGAGCAAGACTCCATCTCAACACAAACAAACAAAGTAGAATTTGAAAGGATCAAACTGTTTCCAAGTACCTTAATTGCACCCAGAACAAAGCTCAATGACCCATAGTGTGGAGAAAAACCAATCAATCAAAAGCTACCTAGAATAGACACAGATGTTAGAATTAGCAGACAAGAACATTAAGGTAGCAATTTTATCTGTCTTCCATATGTTCAAAAATCTCGAGCAAAGATGGAACATGTTAAATAGAAACACATAAGACATAAAAATACTGAAATCTAACTTTTAGAGATGAAAACTACAATGAAGAAAAAATACACTGTAAAAGATTAATGGCATATTAAACACATTAATGTATTAATGGCATATTAAACACATATTAGCAAACTTACAGCATAGGAATTGAACTTGTCTAAAAACACAGAGAAAGAAGACTAAAAAAGAAAAACCAAAAGAAGCCTAATATGTATGTGATTGTAGTTCCCAAAGGAGGAATAGAAAAAATGTGAAATTTTTCTAATTTTGATGAAAAGTAGAAACTCACAAATCTATGAAGCTCAGTGAACTCCCAAGCACAAAAAACTAAGAGAAACTACACTAAGGCACATGTGACCAAACTGATCAACACCAGTAAGAAAGAGAAAATCTTAAAAGCAGCCAGAGGGGGTTGGAAAAGACACATGTATGGAGGAGGAAAGATAAGGATGACTGGAGATTTCTTGTCTAAAACAATGCAAGTGACGCAAGTGAGAAGACAGTGGAGCAACTTTCTTTCTTTCTTTGAGACAGAGACAGGCTGTCGCCCAGGCTGGAGTTGCAGTGGTGCGATCTCAGCTGACTGCAACCTTCGCCTCCTGGGTTCAAGTGATTCTCCTGCCTCAGCCTCCTAAGTAGCTCAGATTACAGGCACCTGCCACCATACCTGGCTAAGTTTGTATTTTTAGTAGAGACAGGGTTTTACCATGTTGCCCAGGCTAGTCTTGAACTCCTGGCCTCAAGTGATCTGCCCGCCTCAGTCCTCCAAAGGGCTAGGATTACAGGCGTTAGCCACGGCACTGTGGCCAACTTTCAGTACTAATATTTAGAAACGGTCAACCTAGAATTCTAAAGCCAGTGAAAATACCTTTCAAAAGCAGAGATGAAATTCTTTTCCAGACATACAAAAGCTGAAATAATGCAGGTTTGCTGGTGATGAACTAAAATATTTTTTAAAAATTCTTCAGGGCCGGGCGCGGTGGCTCAAGCCTGTAATCCCAGCACTTTGGGAGGCCGAGACGGGCGGATCACGAGGTCAGGAGATCGAGACCATCCTGGCTAACACGGTGAAACCCCGTCTCTACTAAAAAAATACAAAAAATTAGCCGGGCGAGATGGCGGGCGCCTGTAGTCCCAGCTACTCGGGAGGCTGAGGCGAGAGAATGGCGTAAACCCGGGAGGCGGAGCTTGCAGTGAGCTGAGATCCGGCCACTGCACTCCAGCCTGGGCGACACAGCGAGACTCCGTCTCAACAAAAAAAAAAAAAAAAAAAAAAAAAAAAAATTCTTCAGGCCGGGCACAGTGGCTCACACCTATAATCCCAGCACTTTGGGAGGCCGAAGCAGGCGGATCACGAGGTCAGGAGATCGAGACCGTCCTGGCTAACACGGTGAAACCCCGTCTCTACTAAAAATACAAAAAATTAGCCAGGCGTGGTGGCGGCGCCTGTAGTTCCAGCTACTCGGGAGACTGAGGCAGGAGAATGGCGTAAACCCGGGAGGCGGAGCTTGCAGTGAGCCCAGATCGTGCCACTGCACTTTAGCCTGGGCCACAGAGCCAGGCTGCATCTCAAAAAAACAAAACAAAACAAAAATTCTTCAAGTAGGCCAGGCGCAGTGGCTCACACCTGTAATTCCAGCACTTTGGAAGGCCGAGGCGGGTGGATCACCTGAAGTCGGGAGTTTGAGACCATCCAGACCAACATGGAGAAACCCCATCTCTACTAAAAATACAAAATTAGCCGGGCATGGTGACACATGCCTGTAATCCCAGCTACTCAGGAGGCTGGGGCAGGAGAATCACTTGAACCTGGGAGGCGGATGTTGCGGTGAGCCAAGATCGCACCATTGCACTCCAGCCTGGACAACAAGAGTGAAACTCTGTCTCAAAAAAAAAAGAAAAAAGAAAGAAAAGAAAAGAAAATTCTTCAGATCGTCTGGGCATGGTGGTGCATACCTATAATCCCTGCACTTTGGGAGACAGATCACTTGAGGAGGACCCAAGTGGATCACTTTGAGAGGCGGGTGGATCACTTGAGGTCAGGAGTGAAAGACCAGCCTGGTCAACATGGCAAAACCCTATCTCTTCTAAAAATACAAAAATTAGCCAGGCCACGTAGTGCCCACCTGTAATTCCAGCTACTCAGGAGGCCGAGTCAGGAGAATCGCATGAACGCGAAAGGTGGAGGTTGCAGTGAGCCAAGATCACACCACTGCACTCCAGCCTGGGTGACAGAGTGAGACTCCATCTCATAAATAAATAAATAAATAAATATTCTTGCTTCACCATCTTGGATCCTGGGGAGGCCTGCTAGGAACAGGACTTCTAAAAGGAAATACGTCTGGAAAGCAGGCTGTAGTCCAAAGCCATTTTTGCTGGCTATAAGTGGGGTCTCCAGAACCAAAGGGAACACATCTCTTCTTAAAATTAAGGTGTTTATGCCCGAGAGGAAACAGAATTCTATTTGGGCAAGAGATGTCCTTATGTATACAAAGCAAAGAACAACATGGTGACTCCTGGCAGCAAACCAAACAAAACCAGAGTGATCTGGGGAAAGGTAACTTGGGCCCACGAAAACAGTGGCATGGTTTGTGCCAAATTCTGAAGCAATCTTCCTGCTAGAGCTATTGGACACAGAGTCCAAGTGATGCTGTACCCCTCAAGGATTTAAACTAATGAAACAATAATAAATAAAAGTGGATTTGTAAAAAGCAAAACAAAACAAAATTTTAGGTAAAGGTAAATGATCACAGTATCTACACAAACAGATAAAGAGCACTGGGGCAACTTAGATCAAATGGACAAATGCCTTGAAAGACACAAACTACCAAAGCTCACTAAAAAAGCAACAGATAGCCCAAATAGCCCCGCAGCTCTTAAAGAAACTGAATTTGTAGCTAAGACTTCTACACATAAAAAACTTCAGGCTGAGATGGCTTCACTGCTGAAGACTACCAAACATTTAAGGAAGAAATAATACCATGTCTAACCAAACGCTTTCAAAAAACTGAAAAGAAGGGAATACTTCCTAGTTAATTCTATGAGACTAGTATTACCCTCAACTCAGAATCAAAGATACTAAAAGTACAGATCATGTCTTTTACACACACAGACATAAAATTGAAAACAAGATTTTAGCAAGTCTAGTCATAAAACCTACAAAGTGATAGTACATCATAACCAGGTGGAGTTTATGAATGGAATAACATTTCAAAATCAGTCAAGGTAATTTACCATAATGGCAAAATTAAAAACCCTACAAATATTTCAATAAATGCATAAAAAGCATCTGACAAAATCCAACATCCATTTGTGATTCAAAAACTCCATTAAAGCAGGAGTAGAAGGGAAGTTCTTCAAGTTGATATGGTCATTTATGAAAAACCTACAGGGTTGGGCGCGGTGGCTCATGCCTGTAATTCCAGCACTCTGGGAGACTGAGGCGGGTGGATCACGAGCTCAGGAGATCAACACCATCCTGGCTAACACAGTGAAACCCCGTCTCTACTAAAAATACAAAAAAAAAAAAAAATTAGCTGGGCATGGTGGTGGGCGCCTGTAGTCCCAGCCACTCAGGGGGCTGATGCAGGAGAATGGCGTGAACCTGGGAGGCGGAGTATGCAGTGAGCTGAGATCGCACCACTGCACTCCAGCATGGGCGACAGAGCGAGACTCTGTCTCAAAGAAAAAGAAAACCCTACAGGTAGCATAATATTTAAGGGTGAAAGAAAGATTGAATACTTTTGTCCTGAGATCAGAAACAGGATAATATGCCCATGCTCACCATTTCTTTTCAAGATTGTAGGAGAGATTCTAGCCAGTACTCACTCTCTCTCCATATATATATACATACACACACACATATAAATATATAAAAACATATATATTATCTATTCTATATACTAGCAATGAACAACCAAAAATATAAATTAAAAAGTACCATTTATAATAGCATCTGGAAATATGATAAACTTAAGGATAAATCTAAGAAACGACATGAAAGACCTCTATAGTAAAAATTATAAAACTCTGCTGAGAAAAACTGAAGACCTAAATAAATGTTAAGATGTACCACGGTCATGGGTCACAAGACTCAATATTGTTAAGATGTCAATTTTCTCCTTATTGATCTACAGATTCAGTGCAATCTCTAACAAAATTCCAGCAATTATTTTTTAAGAAATTGACAAGCTGATTCTAAACTTCAGATGGAACTGCTGAAGATGTAGAATAGCCAAAACTTTGAAAAAGAATAAAATGGAAGGGCTAACATTACCTAATTTCAAGACTTACAAAACTATAGTAATCAAGACAGTGTGGAATTTGAAAAAGACAGACAAATAGTCTTCATCTTTGCTGAAGACTAATTACTCTGGGATTATTACCTAACGTGTCTGTTTCTCTGAATCAGATGATGAGAAGTTGGCCCCTTTCTGGGTGAAGGCTTTTTAAAGCAAGACGTGGTTGACTTGAGTCATATTTATTTGCAGTAGGACGTAAGCATGTTTCACATCCCCAGTTTTACATGGTACCCTCAAAATATCAATTTTCTCAAAATTCATTTAGGAAATAATACTTGGGAATAGTAAACATTCAAAAATAATCTTACAGGCTGGGTGTGATGGCTTACACCTGTAATCCTGGCACTTTGGGAGGCTGAGGTGAGCGGATCACTTGAGGTCAGGAATTGGAGACCAACCTGGCCAACATGTTGAAACCCTATCTCTACTAAAAACACAAAAATTAGTTGGGTGTGGTGGCAGGTGCCTATAATCCCAGCTATTCAGGAGGCTGAGGCAGGAGAATCACTTGAACCCAGGAGGTGGAGGTTGCAGTGAGCCAAGATTACGCCAGCTGGGGTGACAGAGCAAGACTCCATCTCAGAAAAAAAAAAAAATCAGCTGGGTACAGTGGCTCACACCTGTAAATTCCAGCACTTTGGGAGGCCGAGGGAGACAGATCACTTGAGGCAAGAAGTTCAAGACCAGCCTGGCCAACATGATGAAACCTCGACTCTACTAAAAAAATATAAAAATTAGCCATGCGTGGTGACACATGCCTATAATCCCAGCTACCTGGGAGGCAGAGGCAGGAGAATGGCTTGAACCTGGGAGGCAGAGGCTGCAGTGAGCCAAGATTGCACCACTGCATTCCAGTCTGGGAAACAGAGTGACTCCGTCTCAAAAAAAAAAAAAAAAAGACAAACAGGTCAATAGAACAGAATATACAGTCCAGAAATAGACTCACACATGTTTGATCAATTCCTTTTCAGCAAAGATACAAAAACAATTCAGTAGTGAAATAAAAGTCTTTGCAACAAATGACACCTGAACAATTAAATTTACATATATCAAAAAAAGGAATTTCAGTCCACATCTTACAATATATAAAAAATTAACCACAAATGGACCATAGAATAACTACAAAATATAACATTTACAAAATTTCTAGAATAAAATATAGATTATCTTCTAAGCTTTGAATAGGGAACGATTTCTTGGATACACAGGAAAAGCACAAATCATAAAGGGAAAAAACATAATAAATTAAATCTCATTAAAATGAAAAACTATTAGGAGAATGAAAAAACAAAGCGCAACTGGGAGAAAATATTTCCATATTATATATCTGGAAAAGGTCTTGTGTATAGAAAATATTCAAAAACTTTCAAAATTCAGTAATAAGAAAACAAAACACAAAAAAATGGGCAAAAGAATTGAATATACATTTCACCAAAGAAGACATATAAGTGGAAAATAAGCACATAAAGAGATGTTCTGGCTAGGTGTGGTGGCTCATGCCTGTAATCCCATCACTTTGGGAGGCCAAGGTAGCCGGCTCCTTTGAACTCGGGAGTTGGAGACCAACTTGGGCAGCATGGTGAAACCCCGTTTCTACAAAAAATACAAAAATCAGCAAGGTGTGGTAGTGCACCGGTAGGCCCAGCTACTTGGCAGGCTGAGGTGGGAAAGATCACTTGAGCCCGAGAGGTGGAGGTTGCAGTGAGCCTAGATTGTGCCACTGCACTCCAGCCTGGGCAACAGAGGCAGATCCTATCTCAAAAAAAAAAAAAAAAAAAAAAGTTCAACCCCTTTGTCATTGGGGAAATGCAAATTAAAACCATAATAAAACACCTCTACAAACTTACAGACTAACATTAAGGCTCACTATATCAAATGTTAAGATAAGGAGGAACTGGAACTCTCATAAACTGCAAGTGGGAATGTGAAATGGCACAGCTACTTTGTAAAATGGTTTCACAGTTTCTTAAAAAGTCAAACATAAACCTATCATACCATCCAGGCATTTACGCCTACGTATTTACTCAAGAGAAATGAAATCCTATGTCTACATGAAGTCTTGTACACAAATGTTCACGGCAGCTTTATTTGTAACAGCCAAAACTTCTGACACACACGACATGGGTGAATCTCAAAAGACTTACTCTGAGTAAAAGAATTCAAACCAAAAAAAGCTTATATTCTATATGATTCCATTTATATAAAATTCTAGAAAATTCAACCTAATCTATAGTGACAGAAACCAGATCACGACTGGGTATGATGGCTCATGCCTGTAACCCCAGAACTTTGGGAGGTCGAGGAAGGAGAATTGCTTGAGCCCAGGTGTTCCAGACCAGCCTGGGGGCAACAGAGTGGGATCCCCATCTCTACAAAAAATACAAAAATTAGCTGGGGGTGGTTGTGTGCACCTACAGTGCTAGCTACTCAGGAGACTGGGGTAGGAGGATTGCTTGAGCCCAGAAAGTTGAGGCTTCAGTGAGCTGTGATCACACCACTGCTCTCCAGCCTAAGTGACAAAGTCAAAAAATAGAAAGCAGATCATTCATTGGTTGTTTTGGGAGGCTGTTAGGTTAGGGGCAGGTGGGATATATGGATTACAGAGGGGCACAAGAAAACACTGGAAGTAATGGATGTGTTTGTTATCTTGATTGTGATGATGGTTTTATAGTGTCAAAACATGTCAAAACTATGTCAGATTGTACCTCAATAAGGTTGTTAAAAAATGAATCAACTGATACATTTAACAACAGAAATCTATGCAGCATCTTGAAAGAATGAGGTAAGATTAATATATATTGAAGATTTCCAAGACATAGTGTGGAAAAATAAAGTACTGTAAGTAGTAAGTTATCATTTATTATTTCATGTTTTAAAAAGGATAATCAACTGTTTCAACAATTGTTTCTATGTGTATAAAATATCTCTGGAAAGACAAAAAAATTGATATATGTGTTTGTGTGTAAAAAAGACTGAAAGAGAACAGAGAGAATATATACGCTGGAGTTTAGAGTAGAAGAGACTTTTCACCGAACACCTTTTTGAGCTGTGATTCCTTCTCCCTCATGAATGTATCACTTTTTATTTCTTTTCTTTTTTTTATTTTTTATATCACTTTTTTAAACAAATATAAAATAACCTATTGATTCCATCTCTGAGGATCTGTCCTACAGGAACAAAGAGTCAAACGACATATGCACAAAGCAATTCATTGAACAACTTTGTTGCAAATGTTAATGGAATCATTGAATGAAAAAAAGTTGCAAAACACTGGCCTCTGGGGATGGTTCTAAATGGAGAGGTTGGGGAGACAAGAAAAGAAAGTGGAAGTTTGTGTAGGGACTTACTTTCTGCATTTCCGAATTGCAGGAAATATTTTTGGTAATGAGTGGCTGTTTCCTTTTAAAGTAAAAGACCTCAATGAAATTTTTGTTTATTTTTTCTTTTTTAAGATGAGTCTCACTCTGTCATCCAGGTTGGAGTGCCATGGTGCAATCTTGGCTCACTGCAGCCTCCGCTTCCTGGGTTCAAACTATTCTCCTGCCTCAGCCTCCAGAGTAGCTGATTACAGGCACCTGCCACCACACCCAGCTAATTTTTGTATTTTCAGCAGAGATGGGGGTTTCACCATGTTGGCCAGGTTGGTCTGAAACTCCTGACCTCGTGATCCACCTGCCTCGGCCTCCCAAAGTGCTGGGATTATAGGCGTAAGCCACTGCGCCCAGTCCCGATTTTTAAAAATTTAAATAAAGTACTGGTTTCAGTGTGCAAGGTCATCATAATAGAAGTGAAAGTGTGTTGCGCTTTGCAATGGACTGAAGATGACACTCACCCTCTTCCGAGCTTCAGATTTCTGGAAGCACTCATGCTGTATGAAAGTGGCTGCAGCAGAAATCCTGGACAGCGGTATGTGGTCTGCATCGAGCATACTCACTGCTCGCTCCAGAGTCATCTCCATGTCTGCATTCCTAGACAAACAGGCACAGATTCAGCCAGATTCCAAACCTCCCACCTCCTGCCTAGCAACCTGGTCCTCCAGAGATGACTCAGCTAATACTGGGAAGCACTAGAACATCTGAACCTTGGCTTTTCTTCAGCCAAAAGAAAAATCAGCACCCAAGATTGGAAGGCAGAGGGACTACTGGCTAGAAATTCTCCAGCTCTGATCAGACGGGAGACATTGGATGATGGCATTTGATTGAATTATACCATATACCAAAGAAAGAAGCTGAACTTTTAAAAAGAAATATGACGCCGAGGTGGGTGGATCATTTGAGGTCAGGAGTTCAAGACCAGCCTGGCCAACATGCTGAAACCCCATCTCTACTAAAAATACAAAAAATTAGCTGGGTGTGGTGGTATACAACCGTAATCTCAGGAGGCTGAGGCAGGAGAATCACTTGAACCAGAGGTGGACATTTCAGTGAGCAGAGATAGTGCCAATTCACTCCAGCCTAGGCAAAAGAATGAGACTCCGTCTCAAAAAAAAAAAAAAAAAAAGGAAAAAAGATAAATATGTATCCTATGATTCTTACATCTTTAAAGGCACAGTAAAACTTTTAAAATAATTCAAAAGAAATCTGTTTACAGAAATTAAACATTATTTCTAGGCTGGGCACGGTGGCTCCCATCTGTAATCCCCGCACTTTGGGAGGCTGAGGCAGGAGGAATGCTTGAGTCTAGGAGTTCAAGACCAGTCCTGGCAACATAGTGAGACCCTATCTCTACAAAAAACAAACAAAAAAACCAAAATCAGCTGGGTGTGGTGGCATGTACCTATAGACCCAGCTACTTGGAAGGCTGAGGTGGGAGGATCGCTTGAGCCTGGGAGGTCAAGGCTGCAATGAGCCTTGGTGATGCCACTGCACGGCGCTCCAGCCTGAGCAATAGAGCGAAACTCTGTTTCAAAAACAAACAAACAAACAAACAATGACTAAAGACACGCTTTAAAGGTAATATAGGGCTGTTCTTTGGCTTCAAAGAGGGTTATACCTGATTTACCTGAAGAGGGTTTATACCTCTTCAAAGAGGGTCATTCCAGGTAATAAAGACACTGGAGACATCCTGAGAAGGAGTTTTCCAATATCTACTAGCAAGTACGGTGAGTAAATACTCTTTTCTATTAGGCTAACTCATGAATACATGCCCATGTGTACAGGTGTGAGTGTGTGCACCGTTGTGAAGGGTGTGCCTGTGTGTGGGTGGCTGTGGTACAGGGGGGTGTTAAGGAGTAATGTGCCTCATGACTAAAAACTAATACCCCCTGCTTCTGAAACACATGTTCAAACACAGAAGGGTTACCTCATAAGTATAAAGGGTATTAAAAGTGAAGCAGAAAATTTCTGGCATCTATACTGAGAATTATATAATGATCTCATATTTTTAATGTGCCTCACACGAGTCAATTATAATTGGTCAAAAAAAAATTCAGGCTATTACCATTAAAACTAGAATTTGAGTCACTTTTATCTAATATTTTTATCTAATATACACACACCTTTTAAAGGAGAGGGAAATATTTTACATTCATGGACTCTGAGGCCTTTACAGAGAAGTCAAAACTCTGTAAGTCTAGTCTCAAGCTCAGTGGCAAAGTCTGTACCAGCCATCACGGGTGTATTAACTGATGAAAAGTCATTCATAAGAGTAGCCTTCTGGCCGGGCGCGGTGGCTCAAGCCTGTAATCCCAGCACTTTGGGAGGCCGAGACGGGCGGATCACGAGGTCAGGAGATCGAGACCATCCTGGCTAACACGGTGAAACCCCGTCTCTACTAAAAATACAAAAACTAGCCGGGCGAGGTGGCGGGCACCTGTAGTCCCAGCTACTAGGGAGGCTGAGGCAGGAGAATGGCGTAAACCCAGGAGGCAGAGCTTGCAGTGAGCTGAGATCCGGCCACTGCACTCCAGTCCGGGTGACAGAGCGAGACTCCGCCTCAAAAAAAAAAAAAAGAGTAGCCTTCTGTTATGCAGCTTTAAAAAAAAAAAGATTGAGCCATTAATCCATCTCATAAGCCATACATGACTCAGGGAAGTTTGAATTTCCCATCTCTAACACCCACAAATAATTCCATTACTCTAATCCTTTATTTTCCTGAACATGATTCACCTAGAAGCTCTGTGTTCACACTTAGGCAATCCAATGCGATTTCACTTTACCACTAAAAAAATTCCTAAAAGAAGTGAAGACTTCTTCAGCAAGGTTTACTACAGCTGTCAGGGGGTCAACTTTCTGTCTATCAAGTCCAACTCCATAACATGGCATACATTCTGGCCCAAGTTTGACTCCATTTCCTGTCATCCTCAACCTCTTTTCCTTCCCCTCCTTGGATCTACTACACCCCTCCAATCACACCGGGCTTTTAATCCTTCTCTAAACACTGCCACCTTCTTCACAAGCCACCTTCTTTAACTTTTCCAGCAAGCTTATCATACTACCTAATTCTTACCCATTCTTCAAGACTCAATTCAAATATCTTCATTTCTTCTTGTTCTTCTTTTTTTAGAAAGACACAGTCCTGTTCTATTACTCAGGTGAGAGTGCAGTGATGTGATCATAGCTCACCATAACCTCAACCTCCTGGACTCAAATGATTCTCCCACTTCAGCCTTCTGAGTAGCGGGGACTACAGTTGCATGCCACCACACCTGGCTAATTTTTTAAATAGTTCTTTTTTTTTGGAGATGGAGTCTTGCTCTGTCACCCAGGCTGGAGTGCAGTGGCACGATCTCGGCTCACTGCAACCTCTGCCTCCCAGGTTCAAGCAATTCTCCTCCCTCAGCCTCCTGAGTAGCTGGGATTACAAGCACCCACCACCACGCCCAGCTAATTTTTGTATTTTTAGTAGAGATGGGGTTTCACCATGTTGGCCAGGCTGGTCTCGAACTCCTGACCTCGTGATCCACTCACCTCAGCCTCCCAAAGTGCTGGGATTACAGGCGTGGGCCACCGCGCCTAGCCAAATTTTTAAATTTTTGTAGAGATGCGGCCTCACTTTATTGCTCAGGCTGGTCTCTAACTCTTGCTCTTAAGTAATCCTCCTGCCTCAGCTCAAGTATCTTCATTTCTGTGAAATCTTTTCTGTGCCCTTATCCCGACTAGAGCTATTCTTTCCTCCTCTATTCTCCTACAGCATTCTCCCGTTCCAGCCCCTTTTCTCTCTCTTCCTCCCTCCTTCTCTCTCTCCGCACTCACTTATGAAACATTTCTTGAAGCCGGCTTCAAGAAATGTGGCTTGAAGAGATGGCAATGGGCCTGGGCTGGAGGATCAGGAAGAGAAAGCTGTTCCCCAGCCCCACTGACCCCTGACCATATTCTCCAGAAGTGAGTCATTTCAACAATTTTTAAAATGATATCAGTATAAATTTAAAAATGTAAGAGAAAGCAGTGTAAAATACCACTGGTCAGAATATGAGACATTACAGGGGGAAAAAAAAAACCCCAGTAACTTGGCTGGGGAGCGGTAGCTCATACCTGGGAGCCTGAGGTAGGTGGAGTACTCGAGCTCAGGAGTTTAAGATCAACCTGGCCAATGTGGTGAAACCCCGTCTCTACTAAAAATATAAAACATTAGCCGGGCATGGTGGCAAGCACCTGTAATCCCAGCATACTCGGGAGGCTGAGGCAGAATTGCTTGAACCTGGGAGGTGGAGGTTGCAGTGAGCCGAGATCGAGATCGTACCGTTGCACTCCAGCCCGGGCAACAAGAGTGAAACTGTCAAAAAAAAAACAAACAAAACAAAAAAAACAAAGCAAGACAACACTGTAACTTGTGTGTGCGTAATCCCCCAGTAGCCAGCATTCCTGCCAACTAACAACACAGCCCTGCCCGGGCTGGTTCCCGTGATATTAGAATATGGCTACACCTCTGAAGGCAAAGCAAACATAAAATAATGAATGGATAGCTCCTACAAGTGTTGTCAGATGCTCAGTAAATGCAAATCCCCACAAATATTTTAAAGTATGATGAAAGCAATGCTTTGGAATGATGACTCTGGAATGGATATGTGTTCCTCGAAAGAAAGAGACAGTGTCGAGGACACTATGTTCAGCAGAGGCAAAAAAGGCTTGAACTGGGCTGTTAAAAATGGAAATGGAAAAAAAAGGTATAGTTGAAGGAGATGAAAAATTAAAGAACTAAAGCAGGTAGTAATTAAGATGATGTGGAGGGAAGTCAATATGCTCTGTTTTCTGCTCTGCAGTGCTCTTGGTCACAAATTTGACTGTCAGTCCTAGAGAAGATCCATCCTCTCTGCTTAGTCTCCCTCAACTAATCCCAAAGTACAATGCTCTTGTGGGTTTTGTTTGTTTGTCTGTTTTGCTTTGAGACAGGGTCTCACTCTGTTGCCCAGGGTGGAGTGCAGTGTCGCGATCACGGCTGACTGCAGCCTGGACCTCCCAGGCTCAAGTGATTCTGTTGCTTCAGCCTCCTGAGTAGCTGGGACTACAGGCATGCACCACCATGCCCAGCTAATTCTTGCACTTTGTAGAAATGGAGTTTTGCCATGTTGCCCAGGCTGGTCTCAAATTCCTGGGCTCAAGCAATCTGCCAGCCTCAGCCTCCCAAAGTGCTGGGATTACAGTTGTGAGCCACCATGCCCAGCCCTGCTCTTGTGTTCTTTAAATTTCTGTAGACACTAATATGTATCACACAACCTAGCACTTGATGACATATCCTATTTTTCACTGCTCTTCTCCTAGACCATCATACATCCCACTCAATTTTCATCTTTAATTTTATTTATTTAATTATTTTTTTGGAGACTAAGTCTTGTTCTTTCACCCATGCTGGAATGCAATGACATGATACCAGCTCATTGCAACCTCTGCCTCCTGGGTTCAAGCAATTCTCCTGCCTCAGCCTCCCAAGTAGCTGGGATAACAGGCATCTACCACCATGTCTGGCTAATTTTTGTATTTTTAGTAGAGACGGGATTTCACCATGTGGGTCAGGCTGGTCTCGAACTCCTGACCTCAAGTGATCCGCCCACCTTGGCCTCGTAAAGTGCTGGGATTACAGGTGTGAGCCACCATGCCTGGCCCATTTTCATCTTTTTTTTTTTTCTTTTTTTGAGACGGAGTCTCGCTCTGTCTCCCAGGCTGGAGTGCAGTGGCCGGATCTCAGCTCACTGCAAGCTCCGCCTCCCGGGTTCAGGCCATTCTCCTGCCTCAGCCTCCCGAGTAGCTGGGACTACAGGCGCCCACCACCTCGTTCGGCTAGTGTTTTTTTGTTTTTGGTTTTTTTTTGTATTTTTTAGTAGAGACGGGGTTTCACCGTGTTAGCCAGGATGGTCTTGATCTCCTGACCTCGTGATCCACCCGTCTCGGCCTCCCATAGTGCTGGGATTACAGGCTTGAGCCACCGCGCCCCGCCCATTTTCATCTTTTGTGATGTTTACTGGGAAGGACCTATGAAGACCCTAATACTCATTTGCAGAACCATCAGTCTCCAACAGGTCATAAATCATGGTTTTAGAAAAATTCATCTAGAATTTTTTTGTGGTGATTCTTTAAACCTTTTTCATCAGTTTGATTTAGAACATGGGTTTCATCAGTTTGTCTCTCTTATACTCCCAAGTCTCAGTTTTTAGCTGCATTAGTAACCGTTTAACCACCCATTCTTCTTTTGGAAAGCCAGGTCCATTGTTTAATAACTTAGGTCATTATGCAGGTTTATGGTTTTATCCAGTTAATATTCAACATATATGAAAGAATATTCCTTTACATGTGGGAGTTTCACTAGGCATAAAAACTTAAATCTTCAAAATACGGGCTGGACAGAGTTTTGACAATGCAGGACCAAGGAGAACACAGTGTGTGGTCTCAGGGAAGGTGTCCCAGGGAGCAGCCTGGGGAACTGAAATGAGGCGTGGAGCCCAGCAGAGGAAAGGGGGAGGTCAGGTAGGCACAGGCACCACCTTGGGCATCTATCTTCCTCATTACACAAAATATTTCTGGTTCCCTCTCCTTTTCACAGACAGCTAAATTTTCCTTTCAAAATCAGAGAAAAAAGTTGATTTCTATGATTTCTACTCTCTAGAATTTGGGGAAATCTCAGGAACAGATTTCTAACTCATTATTTTTAAATTTCTTGACCCCCAAGTGTTCCTTCTATTCTTTGAAATATGATTAAATATTCTAATACAATTTGCCCTGTCTATTAAAATAATCCAAAAATAGTATGACTAATACTTGTAGAATTTGAGCAACAAAAGGACCTAGATGGCAAAAAGTAAAGCTTATATTTCATTTCTCCTTTCTGTTATTCCTTCACTCTTTCACTATATACTTATTTATTTATTGAAATAAGATCTCACTCTGTTGCCCAGGCTGGAGTACAGTGGCACAATCACAGCTCACTGTAGCCTCAACCTCCCTGGTTCAAACAATCCTCCCACTTTGGCCTCCGGAGTAGCTGGGACCACAGTTGGGAACTATCATGCCAGGCTAAGTTGTTTGTTTGTAAGAGAAATGGCATCTCCCTATGTTATCCAAGCTGGCCTGAAACTCCTGGGCTCAAGCGATCCTCCAGCCTGGGCCTCCCAAAGTGCTAGGATTATAGGTGTGAGCCACTGTACCTGGCCTCATCATATATTTATACAGTGCCTACTATAGACCTACTTCCATTTTAGGGTGCTGAGAATATAAAGATGATTGAGCACTCACAAAAAGCTCAAAGTCCAGAGGGAGAACAGATAAGCAAATGAGTAGCCACAATATAATATTCTGATAGAGACACTCACACAAGGCTCACAAGGCTCCCATCTGGGGCACCTAAGCTAGACTGGGAAGGAAGTGGTCAGAAAAAAGGCGGTATCTGAGCTAATCCAAAATTATAAGTAGTCAGACAAAAATAGAGCTGCATATGTAAAGGTCTGGAGTGGGGGTAGAGAAGGAAAGAGAGAGAGAGAATGAATACGGATGAATATCTTGCATTAAGGAAAGTAAAGAGGTTCCAGGTGGTTTGGGTATTGGTTATGTGGGTATGTTTGGGGATGGTGGTGGCGAACGGCAGAGAAGAGTAGAAGGAGAAGAGGCTGAAGTGATGAGCAGAGCTGAAAACACAACGGGCCCCGTATGTCATGCCTAAAAGCATGAACACTTAGTGGAATTATGGAAGGGTTATAAACTGGGGAAACAATCAGATGTGGAAAGGTAATTCTGACAGTCCTAGAGAACGGTTCTGACTGAGCAAGACCAGAGGCAGAGAGGCCTGTGTAATGGAAATGGAAAGAAGGATAAAATTCAAGACCCATTATAGAAGGAAAAATATGGCTTGGTGATAGGTGACTAGAGAGGGAGAAGATAGGAATGACTTACAGGTTTGAAAATAGTAGACTACAGCAGGAGGAGACGGGTGGAAGTTGAGGACAGGGAGATGATGAGTTTAGTTTAGGACATGCTGAGTTTGAAGTATGTAGGAGGTTGTTACATTTTCATATAGGTACAGAATTCGGCATCGAGGATGGAATTGCAGACAAAACTTTGAGAACTATAAGGACAAAAGTGAGGTACACAGGGGCTCTCTGGAAGAGCATCAAGACTTGGAATAGAAGGGTTACTGAAGATGCCTCCTTTGGGAAGGCAGAAAGGGAGCATGCAGAGAAGACTAACAAAGAATGGCTGGAGAGCTGAGTGGAAAACCAGGGGAAGCTAGTGCCCTGAAAACCAAGGGATGAGAGAATTTCATGGTGTCTCAAACACCACCCGCAGGTTGAGTAATATAAGGACTGCTTATATTACTCAATATAGTGTCCGCTTAGAATGTAGCAGATAAGGCAGTTATTGCTACATTTGTCAGGAGACCGTTTAGGTGGAATGGAGGGGACTGAAATCATATTGCAGTGGGTTGACGAGAGACTGGGAAGTGACAGGGTGGTTCAAGAAGCAAGGGGCACAGAGATGAAGGAAGAGAATGCCAGCTGTTGGAGGATGTCGGATAATAATTTTTTTACCATTAAAATCATTTTGCTAAAATTGTGGCTATCACAAATCCTAGACTATGGTAGGCATTCCATAAATTTTGAATTACCTGTTTAAAAGCCTTTATCAGCTTTTTCCTCCATAAACAATGACCTGCTACACTTTCTCTCTCTCTTTTTATTTTTTTTTTGAGATGAGGTCTCACTGTGTTTTCCAGGCTAGAGTGCAGTGGCACAATCTTGGCTCACTGCAACCTCCATCTCCTGGGCTCAAGCAATCCTCCTGCCTCAGCCTCTCGAGTAGTTGGAACCACAGGCGCACACCACCACACCCAGCTAATATTTGTATTGTTTGTAGAGATGGGGTTTCACCATGTTGGCCAGGCTGGTCTTGAATTCCTGAGCTCAAGTGATTCGCTCGCCTGGGCATCCCAAAGTGCTGGGATTACAGGCCTGGGCCACTGCTCCTGGCTCATTTTTCCTCTTGGTAAGTACGCTCATATTGCCAAAGGTCTGCTTACTATAAGAAATGTTAGAAATCTTGCCGGGCACGGTGGCTCACGCCTGTAATCCCAGCACTCTGGGAGGCCGAGGTTGGCGGATCACGAGGTCAGTATTTCGGGACTATCCTGGCTAACACGGTGAAACCCCGTCTCTACTAAAAATACAAAAAATTAGCCGGGTGTGGTGGCGGGCGCCTGTAGTCCCGCTACTCGGGAGGCTGAGGCAGGAGAACGCCGCGAACCCGGGAGGCGGAGCTTGCCCTGAGCCGAGATCGCGCCACTGCACTCCAGCCTGGGCTGCCAAGAGAAAAAAAAAAAAAGTTACAAATCTCATGGTGAATTTTACATCATAAAAAATATTTCCTGTGTTAAGATTAGATTAGCCTTCATCATTTTGAGAAGTAGTTTATCAATGATGCCTACCTGGTCAGTGAGCATGCTGTACAATTTCACTTGAAGGGATGTTTAGAGGTAACACCTATCATTAGACAACTTTAGCAATCAAATGACAATAACATATCTAATGTTTTATCCTAATCATGTTAGATCGTTATTGCAGGAGTTACTGATCTAATCAGCCATCCATTTCTCAATCTTTCTCTTAGTAACGTGCTCAGTTTATAAAATTTGTGCTCAGGCATTAAATTTGAATAAGGGTTAAGTTCCAAACGCTAATTTAGTCAAGCTATAAAGTAAATAGGAAGGGAAAGGAATGATTTAAAAATTCAGTTATTTTAATAATTTAGTATGGGCAAAAGAATACCCCTTCAAATCACTGACACTAGAAATGTAAAAGGTACCAAGTATCAAAGGAAGAAAAGAGACATCTAGAAGTCAGCCATCTAGCCATCTTTCCTTAGCTCTTTTTACAGTCACAGTTATCAAAATGGCATTTGAGGTTCACACTTAGCACTAGGAATAAGCATTTTTTCCTTTTATTTCATGGGATGATGAAGAAAATACACGTGCAGTTCTCCATTTCTTGGCCTACTTTGGAGTTTAGAGCAGATTTTCATATGGCTGAGGGGTAGGGTCCCTTCAGCCAGCATCTAATCTGGAACAGATGGACTAAATGTCACATTTCCGCACAAAGCTGCCATGTGAGCAGGTAGCCTGGCCCCTGTCCCCGAGGTAAATAGGCTGATCTGTCAATTAGGCAGCTGCCTGAAAAGTCATTATTTTAATCACTTATCTCTGGAAGCCTTTCTCTCAAGCCCCAGAAGTGCCAGCTCATGCTGTCAGGGCTGTGGGAACAGAATGTGCTGGCAATGACTGAGCTGCAGAGTCAGGAGGGGACTTACCCCAGCTGGGAGTCAGTGAAAGTGCTTCTCTCAGTGAGCAGATTCCCACTTCCCCCTGCCGCCGCCTGGCCAACGGTCAAGTGCGCTCTCCTCCCGCTGGAATCCACGGCGACACTGGGCCCAGCTTCCCTCAGCGTGCGGGTGCTGTGGAAGGAGCTCTGGTGCCAGGAGGACCTGGAAGCCCTGTTCTGAGTGAGGGGCTGCAGGGGCACCAGTGGCCTGACCTGCCCAACAGTGAGCCCTGCCGTCAGGTAGTTCTCTTTCTCCAAGAGGTTGCCCATGCTGCGGCTGGTCCCTGGCCTGGCGTACGTGAGCAGGGCCGGGTTGGCAGGAATGCTGTCAAAAACGGTGTCGCTAACAGAACCATGCTGGTACTGTCTGTGGTACGTGTCAAAGTGGCGCTGCCTGCTTGTGGTGCCAGCACGGCTGACCCCCACAATCTCAGAACGAGCGTATCTCGGTGGCACTAGGAGGGCGGCCCGCCTGCTTTCTTGATGGCGCAGGGTATGTCCAGCCTGGCTTCTCTGGCTGTACTGGTAATCGCTGTGCGTGTAGTGAGCCCTCTCCGGGCTGCTGTCAGGAGAAATCTCCAGCCTCCTCAGAGGATGCCTCAAGGACCTTTCTTCCACCGACTTCTGGGAGCTGCACTGTGCTGTTCCTCTTCCCCAGCGACCTTCATAAGTGGCAGTTGTGCCAGCCTGCACATGACAGAAATAAAGTTTAAAGGAGGCATAAATCAGATTTCAGCTCTGCTGAGGACTAATTACTCTGGGACTATTACCCAACACATCCGTTTCTCTGAATCAGATGACGAGAAGTTTGCCCCTTTCTGGGTAAAGGCTTTTTGAAAATAAGACTTGGTTGACTTGAGTCATATTTATTTGCACTAGGATGTAAGAATGTTTAACATCCCTAGTTTTCCATGGTATCCTCACAAAAATCAATTTTCTTAAAGCTCATTTAGGAAATGATAATACTTGGGAAAAGTAAACACTCAAAAATAATCTTAGGAAGTTTGAAAAATTTTCATGGTAATCTGATTACTAGGTTACATTCTTTGATATCCTACCTTTAGCATGTCATAGGTTTTAGGAACAGGGGAACGGCCTCCAACAAAATCATTTTCAACCAGGTGTAGGTTGTAGACATACTCAGGAACACTGCTGGTTCGGTGAAGATTTCCTGCAATCAAGAAAATATTAAAATAACTCAGAATGTAAGTGGGCTAATTAATATTTACAGACTGCATAACAACGATGTACTAAACTTAAATTTAAGTAATGGAGGCCAAGAACAAGTATTACATGTACATTAATGTGTTTAAATGCTAGTTTCACACCACCCTGGGATATGGCAAGTGATCAAAGGTTATCAAAACATTCTCTACAAGTTTTTCAGCTGGGCGTGGTGGCTCACACCTGTTATCCCAGCACTTTGGGAGGCAGAGGCAGGTGGATCACCTGAGGTCAGGAGTTCGAGACCAGCCTGGCCAACATGGTGAATCCATCTCTACTAAAAATACAAAAATTAGCTGGGCATAGTGGCGGGCACCTGTAATCCCAGCTACTCGGGAGGCTGAGGAAGAAGAATCGTTTGAACTTAGGAGGCAGAGGATGCAGTAAGCCAAGATCACACCACCACTGCACTCCAGCCTGGGCAACAAAAGCGAAACTCTGTCTCAAAAAGAAAGTTTTGGCCAGGTGAGGTGGCTCACGCCTGTAGTCCCAGCACTTTTGGGAGGCAGAAGCGGGCAGATCACCCGAGGTCAGGCATTCAAGACCAGCCTGGCCAACATGGTGAAACCCCATCTCTACTAAAAATACAAAAAAATAGCTGGGCGTGGTGGTGGGGACCTGTAATCCCAACTACTCGGGAGGCTGAGGCAGAATTGCTTGAAACCAGGAGGCGGAGGTTGCGGTGAAGCTGAGATCACTCCATTGCACTACAGCCTGAGCAACAACAGCGAAACTCTGTCTCAAAAAAAAAAAATTTTTTTTTCAAAATGAAGTTGAATTTAAAAAAGAAAAAGGGAGAGGAAATTCACAAAAATCTAAAAATGATTGGTTGTTACAGTGCTGAAAAATTTGGGACTCATTGTCTGGTTTAGGTGGTCTGGACTATAAAATTCAGTCTCCCAAGTCACAGAACTCTGTTCCCAGGGCAGGAATTCGGAAGCTTCTTGTAATAAGCAGGTGTAGGCAATAAATATAATGGTGACTCAGCACTACTAGATAAGACAGCCTGTATAAACAACAGGGTAGGCCGGACGTGGTGGCTCACACCTGTAATCCCAGCACTTTGGGAGGCCGAGGCGGGTGGATCATGAGGTCAGGAGTTCAAGACCAGCCCGGCCAACATGATGAAACCCATCTCTCCTAAAATACAAAAATTAGCCGGGTGTGGTGGCAGGCACCTGTAATCCCAGCTACTCGGGAGGCTGAGGCAGGAGAACCCAGGAGGCGGAGGTTGCAGTGAGCCAACATAGTGCCACTGTATTCCAGCCAGGGCGACAGAGCAAGACTCCATCTCAAAAAAAAAAAAAAAAAAAAAAAACAAGAAAAACAACAGGGCAGATCAGCACGATCAAGGGAAACATGGATCAACTTAAGGCCAACACTGGGGTTGAGATATTTGGCAACAGGAGAGTTAGGCAGGAAAGGAAATCAACCTTTATACTCCATCCAAATGGCTGCTTTTGTGGAATCACCTGGCCCCTCCTTTGTTTGGTGGTCTAATAGCCAGCCCACTCTCATGAAAACACAGACAGGAGCCAGTCTTTTGTGCTCAGCTCTGTGAAGCCTGCAGGAATTCAACAGATGCCTGTCTCGTACATCTTCAAATACTCCTCTGAGGAGTGCGGAGTGGTGGAAAGCAGTATATTGTGTCCCTCTTGTGCCTCCTTTATCCTTCTCTCAGCTTTTTCTTTTTCTTTTGAGTTTTCTCTTACTGCCTTAAAAAAAGGCTAATCAAAATAATCAACAATCTCCAAAAGCCAAGTAATATCTACTTTCTTACGTTTAACTGAAATTTCTTTTTCTGTCATGTAGCATCTTTCAGAAATCGGAGGGAAAATATACTCAATTAACTCTTCTAGGCTTAAGAGACTCATGAAAGATGTTGAGAATACAGCAACACAGGCAGCTCCTTTCCAGTGCAATGGGAACACATCAACATAACTTCCAATAAACTGTGATAAAGACAAAATTTCAAAATACTGACGATACATTCAAGGGGAGGGAGAATGGTAATTTGAAATTATTTTTGTCAGAGAGCCAAAAAGTCTAAATCCATCCCAAATTATGTTCGTACACATGTCCTTATTTCCTACAGCCAAACAATCTGCCTGATAAACAATTTTCAGGCCTCAAGGAGTCTTGTGAGGAGGCAGTGACAGGCTTGTAACTGTCACCCTAGAGACAAGGGCAGTTGAGATAAACCAGGCATCTCCTGTTTCCAGGGGCTTGATTTCTCCACAAGGGCTGGCAAAAGGTCAGGCAGCCACTTAATTTTTAATCTCTATGGCAAAGAACGGCTGGAACTTGGATCTTAAATAAGGAAAAACAATTTTTTCCATAAATTTTATTAGAGATGGAGTATCACTATGCTGCCCAGGTTGAACTCCAACCTCTGAGCTCAAGTGATCCTTCTGCCTCAGCCTCCCTTACTTGAAAGCAATCTTTTCCATGACCCCACAGCCAATTTAAGAGAGAAATTAAGGACACATTAAGAGTTGGATCCTTAAGGACGCTGCAATTTATTATTATAAATAAGTTGAAAACAACTCATATTATTATTATTATTATTTTTTGAGACGGAGTTTCGCTCTTGTTGCCCAGGCTGGAGTACAATGGCACAATCTCGGCTCACTGCAACTTCCGCCTCCTGGGTTCAAGGAATTCTCCTGCCTCAGCCTCTGTGAGCCACCATGTCCGGCCTCATATTATTATTTTACATTAGCTGAGGCTCATGCCTAGGCTAACCCTTTATCCTCTACTCTGCACTCCTTCTCTCCCCCTCAGGGCACTAGGGAGGTAGGTCTGCAAGGGCCCTGCTGGTGTGGGAAAGGAGGTTAGCAGGCCAGGTACAGGGAACGTAAAAAGGCTCTAATCCTGAAGAGTCTGGGGGCCAGAGTACCCTCAGCATTGGGAATATGCAGAAAGGGGAAGGGGTCGGGGTAGGGGGATGGTTGGAGACAGTGCTTACACTACCCCCACCCCAAATAAAACAATCCTTTGTACAAAGGCTGTGGCCAGGCAGAACATTATTAGTTAGCTGATACATAAGCAATCCAATTTACTGTCTTTATAAAAATTAGTTTAGGGCTATCCATGTTCAAATCTTTATACCACATGATAACTGAATTAGGAAAGTCAGGGACAATCTAGAATGGCAAAATACTAATGGTCATTTATGGACTGTAGCTGGAACCATTAATTCCTGTTACTGTATAATAAAATGGCAGGTGATGAAAGCAGACAATTTTAGGAATTCAAGAAAAATTCTGTAAATCAGCCCCTCTAGCCCATCATCACCTGGAATACACCCTTGCCCTAATTCCAGGAGTAGGTAGATATTCAGGAATAGCTAATAGCATGCTTCTTCCATCTTGAAGCTGAGATTCCTGCAAAGGTTTTCTAAATGTGTAACAATCTTTGGACAGGACCCAGTGAAACAGTATATCCTATCACATAGCTAATTAATCAGTGTGTTTTATAATCAGGCTTACTGAACTAAAATGTTTAACTGATGTTAAACATTCACGTTGTTGCTGTGAGTTTTAAGGCTTTTTAAAGCAACTTGCGTGAACTCCTTACATTTCAATGTGACTTTTCTTTTAAGGAGCTCAAATTATTTTATGTTCCTTTATAATATTCCGTGATGCAGAGCCAGCTATCATCTCTGTTTATAAATAGGGAAACTTAAACTACCTGCTTTAAATTGCAAAGAGATTTAATAGTCAGGGTTGAACTCTGGGTTCCTCCTTTCCCCTGGTCTTTGCTGTGGTGGCTACTATGACATTGTCATTTATCAAGGCCTTAGAGGGATTATTATTATAGTTTTGATATGAGGACAAAAAGATTATTTTCTCTTGGCAGGGTGCAGTGGCTCATGCCTATAATCCCAGCACTTTGGGAGGCTGAGGGGGGCGGATCAAGAGGTCAGGAGATCAAAACCATCCTGGCTAACATGGTGAAACCCCATCTCTACCAAAAATACAAAAAAAATTAGCCGGGCGTGGTGGCGGGCACCAGTAGTCCCAGCTACTCAGGAGGCTGAGGCAGGAGAATGGCAGGAACCCGGGAGGCGGAGCTTGCAGTGAGCCAAGATTGCGCCACTGCACTCCAGCCTGGGTGACAGAGCGAGACTCCATCTCAAAGAAAAAAAAAAAAAAAAAAAAATCATTTCTCTTTCCTCTAAAACCTTCACTTATGAAACTCCAATACTCTGTGAATATTAATTCTTTATTTGCCAACATAAGTTTTTAGAAGAAAGCTGCTTCTTCAGTTTTCAGATGAATGAATTGAGACTGGTTTAATGGTTCCCCAAATAACAAGGTAGTTGGAAACAGGGAAAAAAACAAGATTGAATTTTTAAACCACAGACACTCTTCCTGTGGAATACACATGAAAGATGTGACTCCAGATATTCAGCCTGCAAGTTGGCACAATCAATGGTTTTTCTGGATAAATAGCCAATCTCAAACAACAAATAATGCAGATTAATTTGCCTAGACAGTCATGAGTTTGAGATCAGTATGGTGGATTAAAAGTGAATTAATGGCTGTGTTCTAAGATTTTAAAGAAATTTTGGACTGAGTAAAATTTTTTTAAAGTAAACATAAGGATGGAAATGAATTTCTTTAAGTTATTTTCTGTTCAATCAGAGAATAAGATGCTATCGTGATGACTGCTGAACATATAAAATAACTCAGCTATGTCCTTTTCTGAAAATAGAAGCAAGAAAGCAAACAAAAACATACTATACACACAGGTGCATTCTGCTTTAAACAAATCCAACATGAAAATCCAGATTTTCTTACACTGAAAATTGAGGTGTGATTCTCTTTCAAAGGATGTGTTTATTTCGAAAAAGAAGTAGACATATTCCCTATGTTGAAGAAATCCATAGACTTCACCTGGAACCCCTATTCTACCACTTTGTATGTGTCTGGACAAATCAGTTAGATGCCTGTTTCCCATAATTCCAGCTACTAACAGGACTGCTGAGAGTGGTTTACCTGAGAAAGCATACACTCAAACGCTTTCAAAATTGTGAAGTGATGGGTTTCAGGACATGTCATCCCAAAATACAGTACTTGGCATTTGAGGAAGCAGCAGGCGCAGGAAGTGCACCCTTATGCCTTCCTCTCATCCCTTCTCCCTTGAAGCAGACCATATAAAATCAAGCTGACCTTCCTTTGAATTAGGTCAAAGACTCATTCCAGAAGGATCCTTCTTATACCTGGAGAAAAGGAATGTCACAAAGGGAAGAATCTGAACAAACAAGCCTTGCTAAATTCCCTCAGTTTATTATCATTAGATCAGGCCCACCTTTGTCTCATCAGACTTCTGCATGACTGTATAAAAATACAGTCTTCTGCCAGGCAAGGTGGCTCACGCCTGTAATCCTAGCACTTTGGGAGGCCCAAGGTCGGCGGATCACCTGAGGTCAGGAGTTCAAAACCAGCCTGGCCAGCATGGTGAAACCCCGTCTCTACTAAGATTACAAAAATTAGCCGGGCATGTTGGCAAGCAGCTGTAATCCCAACTACTCGGGAAGCTGAGGCAGAAGAATTGCTTGAACCCAGGAGGCAGAAGTTGCAGTGAGCCAAGATCACGCCATTGCACTCCAGCCTGGGCAACAGAGAGAGACTCCATCTCAAGAAAAAAAAATAAATAACACAGTCTTCCCTGTTTCTTTGGGTCTTCATTTCTGAAAACTCCCATGTCACATAAAACTTATAATAAACAAATTTGTTATGCTTTTCTCTTGTTAATCTGTCTTTTGTTATGGGGTCTCAGGCATAAACCTGGCGACAGGTAAGAAAAGAAAACTTCTCTACTCAAGCAAAATGCAAAAATGAGATAAGGTTTTTAAATAGAATTTGAGTCATAAAAATTTGTTTTTCACATTTTTTCATGAATTAGTCTATTCTAATAAGAGGGATAAACTAGTGTGCATGCTTTACACTGTGCTGTAGAGCAGCTTTTTTTCTGCTAAGTTTACCATTGGTCTTGAATTGGACTTTTTCTGGTTTTTGATTGACCTGCCACTGAGGAGCTCGATGACATTACTGTGTTTTCCAGCCATTCATTTCACTTGCACAGTGCATAATGTGCTTTCGATGTTTCCTAAAGAAGGGGATGTTTTACTAGGAAATATTTCAAATTAACATGGGCTCAGGCAACATTACCTAAATTGTTTTTTCTAAAAACACCATGCACATATTACGGAGCCCATTTTAAGGAAAATGAAGTAGGTAGTTGCAGAGTAACTTTAAACTCCACCCTTCTCAAATAACAAGCAATTCAGGTCAAACCAATTGCGGGGGTTGGGGGGTAATGGTGAGGGAGGTCTGTTTGGATGGTGGTAGGATTCTAAATTTCTCAGAAGACTGCAGAGGTGAAGCCTTCACAGGACAATGTAATTTTCTCCCTTTCCCAATCTGAATGTTCATTGGAATGATATGATTCCTAAGCAGCTGTTATGGAAAAAAAGAGCTTTGTGTTTGGTCACCAGTACAAACACCGCTCGAAATAATGAATTATTGTTAGGGTTAAAAATACTCAGTTGAGGCCAGGCATAGTGGCTCACGCCTGTAATCCCAGCACTTTGGGACGCCAAGGTGGGCAGATCACTTGAGGTCGGAGTTTGAGACCAGTCTGGTCAACATGGGGAAAGCCTGTCTCTTCTAAAACACAAAATATAAACCCTATCACTAAAATACAAAAATTAGCCAGGTGTGGTAGCAGGCACCTGTAATTCCAGCTACTTAGGGGCTGAGGCATGAGAACTGCTTGAACCCAGGAGGCAGAGGTTGCAGTGAGGTGAGACTGTGCCACTGCACTCCAGCCTGGGCAACAGAGCAAGACTCCATCTCAAAAAAAACAACTAAGTTAATTTTCATAATCACAGTTTTGTGAACAATTTTATTATGTAACTGGTTAGATTTAATATATTTATGAAATCAAATTGACAAGTCTCTATTGCCGTTCCATTACCTGTTTCTGGGCATATTTTTAAAAAACCAACTGCAGTTTCTCTTACAGTAAGCAGATGACAGAGAATTGCTAAACAAGCAAGACCTTTATACAGCCTGCTTCTATTAGAGAGAAGAGAGGAGCACTCACATTCAGAAAAGCATCTTTTCTTTTAATCTTCTAGCACTGAGTGTGGTTTAAAAAAAGTGATTTGGTTCATGCTGAGCTCTAAAAGGAGGATTTCTGGAGTTGAAGATGCGTGTAGAGGGCCCCACAGAAACAGGTGTGGTTAAACGTAAGCACAGAAATCAGCAGGTGTTCACTAATAGTATTGATTTAAACGCTGCAGGTAATTGGGCTAACAACCATGAGCAGTTGTCCTCACAGTGTGGATTCACGATGGTCTTTTAGAAGGAAAGAGAGCCTGAAAGTCTAAAAGCTTATCATCTTCCCGTATTTGGTCTTTCTACAGTAATCTCTGGCTTGCAATAGCTCTCATTCTCCACAAATCTTAAAAGATTTAACTTCTCCTATTACAGTAAAGTTGAGGACATGTTATTCCAGGTAAGACATGAAATCCTGACACTTATTAGGAGGAATTTGTATAACAATTCATATTTGAATGGATCCTTAAAGTCATTTACTAGCAAAAGTAGGAGCTTAAAAGAAAGCATAAAATATGCTGAGACTTATCAAAGACCATAAGTATGCCCGTACTCCTGAGTTGGTGAAGGAATTTTTTTTGTTTTTTGTCTGCCTGTGTTGGCATAAAACATAGGATTGATTCCTTTCCTTGGACTTACATATTTTTTAAAACTATATTTTATCTTCTATTCTTACTTTCCAAGAAGAACAACCAGATATTGATGGAAACCACAACAGCCCAAGTAAGCATTTGCTTAGGCTGGAAAATAAGTAGAATTTGTTGGTTTAGAAAACTATAGTTGGCCGGGCGGGGTGGCTCACACTAGCAATCCTAGCACTTGGGGAGGCTGAGGAGGGTGGATCACTTGAGTCCAAGAGTTTGAGACCAGCCTGGGCAATATAGTGAGACCTCGTCTCTACAAAAAATGTTAAAATTTAAAAATTATAGCTGGGCGTGGTGGCATGGGCCTGTAGTCCCAGCTACTTAGGAAGTTGAGGTGGGTGGATTGCTTGAGCCCTGGAGACAGAAGTTGCAGTCAGCTGATGTTGGACCACTGCACTCCAGGCTGGGTGACAGAAAGCAAGACTCTGTCTCAAAAGGGAAAAAAAAATGGGAACACTGTGGTGAACGCTTGCTTCAAAGCAGATGAAAGTCTAATAAAGTTTTATACTATTGAAAATTTAACCAACAGTTGTACAGTGCTGTATTTTGTGACCAGTTAGCTCACATAATCAACCATGAGAAACAACTTGGTGTATCAGGTATATGCTGAAAAGCACTGGCTATGAGTTCTTACGAAGTTCAATATGCCAGGGAGAGAATAGCGCTCCTGCAAGAGTGGGCCACACATTCCACGTGCCAGTGTGCGACTGACTAATCCATCGCCATTATCACTCACACGATACACCGGCCACTAGAGTCCTTATTTTTCAGGAGGCCCCCTAAGCAATTCAAGAACTATCCTCTGATATACCAATTTATGACATTTGGGGGGTAATCCTCAAATAACTGCTCTAGGTAATGACAAAAATACATTTTAAGTGTCCCCCTCCCACTTTTTTTATTGAGATGGAGTCTTACTCTGTCACCCAGGCTGGAGTACAGCGGTACGATCTTGGCTCACTGAAACCTCTTCCTTTCAGGATCAAGCGATTCTTGTGCCTCAGCCTCCCAAGTAGCTGGACTACAAGTGTGTGCCACCACGCCTGACTAATTTTTGTATTTTTAGTAGAGATGGGGTTTTGCCATGTTGGCCAGGCTGGTCTCAAACTCTTGGCCTCAAGAGTTCCACCCGCCTCAGCCTCCCAAAGTGCCAGCACTTTAGGTGTGAGCCATTAAATGGCCCTTTTATATTACAGGTGTTCATGTCATATTTTATTTGAGGTATTAGAATATGTAATTGCAGAATTTTTTATTATAAACTGGTAATTTGGCATCCTGGTGAAGTATTAAATAGAAATATCCTGGAAGTATCTAAATCTGTTCATTTCTCAGCCAGGCGTGGTGGCTCATGCCTGTAATCCCAGCACTTTGGGAGGCCAAGGTGGGCGGATCACTTGAGTCCAGGAATTCCATAAAAGCCTGGGCAAAAAGGCAAAACCCCGTCTGTACAAAAAAATACAAAAATTATTCAGGTGTGGTGGCGTATACCTGTAGTCCCAACTACTCAGGAGGCTGAGGTGAGCGAATGGCTTGAGCCCAGGGGGCAGAGGTTGCAGTGAGTCAAGATGTACTCCAGCCTGGGCAACAGAGGCAGAGGCTATCTCATGAATGAATGAATGAATGAATGAGTGAATACACTGTTCATTTCTGTAACTGTGTCTTTACTTTGGCATTCCTGCCAATTTATTTGCTGAGTTATCTCATAAGACTTTAAGACTTGTAAGACTTTATAACTTCAATGGCAAAGATCACATTATACTCCCAATAGTATTAAAAAAAGTGAATTTATAGAACTCACAAATTATATTTTGCTTTAAAATACTTACTAGAGGCCGGGCGCGGTGGCTCACGCCTGTAATCCCAGCACTTTGGGAGGCCGAGACGGGCGGATCACGAGGTCAGGAGATCAAGACCATCCTGGCTAACACGGTGAAACCCCATCTCTACTAAAAATACAAAAAATTAGCCAGGCGCGGTGGCGGGCGCCTGTAGTCCAGCTACTCAGGAGGCTGAGGCAGGAGAATGGCGTGAACCTGGGAGGCGGAGCTTGCAGTGAGCCAAGACTGCGCCGCTGCAGAGCGAGACTCCGTCTCAAAAAAAAAAAAAAAAAAAAAAAATACTTACTAGAGGTTTTCTTTGTAATGACTTTCAAGTCATTATATTTCCCCTGCCTCTCACTTGCCAGGGCTAACCCTTCCCAACTGATTTATAACTGCTATCTCAACTCTTTTTTTTTTTTTTGTGACAGTTTCGCTCTTGTTGCCCAGGCTGGAGTGCAATGGCGTGATCTCAGCTCACCGCAACCTCCGCCTCCTGGATTCAAGTGATTCTCCTGCCTCAGCCTCCCAAGCAGATAGGATTACAGGCATGTGCCACCATGCCTGGCTAACTTTTTTTGTATTCTTAGTAGAGACAGGGTTTCTCCATGTTGGTCAGGCTAGTCTCGAAGTCCCGACCTCAGGTGATCCGCCCGCCTCAGCCTCCTAAAGTGCTGGGATTACAGGCGTGAGCCACCATGCTCAGCCTCTTTTTTTTTTTTTTTTTTTTTGAGACAGGGTCCACTCTGTTGCCCAGACTGACGTGCAGGGGTGCATTCAGAGCTCACTGCAGCCTCGAACTCCTGGCCTCAAGCGATTCTCCTGTCTCGGCCTCTCAAAGTGCTGGGATTACAGGCAAGAGCCACTGTGCTTGGTCTGTTCCTTTAAATCCACCAAATCTGTCAAATGTGTTTTCACAAAACTCCTGTACTTTCATGTTTCTTCCCTGTGGAAACATCACAATTATCAAATTCTTTAACTTGCATTCAAGATCAGAGGAGAGGGGTAAAGGAGGCTGCCTATAAGGGACACAACTGGACTGAGTTAACCAGACAAGAGAAGGAAGAGAGGGAGATGGGGAGGGGTAGAAATACCAAGCAAGATAAACTGCCCGTGTGTGTTTGGTAGGGAGCAAGGGTAGTGGCCCCAGGGATGAAGTTTGAGAAATTGCAGGCATCAGATCACGAAGAACTTGGAATGCTGTGTTCAATAATTTTACTCTTGTAGATAACAGCAAGAAACTGAAGGAATTTAAACTGGGAAATGATGCAATGAGATTTTAGAAAGTTCATTCTAGCAGCTGTGTGGAGAATGGATTGGAGCGGAGCCACATTAAAGCAAAAAGAGGTTATTTTCTCTTCTAAGGAGATTTTGACAGAAAGAACTGTATCTTACACTACCACTTCTAGCACAGTCTTGCATCAGTACTTGACAAGTTAATTGTTGATTAGTCAGATTACCTGTACATTAGAAATATCCTAGTTACACAAATTCAGTTTGCGCTTATCATTCAGGCAGGTATCTATTCTGTGGCTCACCGGAATGGAACTAAAATGTGAGTATGATAGTCACATATATGCTTTTGTCTTGGGGTAGATGGAAGGTGCTCAAATAGTTTCGACTGTTCTCTGTCATTCTGGGCATATGGAGAGGAAGAAAAGTTGCTTCCCCCTAAATGTAAGCAGACTTTCTTCTTAAGTTATTAGGAAAGCAGACTTTGGGCCAGGTGCAATGACCCATGCCTGTAACCCCAGCACTTTGAGAGGCCAAGGCGGGTGGATCGATGGGTCAGGAGATCAAGACCATCCTGGCTAACACGGTGAAACTCTATCTCTGCTAAAAATACAAAAACTAGCCGGGTGTGGTGGCGCGCACCTGTAATCCCAGCTACTTGAGAGGCTGAGGCAGGAGAATCGCTTGAACCCAAGGAGGTGGAGGTTGCAGTGAGCCGAGATCGCGCCTCTGCACTCCAGCCTGGGTATAGGGCGAGATTCCATCTCAAAAAAAGAAAAAAAAGAAAGAAAGAAAGAAAAGCTGACTTTGTTCATTTTGGCAAGGTTGTTTCTACATTTGAATAATATATGTTCACTATCATTCTTTTACCTGTATGGCTTGTGTATTTATCTGTAATATTTTGGTGGCCTAAAATAAGTTCATATTATCTGTCAAGAAAAGTTCCCATTTGTTTTCATTCTTCAATGAAAAAAAGTAATCAAGATCCAATAAGCTTGATGCACCCCCCCCACCCACCCCATGAATAGTTTACTGCAAGATTCAGAAAAAATAATCCTAAGCTTCAAATGAATGTTTTCATCCACACAATCTGGAAATCAAGGAACTGCAGAACTTTGATTGTGACTGCTTTGATTAACTGATGTCGTTAAGTCTAAAGCTGATTATTCCAAGAATATAAATATGTGAATTATTTTAATAGTAATGGCAGGTTGTGTTTTCAAATGCTTAAGGTTCTTTTTTCCAACTGTCCATTTTTATTTAAATCTACATATTGAACTCTCAAGCTTTTGTCTTTAAACACTTTAAGAACATTACAACTGTTTTTATGTCCAGTATCTAATCACCAGAAATGGCATTATAGAAAAGATACACAGGCTGGGCGTGGTGGCTCACGCCTGTAATCCCAGCACTTTGGGAGACAGAGGCAGGCAGATTACCTGAGGTCAGGAGTTCGAGACCATCCTGGCCAACATGGTGAAACCCTGTCTCTACTAAAAATACAAAAAATTAGCCAGGCTTGGTAGGGGGTGCCTGTAATCCCAGCTACGTGGGAGGCTGAAGCAGGAGAATCGCTTGAACTCAGGAGGCAGAGGTTATAGTGAGCCGAGATCGCACCACTGCACTCCAGTGTGGGCAAAAAGAGCAAAACTCTGTCTCAAAAAAAAAAAAAAAGAAAAGAAAAGATACACAACAGGTTTTTAATGTTTCTATTATGAGAGCACTTGATACTCTGTTTAGTAGTCTTACTCTACTAGTCAGGTGAGCCAGGTGGCTCACTCTAATAGAAAAATAAAGTTTTCTCCTAATTTATTGTCTGTTCCCACTTGCATTGCTGCATTTTACTGCTAATTTACTTCCCCAGGAGAAGTAGGGTATTTATCTTCATACATTTGCAGACATGCACAAAATACCTGAAGAAGTCCAACATTGGTCTCAGAATTGTATAATTTAAACTTGTTGAATGTCATCTGAGATGGAAATAAACCATCTTATAGGCCTAATCATCTGATTTATAAACTCCAGAGGTTTCAGCAACATATTTATTATATTTCATTACTATCATAGATAGGTTGCCAATAGTATGCTTGTTCTCTCAGAGAAAAAAATCAAAACTTTTAACAATTTGTATTGATCAGACTAGGAATTCAACTGTCGGGTAAAATCAATGTAAAAATAAGTGAAGATAAAATAATGTAAGTATGTATAGCTTTATTTTAATAACTGAGAAAAAACTGTAAAGTTGCTATCTAAAATTTGAGAAAATGTGAACTACAAATACCTAGAATATTTAATACAAGTAAGCTACCCTCTGTTCCCAAGACTGTGGAACTCCTAGCACAGGGCATACAGATAACATTAAGGTCTTTTAAAAGCCTAAATGAACAGTCTTCCTCTCTTTAAGGTAATTTCCTGCGTCTTATCTGTCACACATAGAACAATGTACTTTCATAATCAAACCCTGTTACTCTGGGTCTACTTACAGTTCCATGAATTCTGAAGCATCCTTACTTTACCCTCACACAAAACTTCACCCCTAAGAGATGTGTTCTAAACATTTCCAGGGGTATGAAGTTTGGTGTTTTTTTTTTTTGTAACTACCATTTTGTTAACATTCTATTTCATTTGACTTACTATAATCAGAAGGATTTCTTTAAAAATAAAAACAAAAGACGACCACACACTTTTTTTGGACTTACCGAACTCAATCTGCTTGGCACTGGACAAAAAGTGGCTCACAGGCCATATTACACAGACCCAGAGATGCGTTTAACCCAGTGTGCTACTGACACCTCACGTTCAGAGCAGAGGGCCATGACCTTGCCACCCGCCATCTCACTCTTTTTTTTCCTTTCCCCATCCCTCCTACTTTCTGAATGATTAGTCACCTTGCTCCCCAGAATTGCTTCATTCCTGGGATTCCTTTTTGTCAAAGGAAGAATTTATGCAGAATTTGAACAATGTCTAACTTTTTTTAACAGTAGCACCTAGTAACTACCTTTCCTTTGCTACCCTGAGCAAATTTTCAATTCTCTCTCCAGAATTCACTTTTTTTTTTTGAGATGGAGTCTCACTCCATCGCCCAGGCTGGAGTGCAGTGGTGTGATCTTGGCTCACTGCAACCTCTGACTCCCAGGTTCAAGCGATTCTCCTGCCTCAGCCTCCCGAGTAGCTGGGATTACAGGCATGCACCACCACACCTGGCTAATTTTTTTTTTTATTTTCAGTAGAGACGGGGTTTCACCATGTTGGCCAGGCTGATCTCAAACTCCTGACCTCAGGTGATCCACCCATCTCGGCCTCCCAAAATGCTGGGATTACAGGCATGAGTTACTGCGCCTGGCCCAGAATTCACTTTGATCACAGATACTGAAAAGCAGCTTCACCAAGGAAATCACCTAAGATAATAGTGTGCCTCAAGTTTTATGGTGGATTTTCAAAGAGGCTGTAAATTGCATTAGGAGATTGTTCACTGTCCTCTACAAGTAGTAAATACAATTTAAAACACAACTTTCTCTCTACTCAGATACCCCGGGGGAAGGACTATGTAACAAGTAGTACTTTTAAGGCAAGTGTAATAAATAGGATACGGACACTTTTAATTTTTCCCTTTGCCAATACTTGCAATTCTTAAATGTCTTCTGTTTATTTCAGGAAAATATTTTAACTATTAGCTACAATACAGACTTACTTCACAATGCTGCTATACACCTCTGAAGGCCCCCTTCCCAAAGAGTTACAGCCAACTTTAAAATGTTCAGCACAGTTAAAAATAACACCAAAAGTCACTGAGTGATTTACAATGAAAATCACTAAGGCATTGGAAAGAAGTCAAAGGGTTAAAGACCCTTGCAAGATACTTATCAACAAATCAGTCACATTTATCTCATCTCTGTTTTCAGCAGGTTATCCACTGTCTCAGCCATACAGGTTTGTCAACAACTCAGAATTCTCCAGGGCCCTGGAGCTAATAGCAGTTAACATCAGGGTCTTTTCTTCCTGGAATTTCTTATGTTGATACAGGATTTTTTCCAGACCAGCACTGTTTCAACAATTACTTGTCTGTTTCAACTTGACAGACAGGATAATAATATGGAAATAATAAAAATTATACTCAGAACCACCACGAGCCCCCAGACCTTTTCAAAGAATTTTAATTAAACAATACATAGGAACCACCCCTGGTAATTGTTTCATGGCATGCTAATGTTAAATTCCTTTGAAGCTGATTTCCTTTTTGAGTCTCAGAAAGCTGAGGCTTGAAAGTAAGTAGGTGTTGTTTGCTGCCTTATCTCTTTGCCTGATTTGTACTTCTGTGTAAGCTGCAGAGTGTATTTCAGCTTACTGGAAAGCTGCTGTTGCAACCAAATATTTCAAACGCTTTGTTCCTTAGTTGGAAGAGCCAGTCAAGTAGTTGCCCCAAGCATTATAGCAGAAGGACCAAGATAGCACCCTTTGTTCTACCATATCAACTCTGTGAACTGTGAAATATTCATTCTGTTCCCTCTTAGAATGATTTTTCTCCAGTTACCTCTCTATGTCCAGTCCTACTGAATTTTTGAGATCTGCCTCCAGAAGCTTTTCAAAATTTCCTGCTACAAGGAGTAACTTATCTTTTTTGTTTTTGTTTTTTTTTTTGAGACGGAGTTTCGCTCGCTCTTTTTGCCCAGGCTGGAGTGCAACGGCGGGATCTCCACTCACTGCAACCTTTACCTCTCGGGTTCAAGCGATTCTCCTGACTCAGCCTTCTGAGTAGCTGGGATTACAGGCATCCCCCACTAAGCCCGGCTAATTTTTTGTATTTTTAGTAGAGATGGGGTTTTACCATGTTGGTCAGGCTGGTCTCAAACTCCCGACCTCAGGTGATCCTCCCGCCTCGGCCTCCCAAAGTGCTGGGATTACAGGCATGAGCCACCATACTCGGCCAATTTACACTTCTAAACTCCATTAATATATTAGCCATTCTTTTAGGTCACTTACTACTTTTTATTTGGTAATGTATTTTTCTAGCAGTTGACTTCCTTCTTTAAACTTTTTGCTTTAAAGCAAGCAGAGTCTTTGTGCTTAATTCAGCACCTGCACAGTGCCCAGCATGAACAACATACTCGTTTGATGCTTGCTGAATTCACCAAACAGGTGATGCATTACATTGTAGAGAGAACAGATTGTGTGTGGAGTTGGGATTAAATTTCCAACCAATGCTGACAGACACATACTTCATATGTGAGATACATTCTCATATCTATCTCACACAATTGTTTCAAGAATATAATGAAGATTCTGAAATAGGCATATAGTAGATGCTCAGCAACATTCCCTTTTCTTCTGTTCATGGCTCCATTCCCTCCACTTATGGAAGAGTTGTATCTGCTTGCTCTCTTCCTGGCTGGCCATTCTCATGGATAAGAAAGAATATCTAATATGCCTCCTGTGTCCCCCATGCAGAGGAAGCTGATTTGATTTCAGTTTAGCACTGGACCTATGGGCGCAGAGAATGAATGGGTGTGATGGCTCCACTCATCAAAGACTGGCCTCACTCATCCTGGAGTCTTCAGTCAGACTCCTAAGTCTAAATATAAGGTCTTTCTCTCCATGTATTGCAGCAGTTCTGTGTTTTCCAGATCTCCCCAGCCTTTCAGAAATTCCTCAATTTTATTTAAAGAAAAATGGGAGGGAGCCATGGAGAGGCTTAGCATCTAACAAATCAGGCTTTGTATTAATCATTTTAAAACTTAATGATCAAACTGATAAGTTTAAAAATCAGGTTTGGGAGTTTAAATACCAGCTCTGCCACTTGCCATCTATGAGAGCTTCAGTATTACTTAACTGCTTAGTTTCCTCATCTGTAAAATGAGGATTAAAATACTAGCTCACAAGTTTTTAAAAATATGTATCTCAAATGAATGCAAACCACATTGCCCAATTCTTGGCACATAGTAGGCCCTCAGTTATATTAACTACGATCATTGAACATCTTCTCTTTACCTTTCAAGTATGTTAACACTGACTACCTGATCCTTTCGGATTCTTTTACATGAACAGTATAGCCTCCCAGACTCTGCTGTTTGAAACCTGTGGTCTGGCCTGTTAGAATTTTTCTATTTTCCTAGTAGAAATTAGAATGGGTTAGCCTACATTCGCCAATGCCCAGGTTTACTTCATACAGAAACAATTGCACATTGCAGGAAACAGATATTCCAACTTAATTGCTCAATTTCTTTCCTCTCCTTTTTGCTATAATAAGCCAACATAGTGCTTTTATAATGCAAACTCACACACACAACAACAAGTAAAACAAGGGTTACTGAGTTGATCCGATCACCTGACTTCAGCAGGGGAGAAAAGGATACATCGTGATCTCTAATTTTTACAAGTGGCTTGCCATCTTCTTTCCCTTCCACCTCCCCCATCAATCACGAACATAGTGTGCGTGTGTGTGCTTACACCCCTTTCACCTCCGGGTTTAATTTTTTGGAGGGATCAGCCTTGCACCACACCCGCATTGGTGGGGGTGGGAGGCGCAGCTAGGCGGGCAGGGCTGTTGCCGGCAGGGCCAAAGTCCCCTACCTCCCCCTCGGCGTGTTTGTTCCCTGGACCAAAGCCTCCTAGCCACTTTCTTCAATCCCTAGATCCACAACTCGCCTCCTACACAGGGTGGAGCGTCCCGAAGTACTTGCACAAGACAACACAATCCCAATTTATAGGTTGTAGGAGCGCCAGTGCTGTCGGTTTTTTTTTCCCCAAGATATTTATGGGGGTCATGAACTATTTAACATATCTAATAAAAGTGAAGGGCTCCTTCTCCCAGAAAAAGATCGTACATACCAAAATTCTGCATAGCATCTCAAGGTGTTTATAGACTCCCTGAACCTCCAAATTAAGTCTGCACCACCGAGGGGTGTGGACGGGGGGAGAAGAAAAACAAAGGGGTGAAATCTTGAAGTGAGGTCTTTAACACTGATAGATATGTACAATATTTAATATATATAGGTACCTATATGACAAAGCTGAGTAATAGGTTATGGAAAAGAGTGCTTTCCACAAGCAAGTCGGTCATACCGAGGACGGCGAGCAACAGGTGGGCAGAACATGGGGTCCCGCACTCCCAGCACGCGGGGTGAGGGCGGGATAGGAAGAGGTGACGGGGTGCGGGGCAGGGGGCGGCGCCGGGGAGCGGCGGGCTCCACTCACCGTTGGCCACGGAGCTGCGGCCCTTCCGGGCGAGGGTCTGCTGCACCTGCTCCTGGATCCGCAGGCTCTTGACGGTCTGGCCGCCGCGGCCACTGCTCCCCGCCAGCTTCAGCTTGGCCTCGGAAGGCAGCGCCAGGCTGGAGCTGTCCAGTTGTCCCAGGATCTGCTGGCCCAGGACGGTCCGGATGTAGCCGTACTCAGCTGGGGCGCCGGGGGCTGCCATGGGGCCGGTGGGGGCAACCAAGCCGCTCGCCTGCCTCGGGACTCGCGGGCGAAGCCGCCGCGGAGCTGGGGGCTGGCGCGAGCCCCGCCCCGCTCGGGTCCGGCCCCGCCCCTGTCCCGCCCCCCGCGCCGGTGAGAGGCCCGGGCCGGGGGGAGCTCGGCCTCGTGGGCCGGACGCCCGGCCTTTCCTCGGGAGGGGGCGCGGCTCCGGCCGGGCACGCGCAGTCGGGCCCGGGGGGCCGGGGGCGGGCCCTGCCGCGTGCGCGGACACCTGGTGACTTGTACCCGCCCGCGGGGAGGTGGGGAAAGGGGTGCGGTTCGCCCGGGGTCGCGCACGTTGTCGGAGTTCCAGCGGATACCGCCTGCCGTGCCGGGGCCGCGCCCCACTCTGCCCACGCCCCGCGCTGGACAGGATGGATTTCCGCTTGATGCAGGGAGGGGCTGCCCTGCAGGCAGGTGCGCGCTGGAGAGTCACTCCTGTTCTTAGACTGAGGCTTGCCTCCGGGATCCCCGAGCGAGTAGTATGTCTGGTTAGTCAGGCTTTGTCGGACTGTTGGAAACGTTTCCTGGTTTTCATGGACCTAAGGGTGAGAAAGGGCTATTTGGTCAGGCGGAAAGGGCAATATGAGGGAAATATACCAAGAAGATGACGTGTGAAATAAAAGACTTTCTAAAGAGAGTGTTTTTTTCTTAGTACAACTTCAGGACTATGTACTTTTTGCACAGATGCAGTCCCAGAAACATATGTTCTTCCTCATTGAGAGCTTCTGTTTTCTCTTGAAGATCCACGAATTGTACCCAGTACTCTTGCTCACCCATTCCTCTCTTACGAACACACCCACACAGAGAAACTCCAGCAAGAGGCTCTAGAGAGGAAATGAATTTTAATAGACGATGCTTTTTAAATAGCCCTTTTAACGTTGATTAAGTCCTCTTTATTGCAGGTTCTTTGTAGAGAGATCCACGGAGAGGGCCTCCAACTTTCAATCGAATCTTCCACAACTGGTATTTATCGTGCTATTAATTATGTTTCACCGCAGTTGACTACTGAGAACTTGAGAGCTAAGTTCAACAGAAAGGATCCTTGACCTTAAAGTTTACAACCAAAGCCACTTGTCCTGATTTTCCTCTTTGGACTTAAGAGGCAGAAAGAAAAACATGTATCCCTGGTATTAAGTAAGATAATCTTCCCTTTGATTGCTTGGGTTTGTATGTTCACTTTCCCTCAAATCACTCAATTGCTGCAAAATCCCACTTACTCAAATCTGGAGTGTTTGGAGAACGCAGCTTCCCTCGTCTCCGTTTTCCTACCCACACCCTTCTGCCTTTAGACACACACCGAATGCTTAGACACACAAGGCACAGGTGTATGGCCTCCCTTTTTACATGAGCGTTCAGGGAGTGAAGAGGAAACCAAAGGACTGAAAGCCTGGACAACACAGTGGTAACAGTTCTGCCATCCTTTGTTAGCAGGCCACGTGGCTAAGTGGCAGCCATATGGATGTGAGTCCTGAAAGCAATTGCTCCCACCCCAGCAGAATGGACCACTATTTAAGCAAATTACACCTTGCGTAAAGCTTGGTTATATAGCCAAATGGAAACATCCAACCATGATGCTGAAATGTAATTGAAAAAAGAGGGGTGAACTGAAGGTAAGTGATGATAGAAAAGTCCAGCAACATTCCTGGTGTTCTCTCTCTCTCTTTTCATGGCCTCTTCTGGCGGACTAGAGTCTGCTGCTTTGAGAGACAGTTTTAGTATCTGTCCCTACAGGGTCAGTTGGGGGCATTCCTTGTTATTTTGTACCTGAAGAGCCATGACTTAAAATGTCAGCTCTGCCTCCAATTAGATTCCTCACCAGGAGAATAGAGAGAAATTTTTCTCATTTATTTTAATGAGCCAAACCTCAGATACTTTTTTCTCTCAAATTAATTTTTTTAAATTGTGATGTTCGAATTGATTATCCTGTTGGGTAGGTACCATAATTGGGCACATAGAAATCTTGCTGTTGGATTGTTAAGTGATTTGAGGGGAGGGAAGGTGATTAACAGCACAGCTTGTGAGTGAGGAAAATCTAGGTTTTAACCGTAGCTTACCCCTTGTAAGTATATGGCCAAAGCAAATTTCTTTAGATTTTTATACCTCTGTACATTCTCTTATCTACAAATGGGAGCAATAAAAGTATCTACTACATAGTTGTATTAGTCTGTTTGTACACTGCTGTGAAGAACTACATGAGACTGGATAATTTATAAAGAGGTTTAATTGACTCATAGTTCCTCAAGGCTGGGGAGGCCTCAGGAAACTTAGAATCATGGCAAGAAGGCACCTCCTCACAGGGTGGCAGGAGAGAGAATGAAAGCTGAGCAAAGGGGGAGAAGCGCCTTATAAAACCATCCACCCCATAAGTCAATTACTTCCCACTGGGTCCCTCCCATGACACATGGGGATTATGGGAACTACAATTCAAGATGAGATTTGGGTGGGGATACAGTCAAACCATATCAATAGTGTTGCTGTAAAAGTTAAGCAATAAGTAGTACATTAGACATGTTCAACATCCCCCAGAGATCCACTTCCTTTTCTTTTTTTTTTTTTTTGAGATGGAGCATTGCTCTGTTGCTCAGGTAGGAGTGCAGTAGTGTGATCTTGGCTCACTGCGGCCTCTGCCTCCTGGTTCAAGTGATTCTCCTGCCTCAGCCTCCCAAGTAGTTGGGACTACAGTCAGGCACCACCACACACCAGGTAATTTTTGTATTTTAAGACTGGGTTTTGCCATGTTGGCCAGGCTGGTCTTGAACTCCTGACCTCAGGTGATCCACCCATCTCAGCCTCCCAAAGTGCTGAGATTACAGGCATGAGCCACTGCACCTAGCCCAGACATCCTCTTCCTTTCTTTTCTTAATTTTTTATTTTCATAAGTTTTTGGGGAACAGTTGGTATTTGGTTGCATAAGTTCTTTAGTGGTGCCAGAGATCCTCTTTTCTTTTTTTAATTTTTATTTTATTGTGTGTGTGTGTGTGTGTGTGTGTGTGTGCACGCGAAAGGGTCTCAGGCCAGGTGTGGTGACTCGTGTCTGTAATCCCAGCACTTTGGGAGGTTGAGGCAGGAGGATCACCTGAGGTCAGGAGTTTGAGACTAGCCTGGCCAACATGGTGAAACTCCATCTCTACTAAAAATACAAAAATTAGCCAGGCATGGTGGCAGGCACCCTGCCTGTAATCCCAGCTACTTGGAAGGCTGAAGTCAGGAGAATCGCTTGAACCCAGGAGGCAGAGGTTGCAGTGAGCCAAGATGGCACCATTACACTCCAGCCTGGGCGACAAGAGCGAAACTCTGTCTCAGAAAAAAAAAAAAAGAAAGAAAAAAAGAAAGGGTCTTACTGTCACCCAGGCCAGAGTGTGGTAGCACAATCTCTGCTTACTCCAACTTCCATCTCCCAAGCAATCCGACCACCTCAGCACCCTCACCCCCATCGCCAAGTAGCTGAGACCACAGGCGCATGCCACCACCCCCTGCTAATGTTTTGGGTCTTTTTTTTTTTTTTTTTTTTTGTAGAGTCGGGGTTTTGCCATGTTGCCAAGGCTGACATCCACTTTTAGACCACCTCATTTCTTTCAGGTCTCTGCTTTTTTGTCAACTTACTGGATGATACCCTTTCACACACAGTCACTCTTTCCTTTCTCCGCTTAATTCTTCTCCATAGCAATTATTTTAATCACACATGCTTTATGTTTCACTTATGTAATTGTTGATTGTTTCCTTGCTGGAATATAAACTCTGTGAAATCAGGGATTTTGTTTTGCTTGCTGCTGTTCTCTAGGACCTAGAATAGGTAGGAAATAGGAATACATGGAATGAATGAATCCTGCATAAAAGCTCTTAGTACATTACATGGCATATAATAAGTGCTTAACAACTGTTAGTAATAACGATTTAGGCTTTCAAACTCTTGGTAACTCTTATCTTTTAAAAAGTCACTTAGGACTGGGTGTAGTGGTTCACACCTGTAATCCCAGCACTTTGGGAGGCCAAGGCAGGAGGATGCTTGAGCCCAGGAGTTTGAGACCAGCCTGGGCAACATAGGGAGACTCTGTCTCTGCAAAAATAAAATAAAACAAAATAAAATTAACTGCTTGTGGCAGCAATGCACACCTGAGGTACCCGCTACTTGGGCGACTGAGGTGGGAGGGTCACTTGAGCCTGTGAGGTTGAGGCTGCAGTGAGTCCTGATTGCTACTGTACTCTAGTCTGGGTGACAGAATGAGACCCTGTATCAAAAAACCCACAAAACAACAACAAAAAGTCACATAGATACCATTATATACTAGGTAGTCTGCTAATTAGCTATGTAATCGTCCTTATAAATAAAAAACAAACTAAACCAAGATGAAATTTAAAATTTTTGAATACTCACAGAATGCAATGATTCAGTAGAACAGTCCCTTTGAAAATCAGAAAAACAACTTACAAGGATGTTTTTACCGGGCACAGTGGCTCACGCCTATAATCTCAGCAATTTGGGAGGCCGAGGCAGACGGATCACAAGGTCAGGAGTTCGAGACCAGCCTGGCCAATATGGCGAAACCCTGTCTCTACTAAAAATACAAAAATTAGCCAGGCATGCTGGCCAGTGCCTGTAATCCCAGCTACTTGGGAGGTTGAAGCAGGACAATCGCTTGAACCCAGGAGGCGGAGGTTGCATTGAGCCAAGGTCGTGCCACTGCACTCCAGCCTGGATGACAGAGCGAGACTCCATCTCAAAAAAAGAAAAAAAAAAAAGGATATTTTTAGAGTTGAGAACTTCACCCACAGGGTGAGGATGTATGCACACTCTAGTGTTGTGCTCCTAAATGTAGCCTAGATGTGCTTATATTCCAACAGCGAGCAGGCCCTGTCATATTCCTCTCATTTCTTGGGAAAGCTGCCTACCCAACTTCCTAAACTGTGAGCAAAGCCTGAAATAACAGATCCCCTCTAGCTAACAAAGCCAAGCATGGAAGAAAATGCTTCCTTTCATTGAATGCTTTGGCAGTGTTTGGCAGTTCTACGATTTGCTACCTTTTAGTATTTAGGTTCCGTTTTAAAAACTCTTCCATTTCTTTGGTTTTCATTTACCACCAGAATCTGAAAAAAGAATAATAAAAAGGCAAAACCACAGGAATGTTGAAGTGACAGATAACCAAATTATGAGACTACAGTTCCTTTTGCTTTGAACCTACAGTAAAGATTCAGAAATTCTTGAGTTTAAACGTTGCATTTTTATTTGATTTATACACTATATAGCCTCAAAGTGCTAATCATCTATTGTTTTAAAATCTACAGTTAGGGCTTCCACAGAGTAATCTTTATTTTCTTTAACCGTACATAAATTCCTATATGAGAAATTTTAATATGCAAATAATTCGGGAAGTTACTAGAAGACTAAATATAGTATAAATGTTGGAGCAGAAAGAATATTTTAATGGGGAATATTAAAGAACATTAATGGCACCAAAGCTCTTTGACTTATATTTAAAAAATAATAAACTAACATTCTCATGAGTGTTAACTTACGTGAAGTATTTTCTGCCACTATCTCTAGGCTATTAATATATATTGCTTTTTAAAAAAATATTTCCTAAATTAGTGTAAGGGACCTGGCAGGTAGAAAATTTAAAATAAACCTCAGAATGTAGTCCCTCTTTTAGCAAACAGATATGTTGCCAAGGCAATCGGTAGCAGTTTTATGATTAACCACATGTAATGAAACTGAATCAGGGCTAGAAAAGGAAGCTATTCACATGTAAGATGCTGAAAACTGCTCTCTGATGGGGACTTTCAACAGCAGTGGGGGTTAAGGTGTTTATATGTCATTCAGATGTTCATTTTGTCTGCAATTTTGGATATATTGTAGGCGTGTAGGTTTGAAACCTATTCTTTTTGAAAGACCCCAAATGTGGTGTAGGAGGTGGAAATCAGGTGGGCAACCCTGAGGGCTGGCAATGAACAATTTGTTCATAGTCACAGAGGCTTCAAAACAGTCCCTTTAATCATGACTCATGGGCATGCAGAAGCACAGCACATTAGTTAAAATGAATACCTTCTGGATGGATGACCACAGCTGCCCCATTAATGGCTGTCAGATCTTTCACCTGATGTTCAGAGATGCTGAAGGGCGGGCACAACACAGACAAGTCCTACCATAGGTTCTTGGCTTTAACAGGAACCATGGTCAGAACTCCTTTGTCTCTACCATAGAACCCGGCACCGAGATAGCTAACAGGTGCTCAAATGAATAGTGAATAGAGTGTAATATCTCACCTACAGGTATTTCAATTAATTCGTTTGCCTGTGGGCCCAGCTGCAACTGAGCAGAAGGAAACATCTTGAAGGACATGGCCTGGCCTGAAACAATATGCCGAAGTGACTTGAGTGCCGGCTATGGGAACACAATGTTTAGTGATTGCTAAGCTTATGAAAATGTCAGAGAAACTCAGTAGGATTGATTTTCATAACTCTGTAGAGAATATAGCACCTCACTGTCATGCATTGTTTAAATAATACTGCACTATATATATTTTTTGAATTGTTTGGATATTATCTGTATATGTCCAAACAATTCAAAAAATATTATCTGTATCAGATATTGTATCCAATATTGGATATTATCTGTATCATTAATAGTATTGGCCTCTTAGGATGGACAGAACATTCACTTAGTTACTAAATATAAGGTACTTCGATCTCCTAGTTTATAATTAATGTATCAGTTATCTATAGTTGCAAAAGAAAAACATACACACATAAAACAAAAAACCTTCCCAACATTTAAGAGCTTAAAACAAAAATGATCTCTTTTTCATGATTTTGTGGTTGATCCAGTTCTGCGGGTCTGGGCTCTTTTCACTTTTGTGGCTAAGGCCAGCAGGTGACGTGGCTGGGGCTGGATAGTCTAAGACAGCCATACTTATACATCTGGGATTACAACTGGTACGACTGGAACAACTACGAGGACTGAGCCTCCCCTTCCATGCGACCTTTCATCCTGCAGTAGGCTAGTTTGGGCTTCTCCACAAGGTGGTCTTGGGTGGGAGTAGCATTCTAAGACAGTGAGAGCAGAAGCAATCTAGATCTCTTTAAGTCTAGATTCCCAGCAAAATGTCATCTTGACAGACTTCTGTCCTTCCTTCCTTCCTTCCTTCCTTTTTTCTTTCCTTCCTTCCTTCCTTTTTTCTTTCCTTCCTTCCTTCTTTCTTTCTTTCTTTCTTTCTTTCTTTCTTTCTTTCTTTCTTTCTTTCTTTCTTCTTTCTTCTTTCTTTCTTTCTCTCCTTCCTTCCTTCTCCTTCCTTCCTTCCTTCCTTCCTTCCTTCCTCCTTCCTTCCTTCCTTCCTTCCTTCCTCTCTCTCTCCTTCTCTCCTTCTCTCTTTCTTTCTCTTTCTTTCCCTTTCTTTCCCTCTCTTTCTCTTTCTTTCTTTCTCTCTTTCTTTCTCTCCTTCCTTCCTTCCTTCCTTCTTTCTTTCTTTCTTTCTTTCTTTCTTTCTTTCTTTCTTTCTTTTCTTTCCTTCTTTCTTTCTTTCTTTCTTTCTTTCTTTCTTTCTTATGGAGTATTGCTCTGTAACCTAGGCTGGAGTACAATGGCATGATTGTGGCTCACTGCAACCTCTGTCCCCTGGGTTCAAGCAGTTCTCCTGCCTCAGCCTCCCGAGTAGCTGGGATCACAGACACCTACCACCATGTCTGGCTAATTTTTGTATTTTTCATAGAGATGGGGTTTCACCATGTTGGCCAGGCCGGTCTCAAACTCCTGACCTGAGGTGATCTGCCCTCCTCAGCCTCCCAAAGTGCTGGGATTAACAGACGTGAGCCACCATGCCTGGCCTCATTTTGACCACACTTTATTGATTGAAGCATGTCACACAACCAGCTCAGATTCAAAGGACAGGGAAAGAGATATCACCTTTTAAGGCAGAAAAGACAAAGTTATATTACAAGGGGGATGCATGCAGGGATGGGAGGTAATGTTGTGGCAGTCTTTGCAAACCATCTGAACACCTTAGTGCTCAATAAATGGTAACTATTATATTATTTTTTATTTTAGAATTGGCATATCTCTCAGAAGTTGTCAGGATTATTATTACTTTTTTTTTTTTTTTTTTTTTTTTTTGAGACGGAGTCTCGCTCTGTCGCCCGGGCTGGAGTGCAGTGGCCGGATCTCAGCTCACTGCAAGCTCCCCCTCCCGGGTTTACGCCATTCTCCTGCCTCAGCCTCCCAAGTAGCTGGGACTACAGGCGCCAGCCACCTCGCCCGGCTAGCTTTTTTTGTATTTTTTAGTAGAGACAGGGTTTCACCGTGTTAGCCAGGATGGTCTTGAACTCCTGACCTCGTGATCCGCCCGTCTCGGCCTCCCAAAGTGCTGGGATTACAGGCTTGAGCCACCGCGCCTGGCCTATTATTACTTTTTGATGGCTGGAGGAAATAAATCAAAGGAAGGCAATCTTAATTTACCCATTATGAGATACATTATCTCTTACATAGCTCTCTGCCTGTGATATCAATGGAGCTTAAGCTCTATTCACAGGAACCTTGGGTATCTAGAAATCATGACGTGTTTCACTAGACGTGAAGCAGTCCCTGCTGTTCCTCTGCTGGTTCAAAAGTGAGTGGAGTTCCAATTTGCTCCCCATCTTAGTAAGGTCACTGATGCTTGAACAGTCACCATCTTGTATTTTATTCAAAGTACACTCATTAATAATAGAATATACTAAATGCACAATTGAACCTCAAAGCTGATTAATAGTATGCTTTTATCATGGTATCCCTACTTACAATGATAAGAGAAAAATACATGAATACAATAGTACATGAATACATGTACTATTAATACATGAATACAATAGTAAGAAGGAAAGTGTGCTGTTCATTTGGAGTATAGCTGTTGTATTTCATAATAATAGCAATTTATTTGTCCAATCTCATTATTTTACATTGCTTTCCCATTATGTTCTGTTCTCTTTTGTTAGGTCTGCAGTAGGATCCTAATTTAAAAATTGTCCAAGTGAGGCTGAGAGGTAGGGATTCCCTTATTATTTCTTGAAGAAATATACCTGTGCATTAATTCTTTCCACTTCCTGGAATATGTTTTCCGCAGATTTCCATGGGCTTCACTTGTTGTCATTCAGATTTGTTTAAATATCTCTTCCTCAGAAGGAATTTCCTGGCCAACATTCTGAAGTAGGCACCTTGTCACTCTCTGCAAAGTACTTAGCATGACTGATAATTTTCTTGCTTGTAGAGGTATATGTGTTCATATGTATTATCTTTCCTAGTAGAATGTAAGAGCTAAGCAAGCAGAAACTGTGTCTTGTTCACCAATTCTTCTGTAATTCTTAGAATCCGTACATATAGTAAGCTTACAAGATATGTTAAATGAATAATAACAGAAAGGCATTTTAGTTTTAGTGCTTCTCTACTTTTCTTTTTCTTTTCTTTTCTTTTTTTTTTTGAGACGGAGTCTCGCTCTGTCACCCAGGCTGGAGTGCAGTGGCCGGATCTCAGCTCACTGCAAGCTCCGCCTCCCGGGTTCACGCCATTCTCCTGCCTCAGCCTCCCAAGTAGCTGGGACTACAGGCGCCCGCCAACGCGCCCGGCTAGTTTTTTGTATTTTTTAGTAGAGACGAGGTTTCACAATGAGAGTTTCACTGTGTCACCCAGGCTGGAGGGCAATGGTGCTATCTTAGCTCACTGCAACCTCCGCCTCCTGGGTTCAAGTGATTCTCCCGCCTCAGCCTCATGAGTAGCTGGGATTACAGGCACCCGCCATCATGCCAGCTAATTTTTGTATTTTTGTAGAGAACGGGGTTTCAGAATGTTGGCCAGGCTGGTCTTGAACTCTTGACCTCAGGTGATTCACCCACCTCGGCCTCCCAAAGTGCTGGGATTACAGGCGTGAGCCATCATGCCTGGCCTGCTTCTCTCTTTTTAAATAGAGTTTAAATTTGGGGACAAACCTTTTTGTATTTTTCTGAAAGATGGTTTATAATGAAGATGAGATTCTGAGACATTTATATTATTTCATTATGATTATTTTACTTAATGCTGTGAATAACAGTGTATTAAGTGAAGGTAATTTAAGCAATCACCTGTGTTCCCAATCTGTTTTGATTCTGGAACCTGAAACCCAGAGTTTAGTGCTGAGTTCCGGCAAATCTCCCAGAACCGCCACCCTTTAGTTAGGGCTTCTGTGTCAATTCTCCAAAGGGCAAAGGCCTTTTGGGAAACTGGATTTTCATGGTTTCAGGGATAGGTCTAAACAATACATACTTCTGAATCCCCAAGTTCATTTGTTTTATCTTTATAGCCCAAGATTTCCTGCAGCAATTGAAATTCTCCAATATTTTCACTGGATTGAACTAAGTTCAAATTTAAAACCTATTCAGTTACACTGTTTTTAAGCTTAAAGTGTTCTTGCTTAGGTAGCGGGAAACTTTTTCAAGGGATATTCTTGGTACAAAGCCAAAGTCAAATAGAAATCCGAGTGGTTGCCTTGGAATACAGAAGAGGATGTAAGAACATTCTTCTGTAGTTGTGACTGTGGCAACAGCTTCTATGAAAATGGTTCAAATAAGACTGGGCATGGTGGCTCATGCCTATAATCCCAGCACTTTGGGAGGCTGAGGCCGGCGGAAAACCTGAGGTCGGGAGTTTGAGGCCAGCCTGGCCAACATGGAGAAACCCTGTCTCTACTAAGAATACAAAATTAGCCGGGCATGGTAGTGCATGCCTGTAATCCCAGCTACTCAGAAGGCTGAGGCAGGAGAATTGCTTGAACCCGGGAGGCCAAGGTTGCGGTGAGCCGAGATCAAGCCATTGCACTCCAGCCTGGGCAATAAGAGTGAAACTCCATCTCAAAAAAAAAACAAAAAAGAAAAAAGAAAATGGTTCAAATGATGTGCTAGGTATTTTGATTAACCTTGGGAATATTTCAATCTTGTCATCTTCAGCAGAAAAAAATGAACTTTTGAGTCATGAATAACAAGGCAATTATTGACTCAATAAACAAAATGTCAGGGATGTTATCGGAAAAGTATTAAGTGAGGAAATTACCCCATTGAAGTCTTCATTGCTTAAGTGATCAAGACAGCATTAATTATCATGGCATTCCAAGACCTTCCTTCTGGGCCTCACTTTACCAAGCTGACTTTATCTCAATGTATGGAACTCTTTAGCACAAACGTTCAAAAGCAGTCAGGCCAAAATTCTTATGATATCCTAAATTATTGGTGCTCATTTCCTTTTATTTTGGTGGCTACATAGTTTATTTCTGCCCATCTTCTAAGATCCAGTTCATGCTTCCTCTCCTTAGCAAGGCTGCCTTCATCTGCCCTCACAGGTTCTTCCTGGCCCATTCCCTAGAATCTTTCTAGTCATGTTTTTGCTTCCTGATAATCAAAGGAGATGACATAATATTTTTAAAGAGCTCAGCCTAGTGTCCTGAAAAAAGATGCCCCTTTTTTGTTTGTTGGCATATATAACATACTGAAAACAAAAACTGGGGTATTAAAAATGAATAATAAATGCACGAGGTATGAAGAAATACAGCATGATGGTTTAGAACATAGCCTCTGGAGTTACAGAAACCTGAATTATTTTCCTTACTAGGTCCCTTACTACTTGTTTAACTTTGGTCAGGTTGTTAGACTTCTCCAAGCCTTATTTTCCTACCTTGAAAAGGAGGGTAATACATAGGACACGTTTAATAGGGTAAATGTGACAAGTGAAATAACAGATATGAAAATTCTTTACAAATCACAAAACAAGTGAAATAACAGATATGAAAATTCTTTATAAATCATAAAAGGGCTGGGCGTGGTGGCTCATGCCTGTAATCCTAACACTTTGGAAGGCCGAGACGGGTGGATCAACTGAGGTCAAGAATTTGAGACCAGCCTGACCAACATGGCAAAACCCTGTCTCTACTGAAAATACGAAAATTAGGCTGGGTGTGGTGGCTCACACCTGTAATCCCAGCACTTTGGTACGCTGAGGCGGGTGGATCACCTGAGGTCAGGAGTTCGAGACCAGCCTGACCAGCATTGTGAAACCCCATCTCTACTAAAAATACAAAAATTAGCCAGGCACGGTGGCGCAGGCCTGTAATTCCAGCTACTCAGGAGGCAGAGACAGGAGAATTGCTTGAACCTGGGAGGTGGAGGTTGCAGTGAGCCAAGTTCACACCACTGCACTCCAGCCTGGGTGAGGGAGTGAGACTTTGTCTCAAAAACAAAAAAACAATCGTAAAGTACTGTATTAATGTTAAATATTATCTTGTATATTTTAGAATTTTTAGATACATGACATCAGAGTAACATTTTTTTTTTTCCTTTTTTTTGAGACGGAGTTTCATTCTTGTTGCCCAGACTGGAGTGCAATGGTGCCATCTCAGTGCACTGCAACCTCCACCTTGCGGGTTCGAACGATTCTCCTGCATCAGCCTCCAGTAACTGAGATTACAATGGCATGTGCCACCATGCCCAAGTAATTTTTTGTATTTTTAGTAGAGATGGGGTTTCACCATGTTGGCCAGGCTGGTCTCAAACTCCTGACCTCAGGTGATCCACCCGCCTTGGCCTCCCAAAGTGCTGCAATTACAGGTGTGAGCCACCATGCCTGGCCTACAGATTCTCTTTAAGCCAGCAACACGCAAGGCAATAGCTGTTTTGAACTTGGCATCCAACGAGAAGAAGTCACATTCTTTCCCTGGAGGGGCTTTCATTGTAGATAGGGGGACAAAATATGTCTCCTCATAAAGCAAAAATATGTCAAAAGTGAAATAACAACAGTATGCCAAAAATTACTCAAGGCAAAAATAAAGGAGATGATACAGGGTGTCAAAAAATTGGAAAAATAAACAATATTTCTGAAGTCCCAGGAGTAAGAGATTGCTTTCAGATTGGCGTAATCAGGGAGGGTTTGTAGAGGCTATGGTTGGGTGTTAAGTGAGCAGGGGCTTGAAGGTAGGTAAGATTTGATTAGGTGGAAAGTGGGTAGAGGGTATGAGAGAGCAGAAGTGTGGCAGTGGAAAAGTTGGAAGGTTAACAAGGAAACCAGTCTGACTAGAGTAATTCAAGCTAGTGTTCCCAGACTCAGTTGAATATTAGAATCAAAGTGGAAACTTTAAAAAATTATACAGATTTCTGAGCTCCACTGAAGATGGAATAAATCAGAATCTCTGAAGTGTGGGGTCTGGAATCTGTAGCTTCAAAAAGCTTTCAAGTTGATTCTAAGGAATAGCCAATTTTGGAAACCACAGATAAAAAGGATCAGTAGATTATAAGCAATAAACTTAATTAAGGTTCAAACTCCAAAGGTCTTGAATGTTAAGACTGTGGATTGTATTTAACAACATTCTCAAACTTTAGTAATGTATCGATATTGTTTAAAGAGAAAAACGTCTCTGGGGACTCTATAAGAAAACTGCAGAATTCAGTGGAGAGTCACAGAAATTTTGGGGGACTGACCATGCTCAGAGGTATGATCCTGAGATATCAGTCTATTTGTCATCTCTGGAATGGGCTGGAAGAAAAAGAAAGTGGAGATGGATTTATAAACTAAGAGACCACAGATACAGTGTAGGAATTAATGGGATCAAAAAGAATTCAGGGCTCTAGAGCATGTGTTTCCACAGAGGAGGGAATGGTAGCAGAAGCACTTGTTATAGGGGGTGGATATTTAGCACCATCATTCATAAGACCCCTGAAAAGTTTGGTTGTTTAGAAGGTTAAGACTGCTTCTTTGGCCGGGTGCGGGGGCTCACACCTATAATCCCAGCGCTTTGGGAGGCTGAGGCAGGTGGATCACCTGAGGTCAGGAGTTTGAGACCAGTCTGGCCAACATGGCAAACTCATGTCTCTATACTAAAAATACAAAAATTAGCTGGGCGTGGTGGAACACTCCTGTAATCCCAGCTACTTGGGAGGCTGAGGAGAATTCCTTGAACCCAGGAGGCGGAGGTTACAGCCTGTGGAGATGGTGCCACTGCACTACAGCCTGGGCAAAAGAGCGAGACTGTCTCAAAAACAGACAAACAAACAACAACAACAACAACAAAAAACCACTGCTTCTTTTAGGCTGGGTGTGGTGGCTCACACCTGTAATCTTACACTTTGGGAGTCAGGCAGATTGCTTGAGTCCAGGAGTTTGAGACCAGTCTCGGCAACATGGTGAAACCCCATCTCTAAAAAAATAGAAAAAAATTAGCTGGGCATGGTGGCATTTCCCTGTAGTCCCAGCTGCTTGGGAGGCTGAGACGAGAGGATCCTTTCAGCTGAGGGAGGATAATTTCAGCCTTGGGGACATTGAGCCTTCAATGAACCATGATCACACCATCATACTGCAGCCTGGGTGACAGAGTGGGACCCAGTTTCAAAAAAAAAAAAAAAAGACTACTTATTTTCCCTTCTCAGTCTCCTATAGCTCTTAACACAAGCAACTCTTGTAACACAGAAGAATTGTGGATCTATGTAATAATATATGTAAATTAACTGATAGGAGACAGTTTTTCAACTGATTTTCTTGGGAATTCCAAATTTCTAGTCCTGTTCTTAAAAAGCTATTCCTGTATACATTTTTCTGGCCAGTCTATAAATTTCAATGAATGGTTTTACCACAGACTTTTAGGGATTTCTGAGACCCTTTCAGAGAGTTCTGCAAAGTAAAACTATTTTCATAATAATACAGAGACTTTATCTACCTTTTTCACTGTGTTGACATTTGCCCTGATGATAAAAAGCAATGGTGGGTAAAACTGCTGGCAATGGACAAGTAGTCATTGTATTCTTCATTGCCACATCCTTGCAGTAAAAAAGGAGACACCAGTTTTATTTAGAACTGTCCTTGATGGGACCATAAAAATTATTAATTTTGTTAAACCTTGACCCTCAAGTACCTACCTTTTAAAAATTCTAGGCTGAGCATGGTTGCTCACACCTGTAATCCCAGCACTTTGGGAGGCTGAGGCAGGTGGATCAGCTGAGGTCAGGAGTTCGAGACCAGCCTGGCCAATATGGTGAAACCCTGTCTCTACTAAAAATACAAAAATTAGCCAGGCATGGTGGTGGGCACCTGTAATTCCAGTTACTCAGGAGGCTGAGGCAGGAGAATCACTTGAATCCGGGAGGGAGAGGTTGCAGTGAGCTGAGATTATGCCATTACACTCTAGCCTGGGCAACAAGAGTGAAACTCCATGTCAAAACTAAAAAATATTCTATATGATGAATTTAGAATTACACATGAATTATTTCTGCCGCACTTAGAAGCGTGAGGAGAAGCATTTGTGCAGTGTTTGAGTTCTAAGTGAAACTAGCACGTTTGTTCATTTGATATCAATTTTTACTTGTAAGAATGACTGGCACAATACAGTTAATCAGGCTTGGGTAATTGGCAGGTATTTTCTTGAAAATTAGTGAAGTAAGCATGTCAATTCAAGGATATCAACTACAAATATTTGTTATAAATTTCAAGATTCAAAGTTTTAAGTAAAAAATTAGAATTTTGGAAAACATGTGTCTTAGTCCATTTTGTGTTGCTATAAAAGAATACCTGAAACTAGGCAATCCATGAAGAAAAGAGGTTTATCTAGCTCATGGTTCTGCAGGCTGAGAAGTCCAAAGGCATGGCCCTGGCTTCTGGTAAGGGCTTTCATGTTGGATCACAACATAGTGGAGAAGGTCAAAAGGTAAGCAGACATGTGTAAAGAGGGGAAAATCTGAGTGTTGTCCTGTTTTTTTTTAATTTTTTATTTTTTCAGATGGAGTCTCACTCTGTCACCCAGGCTGGAGTGCAGTGGCGTGATCTTGGCTCACTGCAAACTCCGCCTCCCGGATTCATGCTATTCTCCTGCCTCAACCTCCCAAGTAGTTGGGACTACAGGTGCCCGCCACCATGCCTGGCTAATTTTTTGTATTATTTAGTAGAGACAGGGTTTCACTGTGTTAGCCAGGATGGTCTCGATCTTTTGAACTCGTGATCTGCCTGCCTCAACCCTCCAAAGTGCTTGGATTACAGGCGTGAGCCACCACACCCAGCCTGTTCTGGTTTTATAACAACCCTTTCTCACAAGAATTACTATATTCCCAAGAGGAATAATCCAGTCTCTTAAGAGTGAGAACCCCCTCACTACTGGGAAAACAGTCCAAGTCATTCATGAAGTATCTGTTCCTATATCCCAAACACCTCCCAGTATGCCCTGCCTCCCAGGGCTGCCATACTGGGAATCAAGTTTTAACATGAGTTTTGGTGGGGACAAGCAAACAGCATCCAAACCATAGCAATATGCATCTATCACCACTGTGACCTGGAAAACTCAGCTTCCCATATTTTTCTTTTTTCTTTCTTTTTTGAGACAGAGTTTCGCTCTTATTGACCAGACTGGAGTGAAATGGCATGATCTAGGCTCACTGCAACCTCTGCCTCCCGGGTTCAAGCGATTTTCCTGCCTCAGCCTCCTGAGTAGCTAGGATTACAGGCATGCGCCACCACGCCCGGCTAATTTTGTATTTTTAGTAGAGACGGGGTTTCTCCATGTTGGCCAGGTTGGTCTTGAACTCCCGACCTCAGGTGACCAGCCCACCTCGGCCTCCCCAAGTGCTGGGATTACAGGCATGAGCCACCATGCCCGGCCAGCTTCCCATATTTTTCTAATGAGATTAATGGTTATATTAACAAATACGATTTTTTTGCTGTGTATAATACATGTATCAACATGTGGAGGAGACACATAACTCAAGGTACCAACATCTATAATGTTTTGATCATGCATGATTGAAAGATCTATTCAAAGTGCAAAATAGACAGATAGATTTTAATGTAATTGATTAAGAAAACTTAATTAATATAGTTTCAGATTCCACATTACAAATAACCTTTTTTTAATTCTTTAGACAGAGTCTCACTCTGTCGTCCAGGCTGGACTGCAGCAGTGTCATCTCGGCTCACTGCAATCTCCACCGCTTGGGTTCAAGCAATTCTCCTGCCTCAGCCTTCTGAGTAGCTGGGATTACAGGTGTGTGCCACCACGCCTGGCCAACTTTTGTATGTTTTGTAGAGATAGGGTTTCACCATGTTGGTCAGGCTGGTCTTAACTCTCAACCTCAAGTGATCTGCCCTCTTCAACCTCCCAACTTACTGGGATTACAGGTGTGAGCCACCGTGCCCTGCCACAACCAACCTTTAAGATTCTTGTATCTGTTGAGTTTTCATGTAACATTAAAGCAAATGCCCACATTATCTGAAAAGGCTATAAAACTACTTCTCCCTTTTCCAACTACCTCTTATACCATTGCATTGGGGATTAGGTTTCAACCTATGAATTTTGAGGGGACACAAACTTTCAGACTATAGCAGGTGTATGTCAAAAGGAACTGAAAACTGATAGTCAAGCAAATACATACGCACACATGTCTTTTTTTTTTTTTTTTTTTGAGACAGGGTCTCACTCTGTTGCTCATGCTGGAGTGCAGTGGCATGATCATGGCTCACTGCAGTCTTGACCTGTCAGGCTCAGGTGACTCTCCCACCTCAGCTTCTTGGGTAACTGGGACCACAGGTGTGTGCTACCAAGCCTGGCTAATTCTTTTGTATTTTTTGTATAGATGGGGTTTTGCCATGTTACCCAGGCTGATCTCAAACTCCTGAGCTCAAGTGATCCACCCACCTTGGCTTCCCAAAGTGCTGGGATTATAGGTATGAGCCACCACGCCCAGCCCTCACATGTCATAGCAGCACTATTTACAATAGCCAAAAGGTGGAGACCCAAATATCTATCAACAGATGAATGGATAAACAAATTGTGATATATACATACATTAGAATATTATTCAGCCATAAAAAGAAATGAAGTACTGATATATGCTGTAACACAGATGAACCTTGAAAACATTGTGCTAAGTGGATGAGCCAGACGCAGAAGATCAGAGATATAGTTTGGCTCTGTCCCCACTCAAATCTCATCTTGAATTGTACTCCCGTAATTCCCAAGTGTTATGGGAGGGAACCGGTGGGAGATCATTTGAATCATAGGAGTGGTTTCCCTCATACTGTTCTTGTGGTAGTGAGTAAGTCTCATGAGATCTGATGGTTTTATCAGGGGTTTCTGCTTTTTTGCATCTTCCTTATTTTCTCTTGTTGCCCTGATGTGAGAAGTGCCTTTTGCCTCCTGCCATGATTCTGAGGCCTCCCCAGCCATGTGGAACTGTAAGTCCAATTAAACCTCTTCTCTTTGTCTTCCCAGTCTTTGATATGTCTTTATCAGCAGCATGAAAATGTACTAATATGGTAAATTGATACCAGTAGACGGGGGCATTGCTGAAAAGATACCTAAAATTGTGGACATGACTTTGGAACTGGGTCATAGGCAGAGGTTGGAAGAGTTTGGAGGGCTCAGAAGAAGACTGGAAAATGTGGGAAAGTTTGGAACTTCCTAGAGACTTGTTGAATGGCTTTGACCAAAAGCCTGATAGCGATATGGACAATAAGGTTCAGGCTGAGGTGGTCCCAGAGGGAGATGAGGAATTTGTTGGGAACTGGAGCAAAGGTGACTCATGTATGTTTTAGCAGAGACTGGTGGCATTTTGCCCCTGCCCTAGGATTTGTGGAACTTTGAGTTTGAGAGAGTTGATTTAGGGTGTCTGGTGGAAGAAATTTCTAAGCAGCAAAGCATTCAAGAGGTGACTTGGGTGCTGTTAAAGGCAATCAGGAAGCAGAGCATAAAAGTTCAAAAAATTTGCAGCCTGACAATGTGATAGAAAAGAAAAACCCATTTTCTGAGGAGAAATTCAAGCCAGCTGCAGAAATTTGCATAAGCAACGAGGAGTTGAATGTTAATCACCAAGGCAATGGAGAAGATGCCTCTAGGGCATGTCAGAGGTCTTCACAGCAGCCCGTCCCATCACAGGCCTGGAGGCCTAGGAGAAAATGGTTTCATGGGCCGGGCCCATGAAACTTAGGCTGTTTGCAGCCTAAGGACTTGGTGCCCTTTGTCCAAGCTGCTCCAGCCATGGCTGAAAGGGACCAACGTAGAGCTTGGGCTGTGGCTTCAGAGGGTGCAAGCCACAAGCCTTGGCGGCTTCCACATGATGTTGAGTCTATGAGTGCACAGAAGTCAAGAACTGGGGTTTGGGAACCTTTGCCTAGATTCCAGAAGATGTATGGAAATGCCTGGATGCCCAGGCAAAAGTTTGCTACAGGGGCAGGGCACTCATGGAGAACCTCTGCTATGGCATTGCAGAAGGGAAATGTAAGGTCAGAGACCCCACACAGAGTCCCTACTGGGGTACCACCTAGTGGAGCTATGAGAAGAGGGCCATCATCCTGCAGACCTCAGAATGATAGATCCACCGACAGCTTGCACCGTCTACCTGGAAAAGCCACAGACACTCAACGTTAGCCCGTGAAAGTAGCCGGTAGGCTGTACCCTGCAAAACCATAGAGGTGAAGCTCCCCAAGACCATGGCAACCACTTCTTACATCAGCGTGACCTGGATGTGAGACTTGGAGTCAAAGGAGATCATTTTGGAGCTTTAAAATTTGACTGCCCCATTGGATTTTGGACTTGCATGGGCCCTGTAACCACTTTGTTTTGGTCAATATCTCCCATTTGGAACAGCTGTATTTACCCAATACCTGTACCCCCACTGTATCTAGGAAGTAACTAGCTTGCTTTTGATTTTACAGACTCACAGAGGGAAGGAACTTGGCTTGTCTCAGGTGAGACTTTGGACTGTGGACATTTGGGTTAATGCTGAAATGAGTTAAGGCTTTGGGGGACTGTTGGGAAGGCATGATTGGTTTTGAAATGTGAGGACATGAGATTTGGAGAGGCCAGGGGCGGAATGATATGATTTGGCTTCATGTCCCTACCCAAATCTCATCTTGAATTGTACTCCCATAATTCCCATGTATGATGGGAGGGACCTAGTGGGAGATAATTTGAATTATAGGGGCGGTTTCCCCCATACTGTTCTTGGGGTAGTGAATAAGTCTCATGAGATCTGATGATCTCGGGTTTCCGTTTTTATATTGGGGTTTCTGTTTTTACATCTTCCTCATTTTCTCTTGCTGCCTCCATGTAAGAAGTGCCTTTCACCTCCAACCTGATTCTGAGGCCTCCCCAGCCATGTGGAACTGTAAGTCCAATTAAATCTCTTTTTCTTCCAAGTATCGGATATGTCTTTATCAGTAGTCTGAAAATGGACTAATACAGTCATATATTGTATGATTCCATTTATATGAAACATCTGGAATAGGTAAACCCATAGAGACAGAAAGCAGATTGGTGGTTGTCGGGGGCTGGAGGGGAATGGAATGGGGAGTGACTGTTCAATGGGTATAGGGTTTCCTTTTGGGGTTATGAAAATATTTTCGAACTAGTTAGATGTGGTGATTGTACAACACTGAGTGTAATTATGCCATTGGATTGTTTCTTTTAAGACTGTTAATTTTATGTTATATAAATTTCACCTCAATTAAAAAAAATCTCAGCTGGATGATCACCAGATATAGGCCCTAGCACTCGGCAGGGATTCAGAATTTCTTTTTTGGTTTTACTCAAGTAAGCAAAATGAACAATATCTGTTTTCTTTCTGTTGGCAGTGTTTCGAGTATCTGGTGCTAGTATAATCATTATTTTGGCTATTATCAGACTTAGCAATGCAATTTTTGCTTTGATATTCTTCCCAGTTGTTGTGTCAGGAAGAAGGCAGAATTAGGCAGTGTGCTAAAATCAAATCAGTATTTCTTACATAAATGATCGGTTGGGTGAGTCTGTTTTTAGTCACACATCTCCTTTGAAGTCTGAAAGCAAGCAAGAAATTTGAGATTGTTGACATTTCCTACAGAAGAGCTAAAATGTACTGTTACTGAAAGACCACAAGATTTATCAACTGAAAATACATCAACTTCAACACCTTCAATTTATTAACCAAAGGTGGGGGTCACTTATGTGTTCTTTGTCCAAGGTACAGGTTGTTCTGTCCCTCACTCCCAGCAAAATTTTGTGAAATATCTTAAGTTTATTGGATTATTGAAGAGCAGTTGGCTTACAGTTCTGTGGTTTTCCCCTGGCTTTTCTTCCCTAGCAACCAAAAACAATACGACTCATCAAGAAGATTGCATCTTATATCATTATACAGAGCCTTTTTTTTTTTTTTTTGGAAACAGGGTATCACTCTATTGCCCAGGCTGAAGTAGTGGTGTGATCTCATCTCACTGTAATCTCTGCTACTGGGGTTCAAGCGATTCTTGTACCTTAGGCCTCTGAGTAGCTGGGACTACAGGTGCGCACCACCATGCCTGGCAAATTTTTGTATTTTTTGGTAGAGATGGGGTTTCACCATGTTGGCCAGGCTGGTCTTGAACTCCTGACCTCAAGTGATCACCCACTCAGCCTCCCAAAATGCTGGGATTACAGGCATGACCCACTGCACCTGGCCATTATATAGAGCTTTTTATATTTAACTTTTAGTCTAATTTTCCTTGAAGTCTGCACACTGGACAATTAATTGGTCAGCAGCAAGGTGATAGTTCTAGTAGGACAAAGCAGCATCTGAAGAAGAGAGTGAAAACCAGACAAATTATTTACACCAGTATTTCAGACTTTAAGACTGAGTTAATTAAGGGGGGAGAGGCACTATTTTGGCTTAAATTTCTTCATCTGTAAAGGTATATTAATGGTACTATGCACATAAAGTTTTGTGAAAAAACGTGTGTATGTGAAATGTTTTATATAGAATCAGGAATATAATTGGCTAACAAAGGATGTTTTTTGTTTTTTAATGAGGAATAATGCCGCTGATGAGCAGTTAAGATAGTGCTCATCATAGAAGAGAGAACCAAATGACAAAGGGATGTGAGGCCAGCTCAGCTTTCCTTCAGTTAGAAAATAAACATAGAAGTAAAGCATAATATATCATTATTGCTATGAAGCGAGTAGCAACATGGCAAAACCCCGTCTCCACTAAAAATACAAAAATCAGCTGGGCGTGGTGGCGGTTGCCTGTAATCCCAGCTACTCAGGAGGCTGAGGCAGAACCTAGGAGGCGGAGGTTGCAGTGAGCGGTGATCACACGCACTTCAGCTTGGGTAATAGAGCAAGACTCAGTCACGAAATAAAATAATAAAATAAAATAAAATAGAATAAAATAAAATTGAAGCATCGTTACCTTTTAAAAATATCCATATCCATGAAAAGAATATAACCTTATTCCCCTGGTTCCTGAGACTGATTTAGGATGGCACCAGCTTCTTTTCTCCTCTAAAGCAGGGGCCGAGCTACAGCAGTGACACCAAGTGGTTGTTTTAGGGGATTTTCCTTTTCATTTGGGACTTCGTGATTTTTAAATGACTGAAATAAGATGTTGTTTGCCTTCTTTCTCTTTCCCATCAGTTGGAGCATGTATTCTTCAGTTCTTGCATACCTCACTCACCAGAAATGCTAAAAGAATGAATAAAGCAACAAACAGGATTTGACCCTGACATTTGATCTTTTGAGGGCTTCCAATATAAACACCTTTGTTTAGTTGTTTCTAGGACCAGGTGGTTTCAGAGAATTGAAAGAAAGCCTAAACTAAACTCTACATGCTAAAACTATGATAATGATGATGAAACTGTCAGTGCATTTAAAATTATATGACTCATAAACAGAGAGCACTGTGAACTTAAAAGTAAGAATGCTGCAGACTGATGCCAAGAAAACTCAATGAGTCTGTGATGAAGGTCAAGACTCCCTTCATAACCATCTGTGGTGAGCTAAAACTTCCGTATCCAAAGAACAACAATGCTTAAAATGTCTTGCTTAGGAAAAAAAAAAAGTAAAAGTAGGTTTGCAAAGTTCGTGTCTTAGTTTGGACTGCTATAACAAACTACTGTAGACTGGGTGGCTTATAAAGAAAAGCAATGTATTTCTTGCAGTTCTGGAGCTGGGAAATCCAAAATCAAAGCACTGGTGTCTGGTGAGGGCCTGCTTCCTCACACACAGGGCAGATAGGGCCGTGAGTTATCTGTGGTCTCTTTTTTGTTAATTATAATTTTTTGGTTTTTAATTATTTTTGAAAAAATAGAGATGGGGGTCTCACTATGTTGGCCAGGTTGGTCTGGAACTTCTGATCTCAAGCAGTCCTCCTGCCTCAGCCTTCCAAAGTGCTAGGATTACAGGTGTGAGCCACCGTGTCTGGCCTGGAGTCTCTTTTATGAGGGCACTCATCTCATTCATGAAGGCTCTTCCCTCATGACTCCAGCCTAGGTTGAAGTGCAATGACACGATCTCGGCTCACTACAACCTCCGCCTCCCGGGTTCAAATGATTCTCCTGCCTCAGCCTCCTGAGTAACTGGGATTACAGGTGCCTGCCACCACACCCAGCTAATTTTTGTACTTTTAGTAGAGACAGGGTTTACCATGTTGCCCAGGCTGGTCTTGAACTCCTGACTTCAGGTGATCCACCTGCCTCGGCCTCCTAAAGTGCTAGGGACCTCCTAAAGTGCTACAGGCGAGAGCCACCGTGCCAGGCCTACTTTCAGGATTTTTACCTGATAATAGTATTCATCAAATATTTCTTTAAGCGGTGATTTCACCAGTACATTTATACTATGACTAAGTTTATAAATATTTGATATACAAACTTTTAAGAAATACATTTGCTAAGTAATGTAGACACACCCAAATTACAAACAAAAGAAAGAAGAGGAAGTTAGGCTATTAACTGACATGTAGACAATAGAAGTATATGTAGTTATGCAGAGGAAGAACAGTCAATTATAAAGAAAATCACATGGAGGAAATGGGATTACTGTTGGTTCCAGGGACCATCATTGTGTAGGTGGAACCAAGAGATTTGGTTGAGAACACTCTGCTAAAGACAGTGCAGCTAGATTAGCCACTAATCACAGGCTAGTGTGGGAACTGTGGGACATATTCCTCAATGCCCAAGAAATGTTGGTTGTTTTTCCTCCTCGTGTTTCTCAAATGTCATTTTACTTATCTTTTTTTTATTATATCTGTCCTGTGCTTCTAAAATCTGAACATAAAATGAAATGTTTTATTTTATTTTATTTTATTTTTGAGATGGAGTTTCATTCTTGTCACCCAGGCTGGAGTGCAGTGGTACAATCTTGACTCACTGCAACCTCTGCTTCCCAGATTCAAGCGATTCACCTGCCTCAGCCTCCCAAGTAGGTGGGATTACAAGCATGTGCCACCACACCCGGCTAACTTGTTTTTGTATTTTTAGTAAAGACAGGGTTTCACCATGTTGGCCAGGCTGGTCTCAAACTCCTGACTTCAGGTGATCCACCTGCCTGGGCCTTCCAAAGTGCTGGGATTACAGACGTGAGCCACTGCAGCTGACCCTTCATTTTAAATTGTAGCTTTTACCACCTTCTATCTGGCGGAAAAACTAGTCCTCAGTTTATTTCCTTAATGCTTACTAATTTTATGTCACCAGTAGTTGGCAGATACATTTTAGAAAACTGTCAAGAGAAAAATTTGTATAGAAACTAAAAACAGCAGTCAGCTGATCTGGTGGGCCGTGGACTTGCTGCTGTAGACAATGGAATGATCAGAAATAATAAACAGGGCAAGAACTTTATCTATTTTTGAGCTGAGTGTTCTAACATTTATGAATGACTAAGTGATGAGGCATCAATCTAAAATGCCTCTGCATTTCACATTAGTATGTGAAAAACTGGTAGGGATTAATTAATATTTTTCTTTAGCTTCTGAGTAAGAAACAGTTCCAAGATGAGGAAAGAATACCTTGCTTTGTCTTTCAGTGTTTCTAACTCTGAAACTCTGGGAACTTTATAAATCCGTAAGACATGGTCTAAAGGCCACCAATAAGAGGACTGAGTTTTCACTTTTACCCAATTAGATGCTAAAGTGGACAGAACAAAATTACATATTCTTGGACTATAGACTGGAGCATAAAAATTTGTATCATAGCCAATAATAATGACTGTGCTTTTGTCAAGCCATTGTACTCCTACTCCCTCTACCCCCATGACACACAGTGTTTCTTAAGCACCCACTAAACATGAGAGAAAGCAGCAAGACTGGGAGCACATCGTGGACGGCTTTATATTTTCTTCAGCAATAAATGGAAGTTGTCAAGAAGACAAAAGACACCATCAAGCCTGTGCTTTGGGAAGATGTAACTGTCGGTGGTGTGTAAGACATACTGCTGGAGGATGAGGCCGAAAGTAGGGAGACTGGGAAATGCCATGGCTGTTAAAATGGAAAGGACGGTAGAAATTACGAAGGTGGCTTCTGTGAACTACTGCTGTCTTTTACTGTTTTAATTTAGAAAGAATGAATGCTCAAAAAATAGTTGAGGCTAGGTGCAGTGGCTCATGCCTGTAATTCCAGCACTTTGGGAGGCTGAAGCAGGCGGATCACCTGAGGTCAGGAGTTTGAGACCAGCCTGACCAACATGGTGAAACCCCATCTCTACTAAAAATACAAAAATTAGCCGGGCGTGGTGGCACGTAGCTGTAATTCCAGCTACTTGGGAGTCTGACACAGGAGAATCTCTTCAACCCAGCGGGTGGAGGTTGCAGTTAGCCAAGATCATGCTACTGCACTCCAGCCTGGGCAACAGAGTGAGACTTGGTCTCAAAAAAAGAAAAAAAAAGTTAGTTGAATGCATATTGGTCATTTGTTGAGGGGAGGAAACAAAGATGATGGTGAAGTTTCAAGTCTTAATAGCTAGGTGTATTAGTCAGGGTTCTCTAGAGGGACTAATAGGATGGGCGTATATATGAAAGGGAGTTTGTTAAGGAGTATTCACTTACACCATCACAAGGTGAAGTCCCACAATAGGCCATCTGCAAGCTGAGGGGTAAGGAAGTTAGCCTGAGTCCCCAAAACCTTAAAAGTAGGGAAGTCAACAGTACAGCCTGTGGCTGAAGGCTCAAGAGCCCCTGGCAAACCACTGGTGTAAGTTCAACAGTCCAAAAGCTGAAGAACTTGGAGTCCAATGTTTGAGGACAGGAAGCATCTAGCACAAGAGACTCAGCCAGTCCAGTCTTTCCAAGTTCCCCTGCCTGCTTTTATCCTAGCTGCACTGGCTGCTGATTAGATGGTGCCCACCCAGGTTGAGTGTGGGTCTGCCCTCCTAGTTTACTGACTCAAATGTTAATCTCCTTTGGCAACACCATCACAGGAACAATACTTTGCATCCTTCAATCCAATCAAGTTGACAGTCAATATAAACCATCACACTGGGTTAAGCCCAAACTCATTCTGTGTCCATCAACATTTGGTCCTTCTCTTGACTTTGCTAAAATTGTCTGTGGTTCATGCTTCCCTCAGTTTCTTAGGGAAAACCAGGCTCAAAATCTTGATGTAATGGTTCATTTCTTTTCTCCCTCTCTTGCCTTCTACAACCAGTTCCCAAGTTTTGTTCTCTTGATTGGGCAGTAGCAATGACTTCTTAATGGTCTGGGCCAACACATAGATTTATTCCACCTTTAACCTTTCTCATATACTACTGACACTTCAATTGTAATCTTAAAATCATAACTTTGAACTTTTTTTTTTTTTTGAGATAGAGTCTCGCTCTGTCGCCCAGGCTGGAGTACAGTGGCGCAATCTCGGCTCACCGCAACCTCCACCTCCTGGGTTCAAGTGATTCTCCTACCTCAGCTTCCCAAGTAGCTGGGACTATAGATGTGCACCACCATGCTCGGCTAATTTTTTTTTTTTTGTATTTTCAGTAGAGACAGGATTTCACAGTGTTAGCTAGGACGATCTCGATCTCTTGACCTTGTGATCTACCCACCTCAGCCTCCCAATGTGCTGGGATTACAGGCATGAGCCACTGTGCCTGGCCAACTTTGAACAATTTTTAAAAAATTTTATTTGGGCCGGGCGCGGTGGCTCAAGCCTGTAATCCCAGCACTTTGGGAGGCCGAGACGGGCGGATCACGAGGTCAGAAGATCGAGACCATCCTGGCTAACACGGTGAAACCCCGTCTCTACTAAAAAATACAAAAAACTAGCTGGGCGAGGTGGCGGACACCTGTAGTCCCAGCTACTCGGGAGGCTGAGGCAGGAGAATGGCGTGAACCCGGGAGGCGGAGCTTGCAGTGAGCTGAGATCCGGCCACTGCACTCCAGCCTGGGTGACAGAGCGAGAGACTCCATCTCAAAAAAAAAAAAAATTTATTTGAAGTTCAAGGGTACATGCACAGGTTTGTTGTACAGATTATTTTGTCACCCAGGTATTAAGCCTAGTACCCATTAGTTATTTTTTCTGATTTGTCTCCCTCCTCCCAGCCTCCACCCTCTGTTAGGCCTAATGTCTCTAACTACCATGCTGTGTTTTGGTTAAAAGGTTACCGTCCACTGTATTTTATTTTTTCAGGTGAGAAAGAAACATAACAAGCACTTGAGGCATCAGGAACTGGGTCCTCTAGGGATGAGGAGGCATTCTGTTGGATGGTTTTGCAAAATGTTTCCTCCAGAGTCATCTGTCTCATTAACAATTTTTTTTTCTTCAACTTTTATTTTAAGTTCAGGGGTACATATGCAGGATGTGCGGGTTTGTTACATAGGTTAATGTGTGCACATGGTGGTGGCTGCACAGAGCATCCCATCACTTAGGTATTAAGCCCAGCATTCATTAGCTATTCTTCCTGATGCTTTCCCTCTGCCCTCACCAACAGGCCCCAGTGTGTGTTGTTCCCTGCTATGTGTCCATGTGTTCTCATTGTTCAGCTTCAGCTCCCACTTATAAATGAGAACATGTGACGTTTGGTTTTCTGTCCCTGCAGTAGTTTGCTGAGGATAATGGCTTCCAGCTCCATTCACGTCCCTGCAAAAGACATGATCTCATTAATTTTTATGGCTGTATAGTATTTCACTGTGTGTATGTACAACATTTCTTTATCCAGTCTCTCATTGATGGGCGTTTGGGTTGATTCCATGTTTTTGCTGTTGTGAATAGTGCTGCAGTGAACATATTCATGCATATATCTTTATAATAGAAAGATTTCTATTCCTTTGGGTATATACCTAGTAATGGGATTGCTGGGTCAAATGGTATTTCTGCCTCTAGATCTCTGAGAAATCACCACACTGTTTTCCACGATGGTTGAACTAATTTACACTCCTACCAACAGTGTTTAAGTGTTCCTTTTTCTCTGCAACTCACTAGCATCTGTTTTTTTTTGACTTTTTATTAATAGCCATTCTGACTTGTGTGAGATGGTATGTCATTATGGTTTTGATTTGCATTTTTCTAATGATCAGTGATGTTGAGCTTTTTTCCAAATGCTTATTCACAACATATTATGTCTTTTGAAAAGTGTCTGTTTGGCTGGCGTGGTGGATCATGCCTGTAATCCCAGCACTTTGGGAAGCTGAGGCGGGCTGATCACCTGAGGTCAGGAGTTTGAGACCAGCCTGACCAACATGGTGAAACCCCATCTCTTCTAAAAATACAAAAATTAGCTGGGCGTGGTGGTGCACACCTGTAATACTAGCTACTCAGGAGGCTGAGGCAGGAGAATCACTTGAACTCGGGAGGCAGAGGTTGCAGTGAGCTGAGATCACACCACTGCACTCCAGCTTGGGTGACAGCATGAGACTCCATCTCAAAAAAAAAAAAAAAAAAAAAAGAAAATTACATTTCATTTAAGTCAAGGAAAGGAAGAATATGTGGTTAAGAGTGCCAAATACTGTAGAGGCAAAGAAAAATGAAAAGAGACGAAAGGATTCTATATGTAACAGTTAAAAGAGTCATTGGTGATTTTTTTTTGAGACAGACATCTCATACAATTACAAACCTTTGGGGCTGAAAGATCCTACAGAGATCTAGCTCTCTTTCTCCTTCTGTTCCCAAGGATCCTAGAGATTCTTGGGTGTCAATTTTTCCACATTTAAAAAACTGGGAAATGTTTTCTTGGAAAAACTGACACCCAAGAGTTTGAGGGGTTTGCCCAGTCTCTAGGAGCACTATCTAATACTCTATATATCTTTCATTTCAGACTTGTGCCTTGTATTCTATTATTATTTTTTAAATAAAGAATTTCTGAGCTAATCTGCTTTTTTTTTTTTTTTTGAGATGGAGTCTTGCTCTGTTGCCCAGGCTGGAGTGCAGTGGCACGATCTCAGCTCACCGCACCTCCACCTCCTGGGTTCAAGCGATTCTCCTGCCTCAGCCTCCCGAGTAGCTGGGATTACAGGCGTGCGCCACCACGTCTGGCTAATTTTTGTATTTTTAGTAGAGACGGGGTTTCTCCATGTTGGCCAGGCTGGTCTCAAACTCCTGACCTCGTGATCCACCTGCCTCGGCCTCCCAAAGTGCTGGGAGTACAGGCATGAGCCTGGCCTGCTAATCTGCTTTCTGAAGCACATCAATTTAGGGAATGTAGAAGTCTAAGAGGCAGCTTTTGATAAGATAAACTGGCACTGAGGGATGAAAGAGAAAAACATTACTCATAGAATGGTTGTGGATATAACAAGCTCTATAATTTTAAAGTTCACAATTTCTTTTAGTATCTCCCATCATGCAGAGGAAGTTTCTTCTGTACATCTTATCACTGGAATGAGGTTCTATGTGTTGAGATAGATGAGCAGGGGGAGAAGAGATGGCTTTTAGAGTAGGTAATGTCCATGAATGATTCCTTTTCTCTTTTATTTACTTTTTTATTTTTCTAGAGATGGGGTCTTGCTATGTTGCCCAAGCTGCTCTTGAACTCCTGGCCTCAAGTGATCCTTCCCCTCAGCCTTCCAAAGTGCTGGGATTACAGATGTGAGCCACCACGCCCAGCATGTTTCCTTTTCTATTCTAGAATGAGGAGGGAAAAAGCTAAAATGCCCTGGGTGGAAGAGTGACTAAGGAGTGAGGAGAGAAGGAGTGTGGATTGACTATTTATAAAATAAGTTTAGCAAAGAATAATGAGAGGTTTCTAGGAGTGGAAGATAATGCAATTTAAAAAAAAAAAGAGAGAAAGGTAAAAACACAACCTTTACATGACATTTCTCGTTCTAGTTCAGTCCTCATTCCTGGGTCCCCTTCTAACTCCTTTCCTTATTGTTTCCTTTCTTCTTCAGACTCTCTTTGAACATTTACTATTTCTATGAAGTTGTTCCTAACTCTAATCATCATATTATATATGTCTGTGTACCCCATACATGACTTTTTAGAATTATGAATTATTGTATAACTTTGTATGTGTTATGTGCTTCTGTTCAGTTTAAAAAAGTTTAGTCTTTCAGAGATCAATATGACTCATGTTTACTGTATCCAACCCTAACACTTCTTACTAGACACACATACACGCCATCCCCAACCCCACACACGGCTACTGAAACATTGCTCTTATGTTTTGCCATCCTCTCAAGCTGTCTTTAAGCCTTTCATCCATTTGAAACAGGACTGAGCACCCTGTGTGAAAAAGTGATAGAGATTAAGTGAGTCAGATATGACTCTGCCTGGTGTGGGGCTGATTTCTGCTCCTGGAGTCTCAGATAGTTTTGTGGCAGACGCAAATATTCATCTACCTAGCAAATGTGGCCTGTCTTCCCTCTTGCTAACTGAATCTTGCTATTATTGAGGTATTGGGCAGCAATGGGCTCAAGGAAGTTAGACCTGCCACATGGTGCAAGGGCTTAACCCCTAACTGATTAAAGCAATCACGTTCACCTCATTCTTTGCCAGTGGGAAGGCGTGGGCTTGATTCTAGTTATGGCAATGGAATATATGGCAAGCCTCCTGAGAGTCTGTGAAAATCATTTTATTTCCTTGATAATAGAGAAAACATTGGGGGTGGGGACACTTTCTGACTCTCCCTTTCCTTTTTGCTAAGTACATCAGTAGGAGGAAGTACGGCTTGGAGCTATGGCAGCCATCTTGTGACCTTGCAGTAAAAACCAAGAGAATCTCAGTGACTCTGCCTGGGAGTGCTGACAACTTTGAGCCTCTAAACTGCCTGGGACCACTTACCTCTAGACTTTTTGTTCACCGTAAGTTATATCTTTGTGGCTTAAACCTCTGCTAATCAGACTTTTTTCTTTTTGTAACTTGTATCTGGAAGTATCCTAATGGAAGCCTTATCTATGAGGGAAGGGGTAGCTTGATGCGGAAAAGGCGAGTTTCAAAGCTGAGTCAATTCAGAGAGCTTGTCTACTAAGGGAAGTTTGAAATAGTGCAGCGAGTGGAAGAATAAGAATTATTATTGGGGGCTGAGAGTAAAGGGACAGAGGCAATGTCCCCAAAGTCTAGCTGATGTGTGGCACGCAGGATCACAGTAAATACTTATTACATCTTGGATAAGGGAATGTGCTGAGTCCCTTGAATAAGGGACAGTGCTGAGTCAATTTTAACATGTGTGATAAGGGTCAGAAAAGTCAGAAGCTAGGAGAATAAAGTACAGGATGAAATGCATTTTAAGGAAAGAGTCAGGATGAGTAGCTTAGAATTAAGGTTAACGGGGACTCTGATGTGACAGAGAATATCTCATCTTTTAGGGGAGCTAAAGCATGCATATAAGTATAATGCACTGAGAAGATAAATGAGAGGTATACATAAAGGACCACAGAAATTTAGAGGTGGGGGATGGGCACGGTGGCTCATGTTTGTAATCCCAGCACTTTGGGAGGCCAAGGTGGGCGAATCGCTTGAGGTCAGCAGTTCGAGACCAGCCTGACTAACATGGTGAAACCCCATCTCTACTAAAAATACAAAAATTAGTCAGGTGTGGTGGCGTGCATCTGTAGTCCCA